>NC_138555.1:21816633-22416633 GCF_964273705.1 Natrix helvetica
GAAGAATACGTCTTGCTGATCTCAGGGACATCGCAAAGTCCCTGATCGATCCAAGAGAAGTTCTTCAAGCCGGTGACAAAAAATCCAGCCATTAGGCTGATGAAGTCGGGGCAGGTCCAAAATGGAAGGATACGGAAAGAGAAAGCGTTTCCAGCTGGTGAGGAATTTTTACCGTTTTAAAAGAGACTGCCTATATAAAACTTAAAATTAATTTAAATTGGAGAACAAAAGAAATAAGCGGCAGAATTAAATTTGGAATGGTTTTGGACAGTGGGTTATCTTACTTTTTAAATGCTATCTTCACAGATGGAATTTATGCAAGCCTTTTAAAACGAATGGATTAAGTTTTCTTCTATTTTTTTTCTTTTACTATTCTTTGTAACCTATGGACTAAAATTCTCCTCTTTCATTACTGTGGGTGTTTTTCTAACTCATTTAAGAATCGGACTTTTTTAAAACTTGAAATACAAAAAAGATACAAAAAGAAACAAAGAAAATTGCAACATTGCAACAATAACACTGCTACTCGGAGGCTGGAGGTTTGTGTATTGGAAACGAAACACTTTTATTTTTTTTTCACTGATTATCCTGGCTTGGCACTTCAAGGTCTCACTGCTTGTTTATAGAGAGTGATAAGAAGAAAAGCATACAGATGTCCCTTTGAAGTATATCTGTAACCAGAGAAAGGTGAAAATGAAATGATATTGTGAATCTATGCTTAATCTTGTTAAAACCTTCTAAGATAGAGCAGCAGTGTTTGTTAGCTGGAGATAATGGCACAATTTCAACAGCAGAAAGAAGTTTTAAGTCTGCAAAAGATATTCTCAGAAATACAGAAATTATCAAATACACGTGAGAGGATAGAGAAGAAGTTGGAAGACTTAATGCATCTAACAGCAAAATATGATGAAGAAGTTGAAGATGTTTATGAAATGGAAAAAGTGGCGGTTAAAATTCTAAAAATCGAAGAAGAAAATGAATTTAAAATTACTGATATTTATGGTGATTGGTTTGTCTCTGAAAATGGAAAGAGTGGAATACTGAAAGAGGAATTAAATGGAGGGGAAATCTACCGCAGATGGCAAGATACAGAAGAAGAAGAAACAAAAGAATTTATGGATTTAAAGAGAGAAATTTTATTAGCAATATCATTGATAACACTACCGACAATCAAAGATAAGCTGATTAAGGAAACAGAAGAAGGGCATCGAAATTACATGATAGATTTTATAAGTAAGGAGTTGCTAAGAGGAGTCCATACAAAGTTGATTAAGGAGATGATTAGAGGACTGACACCACAAATGGCAGAAAATATGATACTGTTTTGCTACTGGAAAGATACAGGTTGATAGATGGAAGAGTATAATTTAAAACTAGTTAAACTTAGTGAAATTTAGTGACAATAGATATAGGTAAATAAATAATTGATAATGATAATAATGTATACAATGTGTAGTGTTATGATAAGTAATAATGGGATATGAATATTGAATGGTACCCATGAAAGGAAGATTAGAAATCTTTTTGGATTATATATAAAGGTTAATAAAAAAGAACTAAGATACAGTTAAGTCTTGAATATTAGGGGGGGAATGTTATGATATAGGATATAGTTAAATAAAGGAGGGATAATGATAACGTATATATAGGTATGGGTACAACATAAGGAAATTGGATGTAAATTGTAAACAGTGATTTGGAAAGAAGGATTAGAAAACTTTGTTATTAAATATTATGGATGTTTAGCTAGAATAGGACATAAGGGTTCAGTGTTATTGGAGGATTTTAGAAATAGTAAATGAAATGCCAGTATGTGGTTATGTATTAAATCTTGGTATATTTTATGATGAAGGACGTTTAAAAAATTATAGTCAAATGAAAATGGAGGTATGATGATGGTAACATGTATAAATATCTGAGTTAAAATACTTGAGTTAATATGAATTATGTTTGTTGACTGTGGAAGAGATGCAAGTAAGCCTTTTTGTAACCAACTGATACACTTTCTACAGTATGTAAAGAAGGATATGTTGTGTTTGTTTTGAAAATAAAAAATAAAAAAATACTTTTATTAAAAAAAACAATCATTGACAGCCATTTCTATTTACTATCCTGGAAATTTACCTCTGCTGTTAGATCTTGCATTATCATGTTATCTGTGCTATTGTATTTTCATTATTAGTTGAATAATAAAAACACAATAGTATAAATAGCTTTTCTGCCTGGAAAAGCAATTTACTATTAAACAATAGGGTATAAATTTAGAAATAAAAAGTTTAGTGGAGTATGAAGAATAAGTAATAAATGTTTGCCAGTAATATCTGGTAGAAGAGATAGGAAAATGGTTATAGTAAAGAACTGTGGCAAGAAAAAGTGTTGGAAGAAATATTCACCTGGTTCAGTTCCAAGCTGGGAGAAAAGCACTGGAGACAAAATGGAGGCTGGACGCTGATTGGAAAGAGGGTCTAATGGTGAACAGAACCACCAAACACATGGTCCTGGTGCAGCTGACCACATGGAGTTGCGAGTGACAGCTATTTATACCTTCTCTTGGGCTTTGAATTTGAGCTTTCTGTTCCTGTGCAAGAACATGTATTCTATTGGCTGCTTTCAGATTCCCATGGGGCTATGCAGGGGTCATAGATGAGGTTGTCTGAGCTCCGAGGTTTGGTTGAAGCTTGGGTGATGCAATGTCCCCAGGTGATTGTGCCATGTGGTGAGCTCTGCTGCTAGGTCTTTAGTCTTGTAGATACGATGGCCCAGTCCTGCTGGGGCTATTAAGAAGAGTAGGGGCTGCTTTCCAAGAGCATGTTTCTCCTTTAGGTAAATATAATATTCTGTCTTTTTTAATATTTCCCAAAATAATTCATTCTTCTGTCAGGTTTCCAAAAGATGCCCTAATTGATTTATGAGTCTCGAGCCAAATTTCAAAAGAAAACTAGCCATTTATTAGGAGCATTTATTTTGGCAAGACCTTTTTGCAGTCAGATCTGAGCCTTATTTGAATTAAAGCTGAACTTTACCCCTGTTCCATCCCTCCCATCAGTCTGTGTCATAAATCACATTCCCCAATGAGGAGGGGTCCCAGGCCTGCTGTGGTAATCTGAGATCTGACTCTAGCCGAAAGTATGCGTGGAATGCACTCTCCCCCACCCCTTTCCTCACGATGGCAACTTCATGAGTTGACATTTGGCTCCTCTCACTTTCCAAAGGAAACCTGTGCAAAGCAAAAACAATTTGAGTACAGGTATAGGATTTATGGCTACGTCCTCCCCCCAGGCTTGTTTGGATTTTCTGCATGGAATTTTGCTATAAGGCAATCAGCCTGGATATTTCTACTCTTTACCCAAGATGTCTCTGACAAGGGGTAGCCCTTCCACTTGATTAAGTATTAGAGTTGTCTCCTGTTCCACCTCGAATCAAGGATTCATTGCACATCATAATGGGTTTGGCCCCCTATGACCACAGGGCCCGGGGGCTCCCGGGGTAGTGGTCTCAGAGTGGATCCGACCATGGGTTTTAAGAGGCTACTATGGAATACCGGGTGTATCTTCCCTAGCAGTCAGGGCAGTTTCAATTGCACTGTGACAGGGTTGATGATCTTTACTATGGGGAATGGTCCCATAAACTTTGGCCCCAGTTTCTTGCTAGGCAGTTTTAACCTCAAATATTTTGTGGAGAGGTAAACCTTCTCTCCCACCCAGAATGGTCGTTGCAGAGCTCAGTGTTTATCTGCTTGTTTCTTATAGGTTTGTGCCACTTTAGCCAGTGCTTTTTTGACATTCTCCCAGGTTGCTTTTAGCATTGACATCCAATCAGTCAAGCTGACTGAGGAGGGGGGATCCCTTGGATACTCAGGCATTGGGACGAAGTCCATGCCACTCACTACTTTGAATGGGGTTAGTCCCATGCTACTGTGTACAGCATTATTGTATGCGACCTCAGCAAAAGACAGAAGGTCTGCCCAATTGGACTGCTGATAGTTCACATAGCACCTCAGGTACTGCTCTACCATGGCGTTCAGTCTCTCTGCCCCTCCATTGGTGCTTGGGTGAAAGGCCAAGCTAAGGCCCTGGGATGACCCAATGGACTGCAGGAACTCCCTCCAGAACTTAGCCGTGAACTGGACCCCTCTGTCTGAAATAATTCTTCAAGGTACTCCATGCAGGCGGTAGATGTGCTTCAGGAACAGTTTGGCCAGCTGGTGAGCTGAGGATAGTCTGCTGCAGGATATGAAGTGTGCCTGTTTGGAGAATAGGTCTATTACAGTCAAAATCACCGTGTTTCCCCCACTTCTCAGGAACTCTACTATAAAGTCGATTGCGATCTCCTCCCACGGCCTCGTTGGCTCTGCTACTGGTTGCAGCAGTCTGGGGTTTTTTCCTGGTCGTCTCTTCAATGTGGCGCAAATGGTGCAACTTTTCACGTAACTGTCCACATCTTTCTTTATGCCGGGCCACCAGACATGCCTCCGGGCTAAGTGTAAAGTCTTTAGCAACCCAAAGTGGCCTGCTGGTTTGGCATCGTGGCTCCTCTGGAGAATTAGTATGCATAGGGATTCCAGGACATAGAGTTTCGTCCCCTTCTATGTGAGGTCATCTCTTTTTGTCAAGATGTGTTGGTTGTCTTGGAACCAGGGGTCTACTAGCAGTTCAGTTTTGAGTCTCGTGGTTGGGTCGCTTGCTGGTTGTTCACAGCATTGTCATCTGGTGGTTACTTGGGCAGCTATTTGAGTAGGGTGAATGATGGCATCCACCACCTGCTCCCGTTTACATTTGTACTGGGGCATGTAGGAGAGGGCGTCAGCTAGAAAGTTCCTCCCCCCTGGAATGTGCTTTAGTCCGAAGTCGAAATGGTTAAGGTATTGAACCCATCAGACTTGTTTGGGTGATAGTTTCCATGGGGTCCTGAGAGCCTCCATATTTTTGTGGTCAGTCCAGACTTTGAATCATTTCTGGCCCCCTTCCAACAGGTGTTGCCAGGTTAGCAGTGCCCATCTCACCATGAAAGCCTCCTTTTCCCATGCGTTCCACCGTTTTTCTGTGTCTGTGAGCTTAAGGGAGGTGTAGGCGCAGGGTTGTAAGTTTCCTTGGCTGTTTCTTTGGAGTAGCACTGCTCCCACTGCCATGACGCTGGTGTCTGCTTGGATCATGAAGGGTTGCTCAGGGTCAGGATGCTTCAGCACTGGTTCCTTTGCAAACATTTCTTTTAGTGTTTCAAATGCCTCTTGGCAGGTTAGGTCCCACTGTAGAGGTTGTCCCAGGTGAGGTTTTGTTCCTGGGCTCCCTTTCTTTAGGAAGTCTGTCATGGGTTTGGCAATCTTCGTGAAGGAGGGAATGAATTTCCTATAGGAGTCCGTGAATCCTAGGAAGCTTTGTAGCTGTCTGCGAGTGCGAGGGGGTTGCCAGCGGAGGACGACTTGTACTTTGGCTGGGTCCATTTCTATTCCCTCATTTGACACTCAGTAACCCAGGTAGTCTAGCCATGCATGGTGGAATTCACATTTTTGTTGTCAAATTTTTTTATTGATTTTAAAAGTTTTACAAGGGAAAAGGGGTTAAGAGGTTATGGAACATTTTGACAGCTACATCGTGCCGGGGGGGGGGGGAGAAGCCCCCCCGGGTCTTGCAACTTTTACAAAAAGGAGAAATAAAAAACTATAAACTTTTGCATAGATATTAGCAGTTTTAAGTTTACACAAAATCAGCAATATGTTTCAATCATTTTACTTTTGTCACTTCCTTGAAAATACATTGTAACAACATTTAGAATAGTGTTTCAATTCACTTTTGTGATCTGAGTCTTCTTGTTGTCGCATCCTCCCCCCCGTCCACTGGCAGAGCCTCAGCCCCTCCTTGCTTTGTTTCTTGTGTGACATCATCCCCCACGTCACCTAAGAGAGCAGTATGTTTTTTCATAAAAGCCTCTGCTTCCGCAACTGTGTTAATTCTGATTCTACTGCTCTCCCAAAAAATCAACATGCCTTCTGGTAACAGCCATTTGAACCAAACCCCGTTATTATGTAATTTTTTTTGCTAAGAAGGTATATTTCCTTCTCTTATCTCTTACTTTCTTTGGGATCTGCTTAAGAATGGTTATTTCTTTATCCTTATATTTTAATGGTCCTCCTCTTTGAGCTCCTAGAACCTCATCTCTCATGGTTTTTCTAAGAAGTTTAACATGAACTTCCCTTGGAACATTATGTGTTCTTGCATAGGCTGAATAATCCTATAAATCAGGTCAATATCCCACCCAAGCTGTTGTTTATCTCTGTTAATATATTCTGCTAACATTGTGGTCATGATCTCTTTAAGATCTTCATTTTCGACTTCTGGTAAATTTTGAAACCTAAGAAAAAAAGACATCCTTTCAAATTCTGTTTTTATCACATGATTCTCAAATTCTGCGTTCCCCCTTTGGACTGCCTCCAGGTCGCTCCTCATCCCAGCCGCACCCTCCTCCAGTACACCTATCCTCTGCTCATTCTGTGTAGTTTTTTGTTGTGTCTCTCTGAGCTGGTCATTTAAGTCCTGCAGCTGTTTTTTCATTTCGTCCTGTCCCTTTAAGAGAGCCTGAAGCATCTGCTGAGTAGACAAGTCCTTTGAGCTTTCTTCAGGGGCTTTAGGTTGTAAAAAAGATCCCAGTTGTGACTGGTGGGCAATGGGGCTGGACGTAGAAGATGTGGGGGCCGATGAGGCCTTTCCAGGTGGTAATTTTTTCGGACCCATCATGAAGCTCGGAGATAGTTATTGTCCTATACAGAGAATGGTGTCCGTGGGAAAGCACAGCCGGTAGAGACCACCAAACAGGCAAATCCAAAGGAGAATAAATCGTTTAGTTCAAGACCAAAGCAGATGGGTGGATCAAAATATTCCAAATCCAGGGGAAAAACTTGTTTGAAGAGGCTCCTGAAGGTCTCTGGGGTGGAAATTAATTCAAGTCAACAAAGTTTTTCAAGGGAGGAGTCTCATGCAAAAAGACAAAGAAGAAAGAGGAAGTGAGCCATCTTGGCTCAGCCAGCACCGGTGGTCAGGAAACAACAAAGTCAGAGTTCCCATGGATAATTAGAGAAGAATCAGTTCAACCATCCTTTCTCTCACAGTTGTAGTCAGAAGAGGAAAAAAAAGGTTTTTTTCCCCATTAATTAAGGGAAGTGAAAGTATTTTAAACTTTTTTTTTAAAAAAAACTTTCTCTCTCTCCCTTGCGAGGGAGAGATTTTCCAAGTGCCGCTTTTCCGAGGGGGGTGGAAACTCCCTCCCCTCTCCAGTTTTGACTCTTCCACTGGTTGAAACAAAGTCCAAGAAGAAACTGCAAGTCAGTCAATAAGGTGTTAAACTGTGAAAGACCCGGGGAGAGCCCCCAACTCACCGCACTTCAGCTGTTGCATTCAAATTAATCGCTTACTTCCTGGCTGCGCTCGGCGAAGCGCGCGTTGGAATTCCGCGCGCTCCCTACGCTCCACGGCTCCTGGGGCAAAGCTGGAGACCCCCCCCGTGGCCGCCGCCGTTCCAGGGGGTCCCAGCAAGCCGCCCCTACGGCAGGGTGCCACTCCAAGGCACCCTGTGCTCCCCTAGGATTCAGGGGAGCCCACCGAAGCAGCGAGAAGGCGGACGCACACGTCCGTCGCCTTCGGCAGCCGGAATTGATCCTCGTGGAATTCACATTTTAATGGCTTGACATACAGGTTGGCTGCCTGACATTTTTCTAGTACCTGTCGGACCAGGTGTATTTGGTTGTTCATGGTCTCCATGTAGATGAGGATGTTGCCAGGTAGACAAGGACCCCCTTGTAGAGGTGCTCGTGCAGCAACTCATTTATTAACTGAACACCGCTGGGACTCCCTTCAGTCCGAAAGGCATCACTTTGAATTGGAAGCTCCCTAGGGGGCAGTTGAACACTGTTTTCCACTTATCTCTTTCCCAGATCCGTACTTTATTTTATTTATTTATTTATTTGAACTTGTTAGTCGCCCCCTCTCCCCACAGGGACTCGGGGTGACGTACAGAAGCAACAATCAAAACAGTATCATATAGAGGAGGTAAAAATAAATAAATAAATTACAGTGCTTAGAAAAAGTTAAAGCCCCAATAACATTAAAAATTTAAAAACTAAAATTAACAGTTAAAAATGACCAAGGGGTGGAGAAGCTGTAGAGTTATGCCAGGCCGGCTAGTCGAAACAGGTAGGTCTTCAGTTTCATACGGAAGGAGCGGAGGTTGGTTGTTGTCCTAATGTCTGGGGGGAGGTCATTCCAAAGGGTAGGGCCCACCACAGAGAAGGCCCTACTCCTGGGCACCGCCCTCTGACACTCTCTGGAGGACGGCACCCGGAGGAGTCCCTCTCTGTGTGAGCGAATGGGTCGCAGGGATGTATGGGGCAGGACACGATCCCGCAGATAACTAGGCCCTGTGCCATGGAGCGCTTTGAAGATGGTGACTAACACCTTGAAGCGCACCCGGTAGGCCACAGGAAGCCAGTGCAGCTCGCGCAGGAGAGGTGTTATATGGGAGAACCTCGATCTCTCCATAATTACCCGCGCGGCTGCATTCTGGACCAACTGCAGTCTCCGGGTGCACCTCAAGGGGAGCCCCATGTAGAGAGCATTACAGTAGTCCAGGCGAGACGTCACCAGCACGTGAGTGACTGTGCGCAAGGCCTCCCGGTCCAAAAGGGGTCGCAATTGGCGCACCAGGCGGACCTGGTGGAACGCCCCCCTCGCCACGGCTGCCACATGATCTTCCATAGCCAGCCGGGCATCAAGGAGGACGCCCAAATTGCGCGCCCGTTCCACCGGGGCTAATTGCTCATCCCCGATGGCCAGCGATGGAATGTGCTGGTTGAACCGGGAAGCCGGAAGCCACAGCCACTTTGTCTTGGAGGGGTTGAGCTTGAGCCTGTTGTCACCCATCCAGACCCGTACGGCTTCCAGACACCGGGACATCACTTCGACGGCCTCGTTGGGGTGGTTTGGGGTGGAAATATACAGCTGAGTGTCATCAGCGTACAGATGGTATCCCACCCCGAAACCACGGATGATCTCGCCCAGCGGCTTCATATATGTGTTGAACAGGAGAGGCGAGAGGATCGACCCCTGTGGGACCCCACAAGGGGCCTCGGGGTCGACCTCTGCTCCCCTGCCAACACACATTGCGTCCGGCCAGAGAGGTAGGAGCGGAACCACCGTAGCACGGTGCCTCCGACCCCCAACCCCTCCAGACGGCGCAATAGGATACCATGGTCGATGGTATCGAAAGCCGCCGAGAGGTCTAATAGGACAAGGATGGAGGAACAACCTCCATCCTTTGCCCTCCAGAGATCATCCGCCAACGCGACCAAGGCCGTCTCCGTGCTGTGACCGGGTCTGAAGCCGGACTGGCGCGGGTCTAGATAATCAGCTTCCTCCAGGTGACGCGGGAACTACGTTGTTATCGCTAAAAAAAGAAGGTTGGAGACAGGACGATAATTTGCTAGCTCCTTTGGGTCCAGAGAAGGCTTCTTGAGCAGGGGTCTCACCACCGCCTCTTTCAAGGCGGCTGGTAAAAGGCCCTCACTTAGCGAAGCGTTCACCAGTCCCAGTAGCCAGCCTCGTGAGCCCTCCCAGGAAGCCAGTACCAACCAGGAGGGACACGGGTCCAATAAACATGTGGTGGCTCGCAGTCGCCCGCGCAACCTGTCCAAATCTTCGGTGACAACAGGGTCAAACTCCTCCCAGCGTGGTCTCTCAAGACTAGCCTCGGACGCCCCCCCTGGAGCACTGGAGTGGGTCCATCCCCTCCGGATCTGATCAATTTTATCCTGCAGGTATTCCCCAAATTCCTCTGCCCTGCCCTGCAATGGGGGATCCCGCTGCCCCTGTGACAGAAGGGAGCGGGTCACCTGAAACAGGGCGGCAGGGCGGTTCTCTGCAGACGCTATAAGGGTGGCACAATACTGACGCTTGGCCACCCTTATTGCCACAAGGTAGGTCCTTAAGTAGGCTCTTACCTGTGTTCGATCGGATTCGGAGCGGGAGGATCTCCACTTGCTCTCTAGGCGTCTCCTGTGGCGTTTCATCGCCCTTAGCTCCCTGTTAAACCAGGGGGCCCGGGTCGATCGTTGCCATCGGAGAGGCCGCAAAGGCGCAACCCGGTCCAAGGCACTGGCGGCCGCATTGTTCCACGCGGCTACCAGGTCCTCTGCCCGGGAGCGGGACAGGTCTGCAGGAGGTGGCCCAAGCTCCGCCTGGAACCTATCTGGTTCCATCAGACGCCTGGGGCGGAACCATCTGGGACAATCTGGTTCCGCCTCCCCGCGGCGGGGAGTAGCGCCAGGGAAGTCCAGCTGGAGAAGTGAGTGATCTGACCATGACAGGGGCGTGGTGACTAAATTCCCTCTTCCCAGATCACTCGTCCACTGGTCGGAGACAAACACAAGATCCAGTGTGTGGCCTCTCTCGTGTGTGGGGGCCCGAACTACTTGAGTCAGATCCATGGCTGTCATGGAAGCCATGAATTCCCGGGCTACCTCGGATGCCTCTCCCGTCGACGGCAGATTGAAATCCCCCATCACTAATAGCTTGGGGGTTTCAACCGCCATCTCCGCGATCTGCTCGAGGAGTCCGGGCAGGGCCGTTGATGTATGGCGGGGAGCCAGGTATACTATCAACAGGCCCAACTGTCTCCCTGGGCCCCATTTCACGCCTAGAGACTCACACCCAGATATCTGCGACACAGTGAATTCTCTCGGTGCCAAATCTTCCCGGATGATTATCGCTACCCCACCGCCCCTACCTTGGGCCCGTGGCTGGTGGAATACACGGTAACCTGGAGGGCACATTTCCCCGAGGGGCAACCCCCCCTCCGGGCCCAACCAGGTTTCCGTTATTCCTGCGAGGTCCGGCTCCCCCTCTGTGATCAAGTCACTGATGAGGGGGGCCTTGTTAACCACGGACCTCGCATTACATAACATCAGCCTAAGGCCCAGGCTCTGCCGATCCTGTCCACCTAGACTGCGGGGGTTGGTACAAGCGACCGGGCGTGTCCAGCGGCCCCGGTCACCCAACCGACTATACGTTCTTCTTGTGTCCTCGCGCCCGCCCCTCCCTACGACCGTCGCTATTGGAATTCCCCTTGTAGGAATGCTGTTTCCTCCCACCTCCCATGGTAGTATGCTTCTCTGAGGTCTAGTTTGGTGAAGACTTTTCCCTTGGCCAGGTGAGATAGCATGTTCTTCATGAGGGGGAGATGGTATAGGTTGTGTATGCACACCGCATTGACTCCTCTAAAGTCCACACACAGTCTCATAGTTCCATCTTTTCTTTGAAGAGGACTGGCGCTGCGACCTGTGGCTTGGCTGGCTTGATGAACCCCTGTGCTACGTTTTTGTTTATGCATTTGCTCATTTCTTGCATTTCCCAGGGCATCATGGCATACAGTTTGGGTTTGGGTAGTTTTGCCCCAGGGATGATTTTGATGGCGCAATCTGCCTCACGGTGGGGGGCAGAATGTTGCACTCGGTCTCGCTGAATAATTCTGTGACGTCCTCATATTCCCCTGGGATCTGTTTGGTCTCTGGGTTTTTGTCGGATGTGGCTGCCAGTTGTTCTGGTGGGCTATTTGTTGGGGGGGGGGTGTTCCTTGTTTGGGTGGTGTTTCTGCTTGTTGGTATGGAAGGGGTTGGGGCCCCTTTTCTATCCTAAGTCTCTGCGTACCCCCTTTCCAGCAGATGGTTGGTCCCCACTTGTCTAGCCAGGAGAGTCCCCTTATGACTGTATCTGTCATTTTGCGGGCTATTACAAATCAAATTACTTCCCAGTGATCCACTAGCTCTAGTCTCACTGGTTTGGTTAGGTGGGTGGCATAGGCTCCCCCTATTATTGACCCATCAACCTGTTCAAACTGGATTGGGTGGGCCAGTCTTTTTGCTCTGATCCCCAGTTTCAGGACTGTGATCAGGTTGATCAAGCATCTAGTGCAGCCTGAGTCTATTAGGGCTTGAAAATCCCCGACTTCCTGTTTTTGGGGCTGTGAGGTGTATTGGAAAAATGAAAGGGTGAACTGGTCCTCTCACCATTGGGTCGTTTTCATCCTCGTTGTCACTGTCATAGGATTCTGGCAACTGGTCATTGTTGCCTGGGGTCCCCCCCCCCTTTGTCTGGGTGGGGAGGGACCTTTGCAGCCTGGAGGGCCTTGCGGGATGCATTGGTGGCCTGTTTGGGGTCCTGTTCCAGTCGTGCCCTGGGTGGTGGCTCTGGTCTTGGCATCAGGGTTGGGGTCATGCACGCAGATGCCATGTGGCCCACCCCACCCCCTCCCGCATCTGTAGCATTTCAGCGGACTTAGAGGGAGGGGCGGTAAGCAGTTACCTGGGCGATCTGCTTGTCGAGGCTTGTTCTGAAAACATGCACTAACAGATGCTCTGGTAAAGGGGGTAGCCTTCCAATGACTCTCTTAAATTCGCGGATATGCTCTTTGATGGGGCAGCCCCTCTGCTTTAAGTCGCTGAGCTCATCTTCCACATACAGGTCCTCCTCCACCTCCTCAAATCTGGCCTCTAGCAGTCGTAGGAAGTCATCTATGCCTTGCAGTTGGGGGGCTCTCCTCTTGTGAAGGGCTGCTAGCCATTCCCTTGCTTCTCTGTCTAGTCCCTCTGCGATAGTATTCACTATGGCTCTGGGGGATGAGTGGAGGTGTCTATAGCATTCTAGGTGGATCAGCTGAGTCAAGGAATAGGGCTAACTGGTCTGAGTCCCCATCAAACTTTTCCCTGAACTGGGGCGGTTTGTTCAGCACTGCTCCTCCCTCCTCCTGTCGGCCTTTGTATGCTTGTGCTTGATATGTCTGGCCATATTCCTCAGCTTTAGTTCGGAGGGAGGGAGGGCATTGTCTGCCATGGGCAGCCTGCCTGCTACATGGGAGAGGCACTGGTTTCAGCCTCCTTCTGATGGGTGGAGAAGGGGGGCTGCATTCCCATCTGCTTCTCATCACTAATGCTCTAATGGATTCATGAGTCTCGAGCCAAATTTCAAAAGAAAACCAATCATTTATTAGGAGCATTTATTTTGGCAACACCATTTTGCAGTCAGATCTGAGCCTTATTTAAATTATAGCTGAACTTTACCCCTGTTCCTTCCCTCCCCTCAGTCTGTGTCATAAATCACATTCCCCAATGAGGTGCACCCCTCCCAAGTTTGCTGCGGTAATCTGAGATCCGACTCTAGTCGAAAGCATGCATGGAATGCGCTCCCCCTTTTCCTCACCATGGCAACTTTATGAGTTAACATCTTCTAGGAGAGGGGTGTGTACTAACTTTGTACAGACTAGAAGGGGAAAATGCATCCTGCGCCTGTGTCAAACACCCACCATGGCCACACCCACCCTGTGTCAGCCCTTGGGTCGCCAGGGCTGCCATTCGCATGGGGCCCATGCCACAGTGGGAGCTGCCAGCTGAGCGGTATGTCCATGCCCACACGCCGTGCTGGGAGCCTCCAGCTGAGCGGCGCGTCCACACCCACATGCCGCACTGGAAACCGTGCCTGCCAGCATGTCACCCTGCACTCTGCACAGCTGAGCAGCGCAGGGCTCCACAGGCTGCAGTGGACTTACCAGGCTGTGGGGCAGCCCTGGCGGGTCCCCTGCTGTTTCCAGGAGTGTGTGAAGCCTGCCACGGCTGGATGGGCGGCAAGGCCTGCGCAGACTGTCAGCAGCGTGCATGACCTGCACGCTGGGCTGCAGCAGCATCACTGAAGGATGCCACGTGAGGGGTGGGGGGTTATAGGGGCGGGCCCAAGGGGTGGAGCTGTAGGGGTGGAGTGGACGCTTTTTAAAGGGTGGAGGGATTAACCACGTTAGCTATGACTTTGCATATTTCCTGTTTGTTACTCTGTGCCGGATGTTACAGCATTTTGGATAAAGTTTGTCAGTCAACCATCTTTGGCTCTGTCTGAATTCCTTGCTGAAAGTCAGAACGTGACAGTAAGTCAGTGCTACCTTACCTTTCTATACTGGCCTAGCCAGCACTGCATCTCTGGGGTTATTAGGAGGGGAAAGAGCAGCAGAGGATGGCGGAGGGAATGGAGGCTGGAGCGGAGGTAGCTGTATAGGAGGAGCCGGGGCCCCTGGAAGCCGGGCCTGCAGCGACACAGGATACTGCTGCAGTGTGGCCCAAGGAACGGGACAGAGCAAGCCAGCCCACTGCCAGCCAGCAGCCTCTGTGGGGGAGGCAGGTCAGAAGGTGGCTCCTGTAGAGGAGTGGTGGAAGCATCTGGCACTGGCCACCAGGTTAACCATCTTTGGCTCTGTCTGAATTCCTTGCTGAAAGCCAGAATATGACACCCTGGCCATGTCCACAATGACCACCCCCAGCCACACACACACACACACACACTGACCCTCCGAGGTCAAACACAACCCTGATGTGGCTCTCAATGAAATTGAGTTTGACACCCTTGGTGTAGAGAAAAGGACTAGGGTTGACATGATAGTATTCCAGTATTTGAGGTGCTGCCCCAAAGAAGAGGGGGTCAACTTATTTTCCAAAGCACCAGAAGGCAAGACAAGAAACAATGGATGGAAACTATTCAAGGAGAGAAGCAACTTGGAATTAAAGAGAAACTTCCTAACAGTGAGGACAATTAACAAGTGGAACAACTTGCCTCTAGAAGCTGAAGGTGCTTCATCACTGGAGGTTTTTAAGAAAAGTCTGGACAACCACCTATCTGAAACGGTATAGGGCAGTGATGGCAAACCTTTTCAGCACAGAGTGCCCAAACTGGAATGTGCACATGTGCGCACACGTGTGCGTGTGCACGCCGGAAACCCAAAGACCAGCTAGCTGGTGCACATGCCCATGCTGACCAGCTGGTCTTTGGGTTTCTGGCATGACAATGTACACTGGCCAGCTGGTCTTTGGGTTTCCAGCGCTCTGGCATGCGCAAAAACCAGCTGGCCAGCACGCATGTGTGCGCTGGAAACCAGAAGAGCAGCTGTTGATGGCATGTGTACACACAGAGATGGCTCTGCATGCCACCTTTGGCACGCATGCCATAGGTTCGCCATCACGGGTATAGGGTCTCCTGCTTGAACAGGGGGTTGGACCAGTGGTGGCTTGCCATTTTCTTTACTACTGGTTCGGGCATGCTCCTGAGCGTGCTCACGCGACGCTTCTGTGCATGCACAGCAGCTTCTGCGCATGGACAGAAGCGTCCGGGAGGGTGGGCAGAGCTTCCCACTGCTGCTACTACCAGTTCGGCTGATCTGGGCTGAATTGGGAGCAACCCACCTCTGGGTTGGACTAAAAGGCCTTCAAGGTCCCTTCCAGCTATATTCTGATTGATGCAGTCCCACCTTCAGGTTAAAATCTGACTGCGTCTGCGCAATCCAACTCCTGTGCTACGACGGAGGAAGCCGTATTTATTTATTTATTTATGAAGGAACGGGAGTGGTGTATTTGGTTGGCCCTTCTCGTGTCCCGTACATCGGGCGAAACCAGCTCTCACCTCAGTCTGGGATGGGAGGGGAAGATAAAGGAATAACGAAGGATCAAGTTATTGTTGTTAGCACGTGGCAACTCGCCATGCCGAGAAACGTGGGGACAAACTGCTACACTTCAGCCTAGGAGAGCGTCAAGAAATAGTATCGAAAGAGTCCCCGCCGAGCCGCTGGGAAGCCAATGGGCGGGGCTCAACGGGCAGCCGTGGCAGCTGGGTAATGGGAGCCCTGTGAGGAGGATCTGGAAGAGCAGCCTGCGCCCGAGATATACACGGTGCGGCGAGGGGCTGGGGATATGACGCAGAGAAAGGGCGGAGGCGTGCGCGCGCTCGTGTGTACACACGTGTACGGGTACGCTCTTCTTTCGCCGCTCTTCCCTCGTCCCTCCCTCGGAGATATCTCTCCCCGGAAGGTCCGTTGTCTTCCTGCCTCTCGGTTTCCTCTTCTGAGTTCCCTCCGGCTTCCTTCTCTTGGAGACGGAACCTATCGGCTGGTCAGATTAACAGTCTCCCCGCCCGCCATCCTTAGCCAAGCACCGCTTGCTTCTCTCCTCTCCCGCTGTAGGTATTGAATGTGGGTATACGGGCACGCGTGCGTGTGTCTGGAGCCAGAGATGGTGGAACCCGTGTTTAAAGCGGGTCGTCTGGCATCCATACCGAGTTGGTCACCTAGAATCGGCGGGATTTAAAGCTGCTGGGTCTGTATGCTGTAATAGGCACCAAGCAGGCCCCGACCCTGCAAGGCATCACACAAATCCGTGTCTGTGGATGTGTTAGAAAATTCAGATAGGATTATTCTGTCCACTCCAGTGTTTTTGTTTCTGTCCTATTCAGGGAGGGTTGGGGTGAAAGAGGATTGCACGATGCCGAAAGCGAACCGGCTGATCCTGTGTTAAAAATCCATGCTATTTTCCTTAATCTCGGTGAGATAAGGTTATGCCTTCAAACTCCAGGAAGTTCCAACTTCCTGCCAATTTTTCTTTTGCAATTCAGAATAAAGGATGCAAAATGTTAAATGCAATGGATCTTAAAGTTGTGTCTGTGTCTGACACAACTGAGAGTATTTTAAAATTCACATCCAAAGACATTTTTCTATAGCATTTTCTTCATGAGGATGGCCTCATGTCATACCTACCAGACCTTTATTTACTTTACTTTAGCAATGCTGAGAAAAGATTTAAAAATGGACAGTGTACACTACTTTTGATTTTATGATACAAAAGGGCAGCCAGTTTATAGCATAGGGGAAAAGCAATTTGCTGACAAGATCATGGTGAATACAAATATATCACTTATACTTATTTTAGGTATGTAATAGTTTTACAAAATAAAAATGCTCAAGCTGTAGCTATGGACCATAATTCCCAATCACAAGTCAGCACTCATGACAAAAATGCTGCAACAATTTGTCATTTTTGTCTTGTTTTAATTGGCCATAAGCAATACTTTTAATAGAATAACCATTTCCAAGAAATTAAGGAAAGACAATACTAAATTGAATAAATTGCACATCATAATCTTTATGCCCCTTAATGTGGATTGTAACACTGATTTTTTCCCCACAAGTATCTTTACAATTGTTAAAAAATAAGACTGTTGATTAAATGTTACTTCTCCACTCTCCTCCTGCTTTAACATTATTACTTTCTCAATTCATGGTGAAATTAGTGTCATTTTTGAAAGAAGAAACTGAATCATTTGACTAAGATTCACTGCTGATGTCACCTTGGCTAGTTCCTTATATTTTTATGTACCTTAGAAATTGTGCATGCATGTATATGTGAGTGTGTATGTGTGGGCTTTTTTTTGTCATCCATTTACTTTCAAAGCTTCAGATATGTATAGTTCTTTCACAGTGGTAGATTTGCATATGTTCACCTGCAGGAAAAATCCCTACTGTATATGTATACTTGGATGTAGGATAATATTTAATACAGGGTAGTAGAAGGTGCAAAACTGATGTCCATGGAGCTTTTCTTTTATTTCAGTAAGAAATTTTGTCGGGCAGTAAAAGCAAGTACAGATAGTTATTGAAGATGACTCTGATGTTTGAATAAATTGAAAGCAATTAAAACATTATGGAAAACAAGGTAGCTGGGCCTTATTGATGTCACAAACAGGAGTTCACAAGAAGTCAGAGAATCAGCCCTGTTAAAAGTGTTCTCTGTTGAATCATAAAGTGTCAGATGATTGAGCAACAACATCAGAAGTGCTAAATATTATTAATCTTTAGAAGTCTAGAATTGATGAAAAGTTACATTTTAAAGGTACAGCAATATGTCAGATTGGTGAAGGCATATATGCATAGATCACTATAAATAGGTGTCAATAAAGGAGAACATTTGTAGCTAAGGATTGAAATGAGGGGTCCTTGGTGCTCTCTGAGCTTCTTGCAGATGTTTCATTACCTAAAGTAGGTAACATCATCAGTGCTAGTAAGGAGTGGGGTTTGCTCTCAGTTTATATTCAAGTGGCGTGCCCTGTCAGTGTTGGTGGGAATGTTTTTAGAGGTTCTTTGGTTGGGCTGTTTACTGTTGGCTTGTTTGGCAGTTCCTTGATTGGGGTATTGTTTACTTGATTGTTGGTCTGATGTTAATCTATTCTCATCTGGTTGCTGATTGCTGGTGGGGAGGTGCTTTGGTCTTTTTGTTCCTTTTCGGCTTGCTGATTATCTGTTTTTCATAGTCTATATATATTGTTTATGTGTCTATTGATGGCTAATTTGTCAGAGTGCCAGGCTTCTAGAAATTCTAGAAATCAAGTTCATGTGAAGCTGTAGTACCACTTTACAAAGCCTTAGTAAGACCACACTTGGAATACTGCATCCAGTTCTGGTCACCACAATGTAAAAAAGATGTTGAGACTCTGGACAGAGTGAACAGAAGAGCAACAAGAATGATTAGGGGGCTGGAGGCTAAAACATACAAAGAATGTTTACATGAATTGGGTATGTCTAGTCTAATGAAAAGAAGTACTAGGGGACACATGATAGCAGTGTTCCAATATTTGAGGGGCTCCTACAAAGATGAGGGGGTCAAACTATTTTCCAAAGCATCAACAGGCAAGACAAGAAACAATGGATGGAAACTATCCAAGGAGAGAAGCAAACAAAACTAAGGACATTTCCTAACGATAAGAACAATCAATCAATGGAACAGCTTGCTTCAGAAGCTGTGGGTGCGATATCACTAGAGGCTTTCAAAAAGAGACTGGACAATCATTTATCTGAAATGGTATAGGGCAGGGGTGTCCAAACTTGGGAACTTTAAGACTTGTGGACTTCAACTCCCAGAATTCCCCAGCCAGCCATGCTGACTGGGGAATTCTGGGAGTTGAAGTCCACAAGTCTTAAAGTTCCCAAGTTTGGACACCCCTGGTATAGGGTTTCCTGCTCAAGCAGGGGGCTGGACTAGAAGACCTCCAAGATCCCTTCCAACTCTATTATTCTATGTTCTGGGGCTGCCGGGTCTTTTGGTTTACTTAGGATGTTTTGAAGGACTTTAGTTGGCTGTGTGCTACACTGATGCCATATGGTTGTAGTAGTCTGTTGGTGGTTTCTGAGATGTTCTTGATGTATGGCAGTGTTATTCTTTTTAGGTAGGGCTTGTGTTAGTTATGCTGTACTGTATTGGGTTGAGTGGTAAGGCACTGTTTGATAAAGTTGCATGGATATCAATTTTATTGGAATGTGTTGTATAGATGCCCTGTTTCCTTTTTCTGCTGTTCAGGGTTGCCGCAGTGTTTTTGTGCACGTCTAAATAAATTTCTTACTCAGCTTCTCTTGTGGGAGGTTAGGTTGTTGCTTTGGTAGTGGAGCACTTGGTTGGTGTGGGTGGTGTCGAGACTGACTCGCACTTTCACCTATATTTTGCTTTGCTCACAGTTTGACAAACAAACAGGAGGAGGGTGGAATGGAATGCGAGGCGGGAGGGACGGACTGGCATCCAAGCATCCATTGGTTCTCGTGAGACATTGCTTCCACCTCAAGGACACATCGAGCAGATGTCCCAGCTGTCTGACAAGTTCCCATAACAAAATGAACAGAAGTGATTTGTAGATGTAATGGACTGTGGGTGGCCTGTAGGGAAAGGGGGAATTACCGTATTTTTCGGAGTATAAGACACACTTTTCCCCCCAAAAGAGGGTGAAAATCTTATACACCAAAAGTAGCTCTGCCCATCCACCAGCCCCCACCCTTGGCCTCTGCCTCCCAGCAATTTGCCACCATGCAGCAAACAGCCTGTTTCAGTTTCAGCACAGCCTGATTAGCACAAGCAGCTGATTGCTGGCCTCCTGACCATCAGCTGTTTCAGGCTGCAGACAGGCAGCAATAGGCTATGGCAATCCCTGCAGCCTGAAACAGCTGATGGTCAGGAAGCAATGTGCTAATCAGGTGGTGCTTAAACTGAAAGTGAAACTGACATGGGCTGTTTGCTGCAAGGTGGCAAATTGCTGGGAGGCAGAGGCAGATTTTTATTTTCTTGTGCTAATCAGGCTGTACTGAAACTGAAACAGGCTGTTTGCTGTTTGCTGCATGGTGGCAAATTGCTGGGAGGCAGAGGCAGATTTTTATTTTCTTGTGTAAATCAGGCTGTGCTGAAACTGAAACTGGCTGTTTGCTGTAAGGAGGTAAGTCAATAACTATAAATGCCTATAGAATGTTCAAATTATTAGACTTATTTTTTAAAGACTGCTTTATTATTGTTCTAGACAACTTAACAAAATGAAGAATCTTTTTAAAATAAATGCTTGATCTGAAGAAGCCCAGTGCTATTGTATCTTCTTTTAAATAGCAGAGAATAACGTATACTTCCAGAAAGCCACATCAATTTTAACAGCATCTGTACAAGTATAGTCTGAAATGTAACAGTGTCTTGTTGTAGTATTAAGATAAGGCAGCTGAATTAGCCCATGACTTAGTCATGTTTGGAGTAGATCTATTTCAATAATTGGGAGGAGTTAGTGTGACTACATTTAAGAAAACTTTCTGGCATTAATATACTGCCATAATGTACATTTCTCTAATTCTTTGCTATTTCTATGGGTCAGGCACACATGCACAGAAATACACCGCAAACAGTGTATATCATCTGTACTGTTTGCTGTTTGTTGCAAGGAGGCAAATTGCTGGGAGGCAGAGGCAGATTTCTTTTCCTGTTTTTCTCCCCAAAAACTAGGTGCGTCTTATACTTTGGAGTGTCTTATACTCCGAAAAATACAGTAACTATGCTTGCATTTTGCAGGAAACCCAGAGCTGGTTTCACTTCTTCTGTGCCAATGTGGTTTATTCAGTAAAGTTTTGTACTCTTGGTAAAATAATGTCCCAGGAGTTTCTTTTTCTGGATTTGCCAACTGAACTGTTGACAGGTGGTTTTTCTGTACACTTGAGTTTCTAGTTTGCCATTGTGGTCTCTGCTGATCAGGATGTCCAGGAAGGGTAGTGAGTTGTTGTTGTCTTCTTCTCTGGTAAACTGGATTCCTTTGAAAATGTTGATGGTTCTGTGGGTGTTCTCCAGTTGCTCCTTTTTCATTATGGTGAAGGTGTCATCTACATACCTGATCCATATTTTGGGTTGTATTTGTAGAAGTGCTATAGCGTCTAGATGTTGCATAATGACCTCCGCTATAAGTCCTAAAAGCAGTGATCCCATAGTTGTGCTTTTACTTTGTTGGTAAGTTTGTCCATCAAATTCAAAGTATGTGGTTAGGCAGAAGTTTATGAGATCCGTAATCCTGGGTGTTTCAATTTTTCTGTATTTGGTTAAGTCAGATGTGGTGTGGAGCAATGTGGGCATAGATTCTTTGGCTACTTCCAGATCTATGGACGTGAACAGGGCTGTGACATCAAATGAGACCATGATTTTGTCCTCATCTATAGTCATATCTCTGATTGAAGGCACTGTAGTGGAAAGTTGATGGAGCGTTCTCCATAGCGCTGCTTGGAGAGTCCAAGGATGGGTTAACACAGCCTGTTTGCCCATGGACTGAGTAGATTTTCCCCCTCTGGCCACGCCTCCTTTGCCTCTTCTGGCTCAGTTTTAAAAACTCAGTCCGCCCGATAGGACGAGTTTGGGGAACACTCAGCTTTGAGCAAATAGGCTGGGTTCTCCAATAGTAATTTTAGAGTATTTTATGTGTTGATATTTAGTTGTTATTAGGATTTTTCCCCAGGTTTTATTATTTTGACTTTTTATTTTCCTTTTTTCTATTTTTTACCATGAAGAGGATTTACTAACGTAAGGCTGAGGCAGCGATCGGTTCCACAGCTGCTTAGTCGCAGCTGGGGGAACAAGCGAGGCCGCTTGTCCGGCGTCTGCTGGCGAGCGCAGGGAAGGACGGCAATCCCCGTGTTTCCCTGGTCGTTTTGGAGGAGAGGCTTTTAAAAAAGCCCTGGCTTCTCCAAACGGCGTCTTTTGCCGATCGGGAGAGCGGCGGCCATTTTGAAAAGCGCTGCTTTGGCGCGCTTTTCGGCTGCAGCCAATAGGAAGCGCCTGGCCCTTAAGTGAGGCTTTTGGCGCGCAGAAGAACCGGCGGCCATTTTTTTGGAGACTTTTTACTGTCCGGAAGCAGCAGCAAGCAGCAGAGCCTCTCCGCCTCAAGCAGACAGCCGCAGAGGATTGCGAGGGCTTGCCTGGGTCTCCAGCAAGCCTGAAGTTCCCCAGCCAACTAAGGGGAAGCGGCAAGGAGTGTCCTGGTGCCTGATCCAGCCTCCCAACTGAATCTGCAGACGCTTCTGGAGCCGTCGGGCCAGCGTCCACTGCCCTTCCCACAGCAGCGACCTCTTCGACTCAAGATCAACCAAGGATGGCTGATGAAGGTTTGGAGCGAAGGGAGGAGCTGGCAGGGCCATCTGCAAAGCGCAGTAGGCCAGATCCCTCAGGCCAGGGGAGAAAGGGAAACAAGGGCGCTGGGGGGAAAGCTTCCCACTCTTCAGCTGGGAGCAAGGCCCCCAAAATTCAAGGGGACAAGGGGCAGGACTCCCTAAAGGACAAGTCTGCTAGGCCCCAGTTTCCCTCTGCACCCTTACCAAGTGAGGCTGGGCCAGTTCCTTCCCCACCCATCCAGAGGGAGATAGAGCAGGGGGAGGAGATGGGGGATAGATCCCCATCCTTCTGTGATAGGGATTCCATGTCAGGATCCCCTGCAGCCTCTCTGGGTTATCCAGGTTCTCCTAGCTCTTCAGTCAGGGAGGATATCCCCTCCTTTCAATGCTGTTTTCATGCAGAGGATCAGAGAGATCCTCCTAGGAGTGCCAGGGGACAGGCCTATGCCCAATCCAGGCCTGTAGAGGACAAGGGCCCAGCTATGTCAGCAGAGATGAGGGATCTCATCACGCAGGCTATTTCCCAGGGTGTGGTAGAAGCCATGAGGCTACAGGAAGGCAGGGGTGGCACTTAGAACCTAGGCTGGAGGATGTATTGAAGCCTCCAGAAGTGGATGCCCCTGTGGTCTCTCTGACCTCTAATTCTAATCTCCCGGCCGAGTTATTAGAAGGGTTAAAGGCAGAGGATAAGAGGGCAGAAAAGGCTTGTCTCAAAACGCACCAGGCGGCTGCCTGGGCGATCAAAACCTCCACTTCTGCCTCGTTCTTTACGAGGGCATCCCTATTATGGCTGCGCCAACTCAGATCTCAGCCCCCATCTGAAGCATCTCGTTGGCGACATGATCTTAACAAGATCATTACGGCTGTGGAATATGCCTCTGATGCATCCCTGCATGCAGCGAAATTCGCTTCCAGGGCACTAGCGTCCAACATCACTTCTCGATGCCTGCTTTGGCTTCGGCACTGGCAGGCGGACATGAAGGCTAAGTGGAAGCTGTCTTCAGCTCCATTCAAGGGAGAGAACCTCTTTGGGGATTCCCTAGAGAAATTCCTAATTGAGACAAAGGATAAGAGGAAGTTCCTTCCTTCCACCTTCAGGAAGCATGACAGGAAAGGTCAGGGCTCGTTCAGGAAACAGGCCTTTCGGGCACAGGAAGGTGCCCAGGCCTCCTCCTCTTCATATTCCTCCCAAAGACAGTTTAACCAGTCCTCTGACAGGTCCCAGGAACGAAACAACTTTTCTTCCAGGGGCAGACAATCCAATCAGGGGTCCTTTCGGAAGCCCTTTCGTGGGGGATCCCACAACCGTCAGTTTAGACGTGGGAAGTGACCGTCTGGGGTCTCCTCCCATCGGGGGCCGCCTGCAATTCTATGCAGACCGTTGGGAGGAAACAACCTCGGACAAGTGGGTCTTAAATACCATCAGGAGGGGTCTAACCTTGGAGTTTCTATCCTCTCCTCCGCGGACCTTTGTTCGCTGCCCACTATCCAAGAACCCTGTAAAGAGGGCTCTCATGCAGGCAGAGATAGATCATCTTCTGCAGATCAACGCAATAGAGGCAGTTCCTCCAGAACAGGAAGGGAGGGGGTTCTATTCCATTCTCTTCCTGGTCCCCAAGAATTCAGGGGGGTGGAGGGCCATTTTAGATCTGAAGCGCCTGAACAGACATCTGGCCTACAAGCGCTTCAAAATGCAGTCTCTCCAGTCGATCCTAAGCTGCACGCGACAAGGGGATCTGCTCACCTCCATCGATCTCAAGGAGGCGTACCTGCATGTGCCCATCCATCCTGCACACAGGAAGTTCCTGCGCTTGTGTTACAATGGAAAGCACTTCCAATACAGGGCGCTTCCGTTCGGACTTTCTTCTGCACCCAGAACGTTCACGAAGCTTCTTGCAGCTGTGGCGGCCCACCTGCGCAAGCTTCCAGTCCGCCTGGAGTGCTATCTGGACGACATCATCATCCACTCAAGGACTCAGCAGCAAGCGGTGAGAGATGTAAACGTCACAGTTCACACCTTACAGGACCACGGTTTTTCCGTAAACATGGAAAAAAGCAACCTGACTCCTGCCACACGCATACAACACCTGGGCGCCATAATAGACTCAGTATCTTGCCAGGTGTCCCTGTCTCCGGAAAGAATCCGCAACCTCAGGAGCAGGATCCGGTCGTGTCGCAGGAACAGGTCCTGGCAGGTAGTGCAGCTATCCCAACTGTTAGGGATCATGATCTCTTGCCTCAACATAGTTCCCTGGGCACGTCTTCATGCAAGGGAACTGCAATGGTTCTTACTTCCAATGCAAAGAGCAAAGATCAGCAACTCCACCAGGAAAGTTCACATCCCTCCAAGAGTGACTCGGTCTCTGAGTTGGTGGCAGTCTCGAGCAGTGGAGAAGGGCTGCCTATTCAGAGAACCCGACAGGATCGTGGTAACGACCGACGCCAGTCTCTACGGTTGGGGGGCGCATTGCCAAGGTCAGCTGGCGCAAGGCAGGTGGTCCAGCGTGGAGGCAGCCCGGAGCATCAATTGGCTAGAACTCAGGGCAGCCCGGCTTGCGCTGAAGAGATTTGCAGAACAGCTGAAGGGGCACCACGTTCTGCTACTGACCGACAATGTGGCCACAAAGGCTCACGTGAACCGACAAGGAGGGACCCACTCCAAAAGACTCATGTCAGAGGCGGAGGCCATAGGACGATGGGCAGAGATCCACTTAGCGTCGCTGAGGGCGGATCACATCTCCGGAACCAGCAATGTGAGTGCGGATTGGTTGAGCCGTCAGACCATCGACAACTCGGAGTGGCAACTTCATCCGGACCTGTTCGCACAGGTGGTAAGGAGGTTTGGTCTCCCACAGGTCGACCTGTTTGCCTCGGCGGCAAACACACAGCTCCAGCGGTTCTTCTCCCGCTACAAGTCAGCACAAGCGGAGGGGACGGATGCCCTGAGGTCCAACTGGCCTCCAGGGCTTCTTTACACGTTTCCGCCCCTCCCTCTGATCCCGCAGGTGATCTACAAGCTGCTGAAGGAGGGGGCGGAGCTCATTCTGGTGGCTCCACATTGGCCCAGGAGATCCTGGTTCGCGGACCTAGTTGATCTGTCTGTGGAGCAACCGTGGAGAATTCCTCCAGACCAGGTATCCTTGCGTCAAGGGGCCATCAACCATCCAGAGCCCCAATGGTTGCAGTTAGCCGTCTGGCACTTGAGGGGCAGCTCCTGAAGGACCAGAGCCTCTCAGACAATGTCATTAAAACCATCCAAGCTTCCAGACGTCCGGCCACTACTCGCATTTATGACGCGACTTGGGCTGCCTTTTCTTCCTGGTGCAGCAAACGGGACATTGACAGTGTGGAAGCGTCCATCCCTCAGTTATTGGACTTCCTACAAGAGGGCTTGGACAAAGGACTGGCACCAGCCACTCTCAGGCGCCAGGTTGCTGCATTATCCACCATCTTAGCCAGACACCAACTTCAATCCCTGAGTCACCATCCTCAGGTCAAGAGCTTCTTGAAGGGGGCCTACAACATCCGACCCCAGGTGGTGCACAGGTACCCGACCTGGAACCTACCCTTTGTCCTGCAAGCATTGACAGCGGCTCCCTTCGAACCTTTGAGGAAGGTATCTCTTCGACATCTGACTCTTAAGACTGCCTTCCTCATAGCCATTACTTCAGCCAGAAGGGTATCTGAGATTGCGGCCTTCTCGGCCAAGGAAGAGCTGTGCATCATCCACCCAGACAGGGTCATCCTCCGGTTAGACCCCGCCTTCATGCCGAAGGTGAATTCTCATTTTCACAGGTCTCAGGAGGTTATCCTCCCGAACTTCTGTCCCAGCCCTCAACACTCCAAGGAGCGCAGGTGGCACAAATTGGACGTACGAAGGGCTGTCCGCATTTACCTGAAACGAACTAAGGACATCAGGCACTCCGAGGCCTTCTTTGTGTCTTTTCAACCAGGCTCGCTGGGTCGCAAGGTGTCATCTTCAACCATAGGTCGGTGGCTGCGAGCTTGCATTAAGATGACATATGACCTTCAGGGCAAGCCGGTTCCACCTCGTGTAACGGCACATTCCACCAGAAGTGCGGCCACGACCGCGGCCTGGGCGACTCAAGCATCTATTCTGGACATTTGCAGAGCAGCCACGTGGGCGTCTCCCACGGCTTTCATTAGAAACTACAAGATCGATTCCTTTGCCTCTGCCGAAGACTCTTTTGGCCGTAGAGTATTACAGAAGGTTATTGAGGCTCCGGACAATGTCTCTTCTTCCCGCCCTGGGACACAATAGCTTGGGCATGTCCCATCCTTGGACTCTCCAAGCAGCGCTATGGAGAATGACCGTTGTCTTACCTGAACGGTCGTTCTCATGGCGCTGCGGAGTGTACAAGACCCACCCAGGGTGATTGTTTAGCTCCGAGATTGTATCTTTGCACAGGTGTGAGCTGAGAACGTCTTCGTCGGACAAGACCTCGTTTTTAAAACTGAGCCAGAAGAGGCAAAGGAGGCGTGGCCAGAGGGGAAAAATCTACTCAGTCCATGGGCAAACAGGCTGTGTTAACCCATCCTTGTACTCTCCGCAGCGCCATGAGAATGACCGTTCAGGTAAGACAACGGTCATTTGCTTCCACTTGTGAGGTGGTCAAGCGTTTTTGTTAATTCTTGCCATGTTGTAGGTAGGGGTCCCCAATACTATTGCGATCTGACCATAATAACCATGGTTCAGCCTTTGTCTACCAGTAGGATGATGATGGTCTGGTTCTTCTTTAGGTTTCTGAGGGCTGCTTTGTCTTTTGTTGTGAGTTGGTTCTGTTCTCATCTTCTGGTCTGTGGAATGATGGTTTGTCTGATGTTTTTTGGACCTCTGTGGGAAGTTCAGTAGCTTTGAATGCTCCTTCTAAAGCTGCAAAAAAGAATTTCAGGTGATTGCCATCACCTGTGTTATAGTTGAGGCCTTTCTGTAGAATCCTGTGTTCTATAGATTTCTGTAGAATTCCTCTCATAAACCTAAAGAAGGACCATCCTACCAGCAGAAAAAGGCCAAACCATGGTTATTATCAACAGATCGCAAAATTTACAAAAGCCACCACACCAACCAAGTGCTCCACTACCAAAGCAACAACCCAACCTCCCAAAAGTGAAGCTGTGTGCGAACTTTACTTAGATGAACACAAACTCACTGCAGCAACCATGAACAGGAGAAAAAGGAAATTGAGCAGGGGTGTCAAACTGGCAGCCTGCAGGCCGGATGTGTCACGCTATGCCCACCCCAGCTCCGTGAATGGGAAAAACGTCATGAAACATGTGATGGCAACTTGACGCCGTGAGTTTGACACCCATGAAATAGAGCATTTATACAACATACTCAAACAAAATGCATATCCGTGCAACTTTATCAAAAAGTGCCTGACAATTCAACCCAGTACAGTACAGAAAGTCCTAAAAGAATAACACTGCCATACGTCAAGAACATCTTAGAAACCACCAATAGACTACTTACAGCCACATGTAATCAGCGTAGCACACAAGCCAACTAAAACCCTTCAAAACATCCTAAGCAAACCAAAAGATCCGGCAACCCCAGAAGAAAAAACAGGAGTCATCTACACAGTGGTGGGTTTCTACCGGATCGCACTGGATCGCGCGATCCGGTTGAAGAATGAACCCGGAAGTAATTTCCTGCCCCGCCCCCTTGGCGTTTTTTGCATCGGGGCTGACTCCCCGCCGCCACTGCTGTTCCTTGTCTTCTGGCCGCGGCCCCACGCCGTGGAAAACATAGGCGCAATTACAGCCCGGAGCAGGAGCAAAGCCCCTTTCCCAACTGGCCTTTCCTCGCTTGGAGGGCTTTGGAGGGAAGCTTCTGCAGAAGCCCGGGTGAGTGACAACAAGTTCCCACCGTTACGAAGTCTCGGAGGCTGTAATTTTCTGAGCTGTGCGCGCGCGCCTGTTTTCCATGGCGTGGAGCAGCGGCGAGATTCGGCGTGGCCGGCAATGACTCAGGATGCCATCCGGGAAGACGAGGAACGCAAGGGGGGACCATTGACGGCCTCCGCAATCATCGCTCGCCTCGCAGAGCCTCGCTGCTGCTCCACGCCGTGGAAAACAGGTGCGCGCGCACAGCTCAGAAAATTACAGCCTCCGAGGCTTCGTAACGGTGGGAACTTGTTGTCACTTGCCCGGGCTTTTGCAGACGCTTCCCTCCGAAGCGTTCTGAGGGAGGAAGGGCCAGTTGGGAAAGGGGCTTTGCTCCTACTCCGGGCTGTAATTGCGCCTATGTTTTCCACGGCGTGGAGCAGCGGCAAGGCTCTGCGCAGCCAGCGATGATTCCGGGGGCCATCCGGGAAGATGAGGAACATGAGGGGGGACCCTGCCCCCCACTGATGGCCTCCGGAATCATCGCTGGCCGCACAGAGCCTTGCCGCTGCTCCACGCCGTGGAAAACATAGGCGCAATTACAGCCCGGAGCAGGAGCAAAGCCCCTTTCCCAACTGGCCCTTCCTCCCTCAGAACGCTTCGAAGGGAAGCGTCTGCAGAAGCCCGGGTGAGTGACAACAAGTTCCCACCGTTACGAAGTCTCGGAGGCTGTAATTTTCTGAGCTGTGCGCGCGCGCCTGTTTTCCACGGCGTGGAGCAGCGGCGAGATTCTGCGTGGCCGGCAATGACTCAGGATGCCATCCGGGAAGACGAGGAACGCGAGGGGGGACCGTTGACGGCCTCCGCAATCATCGCTCGCCTCGCAGAGCCTCGCTGCTGCTCCACGCCGTGGAAAACAGGTGCGCGCGCACAGCTCAGAAAATTACAGCCTCCGAGGCTCAGAACGCTTCGGAGGGAAGCTTCTGCATAAGCCCGGCCGAGTGACAACAAGTTCCCGCCGTTACGAAGTCTCGAAGGCTGTAATTTTCTGAGCTTTTCGCGCGCGCCTGTTTTCCACGGCGTGGAGCAGCAGCGAGGCTCTGCGAGGCGAGCGATGATTGCGGAGGCCGTCAACGGTCCCCCCTCATGTTCCTCGTCTTCCCGGATGGCATTTGGAGTGATTGCCGGCCACACAAACCTCGCTGCTGCTCCACGCCGTGGAAAACAGGCGCGCGCGCACAGCTCAGAAAATTACAGCCTCCGAGGCTTCGTAACGGTGGGAACTTGTCACTCGGCCGGGCTTATGCAGAAGCTTCCCTCCAAAGCCCTCCAAGCGAGGAAAGGCCAGTTGGAAAAGGGGCTTTGCTCCTGCTCCGGGCTGGAGGCTTCCCTCCGAAGTCTTGGGATGTTCTGAGGAGCCCCCCAAGGAAAAACGCCGCTGCCAGGTAGTTAAAAGTACCTCTCTGATTCTGTCAGACTCTGTCAGTCTCTCTCTGATTCCCTCTCTCACTCCCTCTCTGTTCCTCTCTCTCTCTGTCTGTCTGTCTCACTCACACACACACACACACTGTGGTCACCTTGTTGAGTGTTCCAATCACATTTGAAACACTCAACAACTGGCCTGCATTTATGGTATTTTGCAGCATTCTGCAGTCATAGGACCAAAATATATGGTTAAAAGCATATATTTTGGTCCTATGACTGCAGAATGCTGCAAAATACCATAAATGCAAGCCAGTTGTTGAGTGTTTCAAATGTGATTGGAACACTCAACAAGGTGACCACAGTGTGTGTGTGTGAGTGAGACAGACAGACAGACAGAGAGAGGAACAGAGAGAGGGAGTGAGGGAGGGAATCAGAGAGACTGACAGACACACACACACACAGACACACAGAGAGACAGAGAGGGGGAGGGAGGGAGAGAAAGATAGAGAGACACACACAGAGTGAGTGATTAAGTGAATGAGTGAGAGACAGACACACCCACATACACAGAGTGACAGAGAGAGAGGAAGGGAGGGGAGAGAGACAGAGGGAGAGACAGAGACAGACACACACACACACAAACACAGAGTGACAGAGATGGGGGAAGGAGGAGAGAGAGAGATACAGAGAGAGAGACAGACAGATAGACACCCAGAGAAAATGACAGAGGGAGACAGAGAGGGAGAGAGGGGGAGAGAGACAAAGAGCCAGAGAGAGAGAGAAAAAGAAAAAGAAAAAAAGAAAGTGGGAGAGAGAGATGAAAGAAAGAAAGAAAAAGAACTTATGACCACAATTGAGCCCAAAATTTTGGTTGCTAAGCAAGAGCATCGTTAAGTGAGTTTCACCACATTTTCCAAGTTAGCCATGCTCACCTGGTCACATGACTGCCAAGCCACTCCCACCAGGTCACATGGCCGGCAAGCCACTCCCACAAAGGAGGCCACACCCACAGAGTAGGTTCCAAAAAAATTTGAAACCCACCACTGCATCTACAACATACAGTGTAATAACTGCAACAGCCACTACGTAGGACAAACAGGCAAAAGACTGGCAGAATGCATCCATGAATGCATCCTCAACTTTGCCCCTATTTTTAGGGCTTTATATGTCAGCGATGAAAAACCAACCCTACTTTTTTAGGGGGTTTGAAACATGCTCTTTCTAATGAGAATGATTTAACAGTTTCCAGAAGGTCTTTCTTTATAAAAGAAGGCTGAAAATACCCTATTTTTGGTGTTTTTCCAAAAAATGTCAACTTTACATTCAATTCGTAAACTATTGGAAAGCAGTAGTAGAATGAAATTTTATATGGGTTCCATCACTGGCCATCGGGGGCGAACAGCTGTCCCCTGTGGAGCGGGCGCGCAATTTGGGCGTCCTCCTGGATGCCCGGCTGTCAATGGATGACCATGTGACGGCCGTGGCAAGGGGGGCGTTCCACCAGGTTCGCTTGGTGCGCCAATTGCGCCCCCTATTGGACCGGGGCACCCTGCGCACAGTCACCCATGCACTGGTGACGTCCCGACTGGACTACTGCAATGCTCTCTACATGGGGCTTCCCTTGAGATGCACCCGAAGGCTGCAGTTGGTCCAGAACGCGGCCACGCGGGCAATTATGGGAGGTACCAGATACTCCCATGTAACACCTCTCCTGCGCGGGCTGCACTGGCTACCTGTGGCTTTTCGGGTGCGTTTCAAGGTGTTGACTATCATCTTCAAAGCGCTCCATGGCACAGGACCTAGCTACCTGCGGGATCGCATCCTGCCCCATACATCCCTGCGGCCGATTCGCTCTCACAGGGAGGGACTCCTCCGGGTGCCGTCCACTAGGCAGTGCCAGCGGGCGACGCCCAGGAGTAGGGCCTTCTCGGTGATGGGGCCGACCCTCTGGAATGACCTCCCCCCCGACATTAGAATAACGACCGATCTCCGCTCCTTCCGTAAAAAACTTAAGACCCACCTGTTTAACTTAGCTGGCCTGGCCTAACTGTAGCTTTTGTGTCCCTCTAGCCTATATTTAAAATTTTAAATGTTTAGGGATAGATTTTTTTAGGTTGTTTTAATTTTTAACTATAACTGTACAGCCTATCTTATAATTTGCTTTAATGGGTATTTATAATTATCTAAGTTTGTATATTGTTTTATTGTGGTCTGTACACCGCCCCGAGTCCCTTTGGGGAGAGGGGGCGGTCTATAAATTTAATTAATTAAATTAATTAAATTTATATTCCAAAACCTTGTGTTGCTAAGTTATTACGCACAAAGTTATCCACAAACTTTAACCTTTTTCCGAGTTGCAATATTTTCGGCCAACTTTGCTCCAAATTATCTAGATGGAGATCGCTCATGAGAATGTTTTTATTATTTTGTTTAATAGAGCAGAAAAAGTTGTACAAGATGGCCAAGTTGTCATGCCTGCAATCCATCTTTTCTTTTTGGACTTCAGGCCTGCCACACTTTCTACTGGGGGAAAATGGGAGGGGGGATATATGGAGTGGGGTGATATGTAACCATATGTAACCATAGCCATGTGATGAACTTGTGGGTGTTGGGGCAGGATCTTGAACTTTCAACTGGGTGGGAAAACCTGGAAGCTTTCAGATTCAGGTTTTCCCAGATCTGCCGACATGGCTCTTTTAATAAATTGGAACTTTAAGGAATCTCTTGCCTCAGACTCTGATTTTATAATGGATGCTATTTGGAACCCTCACACAAGTTTTGTTTCTCTCAACAAAATATTGCCGGAGACATTATGTCTCAAAGTTGCTAGAACCTCAAAGTCATACTGTAGAAGGCTGCGGTATGGGGTCAAAGAAAGGACTATATGTCCACAAGTATTGCATCGGCACATGTAGCACTTTACCAATGTTCATTGGGGACATGTGTGCATGTTCGCACAAACTTTCATTGAAATCTGTGATGGTCGAGCAGAGACCCCCAGACCACTTGACATGGAATGACCCTAGGGATTTCCTAGAATCCTGGCACTGACAAATTATCCATCAATAGACACGTATACAATATCTATAGACTATGCAAAACAGACAACAAGCTAAAAAGGAACAAAAAGACCAAATGCACCTCCCCACCAGCAACCAGCAACCAGATGAGAATAGATTAACATCAGACCAACAATCAAGTAAACAATACCCCAATCAAGGAACTGTCACCTCTGGCCAGCTCAGAGGCCTGGAGCTGTCATTCAGGGGAGAAGACTGGGCCAGCTGCCAAGACTCACCATCCCACCTACACAAACTGAAGAAATTCATGCTAACAATCCATGACTAATTGCCGGGTGGTTTTGCTCTGGGTCACAAGGTGATGGGTGTGCGCACGCACGGGGTGCAACATCTTAATTACCAATGTAGCTATAAAAGGTACTTGCGGGATCGCATCCTACCACACACTTCCCTGCGACCGATTCGCTCTCACAGGGAAGGACTCCTCCGGGTGCCGTCCACTAAGCAATGCCAACGGGCGGCACCTAGGAGTAGAGCCTTCTCTGTGATGGGCCCAACCCTCTGGAATGACCTCCCCCCCGATATCAGAACCACCACCGACTTCCCCTCCTTTCGACGAAAACTGAAGACTCACCTGTTCCGTTTAGCCGGCCTGGACCATTCATAACCTTATTATACCTCCTGGCAGATATATTTTAACTGGGTAATTTTAATTGGGTATTTTTAGGATTGTTGAAATATTGTTTTTATCTACTTTACTTTGTACAGTGTCGTATTGCCTCCTCTTCTATGTTTTTATGTTTGTATGTTTGTATTCCATTTTATCTGTTTTATTTGACTGTACACTGCCCCGAGTCCCTTTGGGGAGAGGGGGCGGTATAAAAATCGAAATAAAGGTAAAGGTAAGGTAAAAGATGGTGGGAAGCACAGGGTGGTAGCTCTGACAATTTATTCATTGCCTTAGTGCTTTGTTGGTCAGTTCGTGCTGAAGGAAGAATACAAACTGCATTTCAAACCGTTTCTGTGTTTGGCTGGTTTCATTAACCCTTTGGAACCTGACAGTTTGTCAGAGCTCACTTTAACTTTAACTTTTATTTAATTTCTATACCGCACCCTCTCCCAGAAGGGACTCGGGGCGGTGTACAGTCATATTAAAAGCAATAAACATACATAATATAAATATAAAATAAATATGGGTGTGGCTGGAGGAGGTAACATATACTTTGCTGTACAATAATAGTTAAAGTTAGATTTAAAATTTAAAAATACATTAAAAAACTACCCCTAAAAACTATCCCGGGATAAAATATTTGCCAGGAGGTATAAATGGGACTATAAATGGGCCAGGCCGGCTAATTGGAACAGGTGGGTCTTGAGTTTCTGTCGGAAGGAGCGGAGGTCGGTAGTAGTTCTGATATCGGGGGGGAGGTCATTCCAGAGGGTTGGGCCCATCACAGAGAAGGCTGTACTCCTGGGCGCCGCCCGTTGGCATTGCTTGGTGGACGGCACCCGGAGGAGTCCCTCCCTGTGAGAGCGAATTGGTCGCAGGGATGTATGTGGTAGGAAGCGATCCCGCAGGTAACTAGGTCCTGTGCCATGGAGCGCTTTGAAGATGGTGATCAACACCTTGAAACGCACCCGAAAGACCACAGGCAGCCAGTGCAGCTCGCTCAGGAGAGGTGTTATGTGGGAGTACCTAGTACTCCCCATGATAGCCCGCGCGGCCGCATTCTGAACTAGCTGCAGTCTTCGGGTGCATCTCAAGGGGAGCCCCATGTAGAGGGCATTGCAGTAGTCCAGACGGGACGTCACCAGCGCATGAGTGACTGTGCGTAAGGCGTCCCGGTCCAATAGGGGGCGCAATTGGCGCACCAGGCGAACCTGGTGGAACGCCCCCCTTGCCACGGCTGCCACATGGTCATCCATCAACAGCCGGGCATCTAGGAGGACGCCCAAATTGCACGCCCGTTCCACAGGGGGCAGTTGCTCGCCCCCTATGGCCAGCGATGGAGTCCACTGGTTGAACCGAGGCGCCGGTAGCCACAGCCACTCTGTCTTGGAGGGGTTGAGCCTGAGTCTGTTGTCCCCCATCCAGACCTGAACGGCTTCCAAGCACCGGGACATCATTTCGACGGCCTCGTTGGGGTGGTTTGGGGTGGAAATGTACAGCTGTGTGTCATCAGCGTACAGGTGGTATCCAACCCCAAAACCACGGATGATCTCACCCAGTGGCTTCACATATGTGTTGAACAGAAGGGGCGAGAGGACCGACCCCTGCAGCACCCCACAAGTGAGCGACCTCAGGGTCGACCTCTGCTCCCCTGCCAACACACATTGCGTCCGGTCGGAGAGGTAGGAGCCGAACCACCGTAAAACGGTGCCCCTTACTCCCATCCCCTCCAGCCGGCGCAATAGGATACCATGGTCGATGGTATCAAAAGCCGCTGATAGATCTAATAGGACCAGGATAGAGGAGCAACCCCTATCTCTGGCCCTCCAGAGATCATCAACCAACGCGACCAAGGCCGTCTCCGTGCTGTGACCGGGTCGGAAACCGGACTGGCGCGTGTCTAGATAATCGGTTTCCTCCAGGTGCCGTGGAAATTGCTGTGCCACCACACTCTCTACAACCTTCGCTAAGAAGGGAAGGTTGGAGACAGGACGATAATTAGCTAGTTCCGTCGGGTCCAGGGAAGGCTTCTTGAGTAAGGGCCTCACCACCGCCTCTTTCAAGGCGGCCGGTAAGGACCCCTCGCCCAGTGAAGCGTTCACTAGACCCAGGAGCCAGCCTCGTGTAACCTCCCAGGATGCCAGTACAAGCCAGGAGGGGCACGGGTCCAATAAACATGTAGTGGCTTGCAGCCGCCCACGTAACCTGTCCAAATCCTCGGGGGCAACAGAGTCAAACTCCTCCCAGTGTGGTCCCTCAAGACTCGCTTCTGACGTCTCCTCTGGTCCACTGAAGGGGGCCCATCCACTCCGGATCTGAGCGATTTTCTCCTGCAGATATTCCCCAAACTCCTCTGCTCTGCCCTGTAGAGGGGCTTCCCGCGGCCTCTGTGATAAGAGGGAGCGGGTCACCCGAAACAGGGCGGCAGGGCGGTTATCGGCGGACGCAATAAGAGCGGCACAATGTCTATGTTTGGCCGCTCTTAGTGCCACAAGGTAGGTCCGTAAATAGGCTCTTACCTGTGTTCGCTCAGATTCGGAGCGCGAGGACCTCCACCTGCTCTCTAGTCGTCTCCTGCGGCGTTTCATCACCCTTAGGTCCTCGGTAAACCAAGGAGCCAGGGTGGTTCGTTGCCGCAGGAGAGGCCGCAAAGGCGCAACCCGGTCCAAGGCTCCAGCAGCCGTCCTATTCCAGGCAGCCACTAGATCCTCCGTCCGAGAGCGGGTCAGGGCTACAGGAAGTGGCCCAAGCTCCGTCTGGAACCTATCTGGTTCCATCAGGCGCCTGGGGCGGAACCATCTTGGACAGTCTGGTTCCGCCTCCCCGCGGCGGGGGGTAGCGCCAGGGAAGTCGAGCCGAAGAGATGAGTGATCTGACCATGACAGGGGGGTAACGACCAAATCCCCTATTCCCAGATCACTCGTCCACTGCCCAGATACAAAAACAAGGTCCAGCGTGTGGCCGCCCTCGTGTGTGGGGCCCTGAATTAATTGGGTCAGATCCATGGCTGTCATGGAAGCCATGAACTCCCGAGCCACCTCGGACGCTTCCCCCGTCGACGGCAGGTTGAAGTCCCCCATAACCAGGAGTTTGGGGGTCTCAACTGCCGTCTCTGAGATCAGCTCGAGGAGCTCGGGCAGGGCTGCTGACACATAGCGAGGAGCCAAGTATACAATCAGCAAGCCCCACTGCCTCCCTGGGCCCCATTTCACACCAAGGGATTCACACCCGGATATCTGTGGCACAGTGAACTCCCTCGGCTCCAGACTCTCCCGTATAACTACCGCCACCCCACCAACCTTACCCAGGGCCCGGGGCTGATGGAATCCATGGAAGCCCGGTGGGCACATTTCCACGAGGGGTAAACCACCCTCGTGGCCCAGCCAGGTCTCCATTATCCCTGCAAGGTCCAGCTCCCCCTCCAAGATCAACTCATTGATGAGAGGGGCCTTGTTGACAACGGACCTTGCATTGCAAAGCATCAGCCTCAGGCCCTGGCTCTGTAGGTCCTGGCCACCTAGACTGCGGGGGTTGGTACAAGCGACCGGGCGTGTCCAACAGCCACGGTCTCCCAACCAACTACGAGATCTTCTTCTATCCTCGCATCCACCCCTCCCCACGACCGTTGTAATAAGGCAACCCTCTATTGGAGTGTCATTCTCCTTCCCCCCCCCCCTACTCCGCTCACTTCCCTCCTGACCTCACCTGTTCGGCTGGCACTAGTCCCCCTCCTGGCCTGGTTAGCCCACCCACCCACCCTGGAGCCCCCTAAAAAAGATAAAAAACACTTCGTTAAAAACCCCCTAAGTCTGCGCTTCCTCCACCTCTCTGGGTTAACAAACCCGTCATCAAGGTGGGCCCTTGAGAGGGCAAAGGGCCATGCCTGCGAGAGGGGGGACTCCCGCAGTAGGAGCAAGTCTGACCTCGAATACATGGTGATAAAAGCTATAACAGAGTCAGGGTGCTGTTGATGTTAAAAAGTCAATAAGCCAGGATTCCATATGGGGGGAAAGCAATGTCCACGGTCACATCTAGGTGGAAAAAATATGCTGGTCAGGAGGTCGGATGGTAGATGGATGATGGATGGAGGCCAGGATGCGGTCCATGGTAGGCGGTAAAGGGCAGATAGTCTGTGATGAGTATTTGATGAAAAGTAAAATGGCAAGGGTAGGAGGGAGAGAGATGGTAGGGGTAATCTGGCAGGTGCACACCAATAGTCAGCTGGGAACAGTTATAAGTAGCAGGATGTCAGATGTCGGGCGGGCAGATGATAGCAGGTGGTCAGCGAGGGGAGCCTGGGCATAAGCCATGGCAGGCAGCTGGCAAGAGGCCGATGGATCCTCTGCCTGCCAGGTAAAAGCCTCCTGTCTGTCTCCAGGGCAAGCCCTACCCTGCCCCTGGTGCCACAGGTCTCCCCCCGTTCTGCCAAGCTCCAGCACAGACTTCCAGCATCTAGTCCCGGCCGTAGCCTGCCTCCCCGTGCTTCAGCGAACCTCAGCCGCTGCTCCTGGCCCGAGCGCCGTTCCGGCCGACTTACGGCCCTCTCGCAGGCCTTCCATCGGCCTCCGGCGTCTCGAGCCTCCCTCAGCCCCCGCTCCGCCCTCCGACGGCTCTCACCAGGCTGTTTGGCGTCTCGAGCCACCTCTGCTGCCGCAGAGGGGCTTTTAGTAACGGTGTCTCGTTTAGTAGCGACGTCCCATTCTTCCTCTGCCGCCGCCGTTGCCGTTGCCGTTGCCGCCGCCATTATCGGCCTCTAACTCCAACCGCGATCCCCATTCGAGCCGGTGCCTTCCTCACTCTTCCTCTGGCTATTCGACCACCCTGACGGACCAATTTAGGTCCTAAAGAAAGCCAGGGTGGTTGTTGAGTCTAAATCCCGGCCCTCGGGTGGAAAAAAGGGCCGGCAGCAGCCCCTCCTCCGTCAAAGAGCTCCGTAACATTTTCGGAGCTCAGAAGTCAGCCGCCATTCCCGGAAGCTCCTCCTCCTCCCTTCACACCATGGCTGAAGGTACAGTGCTTGGGTTGGAGGCTGTGGGCTTGGAGGAGTCTGCCTTGGCAACTGATACAACTCTGCTGGAGGCTGTGTCAGGGCCAGCAGGAGAGGCACCATTGGATGTAAGGTCTAAGGACCACTTGATGGCATGGAAACCTACAGCAGAACCTCTAGAGGCCGGTGTGGGCCAATCTCATGCAGGGGATTGGTCTCTGGGCTTGCCAGCGGCTCAGGACCACAGAGGCTTACCACCCCATGCTCCCCAGCTCACCTCTTTTGGAACCCATTTTGCCCAATGGCGTGAAAGGCGCAGCTCAGATGACGATTGGAGTTAGACCACCGCGGTGGACAGGCCAACTCTACAGATCCTGCAGGAAAGGCTTGGGGCAGTGGGCTTCCGAGATAATGGACGTGGCAGTGGTTGGAGAGGGTCCCTGGAACATGGATCCCAACAGGCAGGGGTAGTCGTTGGACAGTCCAGCATAACCAATCCAGAACGGTATGGTGCCCAAGTGGCCGCAAGAGTAGGAGATCAGCATCCTGGGCTACTTTTACACCAAGAAGCCCGGGACACCTGTGAGAGACGAGCGGCGCAAGAGAGCTATGCACCTCACCCTCTCCTTACCCAGAGGGGGTCTCCAGCTGGTTATGGGCCCGGAGTGATGGGATGCTGGGACCCACCGGCAATACAGGCTACGTTTGACGGTAGCCCGGGACGAGTGGCTCTCTTCTTAGGCCGGGTGTTACGGCCATATGTATACGTCACAGTGGGACATGGTGATGGACGTGATGGCAGTGATGAACAGAGAGGCTGCTGACTGGGTGGCTGAGCTGTATTGGGATCATGCTGTGGAACTCACGGACATTGGTCTGTTCCTGATGGCACTGCGGGAGAGGTTTGAAGATACCACCAGGATCCAGTGGGTGGAAGCAGAATTGCAGGCTACAAGACAACAAGAGAAGCCAGTAGCTGAATACATCAGAGAGTTCTGGCGCCTGGCCAGCAAAGTGAGGATATGGCCAGAGAGGTTGGTGGTGCATTACTTTAAGACCGGTCTTGACCGAACACTACACCGGGCCTGCGTCTACAGAGAGTTGCCACCTAGACTGACTGCATGGTTCCAGGCTGCCACGGAATGAGCTATAGAATTCTACGAGGATAAGCCAGGACGGGAGAGGGGTAGTCGAGGACAAAGACTGCAACAGATGTGTCGTATCAGAGTTGCCCCAAAACCCCTGCAACCCACAGCGGTTTCCATGGAGCAACCTCCATCCCTGATGGCAGCTGGACTGACAACGCCCATCCGGCTACCCAGAACATGTTTCCGATGCAGGAGGCCACGGCATACAGTGTCCGTGAGCACACCAAGGAAAAAAAAGGGGGTGGCCAGGAAGAGCGTGAGGGGCAGCCAGGAGAAGTCACACAGGGCGAGTCAACCAGCCCCTATACCAGTTGACTCCAGCCCATCGGGTGATATGCTCAATGTGAAGGTTCCAAGAGTTGCCCTAATTAATTTACGAGCCCCGAGACGAAATTTTTAAAAAACCCATTCGTTTATTAGGACTAACATCTTGGCACGGACTTCTGTGTAGCTGAAACTAAATCACACTTAATGGCGTCTGACCTTTACCCCTGTGCCCCCTCCCCTCTCGCTGAGGTCATCAATCACATTTTCCAGTGTAGGAGGGGGAGTGGTCACATGTGGGTATTCTCACAGCCTGATTGGTCCAAAGACTGAGAGCAAAAGCTTAAATACTCCTGCTTTCCTTTCCTTCCCAGTTTCCTCTCAGTCCTTTTTGGTCCAATCACTTGAGAATCTGTAAGTAGATAGAAGATTTAGTAGTTTGTGGATTTCCTTATCTAATTTGGTCTGGATTTGGCTAATTGGGCATTTTAAAACTTTTTATATTTAAAATAAAAGTTTGAAAAGTTTGCAGCTGTAGTCCAAGGGGCAGTTTCTGCCTCTGGGCGGTCTGGGGAGGGCCCCTTGGGGATCCAGACCTCCCATCCGCGAGCACAGAGCCTAGCCCGACCCCCGGGGCCGCTGGGGTGCCGGCTCTCGAGCTGCTGCAGCCATGCCGATCGTTCTCGTTAAAGAGGAAAAATTCGGCTCCACGAGGTTTTTGGGCAGCGAGAGAAGCCGCCGATCGCTGGAAGAGGCGTTTTTTTGCCCGGGTGCGATCCTTTGTGTCTGAGATGGGCGAGCGAAGGGGGAGTGTGCGCGGGCCTGCCGCGGGACCCCGGAGAGCCGCCAAGCCATCGCCGCTGCTACTGGAGGCCGGGAGAGCCGGGACGCGCGGTTTTTTTGGCTATTCTTTGCCGCGCCAGAGTCCCGGTGGCCATGTTGGATCGCGCCACGTGCGCGAGGATCCCGCCACGTTTGGAGGCCTACTGGGGGCCTGGTCGGAGGCGGGTGGCCTAGCAGCATGGGTCCAGGCTCTGGTAGGGCCTACAGCGGCCTTCTCTCTACAATCTCCAAAGCTCCAGGACACGTGAGTGTGGGCGATGGAACAGAACGCGACTATTCCCCAGGGCCAGGCTGAAGGCCCGGCGCGAAGGGAAGTAAGTAAGGGGGGCCCGGGGATCCCTCGGTTAATCCAGGGGTGGGCCCAGCGATCTTCCAGGGCCTCCACCGAGAGGAGGCTAGGAGACATAGAGCATTGGAGAGGGCCTTTACCGGGGCTGGAAGGCAGGCCAGATCTGCGGGGCGGGGTTCTGCCAGCAGGCCTCGTTCACCCATCAGGCCCGATCGGAACATTCCCCTCCTAGAGGCTTCAGCCCTTCCTCCCCCTCTGTCTCTCCGCCCAGGTTCCGCAGGTATTCGGCCTGTTGAGGTGGCTCAGTGGCTAAGAAACTGAGCTTGTTGATCAGGGAAGTCGACAGTTTGGCGGTTCAAATCCCTAGTACAGGACTCCTGTGTGAGCAGGGGGTTGGACTAGATGACCTCCAAGGTCCCTTCCAACCCTACAGGCGGGGGAGGTCTCCTTTTCTCCTTCCCCCTCTGTCTCTCCGGGGTTGGCGTGGTTCCTCACGCAGGTTGGCACCTCAAGACCTGACCTTGGCCTATAGGGGGGGTGGAGGATTTAGATCACCCCCCTAAAAGCTTTAGGAGCCTCAGTCGTCTGCCATTGTTAGGGCATCGCTCAGGGGGATAGGAGCTCATGCCATGCTATATCTCAGTATAGAGCATCGTCTCCGTCTATGGTAAGCGAGACCTCTGCCATGGGGGAGGGGACTCCCCGGGATGTGGGGTTCTCTGAGGACGTGGTGAGCTCTAGGGCCGAGAGTCCTCCACCCAAGGGGTTTTTCCCCCCGGCCATGCTCTAGGTCCTTCTGAGCGAGGCTAGAAAGGCCACCAAGTGCGCACGGGTGACCCTACAGTCCCATCACCCAGGGACCCTGATATGGCCATGGTCTCGAACTCGGCCACAAACAAGGAAGTGTCCAGCCCCTCCTTTATTCTTGGAGGTGCTAACCTATCAGTAGTCCCGCCCCTGCAATTTTTCTAACCCTGGGGGTAAGGATAGTCACCTCTATAATGGAGAACAGGCCTTTGCAAAGACCATTCATCTGCCCCCCATTGACGGTCCGGTGGTCACCCTGGTCTTTCCTCCCCAGTGGGGTCTGGGGACGCGGCAGGTGAGTGGAAGCCTGGAATTAAGCGGGCGGGACTTACCTGCGGGAGAATTTTGATGCCACGGCTTGGACCATTGAATCGGCAGCCACGGCTTCATATTTCAACCGAGCTTCGGTCGTTTGGCTTCACCAGCTCCAGGATCGCATTCTGATCCAGGACGAACGGTTACATCAGGGCCTTAAAATTATTGCTGCCGCCCAATTTCAGCGGACGCTACTTTGGACTCAGTGGAGTTCGCGTCCAGCGCCTTGGCCACCTCGGCGTCTTCCTGCCGCCAATTTGGGGCTCCGTAATGGAATCTGGCGGCTGTCACTTTCAGGGGCACCAACCTTTTTGGGGCGATTCTTGATCCAATTCTTGTCTGAAACAAGGTTCTAAAGCGGTCTCATCCTTGCCGCAGGCAGTCTTACAGGGCCCCTAAGTTTGATCATCAACAACGCTCCCTTCCTTTAGGTCTGACAGGCAGTTTTCGCGGCAGCCCTATTAGGACCGGGGTAGGTTCCAGCATCAGACCGGCCGTCCTTTTCGTGGGGGCGGCGGTCGCCCGTGCCACAGAGGTGGTGACTCGAACCTGAGTCGTCCCACAGGCGGCCGTCTAGCTCTCTATGCGGATCGTTGGGACGGCTTCACGTCCGACTCTTGGGTGCAGTCCACGGTGCGCCAGGGCCTCAGGTTAGAGTTTCTCTTCCCACCCCCGGACTTTTTCAGGTCGTTCCCTCCGTCGCGGAGCCTGGAGCGCCGCCGCCTGAGGGATCAGGCAATCATAAATTTCCTGGACATTCAGGCGGTGGAGTTTGTTCCCCGGTCGGATCGGGGACTGGGCCACTGCTTCGACCTGTTTGTGGTTCCGAGGAGTTCGGGGGGTTGGCGAGCACTTCTGTATCTCAATCGTCTGAACCGTTTCTTGGTGTACAAACGTTTCAAAATGTCTTCACTCAGGTCTATTCTTCAGGGCATCAGGAGAGGGGCCTTCCTGGCGTCAGTAGACCTCACGGAGGCCTATCTTCACATCCCGACCTTCCCGCCTCCCCACAGGCAGGGGGGAACGCGGTCTCGGGCGCTCTGGCTGGAGGCTCTGAGTTTGGGCGCCTGGGGGGAGAGGCACCTCTTGTCCTTGGTCTCGGAGCACATCTCCGGCCTCTCCAACCATCAGGCGGATTGGCTGAGTCGGGCCACGCTGGACAATGGCGAGTGGCAGATCCATCCGGACCTTTTCCGAAAGATTTGCTGGCGGTTTGGCGCGCCTCTGGTGGATCTCTTTGCGTCCCCAACGAACGCGCATCTGCCCCGGTTCTTCACTCGTTTTCAGTCCCGGGGGCGGAGGGGACGGACGCTCTCAGGAGCAGGTGGCCGGCGGGCCTCCTATACGCCTTTCCCCCAATTCCGCTCATACCGGGGGTTATCAGGAAGGTGGTGGCGGAGAAGGCTCTGGTCATAGTGGTGGCCCCCTTTTGGCCCAGGAGACCTTGGTTCGCGGATCTCACCCAACTATCGGTGGCTCCTCCGTGGAGGATTCCACGGGAGGAGGTGATCTTGCGCCAGGGGGTCCTGATCCATCCGGAGCCCCAGTGGCTTCATCTGACCGCATGGTTGTTGAACGGGGATTACTGAGGGCGGCCCAGCTGTCCTCTGGGGTCATCCGTACCATCGAGCCTTCCAGGCGTCCGTCCACGAACCGTATCTACAATTCGACTTGGGACGCGTTCGTGAGGTGGTGCTCCCATCATCAGATCTCTCCGACTAGGGCCACCATTCCTAATGTTTTAGATTTCTTGCAGAAGGGCTTAGAGAACGGTCTGTCGCACAACACCTTGCGGCGCCAGGTGGCTGCTCTATCTTCAGTTCTGGGGGGAGTGGGGTCCTCCTCGCTATCTCATCTTCCACTGATCAAGAGGTTTCTTAAGGGGGCGGCTAATCTCCGGCCTCCCCCTGTTCACAGGTTCCCCACGTGGGACCTGCCCCTGGTCCTCAGGGCCTTGACGGGGGCCCCGTTTGAGCCGCTCAGGTCGGTTCATCTCAGGTTCTTGTCCCTTAAGGTAGTTTTTCTTGTGGCGATTACATCCGCTCGGCGTATCTCGGAGCTGGGCGCCTTATCATCCAAAGATGATCTCTGCCACTTTCATTCGGATAGGGTAGTGCTTCGGCTTGACCCTACCTTTCTTCCGAAGGTGAACACTCCGTTTCACAGGGCTCAGGAGATTGTTCTGCCGGACTTTTGTCCGGGGCCTTCTTCAGATAGGGAACGGCTCTGGCACCGTCTGGATGTTCATCGGGCCTTGCGCATTTATCTCCGGCGGACGGAGGAGCTCCGCAGGTCGGAGGCCTTGTTTGTGTCCTTTCAACCCAGGACCTTGGGGGCTAGGGTGTCTTCGGCCACCATTGGCCGTTGGCTGCGTCAAGCCATCCAAGAGGCATATGCGGCGGCGGGGCATCTCGTCCCCTCAGGGATAACGGCCCATTCCACTAGAAGTGCCGCGACTATGGCGGCGTGGGCCACTAGGGCCCCCCTTGAGGACATCTGTCGGGCCGCCACTTGGGCGTCCCCGACACTGTTCATCAGACATTATCGTCTGGATTTGTTCGCTTCGGCGGATGCTGCCTTTGGGAGAAGAGTGTTACAAAGGGTGGTAGCAGATACTCCCCTTGGGCCATAGTTATTGGTTGAGTTATCCCTCCCTTGGGACTGGGCTTTGGTATGTCCCACACGTGACCACTCCCCCTCCTACACTGGAAAAAGAACGTTGGTCTTACCTAAACATGTCTTTTCAGGGTAGGAGGGGGAGTGGTCACGACCCGCCCTATTTTTGCTGTTGGGGCCAAGGGGAGCCCGGGGTCCTCCTGGGGAGGGAGGTTGTGTTGTTTGTGTTTATTGTTACAGTTCTGCTGTTCGCCTTCGAGGAAATGTGAAGGAAAGGAAAGCCAGGAGTATTTAAGCGTTTGCTCTCAGTCTTTGGACCAATCAGGCTATGAGAATACCCACACGTGACCACTCCCCCTCCTACCCTGAAAAGACACGTTCAGGTAAGACCAACGTTCTTTCTGTGCTTCGAAACGGGCATAGAAGCTGTTTAACACATCTGGAAGTGAGCCATCACTCTCGCAGGCAGGTGGTGATGTTCTGTAATTAGTGATGGCTTGGATGCCCTGCCACATACGCCGTGTGTCACCGTGGTTCGTGAGTTGTTGGTGGATGCTCTGGGCATGTACACGCTTTGCTTCTCTGATGGGCCGGGACAGATTGGCTCTCGCTGTTCTTAGGGCTGCTTTATCACCTGCCCTGAATGCAGAACCTTGGGTTTTCAGTAGAGCACGCACCTCTCCAGTTAACCATGGGTTCTGGTTGGAGTGTGAGAGAATTTTCTTGGAGACTGTGACATCATCAATGCACTTGCTGATATAGCCAGACACTGACGATGTGTACTCCTCCAAGTCAATGGAGTCACCATTGGTTGCAGACTCCCTGAACATGTCCCAGTCAGTGCATTCAAAGCAGTCCTGAAGAGCAGAGATGGCTTCTGCTGGCTAGGTCCTCACCTGTTTCCGAACTGGTCTTGAACGCCTGATGAGTGGTCTGTATGCTGGAATTAGCATAATAGAGATGTGGCCTGAGTAGCCAAGGTGGGGGCGGGGCTTCGCCCGATATGCACCCAGGATGTTTGTATAAACAACATCCAGCGTGTTTTCCCCTCTGGTTGCAAGGTCCACATTTTGATTAAATTTAGGGAGCACAGTCCTGAGATTTGCATGATTGAAATCTCCGGCAACAATAAACAATCCATCAGGGCGTGTGTTCTGCAGTTCGTTGATGGTCCGGTGAAATATACAGAGTGCTTCCTTAGCATTAGCGCTAGGTGGAATATACATGCTGAGTATAATAGCAGTGGTGAATTCCCTGGGTAAATAAAAAGGTCTACATCTCACAACCATAAACTCCACAAGCGGTGAGCAGTAGGTGGAAACGAGGACAGAGTTTTTACACCATTCTGTGTTGATGTATACACACAGTCTACCGCCACGAGTCTTACCGCACAGAGCTGCATTTCTGTCGGCACGAAACGCAGTTAACCTGTCCAGCTGAATAGCAGCATCCGGAACTCTATCACTCAGCCATGTCTCTGTGAAAACAAAGATGCAGTAGTGTCTGTACTCATGTCGTGTAGCTTGCTGGAGTCTGATGTAATCTAATTTATTGTCCAGGGAGAAGACATTTGCTAGCAGGATGGATGGCAGAGCAGGCCGGCTAGGGTTTGCCTTTAGCCTAGTATTAACCCCTGCTTGCTTTCCGCGCTTCCGCTTTCTCTCGCACCGCTTCCGATGCCCCATCCTCCATCCATTGGCTTCTGACGATGCCAGGGTCTGAGAGCCTGGATCTCAGAGCAAGCCGAGGTTGCGCAGATTCTCCCGCAAAACATCATTAATGGTGTTGGAGTTGTTTCTGTATTTCCATAGTGTCTGCCGAAGGTACACGTAAACGCCAGTTGCTCTGACATCCATATGTTTTGTGGGACGGGATATAACATAAAAATAGCACCATTTTGGATCTGGAGTGGCTGCTGCGAGCTACTGCCGCGCCGTCTACACCTCCATCCTACACCTCAACACACCTTTCCTAGCTTTCCTGTTCCTAGCTACAGTACTAAAAAAAAATATTCAGAGAAACACACCTAGCTACAGTTCTAAAAAAACGTTACTCAAAAAACACTCCTACTTACTACACTAAGAACGTAACTCAGAGAAACTCCTAGCTACAGTACTAAAGCGTTACTCAAAGACACTCCTACTTACTGTACTAAAAACATTGCTCAGAGAAACTCCTACTTACAGTACTAAAAACATTACTCAAGAAACGCCTACTTACTGCACTGAAAACATTACTCAGAGAAACACTCCTAGCTACAGTACTAAAGACGTTACTCAAAGACACTCCTACTTACTGTACTAAAAACAGTACTCAAGGAAACACCTACTTACTGTACTAAAAACAGTACTCAAGGAAATACCTACTTACTGTACTAAAAAACATTACTCAGAAAAAACGCTCCTAGCTACAGTACTAGAAATGTTACTCAAAGAGATGGTTTAGTACTTACAGTACTAAAAAAAAAGTTACTCAGAGAGACACTCCCAGCTACAGTACTAAAACGTTACTCAAGACACTCCTACTTTCTGTACTAAAACGTTACTCAAAAAACACCTACTTACAGTACTAAAAGCATTACTCAAAGAAACTCCTACTTACTGTACTAAAAATGCTACTCAGAGAAACTCCTATTTACTGTACTAAAAGTCAGCCTGTTCCAGTTATCTGTTCCAGAACAGATAACTGACTGAGAACAATCCATGATTGATTGCCGGGTGGTTTTCACTCTGGGTCACGAGGTGATGGGTGTGTGCGTGTGTGGGGGTGGGGTTTAGCCTAATTACCAAGTAACTATAAAAGGTGGTGGGGAGCACTGGGTGTCAGCTCTGACAATTTATTCATTGCCTTAGTGCTTTGTTGGTCAGTTCGTGCCATAGGAAGATAAACTGCATTTTCAAACCATCTCTGTGTTTGGCTGTTTTTATTAACCCTTTGGAACCTGACACACTGAATACAGCATTTTTGGCCTCCCGAAACCCTGCACCCTTCGCAAAAATGGACGCACAGAGGGTTTGGAAGACCTGCAAAGTGCTCCTGGGGGCTGGGGAGGGCAAAAACGAGTGAAAAACTGGCTTTTTTTTGCTCTTCCACACCCCCCCCCAAGCCCCCAGGAGCACTCTATAAGCCTCCCAAAGCCTATGCATGTCCTGGGTTGTTGTTTTTTTGGCAAAAAACGGGCCCATTTTTTGCAAAAAAATGCACCAGTTTTTACTTGTTTTTGCCTTCCCTAGCCCCCAGGAGCACTTTGCAGGCCTCCCAAAGCCTATGCATCTCCTGGGGTTTTTTGGAAAAAAATGTGCCTGTTTTTGTGAAAAAGGGCCTTTTTTTGCTTGTTTTTGCCCCCCCCCCCGAGCACTTTGCAGGCCTCCCAAAGCCTATGCATGCCTTGTTTTTTTTTGCTAAAAATGGGCCCATTTTTTGCTCATCCCCCCCCCCCCAAGCCCCCAGGAGCAATTTGGAGGCCTCTCAAATTCTGTGCATTCTCCGTTTTTCACAAAAAACGAGCTGTGCAGAGGGTTTGGGAGGCCTGCAGAGTAAAAAAACTGTTTAAAAAAATTTACCTCTTCAAAATCTTGGTGCATCTTATAGTCCGAAAAACACAGTATATAACAAGGCACTATCATAGGCCAAACTACCTAAATCCTGGTCAGAAGCATATATCACACTAATACCAAAAGAAGACACAGACCATCAACAGATAAAAAATTATAGACCAATATCACTATTAAATGTTGACTACAAAATATTTGCCTCCATAATTTCAGAAAGATTAAAAAGAATTTTAAATGAATTTATACATCCGGACCAGAATGGCTTCTTACTGAAAAGACAGTTGAAAAATAATATGAGAACTATTATGAATGTCCTAGAGTACTATAAAGCACACTGGAAAAACTGTGGAGCCCCTCGGCTGGTGGGCTGCTGCCAGATACTTGAGCGAGAAGTGAACCCGGGTCACGGACACTGTTGTTTCCTGTGCCTGGCCTTAGATCTGACCCATGGGGCTGTCCTGCCACCTCAGCCCTGGCCCCTGGGTGTGCGCATAGGAGGTGGTGATTGGTGCCCGGTCGACCTGCTTTCAGGGCATCCCCAAGGGACAGTTCTAACCACCTTGCGGGCCTTGTGTTTGACACCCCTGCTATAATGTGTAAACTCAAGTTTAGCTAAGCGAAGGTTCTACTCTATAGTTATAGTTTGCATACATTTTAATACTATGTGCAAGTGAAGGATACTGTTATCATTTGGCTGTGTTTGTGAGTCACTCAGGAGCATCTAGCTGACTACTAGATGCTTCAAGAGCCGTGGTGGTGCAGTGGTTAGAATGCAGTTTGGCAGGCTAACTCTGCTCATATTGCCAGGAGTGTGATTCCTTTGATCCTGACTGGTTCAGCCTTCCATCCTTTGGTGGTTGGTAAAATGAGGACCCAGATTGTTGGAGGCAATATGCTGACTCTGTAAACAGCTTAGAGAGGGCTGTAAAGCACTGTGAAGCAGTATATAAGTCTAAGTGCTATTGCTACGGTTGGAAACAAATTTTGGACTCCATAAAACTGATTAATAATAATAATAATAATAAATTTATTTCTTAGCCGCACCCTCTCCCGAAGGACTCGGGGCGGCATACAATAAAACACATAAAAAACAATATGGACAATACACACACAGAATAAACGAACACGCGTACATGGAGGAGGTATGAAGATAAGAAAAGACAGTTAAAACATAGTTTAAAATCCCCTAATAAAAGTCTAAAAGTCACAAAAATTAAAAAACCCGTCAGGAGCAGTGTGAACGAACTATGGTTGAGCCAGGCCAGCTACTTGAAATAGGTGCGTCTTGAGCTTTATCCGGAAGACGCGGAGGTCAGAGGTAATCCTAATATCCGGGGGAAGGTCATTCCACAGGGCTGGGCCCGCAACGGAGAAGGCTCTACTCCTAGACGCTGCCCCCTGACATTGTCTGGTGGATGGCACCTGGAGGAGTCCCTCTCTGTGCGAGCGAATTGGTCGCAGGGATGTATGGGGCAGGATACGATCCCGCAAGTAGCTAGGTCCTGAGCCATGGAGCGCTTTAAAGATCGTTATCAAGACCTTGAAACGCACCCGGTAGACCACAGGGAGCCAGTGCAGCTCGCGCAGGAAAGGTGTCACATGGGAGTACCTTGTACTCCCCATAATTACCCGCGCGGCCGCGTTTTGGACCAACTGTAGTCTACGAGTGCATTTCAAGGGAAGCCCCATGTAGAGAGCGTTACAGTAGTCCAGGCGAGACGTCACCAGCGCATGAGTGACTGTGCGCAAGGCATCCCGGTCCAATAGGGGGCGCAATTGGCGCACCAGGCGAACCTGGTGGAACGCCCCCCTTGCCACGGCTGTCACATGGTCATCCATGGACAACCGAGCATCAATGAGGACGCCCAAATTGCGCGCCCGCTCCACCGGGGCAAGTTGAACGCCCCCGATGGCCAGAGATGGAATTAACTGGTTGAACCGGGGGGCCGGAACCCACAGCCACTCCGTCTTGGAGGGGTGAGCTTGAGTCGGTTGTCATCCATCCAGACCCGTACGGCTTCCACACACCGGGACATCATTTCGACGGCCTCGTTGGGGTGGTTCGGGGTGGAAATGTACAGCTGAGTATCATCAGCGTACAGATGGTATCCCACCCCGAAACCACGGATGATCTCACCCAGCGGCTTCATATATGTGTTGAACAGGAGCGGCGAGAGGACCGACCCCTGTGGCACCCCACAGGTAAGGGGGCACAGAGTCGACCTCTGCTCCCCTGTCAACACACGTTGCGTCCGGCCGGAAAGGTAGGAGCCGAACCACCGTAAAACGGTGCCCCCGACCCCCAACCCCTCCAGTCGGCGCAACAAGATACCATGGTCGATGGTATCAAAAGCCGCCGAGAGGTCTAATAGGACCAGGATAGAGGAACAACCCCTATCTCTGGCCCTCCAGAGATCATCCACCAACGCGACCAAGGCCGTCTCCGTGCTGTGCCCAGGGCGGAAGCCGGACTGGCGCGGGTCTAGATAATCATTTTCCTCCAGATGTCGTGGAAACTGATAAGCCACCACACTCTCTACAACCTTCACCAGAAAGGGAAGGTTGGAGACAGGACGATAATTGGCCAGCTCCGTAGGGTCCAGGGAAGGCTTCTTGAGCAAGGGTCTCACCACCGCCTCTTTCAAGGCGGCTGGAAGGGACCCCTCACCCAATGATGCACCTTATGTTCTTACTGTCCATTCCTTAGTATTTTCTTAGTGTTTTCTACTAAATTACATGATTGAGGATTAAGCAACTACCTCGCTGCAAGTGCAGAACATGAGTCCTGTTAGATTACTAACTTTGCTCACAAAGGTTGGGATTCAGTATCATTTGGAGAGCCACAGGTTCTTTACCCCAGTGATTAATGTTGGGGTTACCTATTCCAGAATTCTTAAAAAAGTTAATTTAAGGGCACCTTCAGTAGCCTCACTACAGTATTTGTTTCAATTAAACAAATTCAGATTTCATTTTTTATTGCAAAGGATAAGTTGAAACAAGCTATTTTAAAAAAATAATGTGTTATCTTTTTATTTTCTTTCACCTAAAAACTTTAGCTTGAAATTGATCTATTCAAGTTTCACCAAAATATTTTCCCTCACTTATCATTTTATAATTCACATGGCAGTAGTAATGATCATATGATTTAAGGACCAATAGCCAAACAGATGATTGCAACTTTTCAGTAGTAGTAAATAGTAAATTTAATAGCAAAGTTCACAGGAAATACCTGAAAAAAGCCTTTCTAATAATACAGGATGTTTATGACATAACTATTTTAACAAAAAATAAGACTGATCTTTGAAAAATAATAATATAGTCATATTTTGCAGCAAATACTTTGATTTTTTTTTTACAGATTCATTTTAACTACCCACAATGTCCTTGAAACCACGAGTAGTTGATTTTGATGAAACATGGAACAAGCTTCTCACAACTATTAAAGCTGTTGTTATGTTGGATTATGTTGAAAGAGCAACATGGAATGATCGCTTCTCGTATCCTTTTATTAGAAGACAGATATTGATTGCACAAGATTACATGATGTACAGGAATTGATTTCTTTACAGAAATTAGAGCTGGAATAAAACACATTCGGCATTAACCCTAGCACAAATAGGTTTTGTAACACAACTTCTGTTAAGAGACAGTTATGTATATATACAGTAGATTAAACAAAGCCTAATGATTTGCTAAGAATGGTAAATGTGTCTAAACTATGAAAAGTGTGTTTAGTATATGATTCTATGCTGTCTGTTCTGAACATAAAATTCAGTTTCAAATTAGCTGTGTGGAAAGAAAATGTGGTTCTAAGTAAACCCACCAGTTCTGGCTGTTCTTGCTAACCTAATCTGAACTACTGTTCAGTTTTTTTCTGGTCCCACCAGAAAGCATAAAACAGATTTCCATTTCAAATTATTTTGAAGAAAGCTACACTAGCTAGAACTGGAGGAATATGTGCTCTGGAGGAAATGATAGATGTTTGTCTTCCATCTCACTAATGGTTTTGGACCTTGTAAACTTCTGTTTCAAGAACAGTAGATTAGTAAAGGCTTGACCTAATGAGTAGTGCTGAGTTGGATATACTCTATCTGCTGTTCATAGATGTAAATGATAAACTTTATTATTATGAGAGCATCTATGGCAGAGAGTTTCAAGTTGTTGGTCGGACAGAAGAAAACGACAGCTAGGTAAAGAACGTCACTTCAGGGGTATCTTTCAGGGACTATGCGTTAGTAGCCCCAGATTTAGTCAGACTATTGAACTGGAATTCACATCACCTTAACCCCTAATGTAGTTTCTTTTCTTTAGATGTAGGATGTTATATAATTCCAGCTATTCCAGTTTGTAAACCATGGGTTGCAGCTTAGCATATTCTGTGTACTAGTATGCTATGCTTTATTGACTTCAAGTAGCATGGCTAAATATAATGTGAGAAGCTAGCCACTGTCTATGGTAGTACCAACCTTTTAAGAGTGTTGTCAAATGGCATGTATGATTTTTACTTTAAAGGGGGTCCTGTGCTTCTGCGCTTCAGTTTTTTCACTTGTGACGTACATATCTAGAAAATAATCTTGTCTCCTACTTAATATTCAGTGGATATAAAAAGTCTACACACCTCTGTTAAAATGCCAGGTTTTTGAGATACAAAAAATTGAGACCAAGATAAATCATTTCAGAATTTTTTCCACCTTTATTATAACAGATAAGCTGTACAATTTGATTAATAAACAAATCTTTTAGGTTGAAAAATACCAATAAAAATGTACAATAATGTGGTTACATAAGTGTGCACACCCTTAAACTAATACTTTGTTGAAGCACTTTTTGATTTTATGACAGCATTCAGTCATTTGGGGTAGGAGCTTATCAGCATGGCACAGCTTGCCTTGGGAATCTTTGCCCACTCTTCCTTGCAAAAGCACTCCAAATCTGTCACTTGGCAAGGACATCTGTGCACAGCCCTCTTCAGGTCACCCCACAGATATTCAATTGGATTCAGGTTTGGGATCTGTCCGGGCCATTCCAAAACTTTGCCTTTCTGGTAAAACCATTCTTTTGTTGATTTGGGTCCAAAGGGCTTTTATGCAATATGCCATGAATACGTATATGGATACTTTGCACTTAATCCCTTCTGGTGTCATCTGTTGGAGAAAGCCCACCTTTCTACCCATAAGTGTTCTCTACAGTGTCTGAGAGGCAGGGGTTCCGTGATTCCCCCCCCCTGCAGCCTGAAAAAGTTTGAAAACCCTTACTCTTCATCAGAGTGAACTGCAGCTGGAATGGCAAATGAGTCAATTTCTTTGGAACCCCAGCAAGATACTGGTTTTCTTTTTCCTTGCTCTCAAACTCTCATTAGAACTTGAGTTACAAAAGCCTAAAACATATTTTATCCTTGACTTGACACCCAGGGACATATATGCTTTGTGTGTGGCCTATCCCGAACCACTTGGGGAGAGACTTTATATGGAAACTAAATTTTTTTTGGAAAATCATGTACGCCATTTGCACAAGGTAACTATGGAATGGATAAAAAGTGAATGTTAATATTGAATGTTAGAATTAAGGAGCGTGCATATATTAAGTAGAGAGCAATTATAGTCTGCTGGAAGAAAACAGTCATTTTCCAGGGTGCTGCTCTGGAGAGTCCAAGCAAGGGTTAAATGCAGCCAATCTGCCCAGAACTGAATTGAAACTTTAAACCACGCCTCTGATGCTGATTATCTTCAGTTTTTTTCAATTCAGCTAGCCCAGTGGACGTGCTTCAAGTTTCTCTTCAATTCTGGATAGATTGCTTGGACTCTCAATTGTGCCTGAAGGTAGAAAAAGTATTACAGAAGTTAATTTGGAGCAGGCTTGGTGAGGAAAAGTTCGTTTTTTCTATTTTGGCCATTTTCTCACCCCTTGATACTCCCGGTGCCCCAGGCTTGCTCGGGCGCCGTTGGGTCACAGACAGGTGTTGGGGAGGCGCGTGGGTCGGAGCACCGCCGCCAGCGCCGCCGCAGCAACCCTGCTGCGGGGGGAATCCCCGCTGAGAGCTCCATTGCCGACGTCCGTGCTTTTTACAAGGCGGTGTTCGACGCGGCTTCTTAGGGCTCTCCCTATTGCTAGCAGCAACTTAAAGGGCTGAAGAGGCGGCAGGGAGGTCCGCCCGCCATTTTGGGAACACTGCTGGTTTCGGTTTCAATTCTGGCCGCATGCCGCAGCTGCCTGAAGCCTGACTCATAGCAGGAGCCGCGTGGAGATCTCATTGACTGGTTAGACCGGCGATCTGGCCCCTAGCTCTTCGGATTGAGGCGGCAAAGACTTGTGGTCTCCTGGATCACAGCCTTTACTCTCCTGCAGGCGCTGGGAGCTGCTTTTGCTCGTGCTACACTTCTGATTGGCTGAATCTAATTCTGTGACCTTCTATGTCTCCTCTCCGAGCGCTTTGGTCTGTGGTGGGCTACTGTGAGGTGGTGAGTGGAGGTGGTCCCTACCTGTCTCAGTTGGGCCCAGTATTAACAGCATGGCAGATCAGATCCCAGAGAACCCTGAACCAATGGGGGTCTTCTCCAGAGCCTTCTCTAGGCAGGCTGGCATGGCTGCCAGGGAGGCCATCAGAGGCAACAAACCTTATTCCAAACCCAGGCCTAAGCAGGGATCGGGGCAGGATAAGGATGCTATACGCCGCCAGAAGGCCCTAGAAAAACATTTTTCCAAGGCCCAGCAACAGGCTCAAGCCTCCCAATCGGTGACCCCTGAGGAGCCCTCCATGGAGGTCCCTCTAGCCCAGGCTCACCCCATCTCTGATAGCGAAGGGGAAGGCCAGGAATTTTCCCCCACGGCCTTCCTGGCCATGGCAGTTTCCCCAGGCCCCTCAATGGTGGATCAGGCCAACCTCTTCGCCTGTCCTTTGGACCTGGCGGAGGGGCCAGCCCCCGTGGGGCCCTTGGTACCGCAGCTACCACCTCCCAGGTCCGGCCCCAGGCCTCGCCCCATTGAGGACCAAGGGCCCAACCTCTTAGCAGAAACGCAGGAGGTCATCAACAGAGCTATATCCCAGGGCATTGAAGCGGGAATGCAGCAGAGGGGCAAACGCACTTGCAAGACACGCCATCTCCAGCCCCAAGATGCTCCCAGAGCAGCATCTTTCACCCAGCCTCCTCAGTCCCCCCATTCCTCCTTGGCCTCTGAGGATTCGGACTGGGAGGAGGTGGACATATTACCTAGGCAGGAGGCCAAGTTCCCTGGGGATGAAGGTGGTACTTCCAAAAAACCTACATTTTCGGGCCTATTTAAACTGACCAACTTCAAAACCATCCTGGATAAGGCTAAGATAGCAACCCGCTTGGGGTCAACACCAGCGGTTCAGGTGACTAATGACCCTGATGACCTATCTGGGGACCTCTTCAAGGAGCCTGTGTCGGCCCAGGAGATAGTACCAGTCCGCAAACTCTTTCTCAATATGGTTCAAAAGCAATGGGCACAACCAGCCACCATGGCTAATCCCAGTAGTAATGATAAGAAACTGTATACGGTAGATGCCAGTCTGGAGGATTTACTTAAACTACCTCCAATTGACACACACCCCCCCCCCCGTGGCGGCCCTTACCTCTACGTCTGTCCTCCCCCCTGACTTAATAGAGGGTCTCAAAGCAGAGGACAAGAAAACTGAGAATGCTTGTCACAAAACTCACCAGGCGGCGGCATGGGCGATTAAAACATCCGCCTCGGCCTCATTCCTTTCCAGGGCCGCCCTGCTTTGGTTGAGGCAGTTGCTGGCAAAAATTCTGGCCAGGGACACCAAATTGAGGCAGGATATCAATAAGATCATGGCAGCCACAGAGTATACTGCTGATGCCACCCTGAGCGCGGCCAAATTTGCCTCTCGAGCCCTAGCATCCAATGTCACTACCAGGTGCCTTTTGTGGCTCAGACACTGGAACGTGGACATGCGTTCCAAGTGGAAGCTAGTCTCAGCCCCCTTTAAAGGGGACAAGCTTTTTGGGGAGGTCCTGGACCCAGTCCTAGTAGAAAATAAGGAAAAAAAGAAGGTGACGCCATCGGTCACGAAGAGGTCTGATCGGAAGGGTCCCAACTTCCTCAGGGAAGTTCAAATGAAATGGAATTAAAGGGCTACCACCTAGTCCTCTTTGTCTCTTTGACTCCCCCCTTGTAGCCAGCAGCTCCAATCGCCAGCCTCAAGAAAGTTCAAATGAAATGGAGTTAAAGGGCTACTACCTAGTCCTCTTTGTCTTCTGACTCCCCCCTTGTAGCCAGCAGCTCCTATCACCAGCCTCAGGAAAGTTCTAATGAAGTGGAGTTAAAGGGCCTCTACCTTTTTCTCTCTGACTCCCCCCTTGTAGAAAACAGCTCCAATCACCAGCCTCAAGAAGGTTCACATGAACTGGATTTAAAGGGCCCCTGCCTTGGTCTCTCTGACTCCCCCCTTGTAGCCAGTAGCTCCAATCACCAGCCCCAGGGAGGTTCGAATGAAATGGAGGTGAAGGGCTAGTTTCTAGTCCTCTTTGTGTTAGGGTTCTAAATACCATGCAGAAATAAATCATTGTCCAAGGCAAAACATCCTTAAAGGTGCAATTTATTCAGCAGGCATGTTAGTACGGCTATGGAAATTCCAACTCTGGAAGTACATTCTCTTAAGTTCAACCAGTTGAAAGTTCATGATCTCTCCCCACACCCACAAATCCATCACATGTTCCAATCCATCATCTTCCACGCTGGCATGTACACCCATCTTCTTCTGGCCAGGTGTCGAGATGCAAAGACAAAAGATGACCTTGGCTTCTACAAAAGAATGTCAACAATCCATTCTACAATCCTACTCCTTTCTATTCCCCCCTCCCAACTACTACACTATTGAAACAGCATAGAAAATTATAAGAAGGTGTGGCAGGCCAAAGATCCTAAAAAGAACATAACTACAGGCCTGACAGGCGGCCTCTCCTCAAAAGAAAAACGTTTCCTGCAAAGAGAATAACATAAAAGTTAACATAACAAAATTAACCACCTTTTCTCCACCCAGGGGAACCCCTTGACTTCTTGGGAAACTTCCCATTGACTTGCTTTACTAACTTCTCCACTTTTAGGTTCCCACTGTTCACCCAATTAGCTTCAGACCAAGGGTAACCCTTCCAATGCACTAAGTACTGTAAGCAACCCCTATTCAGCCTGAAATCTACAATTTTTTCCACCTCAGATTGTGTTTCCCCTTCTATCACTACAGGAGGAGATTGAGCTTGGGTGGATGCTCTTCTGTTAGACCCAATTACTGGTTTCAACAAGCTACAATGAAATTCTGGGTCAATTTCCCCTAGACTTCTGGGTAGACTGAGTTGAACTGTAACTGGGTTAACTATCTTCACTATTGGAAATGGACCTAGAAATTTTGGACCCAATTCCTTGCTAAGCATTTCTAATCTTATGTATTTGGTAGATAAAATAACATTGTCCCCCACACGGTAGGGGTTTTGGAGCGAGCGATGTTGATCATCTTGCTTCTGGTAGGCTTCGGCCGCAACTGCTAGAGCCTTCTTCGTATTCTCCCATCCTTTCTTTAGCATGTCCATCCATTCACTCAAAGACATGAAAGAAGGAGGTTCTCTAGGCAACTCAGGCATGGCAACAACTTCCATGCCACTGGTAATCTGGAAACCCGCTAATCCTCTGCTGCTGTGGACCGCATCGTTGTACGCCACTTCGGCGAAGGGTAGCAAGTCCGACCAGTTGTCGTGCTGATAGTCCACAAAACACCTGATGTATTGTTCCACCACCGCATTGGCTCCCTCTGCTGCGCCGTTCATGCTGGGATGAACCTCTGAGCTCAGTTCTTGTGTGGACCCAATAGATCTCAGGACCTCTCTCCAGAACTTGGCTGTGAACTGGACTCTGCGGTCTGAAATGATCCTCTTGGGTACTCCATGCAGGCGATAAATGTGTTTCACAAACATTTTCGCTAATTCGTTTGCGGATGGCAATCCTGAGCAAGCAATGAAGTGTGCCTGCTTAGAAAACAAATCAATAACAGTCCAAATTACTTTATGCCCACTGCTGTCTGGGAGTTCCATGATGAAGTCCATTGCGACCTCTTCCCATGGCCGTTTCGGGCTCTCTGCTGCAGGTGCTGTAGGTTCTGGGCTCTTGGATCCAATCATCCACGGCTGGCCTTGTTCCTCCTCCGAGGCCTCCCCCTTGGTAGGACTCTTCGTCACCTGAAGTTGGGGGTCCTCTTCCAGAGGTCGGTTGGGCATTTCCCCCTCCGAGGCCTCCCCCTTAGTTGGACTCTTTGTCACCTTCAGTTGGGGATCCTCCTCTGGAGATTGTTTGCCCTTTTCCTCTTCCGAGGCCTCCCCCTTGGTAGGACACTTTGTCACTTTAAGTTGGAGATCCTCTTCCAGAGGCTGTTGGCCCAGATGACTTTTCTGTGCGGGCATCTGGGGCCCTCTCTTAACCACCGTGGCAATTGGTACACACGTTTGTTCTTCGGCAATTCCCTCCTCCGAGGCCTCCCCCTTGGTAGGACTCTTTGTCACCTTAAGCTGGGGATCCTCTTCCAGAGGTCGTTTGCCCAGATGACTTTTCTGTGCTGGCATCTGGGGCCCTCTCTTTATCACCATGGCGACTGGTACACACATTTGTTCTTCGGCAATTCCCTCCTCCGAGGCCTCCCCCTTGGTAGGACTCTTCGTCACCATAAGTTGGGGATCCTCTTCCAGAGGTCGTTTAGGCTTTTCCCCCTCCGAGGCCTCCCCCTTAGTTGGACTCTTTGTCACCTTAAGTTGGGGATCCTCCTCTGGAGAATGTCTGCCCTTTTCCTCTTCCGAGGCCTCCCCCTTGGTAGGACACTTCCTCACCTTAAGTTGGGGATCCTCTTCCAGAGGTTGTTGGCCCAGATGACTCTTCTGTGGTGGCATCTGGGACCCTCTCTTTACCGCCGTGGTGGTTGGTGCACACGTTTGTGGCATTGGGGCTGCAGCCAAGCACTCTGACGCTCTGTGGCCAAGTTGACAACAATGGTGGCATTTAATTGGGCCCCACGAGGAATGGAACCTAGTTACATCTCTAAACTCAGGAACCGTTTCATCACACTGCCTTGCTCTCCAACTTGCAGCTGCCCCCTTGGTAAACCCTTCTTCCATGGTGGAGATTGCTTCTCTGTAGGAAGGTGGAGTAAGAACCTTTTGGGGCATTGCAGATGCACCTTGTCCCGCTTCCCATCTTGCAGGCCTGGCTTTGGTAATCCCTTCTTCCATGTTGGTGATTGCTACTCTGTAGGAAGGTGGGGTAAGAACCACTTGGGGCCTTGCAGGCGCACATTTTCCCGCCATCCACAATGCAGGCCTCTGTTTGGTAATCCCTTCTTCCATGGAGATTTCTTCTCTGTAGGAAGGTCTGGTAAGAACCTTTTTGGGCCTTGCAGGGGAGACTGGAACCGGTGGGGAGGTCAATCCCTCGGTTGGCCACTGCCCAGCTTTCTGCCATGGTGCCATCTGCTGAGGGAGGGCAGGTGCCCACTGGCATCCCTCCCATCCATGACCTGGGGTTAAGACCCATCCCGGGGTTGCCTGCTTCACAGGTTGCAGCTCAACCAATGATGGCTGGCTAGGGGGTTTTACGTGCCAAGGACCCTCCTGCTGGCTTGGAGGAGTTATGGGCCAAGTAGGTGCCCTTTGCTGGCTTGGATGAGTTATGGGCCAAGTAGGTGCCCTCTGCTGGCTTGGAGCATTTCCCCATGCTGATGGCAAAGGAGTTGGTAAGTAGCATCTCTTCCATCCAAGTCCTGGGAGGAAAGCCCAATTTACTGCCCAATTTGCTTCATTTACTGGTTGCAGCCCCATTTGTGGTGGCTTGCAAGTGACAGATGCTGGAAAAATCCCTTCTTCCTGCCTTCTTTGAAATTCCCATTTTGAAAGGGAATCTTTCTCCCAGCTAGTTGCAGGGTGATAAGCCATTTCATTTATTGCCGTCTGGAAGGAGCCCAAACCTCTGTTCTAGGTTTTTTTTTTTTTCCAAGCCTTGCTTCCAAGCTGGGGGGAAGGAGGGGGAGCATGCACTCACATTTTTCTGAAGAAGTACGTCTGCGACCTTCCTTCGTCTTGTCGTGTCTCCTCCTGCATTCCTCCTGATGCAATTAAACTGGAAGCAGCATTCCATTGCCTTTGAAGTTCCGCACTCAGCTTCTTATCACCAAAAGCTTCTCATTTATTCTTCGCTGATATTTACGCTGTCCCGGTCAGCATTGGGAATGCCGAGACCCCCTCACCAGATCTTCCATCACCAGCCCTTCCCCCTTGAGAGGGGGAGGGTGCTAGTGAATTATTTTGAAGTAGAGAGTTGGAATAATGTTAGGGTTCTAAATACCATGCAGAAATAAATCATTGTCCAAGGCAAAACATCCTTAAAGGTGCAATTTATTCCGCAGGCATGTTAGCACGGCTATGGAAAATTCCAACTCTGAATTACATCCTGTAAGTTCACCCAGTTGAAAGTTCATGATCTCTCCCCACACCCACAAATCCATCACATGTTCCAATCATCATCTTCCACGCTGGCATGTACACCCATCTTCTTCCGGCTAGGTGTCGATGTGCGGAGACAAAAGATGACCTTGGCTTCTACAAAAGAATGTCAACAATCCATTCTACAATCCTACTCCTTTCTATTCCCCCCTCCCAACTACTACACTATTGAAACAGCATAGAAAATTATAAGAAAGTGTGGCAGGCCAAAGATCCTAAAAAGAACATAACTACAGGCCTGACACTGCCCTTGGGCGCGGGGACTGCTGTACGCCTTCCCGTTGTTACCTCTTTTTCCCAGAGTCATCCGGAAGATCCTGTCGGAGGCAGCGGAGGTACTACTGGTGGCACCGTTCTGCCCCAGGAGAACCTGGTTTGCAGACTTGGTGAGTCTCTCTGTCGAACCCCCTTGGCGGATTCCACCACAGGAAATCTCCCTCAGCCAGGGGGCCCTTCAACACCCGGAGCCCCAGTGGCTACAACTAGCCATCTGGCACTTGAGAGGGATCTCCTGAGCAGAGGCAGCCTCTCGGCCAAGGTGATCAGTACCATCCAAGCTTCCAGACGTCCATCCATGACCCGGATCTACGATGCTACCTGGAGAGCCTTCGCCAGCTGGTGCACTGCTCGTGGGACTTCCGCTTCCTCAGTCTCGATTCCTGTTATTCTGGACTTCCTACAAGACGGCCTTGACAAGGGTCTGGTGCCCAACACCCTAAGGCGTCAGGTGGCCGCAATTTCCACCATTCTGGCTCCAGACGAGCACTCCTCGCTCGGGCGGCATCCTACCATCCGCAGTTTTCTCAGAGGCGCAACTAACCTGAGACCCCCAGTGGTTCACAGATATTCATCTTGGGACCTCAACGTGGTTCTGCGTGCCCTCATCGGACCCCCGTTTGAACCACTCCGGACAGCCAGCATTAAACATTTGACATTTAAGACCGCCTTTTTGGTTGCCATTACCTCGGCACGGCGTATTTCGGAGCTGGCTGCCCTATCCGTCAGAGAGGACTTGTGCTTGGATTCAACAGGACAGGGTAGTCCTCAGACTGGAAGCATTGTTCATCTCCAAGATTAACTCCTGATTCCATCCTGCCCAAGAGATAGTTCTCCCGGACTTTTGTCCGCGCCCTAGACATCTGAGGGAGAAACGTTGGCATATGCTAGATGTTCGCAGGATGCTCCTCAAGTATGTCAAGCGCACAGCTGGCTTTCGACGTTCTGAATCGCTCTTCGTTTCTTTCCAACTGGCTTCCCAGGGCAGGAAAATGTCCTCATCTACGATCGGTGGGTGGCTTAGGGCCTGCATCGCCCTCGCTCATGTCCTACAGTCCAAACCGGTGCCTAGCCACATAACGGCACATTCGACTAGGAGTGCTGCCACCATGGCAGCCTGGGTGACCCGGGCACCGATTGAGGAGATTTGCAGGGCGGCCACCTGGACTTGGTTATCTCAGTTTGTCTGGAATTATAAGTTGGACAAGTTTGCGTCAGCGGAAGGGGCCTTCGGAAGGTGAGTTCTTCAGGGCATTCACACCAGCGGAGAGACCCTGAATGTAGCTGCTTCCCACCCTAGTGACATTTAGCTTGGGTATGTCCCTTGCTTGGACTCTCCTTCGCAGCGCCCTGGAAAATGACCATTGACTTACCTGAAGGGTCGTTTTCAGGGCGCTGCGAAGGAGAGTCCACCCCACCCTGGGGTCTAGTTCCGCTGGTCTCAGTTCAGAAGATTACGGTTCCAGTTGGATTGTTTGTTTTGTTGGATTTGTATCGGAACCATTGTTGGACTTCTCAGCGCGCAACAGTTCCACGTCTTCATTGAAAAAATCTGAAGATAATCAGCACCAGAGGCGTGGTTTAAATTTTCAATTCAGTTCTGGGCAGATTGGCTGTATTTAACCCTTGCTTGGACTCTCCTTTGCAGCGCCCTGAAAACGACCCTTCAGGTAAGTCAATGGTCATTTATTTTTATTTTCTGAAATATGATACAGGAGTGTTAAATATTTATGGCTTCTTCCAAATACTTGAAATAGTTTATAGAGTTGAATTTATTATGCATTGAGTTTCTTTTTAACATTTCAAATACGTGAATAGTAAAATAATTTTTTCCCTGTATTTTTTTCCACAGACAGTCTTGGACTCTGAAGAAAAAGTACTGGTAATGTATTACAGAAACTGGGATGAATACAGTAAAGGGGCAGAGTATATGGATTGCTTATATAGGTAAATGCATTTTGAACTTATTCTGGAATTTGGAAATGTGATTAATCTTAACTGTTTTAGTGTTTTGCTCCGGTGAGTACATTTACAGTTTTGACACTTGCTGTGAACTTGCTTACCAAATTTTCATTGGAAGAGCCTTGTAAAGGTACAAATTGAGAGTTGTTTGGCACATGGCTAGTGACACAATATCCAAAAGGCAATTTGTTGTATTCAGGCAACATATCCCCCACTTCTACTACTGTATTAGAAAAATAAATTAGGACTGTAAATCTGTGCTGGAAGTTTTTTGTTTCGCCAAATCTGGTGTCTGTGTTGGAAGGTGGAAAATGGGACAGGAATTTTTCATACACATATGCACAGTTCTCAAAAATGACAGTGATGTTTGTTACAGTGCTTTTAGAAGAATAATTAGTGCTTGTTTCTAATATATACCATGACCTTAGTTCAGTATTTCTCAATCTTGGCAACTTTTGAGATGTATGGACTTCAGCTCCTAGAATTCTGGGACTTGAAGTCCACACATCTTAAAGTTGACGAAGTCGAGAAACACTGCCTTGACTTAACAAACTATACTTTTCAATAGAAGAGGATACATGTAGCTCCACAAATTATATGTTTTCTCAATATTTTTGTCTCTTCCTCCCTCCCTTATTCACAGAATTATTTCTTATCACAGGTTTGATATGCTCACTCCAGTCAACGGCTTCACTTTCATTTCTCAGGCTTGTTTTTAGTCTAGAGAGGAAATCAGAGGAAAAAATACTGCTTTTCTAAACTGTTTCGAATGCCAGCATCTTTGTCATGCCATCATATCAGAGTTACCTTGTGCATCCTTATCAAACTGATATCTACTCTGTCCTTTCTAAATGCTGCAGTCTTTTCTACCAGCTAGTCCAATCCACAGATCTTTCTTTCAGATCCTGCTGGATCCTCAGCTTCAGATTTCTTCTCTTGCTATGCCTAGATTCATACAGTACACATGCAACACCAGCAATGTTTGACAACTGCCAACAGTGTCTTCCACTGCCTAACACTTCTGCCATTTTATTTTTCATCAAAATGTGGATGTGTCTGCTCTTGGGTGTCTTAAATAGGCAGGAAACTTCTAGGTTGCTACATGACAGTCTTTACTTGGGTCATTCCATGTCACGTGGTCTGATTTCAGAGAAGTGCCCAGCTCGACCATCACAGATTTTGCTGAAATTTGGTGTGAACATGCACACACATCCCCAATGAACATTGGATAAGTGTTACGTTTGCCAATGCAATGCTTGCGGAGATATAGTCATTTCTTTGACCCCATACCACAGCCTTCGACAGTATGACTCTGAGATTTCAGCAACTTTGAGACATAATGTCTGTGGCAATATTTTGTTGAGAGAAACAAAACTTGGACATCTTGTACAACTTGTGCTGTATTAAACAAAATAATAAAAACATTCTCATGAGCGATCGCCATCTAGATAATTTGGAGCAAAGTTGGCCAAAAATGACCAGCGTGAAAAAAAACATGCCAATTAGCAACACAATAGCTGGCACAACAGATCATCACAAGTTTGTGCCAGTTGATTCAAATTTGATTTCTGTCAGCAAAATTCCAAATGACATTATTAATTTTGTGGCCAAAATGTCCAATACCATCGATTGGAATTTAAAATTAGCTGACATATTTCCCGGTTGTTATGTTGCTTGCATTTATGACAAAACATTTATGCATCTGCGAGGCCCTGCTCATTCATTTTATTGGCCTGAAAGGCAGGATGTTAGTTGGGTTCCAGAACCACATTTTATTTGCGTGCTTCCAGCGCCTTCATTTACATTGTCAGGTCGACAGTATCAATTCCCAGAAGTGACGCTAAAGAACGTGGCGTGTAAATTCAATAATAAATAAGCGATTGTTGGAATTTAGCAGTTCATATGAATGGTACAGACTTTGGCTTGGGAACCATATAAGATACCCACTTTAGGCTTGGGAATGTAGGATAAGCTGCCCAATCAGCAGCTTGGGAACCGGACAGATACCCACACAAGGCTTTGTAACCTCAAGGAATAACCAAACTACAGACTTGGGATCCTGAACCAAAAATATCAGGCGTGCCCCCTATGGCGATGCGGTTGCTGGGTCAAGTGCATGGACTGGTAGTGACAATGTCACCATGGACATTTTTTTTTTTGTAAAAGCAGGCTGAAAATACCCTATTTTTGGCGTTTTTACAAAAAACGTCAAATTTACACTCAATTTGTGAACTATTGGAAAGCAGTAGGAGAATGAAATTTTATGTTTGGAAACCTTGTATTGCTAAGCCAAACTTTACCCTTTTTTCATGCCACAGTCTTTTTTGGCCAACTTTGCTCCAAATTATCATGAGAATGTTTTTATTATTTTGTTTAATAGAGCACAACAAGTTGTACAAGATGGCCAAGGTTTGTTTCTCTCAACAAAATATTGCTGGAGATATTATGTCTCATAGTTGCTGAAATCTCAGATTCATACTGTCGAAGGCTTCGGTATGGGGTCAAACAAATGACTATATCTCCAGAAGAATTGCATCGGCAAATGTAACACTTATCCAATGTTAATTGGGGATGTGTGTGCATGTTCACACCAAATTTCATCAAAATCTGTGATGGTCGAGCTGGGAGCCCCGGACCACTTGACATGGAATGACCCACATGACAGTTTGCCTTAAAACATTTTTAAACTTGAGAAAATTTTACATCATCACATGTCCATCAGGGCAGTTCCCCTGCTACACAGTGTTCAGTATGGAGGTCAGTTTATCTGTGGAAAACCTTAATTGGGAATTGGGCCACAGTAATTGGACTGAAAGCCCAAGGTTGTCAGATATTGTAAGCTTGTATAGTGTTATTTTGCTCTGTCTGCCAACTGATTTCTCCAGTAACTTGGCCAAAACTGGGCACCAGCCAACCTTGGGATGTGTTAAAAATTCATTAACATACATACATATGTATTCCTTGTGTCTAAAAATGTAAAAAAAATGCTGTCCGATTCCTGACTTCTTTTCTTCCATAGAACTGTTTTAGAAAATATCTGATAAGAAATGTGTTGGGTTTTTTCACAGATACCTCAATACGCAGTTTATTAAAAAGAACAAATTGACTGAAGCTGATCTTCAATATGGTTATGGGGGTGTGGATATGAGTGAGCCATTGATGGAGATTGGAGAGGTGGGTAGTATGGAATAGAACTTTAGAGAGTTAACTATAAAGGACATACTTTGTGACTGTCTAATTGTCCATTAAGATGATTTCTGTCTTTTCAAAATCATGTCTATTTTGATGGATCAGTAAAACAAAGCTTTTATTATTTTCCTGAATGTTCACCAGGAAACACTTGCAACTATTATTTGCTTTTAACTACCGTATTTTTCGGAGTATAAGACGGACCGGAGTATAAGACGCACCAAGGTTTTGTAGAGGCAATTTTTTTTGAAAAGTAGGTAGGTAGATAGAGGGATAGAGAGGGAGAGAAAGATAGAGAAATACAGTAGGTAGGTAGGGAGAGAGAGAGAGTAGTTAGGTAGGTAGGTAGATAAAGGGATACAGAGAGAGAAATAGAGAGAGATAGAGAGAGAGAGTGTGTAGGTAGGTAGGTAGAGGGATAGAAAGAGAGAAATGGAAAGAGAGAGAGAGAGAGAAATACAGTAAATAGGTAGGGAGCGAGAGAGAGAGTGTAGGTAGGTAGGTAAGTAGAGGGATAGAGAGAAATAGAGAGAGAGAGAGAAATACAGTAGATAGGTAGGGAGAGAGATAGAGACAGTGTGTAGGTAGGTAGGTAGGTAGAGGGATAGAGAGAGAGAAATAGAGATAGAGATAAATACAGTAGATAGGAAGGTGTTTCTGCTGGCACAGCACTTGATCAATGCAATTCTCATCAATCAGTTAAAGAGCTTTCCAAAAGGGAAAAAAAAGTTTTTGCACTCTGCAAACCTCCCAAAAATGTTTATTTTTCAAAAAAAGGCATGAATAGCCGGGGGGGGGGGGGCTTGCAGAGTGCTCCTGGGGGGGTGGGCCCCCCAAAAATGAGCAAAAAACGGCCCATTTTTCGTGAAAACGGCCCGTTTTTTGTAAAAAAAAAATGCATGCATAGCCTTATGGAGGCATATAGAGTGCTGCTGGGGGCTGGGGGGGGGCAAAAAACGGGCTGTTTTCCGCTCATTTCTGCCCTCCCCAGCCCCCAGGAGCTCTCTGAAAGCCTCCATAAGGCTATGCATGGCCATTTTGGTGAAGGGGCGGGGCTTCAGGAGGCAAAAAATGCTGCATTCGATGTATAAGACGCACCCAGATTTTCAGCCTCTTTTTCGAGGAAAAAAGGTGGGTCTTATACTCCGAAAAATATGGTAGCTTCCGATTTACCTATTCAGAGGAATTGAAATTGCTGTAGCTAGATAGGAGGGGTGAACCCTAAAGGAGCAGATATGGGCTGCAAGGTTCTGATGACAGAAATGCCAAATATAATCAATGGTTGGAATGTATTCAATGCTTATTTGTTTAAGGTAGCCTCTTTAATTGGAAGTACATAAGAATAGAGCTAGTGGAGACCTTTTCAGAACATGGTGTAAAGTTAATACTTTAGAGCAGAGGTGTCAAACTCAAGGCCCAGGGGCCAGATTCGGCCTGCAGAGCTGCCCTGGAAATAGCAAACGACTGGCCAGAGGTGCCTCTGCCGTTGAAAACTGGCAGAGGACTGCAGGCCGTTGTGGCTGAAAATGGAGCCCAGGAGCCTGTTTTTGCTGACAGAGTGCTCAGATCACCACAGACACCCCCCCCCCCGCCCGACACGAGTGATGTCAAGCTGGCCACGCCCACCCTGGCCCCCTGAGGTCAAACACAACCCTGATGCGGCGCTCAATTAAATCGAGTTTGACACCCTTGCTTTAGAGCATTGATTCTCAACTGTAGCAACTTAAAGATGTGTGGACTTCAACTTCAATGCTGGCTCGGGAATTCTGGTAGTTGAAGTCCACACATCTTAGTGGCCAAGGTTGAGAAAAACTGCTTTAGAGATACTGTAGGTGTACTTAAGCCTATCCTATATTTTTGCTTATTTTCGTCAAGAAAACAGTAAGGTCTGTTTACCTATCTATATCACATTTCTACCAGCAAATTCTGAATGCTTATTTGTTCTTGGTTTTTTTCTATGAAATAAAAGTCAAGTGGAATTAGTTTAAGATAGAGTCAGTAATAATTCAAGAATAAAAAGTAATAGATAGGATTCCATTGCAATCAATGAAATTTAAGTCAAGACTAAGTTACACTGATTTCCGAGGGCCCACAATCAGCCAAAGATGTAGTACTTGTCAATATGTGTTTATAGTGAGAGGTGTGTCAAAGTTATGTACAACACATAGACTATATAAGGGGTCTAAACCTAGCCTTCAAAAATGGAGAAGGAATAATCAGATGGTTAAGGGGAGATTTTCTGAAAAGATTATCAATCTTGAAAAAGAGGAAAGTATGAGAAAAAAACATCAAAAATTACTCTCCCTTGATTTTGTTTGGTATAAGATCGGGCAGAGAGGACTCTAATAGGCTTTCAAGATTTGGTTAGTCTGCGACAATAAAAACGTTCCTGAGTCCCTGCCGTGCCTGTTTATTGATCTTGCATAGCTAAAAGGGCTGATACACAGACAGATATGAGAAATAGCAGTTCACCAAATAAGAAACCTTTTAATTGCTCCTGTTTAAGATTTTTAATAAGTGTTTAATTTTGTTTTTAATTCTTTTGTTGAAAGTAAAAATGAACCAAGGGCTGCTTAATTATTTTTTCTACAATGTTAATAGTCCTTTCATTAAACTCTTAAATCATGTATGTTAAATAAAATCTTCTCATGCAGCCCTAAATTAATTTCCATTTGGGGGCACTCCAAAAGTTACATTTTAAGTGTATTTAAAACTTACATGTACACCTGCTTCCTCCACAGAAGTGTGAATGGGAGCAAAATTGTCTTTCAAAACCATGTATAGTACATTTACTTTTATCAAGGAATTGGAACTGCTGGTGGTTATATATAATATTTTTGCTCTATAATATATATTTATATAACTTACTGTTTGGAATGGTTAATAAAGTACTAGAATTCAGTATTTGCAAAACTGTACTTAATTTGTTTAGGCATTGAATTTTTGTCATGTCTGTTTTTCCAAGGGCAGAGAAATAATTATTCAGTTCAAAAGTGCTACTTATTCCTGGATATTAGATGCAATTTGGGACTGCCCTGGAATTGGCATAATTTCTTTTCACAGTAATTTGCTGAAAAAAGAAAAACTAGTGGGGTAGATAAAAATACGAGGAAACATTCCTCCATCACATTTTTTGAAATGACAGGAAGTTTTACATTTGGTAGAAATTCAGCTGCTGGAGATCTCCTTCATAAGAGGAGGAATTGTTATGCTTATTGGCTATTTAGTACCCTTTCAGTTTATTCCTCTGTTTTGGAGCCTTTAGGACTGAGCATCTTTTTTAACATAAGAATGAATGAAATGACAGTTCTGTTATTGACTTGTTTTCTATTGTACCATGACAGCTAGCACTTGATATGTGGAGGAGATTAATGATTGAGCCCTTACAGGCTGTCATCATTCGAATGTTGCTCTGCGAAATTAAAAAGTGAGTGCTTTTCTTTTAAAAAAATGTGTATTACAAAGAATAGCTTGTCTAAATGCATATGTATTTACTGTACTCCTATGACCATTGTGTTAGAAGAAAGTCCTAGCTTGGAATCCAGGCCGGGTCATCTAAAGAATATGCAGGGTGAATTGCTTGGAGCAGAGGCAGAGTTCATTTTGAAAGCATAATGTGCAGTACAGCAATTGAAGGTTGCAACAACTTACAGGTTTGAGATGTTTACCTTTATAGAGAAACATTTTCTTTGCTCCTCCCAGGGATAGGACTTGCCCTCTAGGAATTATTGCAAACTGCAATTAGCTGGATGGCCAAAAAGGGGCACTTGGTAGTTAAGGCACCCTGTTGAGCTTGTGCGGTTTTCCACTTACTGTATTTACATTATTAACTGACTTAACATTGCTGCTGGAGGTGGCAATCACAGAGGAAGGGGTGTTTGTTTGTTTTTTTGGTACCTGAAAGGCATGTTTACTTGAATGGGCTGTCACCTTTGGCCAATTTCATCCCCCTTGTGTGCCTTGGTGTTGACCGTGGGTCCAGGTTTGGGGAATCTTGTATGTGTAAAGGATTTCCATATCCTGGGGGCATTTCTAATGGTTTTGATTGAGTTACCAGTGTCTACCAACTTCCTATCAGTTTCATCCAAAGTGTCAAACTTGGCAGAAAGGCTCAAGTGGTTCTTTCTTTTATGACCTGAGGTGTTCTGCGGTCAGGCATGGCCAAGATTAGTGTGTGGTCTGGCTACAAGATGTCATGGAGGCTTTTACCTTCTAACAGTACAATTCCATAAATTCTTAATAATTGTATGTACTTATTTTAAACAGAAATTGTATGTGAGATGTGAGGCTGTTGGTCTATTTCAGTTGCAATTATTACAGCGAACTTTTTACTGCAAGTTAAAAAAACAAGAAAAAACAAGAAAAAACTCAAGGAAACAATTGGTCCATTGCTGGGAGAAAGTGGCAAGAAGGTGTCAAGCAAAAGGGAGAAAGCAGAACTATTAAACTCATTTTTTGCATCTGTCTTTACACAAAGGGAAAAAACAGTCCAACCTATCATAAACAGCACAACAAAAGTCAGATTAGGAACACAAGTTGAAATAGGGGAAAAAATGGTAAGTGAGCACCTGTCTACCCTAGACGAGTTCAAATCACCAGGACCGGATGGATTACAACCCAGGGTTCTGAAGGAACTGGCAGACGAGATCGCAGAACCGCTGAACTATATCTTTCAGAGATCCTGGAGCACTGGGGAACTGCCAGAGGACTGGAAAAGAGCTGATGTGGTTCCCATCTTCAAAAAAGGGAAAAAAAATAGATCCAGAAAACAACAGACCTATCAGCCTGACCTTAATACCAGGGAAGATTCTGGAAAAGATAATCAAGCAACGAATTAGCGAACACCTAGAAGTAAACAAAGTACTAGCCAAAAGCCAACATGGGTTTGTCAAAAACAGATCATGCCAGACTAATCTTATTGCATTCTTCGACAAAGTGACAAAATTAGTGGACCAGAGGAATGCCGTCGATACAATTTACTTGGACTTCAGTAAGGCATTTGATAAAGTAGACCATAACCTACTACTAGATAAAGTAGAAGAATGTGGGTTAGACAGCATCACCACCAGATGGATTCGTAACTGGCTGATCAACCGCACTCAACGTGTAGTCCTCAATGGAACTGCATCTTCATGGAGGGAAGTATGCAGTAGAGTACCCCAAGGCTCTGTTTTGGGCCCAGTACTCTTCAACATCTTCATCAATGATTTGGATGAGGGGATAAATGGGGAACTCATCAAATTTGCAGATGATACCAAGCTTGCAGGAATAGCCAACACTCCAGAAGATAGGCTAAAGATACAGAAGGATCTTGACAAACTTGAACATTGGGCACTATCTAACAAAATGAAATTCAATGGTGAAAAGAGTAAGGTTCTACATTTAGGCAACAAAAACTAAATGCACAGGTACAGTATAGGTGGTACCTTGCTCAACAGTAGTAACTGTGAAAGGGATCTTGGAGTCCTAGTGGACAACCATTTAAATATGAGCCAGCAGTGTGCAGCAGCTGCCAAAAAAACCAACACAGTTCTAGGCTACATAAACAGAGGGATAGAATCAAGATCACGTGAAGTGTTAATACCACTTTATAATGCCTTGGTAAGGCCACACTTGGAATACTGCATTCAGTTTTTGTCGCCACGATGTAGAAAAAATGTGGAGACTCTAGAAAGAGTGCAGAGAAGATCAACAAAGATGATTAGGGGACTGGAGACTAAAACATATGAAGAACGGTTGCAGGAACTGGGTATGTCTAGTTTAATGAAAAGAAGGACTTAGGGAGACATGATAGCAGTGTTCCAATATCTCAGGGGTTGCCACAAAGAAGAGGGAGTCAAACTATTCTCCAAAGCACCTGAGGGTAGAACAAGAAGCAATGTGTGGAAACTAACCAAGGAGAGAAGCAACTTAGAACTGAGGAGAAATTTCCTGACACTTAGAACAATTAATCAGTGGAACAGCTTGCCTCCAGAAGTTGTGAAATCCCCAACACTGGAAGTCTTTAAGAAGATGTTGGATAGCCATCTGTCTGAAATGGTATAGGGTTTCCTGTCTAGGCAGGGGGTTGGACTAGAAGACCTCCGAGGTCCCTCCCAACTCTGCTATTATATTGTATTGTGTAACTGCAAGTATTTACCAGTATGCCCAAATAAAGCAAGTGTTTTCTAGTATAAAAGAAAGAAATGTATTCTCCTAGCAATTGGAAGATATTGGAGTGGTGAAATCCATTCTCACTCTGCTAGTTATTGTGAAACCTTGAGCTCCATCTTTCAGTGTTTTTCATAAGTAGCATAGAACATTTAAATCATTCCATTGCTAATATTTATTATATTTATTTATTTAAGAAAATTTATATGGCTGCCCAACAACTCAGTCTTGGTGATTCCGGGCAGCTTACAAATAGAGCTCTTGTGATATTAAAATTATTTTCTATTAGGCATTATTGAGTATTGTATAATTTTTTTCAAAAAAACCGGACTGACCCCAGATCTAGATTCCTTTCTGAAATTCTAAATATGTTACAGAACTGATCAGCAGTACAAGCTTCAGCTACTTTTGTCAGTCAGCCTTGTTCCAGGGTAAAGCTTTGATTGCCAGCAATGTAAAACATTGCATATTCTATAGCCGTGATGGCGAACCTATGGCACGCGTGCCACAAGTGGCACGCGGAGCCATTTGTCAGGGCACGCGAGGCGCTGAGTTCACCTTTTTAAAAGCTATTTTTCGCCTTCCCCAGGCTCCAGAGGCTTTATAGGAGCCTGGGGAGGGCAAAATGAGCCTCCCCCGCCCCCCCGGAGGCTTCAGGGACCGTCCCTGAAGCCTTTGGAACGCTTAAAACCACCCTCCGAGCAACCCGGAAGTGACTTCCGGGTTGCTCGGAGGGTCGTTGTAAGCGTTCCGAAGGCTTCAGGGACCGTCCGAGGCTTCCCTGATGCCTTCGGAGCGCTTAAAACGACCCTCCGAGGAACCCGGAAGTCACTTCCGGTTTGCTCGGAGGGTGGTTTTAAGCGCTCCGAAGGCTTCAGGGAAGCCTCTGGACAGTCCCTGAAGCCTCCGGAGGGCCTCCGGGGGGTCGGGGGAGGCTCTTTTCGCCCTCCCCAGGCTCCTATGAAGCCCCTGGAGCCTGGGGAGGGCAAAAAAAAAATGTAAAAATGGGGGGGGGTCGCTCGTTTTGCACGCATGAGCACTGGGGTGGTCGTGCGTTGCATTATGGGTGCGGCACGCCCACACTCAACCCCCCTGGCTCCCCCCACTTGTGGCACGTGAGCCAAAAAAGGTTCGCCATCACTGTTCTATAGTGTATTAATAAATGTATAGAAAAGTTCAGTCTAGGCCATCTGCTTCTCGATCTACTTTGATTATATACCACTGAATTCAGTGAAAATGATTCCTGGTGGTTTACAACATGCTATGTTTAACTGTATGCTGACATTAATTTGCAATATCTCTTGTGGGATATAGAATTTGCCAGTGACATGCAATAATCTTAAGTTTTATTGATTTTGTAGGATGTTGGCATGTTTAGTTATGGCCTGGGTTATATCCAATATTATTTATAAAACAATAATGGCCCCAATATCCTTAATATCACATTTCAGGCAGCTGTCGGGTTTTTTTTTTGGTAATGCCTACTTATTGAAGTATGGATGTGCATTTACTATTTTTCACTCTTGTTCTCTTCTCTCATATAAAATTGTTGTGTGTTTCTCCTTACAATAATGGTTTACAGTAGCTTGTAAAAGTGTTTATAACAGCCTTGGAATCTGGTCCTTTCTAGCTGTGAGAAACAGACTCACCAGCCACAAATTTGACAGGGTTATGAAGTGAAGCATCAAGCAGTTTATTGCATGTAAGATATGTTCGTGCAAGAGCAGGTGGCTAGCAAGTAGGCACACAGAGGAATACATAAACATAAAGTAAACTTCCGGTTTGCTCGGAGGGTGTTTTAAGTGTTCCGAAGGCTTCAGGGACCGTCCGAGGCTTCCCTGATGCCTTCGGAGCGCTTAAAACGACCCTCCGAGCAACCCGGAAGTCACTTCCGGATTGCTCGGAGGGTGGTTTTAAGCGCTCCAAAGGCTTCAGGGACCGTCCGAGGCTTCCCTGATGCCTTCGGAGCGCTTAAAACGACCCTCCAAGCAACCTGGAAGTCACTTCCGGTTTGCTTGGAGGGTGGTTTTAAGCGCTCCGAAGGCTTCAGGGAATCCTCCGGACAGTCCCTGAAACCTCCGGAGGGCATCCGGGGGGGTCGGGGGAGGCTCTTTTCGCCCTCCCCAGGCTCCTATAAAGCCCCTGGAGCCTGGGGAGGGCAAAAAAAATGTGTAAAAATGGGGGGGGGGTTTCGCGCGTTGCATTATGGGTGCGGCACGCCCGCACTCCTGCGCTCCCCCCCACTTGTGGCACGCGAGCCAAAAAAGGTTCGCCATCACTGGTATAGCCACTTGAAGACCATGAAGGGGTCCACACAAGTCTTTACCACTTTAAGAGGTGTCTATATAAAGGAGACCATGAGAGTGCATATCTCTCTTTGTGTATCTCTCTCCTTGTGTCGGGTATCCATTGCTAAGTTCTCTGTGTAGTGTTAAGAAGATTGATTGCTTGTCAGGTATTTGTTACCACATATGTTTTTGTATATGCCTTGTATATAAACCACTGTTAAATGTCTAAGTCTCTGTGTGCTGTGTTTTGCTCCTGGGTTGTCTCCTAATAGTAGTCACGTTGCAAACGCTCTGACAGTTACAATCTTCCCGGAACGCCTGTTTCCCCTCTCCATGAATTTCCCCATGCTTAATCTGTTTCCCCATGTTTTGCCCAGTTCCCCTTTTTCTAGACTACCTTTTGTCCCATTTAAAAATATTTCTTAACCTACATTTCCTGTCCCCTTACAATCCTAGCAGCATAAGCATAATGAATTGAAACAAGCAGTTAATTTCTCTACTATATACTAGACTGTGTGATTAAAACTGTCAACTAATCTGCTTGCCCACGCTGACTCGCTTACCAGAATAGCAGACCCTTCCTGTTTTTCCAGTCTTGACCTTTTTACCCTTAATGTCCCAATGTCCGACTGAACTTTTAAACCCACATCTCTCAAAAATTGCTTTCTTTGCGAAAACAGCACTATCTCCATCAATTTCTTACATAACCTCTTGTATTTGTTTTCTATTTTTTGTGGTGGGGGTGTAAATTGTTGTCATTTTTGTGTTCCAAGGCAAGGAGTAAAAGACGACTGCTAGAAGTTAATCTTTATTTAAAAAAAGCAACAGTAACTGACTAAGCCAAGATACACAATCCCCAGCTGACAGCAATTTATACAAACGCCTTCAGTCGTGGAACCAATAGGGTGATCAGGATTCTCCCGCCGGATGTATGGGCCAATGAAAAGGAAGGTCTACGCGCGCCACCTACTGGTGGACCGGCTCGGTACACAACACCCCTTTCCCCTGGTTCGCGCAGACGTAGTCCCGCAAATACCCGGGACGCTGGCGCACGCGCAGAGATCTTCGCAGGGGAGGAGTGGCTGTGGTTGAGATAGAAGGATGGCTCGGTCCGGAAGGCAGGCGGAGCTGTTCCAGAGGCCCCACCCTGGGAGGTGCACCAAAGTTACGAGATAAGTCTACAGATCTAAACGTGGTAGGGGACACGGGTTCGGAACTAGCTGCGTTGTTGTCGTTGGGCTGGCAGGCGTCGTCGCTAGGGCCTAGTCTACTCGGAGTTGATGGTCTATCCGGAGACCCATCGTCAGTTCACTGCCGCAGCTGATCTATGTGGCACCGCCACATTCGTCTGTCGCCGAGTAGGACCCTGTAAGAGCAGGGCCCCGTTATGTCCGCAATACTTCCGGGTACCCACTTCGGATCACCCGCGAAGTTCCGTGCAAAAACCCTCTCACCCACCCGAAAAGCCCTAGGAGGGGGAGAGGTAGGAAGAGGGGAAGAGGAATACAGAGGGTGTAGACACGGTCCAGGGTGGTCCGGATTTTTCTGCCCAAGAGGAGTTCAGCAGGACTTTTGCCTGTGAGGGGGCACGGGGTGGAATGCTGGGAACGCAGATAGGTAGTAATCCGGGAGGATAAAGGAAGGTTAACCATGCGGGCAAGTGATTCCTTGGCGGAACGCACAGCGCATTCAGCCAGGCCATTCCCCGCAGGGTGAAAGGGAGCGACTGGGGCATGGCGAATACCCAAAACTGCAAGGAATTGTTGGAATTCCTGGGAAGTGAACTGGGGGCCATTGTCCGAGACAATGATGTCCGGCAACCCATGGGTGTTGAACAGTGAATTAAGGATGCGGATAGTGGCCGCGGAGGTGGTAGAGGGCATAGGAAAAAGTTCCACCCACTTAGACCAGGCATCTATAACAAGGAAGAAGGAAGTGCCTGCGAGGGGGCCCATGAAATCTATATGGAGGCGGCTCCACGGAGCCCTAGGATGTTCCCACTCGCGAGCAGGGGCGGAGGGAGGGGCGGGACGGACCTGTTGGCATGGGGTGCAGCGCTGCACCCAAGCCGTAATGTCTGCATCCATGGAGGGCCACCAGACATACCCCCTACCCAGGGATTTCATCCGGACTATGCCTGGGTGCCCTTCATGGAGGCGTGCAAGCACAGACTGGCGCAAACGGTCAGGAATGACCACGCGATGGCCCCATAGGAGGCAACCCTGAAGCGTGGAGAGCTCTGTGCGGCGCCGGTAAAAGGGGAGAAAACGGGGTTCGACAGAGGAGGGAGGCCATCCCCTGCGAACATAGTTAAGGACAGCAGAAATGGTGGAATCAGAGAGAGAGGACAGGGCTATATCGGAGGCGGTAATGGGCAGATGGAGTTCGTCCAGGAAGTGGATGGACTCGATGGGAGCTGGGTCGGAAAGAAGCAGAGGAAGCGGGCAGCGGCTAAGAGCGTCCGCGTGGCCCATGTGGCAGCCAGGCTTATGAATGAGGGAGTAATTGTAAGCAGAGAGGAATTCCGCCCAGCGCGACATGCGAGGGGAGAGGATGGGAGGAGTAGGGCGATCCCCTGCAAGGATGCCCAAAAGAGGCTTGTGATCCGTAAGGAGGGAGAAAGGATGGCCGTAGAGATAGTGGTGGAAACGTTTTACCCCCGCAACGGCGGCCAGTGCCTCTTTGTCCAGCTGGCTGTAATTTTGCTCAGGCTTGGACAAAGTGCGGGAGTAAAAAGCAATAGGGGCTTCCGAGCCATCAGGGTAAGCGTGGCTCAGAACAGCCCCGACGCCGAAGGGAGAGGCGTCGCAAGCAAGGAGCAGAGGAAGGGACTGATCGTATTGTGCCAGGACAGGTGGGCGCGTGAGGGATTCCTTGACAGCCGCGAGCGCCTGCGCTTCGTGGCTAGTCCATGTCCAGGCGGCAGAGCTGTCTAAAAGCCTATGGAGAGGCTCTGTGAGGGAAGCTTTATGAGGAATGAAAGAGGAATAGAAGTTGAGGAGGCCAAGAAAGGCCTGCAACTCAACCTTGTTAGAGGGAGTGGGGGCGGAGAGAATGGTGTCTATTTTGGAGGGGGAGGGATGGACGCCATGCCGGTCAATGAGGAAACCTAAGAATTCAACAGAGGGAACGCCAAGCTGGCATTTGGAGGGTTTAAGGCGGAGGCCAGCTTTACGGAAATGCTGTAGGACGGAGCAAAGAACTTTGGCGAGTCCTGATCGATCCTGAGCAGCGATCAGGACATCGTCGAAGTAGGGAGTGATGCCAGGGATCCCATGGAGCAACCGCTCCATGAGACTTTGAAATATGCCAGGAGCAACACTAATGCCAAACTGGAGCCTTTTGCATTTAAAGGCGCCGCGGTGGGTCACGATTGTTTGCGCAAGCGCCGTGGCGTCGTCAACAGGGAGCTGCTGATATGCTTGCGCAAGGTCCAATTTAGCAAAAATCTTGCCCTGGCCAATTGTGTGTAGGACGTGTTGCACAACTGGAACAGGATAGGGATGGGCTTGAAGGGCCTTATTGACCGTTGACTTAAAGTCCGCACAGATCCTCACGGATCCATCGGACTTCAAGGGGACTACTATAGGAGTCTCCCACGAAGAAAAGTCCACAGGTTGAAGCACCCCCTGGGCCAGAAGCTTATCAATTTCAGCGTCTACCTTTGCCCTTAAGGCAAAAGGCAGACGTCGGGCTTTGAGACGGATAGGAGCAACAGTAGGATCAAGGTTGAGGGAAATAGGAGAGCCCGTATAGCAGCCCAGAGAAGAAGAGAAAACATCAGAAAATTCAGAAAGAAGGGAAGAAAGGTCATCCCCAAGGGAAGAAGAACACCGGGTAGAGTGGATCCCTGAAACAAATAGACCGAGAGCACGGAACCAGTCCATCCCTAGTAGAGAAGCTAGGTTTTTTTTTACAATTAGTAGTGGCAGACGCCCATTGAAAGAACCGTAGGTAACAGTAGGCGTCGCGCAACCCAGCAGCGGAATTGGGTTGCCCTGGTAGTCTCGAAGACGGCAGCAGGCAGGAGTTAGGTCATGTGTTCGGAAGTTAGGCAGAAGAGAAGAGAAGGTGCTCCAGGACATGATAGAACGAGCAGATCCAGTGTCCAGCTCCATGGAGCATGGGCTGCCTTCGATCTGAAGCGAGAGATGGATCTTACCACGTTCTCCCTGGGAGGAGGAGGAAGCATCGACGACCCATTCCGGACAAGAGTTGTCGATGTTACCTAGGGAGAGAAAATTTTGGCGCCTGGCAGGGAGAGACGGCGGGGCTGGCCGGTAGATAGAAGGCACCGTAGCAGGATGGGAACCAGGAATGGTAGAGCGGCAAACATTTGCTAAATGGCCCCGTTTACCGCACTTTCGGCACACAGCAGTGCGGAAACGGCAGGCTGAACGCAAATGGCGGCCGCCACAGCTGAGGCAATTCCGTGTATCTTTATGGCTCAAAGATTGCAGGCGGTCAATCGCCAAATCTAAGTCAGTTTGAAAAGAGTTAGAGGCAACAAGCTGGTTGGTGGCTGAAGAAATAGCTGGAGGAAAACGCCTCTGGTCAGGAGTAGATTGACCTGCCATTTCGTAAGCGCGAGCCTCATCGACAGCATTCTTCAACGTGAGGTCCGAGCGGGAGAGAATGCGCCGGTGGAGATTAACATCCTTTAAACCATAGATGAATTGCTCGAGGAGCGCTTCGTCTAGGTCGGCGAATTCACAAGTAATAGCGGCAGCTCTAAGCGCGGCTACGTACTGACTTATAGATTGTCCATCTCGTTGAACGCAGTGGTGGAAATCTTGGCGCCTGGCAAAACGTGAGGGCGCTGGCTCATAGTGCGTTTTAAGTTTTGCCATGAGGAGCTCCCATGGCATGGTATGAACAGGGGTGAGGGCAGATAGTGCCCTTGCCGTGGCAAACATTTCTGGGCCACAGTAATTCAAGAAAATACCCCTCTTACGTTCAAGCGAGAGATTCAGCAGGTCATGGGCTTGAAGAAAACATTCAAACCGTTCCATGAACGCCTCCCAGGATTCTGCCTCAATGCGGAATGAAGCGAAGACAGCTGTATTAGCCATAGTTCTTGTGGTGTGAGGTTCAGGTTCGCTCACCTTCGTCGCCAGTTTTGTGTTCCAAGGCAAGGAGTAAAAGACGGCTGCTAGAAGTTAATCTTTATTTTAAAAAAGGAACAGTAACTGATTAAGCCAAGATACACAATCCCCGGCTGACAACAATTTATACAAACGCCTTCAGTCGGGGAACCAATAGGGTGATCAGGATTCTCCCGCCGGATGTATGGGCCAATGAAAAGGAAGGTCTACGCGCGCCACCTACTGGTGGACCGGCTCGGTACACAACAGTCATATTCAGTGGCTTGTTGGTTTTGATCTATCTTTTGATCTATCTTGCTAAATATATGTTATCACTGGGAATGGAAAAATTACATTTAAAGATTATAGTAGAAAACAGCAACTGGGACTGTGCTTCGTGCTCTTCCACTCACAACATCCAAGAAAAGAAATCTATTATGTAATCTGCTTTGAGTATACTGAACACATCATTTTAGCTTTATTTTGATAGCAAAGAAAAAATATAGATGTAAAGGAGACTCTTAAACACAGTTACTTCTTAATCTCCAAAGATGTTGATTGGTGGAAAACTTCAGACTTGCAGCGAGTTCAGAACTTAATGCTATCAGTTGTCAGAATTAAGATCAATGACATGGCAACTTGGGTGAGTTTGAACTATGATTTCCTTTTTAAAAAGTATTTTATTGAAGTTTATTATAACATGAAATGCAATGGAAAATAAAAATTAAGGAAAAGGGGGGAAGTGCAAGATTTATGGAAAAGAAAAAGAAAAAACAAAGCATTGATTTCTGACCCTTTCCAATACAGTAAAATGCTAATACAGTTATAAGTTCAACTTTTTACATTGCCTATATTTATTACAAGCCAATTCTATAACTTAGTTATTAAATCTTCAAACTAAAATTCTAAATCTCATTTTTTTCTATATCAAGCATAAAAACCACAAGCAATATCCCAATAGAAACAGGACCAAATAAAATCTCTGGGTCATTCCATGTCAAGTGGTCTGATTTCAGAAAGGTGCCCAGCTCGACCATCATGGATTTTAATGAAATTTGGTGTGAACATGCACACACGTCCCCAATGAACATTGATAAAGTGTTACATTTGCCGATGCAATACTTGCAGAGATATAGTCCTTTCTTTGACCCCATACCGCAGCCTTCTACAGTATGACTCTGAGGGTTCAGCAACTTTGAGACATAATATCTCCGGCAATACTTTGTTGAGAGAAACAAACCTTGGCCATCTTGTACAACTTGTTGTGCTCTATTAAACAAAATAATAAAACATTCTCATGAGCGATCGCCATCTAGATAATTTGGGGCAAAGTTGGCCGAAAACATTGCTGCTCGAAAAAAAGGTTAAAGTTTGGCTTTTTATATCTCTGGAAGGAAAGATATGATTAACATGATACTTTGAGCATAATAATTTAGCAACACAAGGTTTTGGAATATAAAATTTCATTCTCCTACTGCTTTCTAATAGTTCACAAATTGAGTGTAAAGTTAACGGCTTTTGTAAAAATACCAAAAGTAGGGTATTTTCAGCCCGTTTTTACACAAAAAGACCTTCTGGAAACTCTGTGAAATTATTCTCATTAGAAAGAGCATGTTTCAAACCCCCTAAAAAGTAGGGTTGGTTTTTCATTGCTGACGTATAAAGCCCTAAAAATAGGGACAAAGTTGAGTACAGTGCTATGGCAACGTCACATGCATTCTATTATTGTTTCGTCTTGTTTGTTTTATATAGACATCATTACTACTATTATATTCCATTGGTCCATGGTGACATTGTCACTACCAGTTCAGGCACTTGAACCAGCAACCCCATCGCCATAGGGGGCATGGCTGATAGCTGTGCAATACCAGCCATGGGTGGGTTTCTTGGTTCAGGATCCCAAGCATGTAGTTTGGTTTCTTCCTCGAGGTTCCAAAGCCTTGTATGCAGGGCCGGATTTTCCTATAGGCTAACTAGGCTTCAGCCTAGGGCCTCAAGATCAAGAGGGGCCTTTTATTTTTATTTATTATCCGTGCCACATTTTTTATAAAGGTTAGTACCAATTACAACATTTTTCATTTAATATATTGATATATATCACAGTAATGATGTATTTTATTATCTCTCATGTAATTTACAAACTTAAAAATGGGAGGTGAAAGGGCCCCATAAGTGGAATAGCCTAGGGCCTCTTTTCATCTAAATCCGGCCCTGCTTGTGTGGGTATCTGTTTGGTTCCCAAGCTGCTGATTGGGCAGCTTATCCTATGTTCCCAAGCCTAAAGTGGGTATCTTATATGGTTCCCAAGCTGAAGTCCGTACTGTTCGTATGAACTGCCAAATTCCAACGATCGCTTATTTATTATTGAATTTACATGCCACGTTCTTTAGCGTCGCTTCTGGGAATTGATACTGTTGGAAGCATGCAGATAAGATCTGTGAATGTTTCACCATGTTATTTTGTTTCACCAAATCACCATGCGGCGGAGTTGGCGGCATGACTTAACATTTGGCTGCTCGAGCCAGCCTCCAGTGACCATCAACCAACCAAATAGTGACGTCGACAGATCTGTTCAACTTTTGCAACAGAAACATTCACGGAATGTTTGTTTTATGTAGACATCATTACTACTATTATATTCCATATATATGTTCCGAAGGAAGAAATTGAAGAAAGTAGGATGCTGCAAGGAGAAAGATGGAACGTTAGCAGCACAATAGCTGGCACAAGAGATCATCACCAGTTTGTGCCAGTTGATTCAAATTCGATTTCTGTCAGCAGAGTTTCAAATGACATGATTAACTTTGTAGCAAAAATGTTCAATACCGTCGATCCAAATTTAAAATTGGCCGACATATTTCCCGGTTGTTATGTTGCCTGTATTTATGACAAAAAATGGCAGGTATGCAACATTGTGGAAATTTCGATCGAACAAAATGATGCGTTGGTAACATTTATGCATATAAGAACATATAAGGAACCATATAAGATACCTACTTTAGCCTTGGGAATGTAGGATAAGCTGCCCAATTGTTGGCTTGGGAACCGGACAGATATCCACACAAGGCTTTGGAACCTCGAGGAAGAAACCAAACTACAGGCTTGGGATCCTGAACCAAGAAACCCACCAGTGGCTGGTATTGCACGGCTATTGGGCCTGACTCGTATGGTGATGGGGTTGCTGGGTCAAGTGCCTGAACTATTGGAAAGCAGTAGGAGAATGAAATTTTATATTTGAAAACCTTGTGTTGCTAAGTTATTACGCACAAAGTTTCATGTTTCTCATACCTTTCCTTCCAGAGATATAAAAAGCCAAACTTTAACCTTTTCTCGAGCTGCAGTCATTTTGGCCAACTTTGCTCCGAATTATCTAGATGGAGATCGCTCATGAGAATGTGTTTTTTTATAAATTTTTTTATTTTTATTTTTTCAAAACAAACACAACACAAAGAATCCTCCTTTTTTACATACTGTAGAGAATGTATCAGTTGGTTACAAAAAACCTTCGTGCATTTCTTCCACAGTCATCAATCATAATTCACATTAACTCAAGTATTTTAACTCCAATATTTATACATATTACCATCATCATACCTCCATTTTCATTTGACTACAATTGTTTAAACGTCCTTCATCATAAAATATATCAAGATTTAAAACGTAACCACATACTGGCATTTCATTTACTATTTCTAAAATCCTCCAATAACACTGAATCCTTATGGCCTATTCTAGCTAAACATCCATAATATCTAGTAACAAAAATTTCTAATCCTCCTTACCAAATCACTGTTTACCATTTACATCCAGTTTCCTTATGTTGTACCCATGTTTTCCTTTGTATCATTATCCCTCCTTTATTTGACTGTATCCTGTATCATAACAATTTCCCCCCTTATAATCAAAATTTAACTAAATTTAACTTAGTTCTTTTTTATTAGCCTTTATATATAACCAAAAAGATTTCTAATCTTCCTTTCATGGGTACCATTCAAATATTCATATCTGATTATTACTTATCATAACAATACATATGTATATATCATTATTATCAATTATTTATTTGACTATATCTATTGTCACTAAATTTCACTAAGTTTAACTAGTTTTAAATTATGCACTTCCATCTATCAATCTGTATCTTTCCAGTAGCAAAACAGTCTCATGTCTTCTGCCATTTGTGGTATCAGTCCTCTAATCATCTCCTTAATCAAATTTGTACGGACTCCTCTTAGCAAGTCATTGCTTATTAAGTCTCTCGTGTAATTTTGATGTCCTTCTTCTGTTTCCTTAATCAGTTTATCTTTAATTGTTGGTTGTGTTATCAATGATGTTGCTAATAAAATTTCTCTCTTTAAATTCATACATTCTTTTGTTTTTTCTTCTTCTGTATCTTGCCATCTGGGGTAGAGTTCCCCTCCATTTAATTCCTCTTTCAGTGTTCCACTCTTTCCATTTTCAGACACAAACCAGTCACCATAGAAATCAGCAGATTTAATTTCTTTATGATCATTTTCCTCTTCGGTTTTTAGGACTCTAACCTCCACTTCTTCCACTTGATAAACACCTCTAACTTCTTCATCATATTTTACTGTTAGATGCACTAAGTCTTCCAACTTCTTCTCCGTTCTCTCAAATGTATTTGATAATTTCTGAATTTCTAACAATATCTTTTGCAGGCTTAAAATTTCTTTCTGCTGTTGAAGTTGTGCCATTATCTCCAGCTGACAAACACTGCTACTCTGGCTTAGAAGGTTTTTACAGGATTAAACATAAATTCACAATAAGATCTTATTTTCACTTTTCTCTGGTTAAAGATATACTTCAAAAGAACATCTGTATGCTTTTCTTCTTATCACTCTCTATAAACAAACAGTGAGACCTTGAAGTGCCAAGCCAGGATAATCAGTGAGGAAAGTAAGAGTGTTTTGTTTCCAATACACAAACCTCCAGCCTACGAGCCTCAGCGCTTTTCTTTCCCTCTGTTGTTGAAATGGTATAGGGTTTCCTGCCTAGGCAGGGGGTTGGACTAGAAGACCTCCAAGGTCCCTTCCAACTCTACTATTGTATTGTATTGTATTGTATTGTATTGTATTGTTGTAACAATTTTCTTTGTTTAAACAAAAGTCAAATACTTGAATGTGTTAGAGAAGAAAACAGGAAAAAAAACCCACAGTAGTGAAAAAGTAGAATTTTAGTCCATAGGTTACAAAGAATAATAATAGCAGAAAAAAGAATAGAAGAAAACTTAATCCATTCATTTTAAAAGGCTTGCATAAATTCCATCCATGAACATAGCATTTAAAAAATAAGATAACCCCCTGTCCAAAACCATTCAAAGCTTAATTCTGCCGCTTGTTTCTTCTGTTCTCAAATTTAAATTAACTTTAAGTTTTTTATAGGCAGTCTCTTTTAAAATGGCAAAAATTCCTCACCAGCTAGAAACACTTTCTCTTTCCATATCCTTCCGTTTTGGAGAATGTTTTTAATATTTTGTTTAATAAAGCACAAGTTGTACAAGATGGCCAAGTTTTGTTTCAACAAAATATTGCCGGAGATATTATGTCTCAAATTTGCTGAACCCTCAGGGTCATATTGTAGAAGGCTGCGGTATGGGGTCAAACAAATGACTATATCCCCGCAAGTATTGCATCGGCAAATGTAACACTTTACCAATGTTAATTGGGGATGTGTGTGCATGTTCACACCTAATTTCATTGATATCCATGATGGTTGAGCAGGGAGTCACACACTACTTGACATGGAATGACCCTTTTTGTATAAGACAATTTACAGGCTGTAACTGAAAAGGGCTTCTTTTAGCTTAATAAAGATAATAATCCAATAACGAGTTTAAGAAGTGAAAGGTGTGACTTATTGTCTAAAAAATAAATTCCAAAATGGCTGCTTTTTCAACAGCAAAATAATTACAGCCCCAGGCCCCAGCTGAATGGCTCACCGGCTGCTCTGAAGCCAAGCTCCCAGAGTCTTCATGTAGACTTTGTATGGAGGATCTTGTAGGGTGATTCTAGGACTCTCCCTAACCCAGGAGAGTCATATAAATTAAGGGAACACAGTTCCCTTGTTAATAAGTTGAAAAAACTTCTGTTTTGCCCCAAGTCACACAAGCGGGAGCAGGTACTAGTATAGTATATTTATTGCACAACTATACGTGAATCAAGCAGTTCCCCAAAGCAACCGGACCGTCCCCAAACTGGTAAAGTTCAGCCCCAATTTCCCTGAGACAGACTCCCCCAATCCACAAGAGCACAGTCCCAAGGACAAGGTCCAATAACCACAAGAGCAACGTCTGCAATTCTACAAGGCAAGAGCAAAATTCAAACTCCACAGAGCAGGGTCCAAAATCCACCAAACAATAATAAAGTCCAAAATCCACAAGGCAAGAGCAGCAAAGTCTGAAATCCACAGGACAAGAACACGGTCCAAAGTCCACAAAACAAGGTCCAAAGTCCACAAAGCCAAAGCAAGGTCCTGTGTCTACAAAGCAAGGTCCAAAGTTCACAAAGATGAAGAGAGAGCATTGCAGAAGCAAATGGTTGTTTCTGACAAACGCACCTTCCCCTGCGCCTGGCTAAATCACCTCAAGCCAGGGGTGAAATGCTACCGGTTCGGGTTGGTTCACCCGAACCGGTAGTAAAAAATGCTACCATTCGCCCGAACCAGTAATAAAAAAATGAGTAACAAAGTAAAAAAAGTTCCGATGATCAGCTGTGCTGCGCAATGGTAGGAACTTTTTTAAAAACTTTTTTTTAGCATTTGGGGTCAGGAGATTTACCTGAGGCCTGCTAGGCCAAAAATGGGGGGTGGGGGTTTCCTCCGATTTTGCTCCCAAGAGGCTTCCCTGAGGCCTGCTAAGGCAAAAACGGGGTGTGGGGGTGCTAAGAAAGAAAGAAAGAAGGAAGGAAAGAGAGAGAGAGAGAGAAAGAAAGTAAGAAAGAAAAAGGAAGGAAGGAAGGAAGGAAGGAAGGAAGAAAAAGAAAGAAAGAAAGAAAAAGAAAGAAAGAAGAAAGAAAGAAAAAGAAAGAAAGAAAGAAAGAAAGAAAGAAAGAAAGAAAGAAAGAAGAAGAAAGAGGGAGGGAGGGAGGGAGGAAGGAAGGACGAAGGAGGGAGGGAGGGAGGAAGGAAGGAAGGAAGGAAGAAAAAGAAAGAAAGAAAGAAAGAAAGAAGAAAGAGGGAGGGAGGGAGGGAGGAAGGAAGGACGAAGGAGGGAGGGAGGGAGGAAGGAAGGAAGGAAGGAAGAAAAAGAAAGAAAGAAAGAGAAAGAAAGAAAGAAAGAAAGAAAGAAAGAAGGATGGGAGAAAAAAAAAGCTTCGGATGTTTCTACTGACTCCTGTTATTTCTAGGCACTTGATTATCCAGTCATGTGGCAGAGAGTCAACTGCCTTTCTGTAGTCAATCCATGTTACATTCAAGTTCATCTTCCTTCTCTTGCAGTTTTCCAAATTCATCTAGTCAATTAGTTGATCTTTTGTTCCTCTGCTGTTGGGGCAGTTTCCTTTCTGCTCAGGTGGAAAGAACTTGTTTTCAACTAGATGTTGTTGGACTACATCAGCTACCACATCAGTTTGCAATTTGAAACTTGTTGTAAGCAAGTAACTGGCCTCTTGTTGCCTGCTGCTATCCCTTTTGCTGGATCTTTCATTATCAGGTGGATTTTGCCACATGTTAGCCACTCTTCAATTTCACCTCCTTGCAGTATGTTGCTGATTGGCAGCAAGTGGGTATAGATCAGTCAGATGTTTCAACCAAAAAGCATGCAGTTCATCTTCACCTGGTGCTGACCAATTCTTGATCTTCCTTGTTTGTCAACAGTCCCACTGCATTAAACAGCAAAAGAAACTCCTGGGACATTTTTCTCTCTCCAAGAGTATAACTTTACTGAAAAACCATATGGGTACTGACATTTTTGTGTGCAAATGGCATAGGAAAACTCTCCTCCCTTCCATTGTCCACCAATCAGTTGCACTTGCTTTATTTTGGAAACAGCCTGTCTGCCTCAGACATTTCCAAGCGATGACCTTGGGGTTTGGGTCTGTCTCACACTTCCAAGCTTCACACTTGCACTTCGCACTTCACACTTACAGTTGTGAGCGGGGCTGTGTAACAAATCAACCATGACATTTCCCCCCTACCATTTCTGCTGTTATTTACTAGTTCTTTCATTTCAGCTTCTTCTTTATTCTTATCCATCTCCTTTAACCAAACTGCGTCCTTGTTACCATGTTTTTCCGAAAATACAACCTACCCCCAAAATAAGACCTAGCATGATTTTTCATGCTGCTCACAATATAAGCCTTACCCCCAAAATAAGTCATAATTCATCAACATCAGCGGGGGGGTGTGGCGGTGGGCATGGCCAGCATAGGAGGTGGTGAGCACGCGGGGCCAGACAGTGTCCAGAAGCACCTGCAGCCTGCGTGGTGGGGAGGCACTTGATCCGTCCCACTGTCTGTCTTTGCTTGCGAAGTGTGCGGCGTAACTGGAGGACCAGGTTGGATGGCAGGGTCTGAGAACACACGGGCACCATATTTTTTGACAGAAGAGACACTCTTTGTCCTGCTCCTCTGATGAGATATGTCCTGTATGGTTGATCCTCTGGCATAGCTCTCATCTCCTTCAGAGCACACAAGCCCCACAACGACGTCAAGGTGGGATTATTTAAATTTTAATGTGCAATTTGATTCACAGTCTGGAACAGGTAAAAACTTAACAGTTCAAGTCCTAACCAAGGACCTAAGAGCTGTTAAGGTAACATCTGAATATATATGCATTATTCTTGTGAGAAAAATATATTCTATATATTTTCTATATATTAAAGAAACGGTCAAGGAGACTATGAGCAACAAAAAGCATCTATTTATTTACTCTTATGCAAGAGGATTCTCAATCAGGAAGTGAAAGAGAATGATCATGAAGGCTAAACACAGGGTTTAAATACATTATTTGTGGGTGTCATTGATTGCATAAAGGTGTTTCATAATGCAGTTATATAATTGTACTTGGCTATTACTCCATCGGTGGCTTCCTGAAAACATCCCCTTAACAGAAAGCCCCCATAATTTCAGTTCCTGTTCAATTAGTTTTGCTAATTGTTACAAAAGTCAAAGTGACCTTAAAAGTGTTGTCTCTAGCTAAATAAAAATGCTAAGCTAAATAATAAAATGCTTGAATAATATTTAGCTGTATACAGCTGTTGTGTAATCAGACTAGACGTAGAAGATGTCGGGGCCGAAGATGCCTTACCAGGCGGTGGCTTTTTAGGTCCCATAGTAAGTTCAGAGATAGCTATAAGTCTTATGCAAAAGAAATGGTGTCTGTGGAATACACAGCTGGGAGAGATCGTGGAGGCAAACAAGCCAGAAGTGAGAGTTAATCCTCCTGTACAGCTGCAAGCCAAAGGATAAGAGTCAAATCCAAATCCAAGGGGACCACATAAGAAGAGAGGTTCCAGGAGATCTCCGGGGTGTAGAATAATATAAAGTCAGAAATTGTTTCAAAGGGGAAACTTCATTCGTAAAAGCAAAGAAGGAGGAGGAAGTTGGCCATCTTGGCTCCGCCTTCACAGGGGATCAGGGAGCAACATGTCCAAAGTTTTCATAAGGTAGTTTATAAAAAACAACTCAGCAGTCATCCCTTGCAATTGTAGCAAAAATCATTCTCCCATTGTTAGAGGAAGTGAAAGTTAGCTTTTAACTCTCTCTCTCTCCTCCGAGGGAGAGAGATATTCCAAGTGCCGCTTTTTCCGGGGGTGGGGTGGGGTGGGGGTGGAAAATCCCCCCCTCCAATCTTCAAACACTTCAAAAGATTGAATCCACAATTTGGAGAAGCTGCTATTCATCAGTTTGATAGATTTACAGGAGATTGGGGGAAACCTCTCACCTCACCGCTCTTCAGCTGTAACATCTAATTGATTCTTTCCTTCTGGAATCCGATCGGCGAAGGCGCACAGCGACAGCGGGAAACGCTGCCATGCACTCCCCGGCTCCTGGGGCGAGACTGGAAACCCCCCTGTGGCTGCCGCCGATCCAGGGGGTCCCAACAAGCCGCCTTGCGGCAGGGAGCCCCTCCAATTGCGTATGGTTATATCGAGTTATTTAATATTACAACTTCATCATTACATCCAGCATCAGATGCATCACTTAATGTAGATCTCTTCCCTCTATACACATTTACTTCTGCATTCTTTTTAATACCCACCGGTGTTATAGTCCATCTTACAGGATTCACACCACTACATGTGGTTCTTTCTCTTTTACAGGTGGCTCAACATGTTCATGACCATGCTCATGTTCATGTGTATATACATGTGTTCCATCTACTTGTTCATGTCCTGCATCTAGTAGCATCATGTGTATGGGGAGCTACCTTTTGTGGCACTCTGTTTCTATGATAGAGACTTTGATTCATCATCTCATAGTAAAACTCTGTTTGCTGGTTAATATCCTTAAAATGTGTTACTGCCATATAGGTAGTTAAACGTCCAATAGTACAAGGGCCTCCTATTGCATTAGAAGGTACACATGAATAAGCATGTAAGCCACAAAACAAAAACCATCCTCTAGGTAAATATAATACTGGTCCTGCACCTTCTATCTCTTCCACCTCAGAACAAGTAAATACATGATCAGTAGGCACCGGCACATATATTACCTTTTCCTGTTTCTTTTCTGGGTGTTTGTAATATACACAATCATAAGCAGGCAATACTGTTTTTAATTATATCACTTTTTTCTGATTAGTCCATCTATTGGGTTTATGTGAACTTCCAAAAAGAGTAATTACATGGGAAAGATTATAATTATTAGGTTCTATGGTGATTTTTGCTTCATCAAATAAAAACTTTCCAGGGACAGGCACTCCTACAAAACATGTAGACATGGTATTGGAGACTGTTGTCTCTCCTTTCACACAAAAAGATGAACTATTCAAAGCTAACGTCATTAAATCCAGAAAAAACATTTCCCTCCTTTTTGCTTGGATCACTGGCTTGCTTATTAAGTCCAGGTCTTGGCAGTCCACTCGCTTGTCTCTTTTGTCTTTTATGTGGTGGAACTTTAACATATCCTATTGCACATCTACCCTTCCACACATAGGGCAACCTAGTCAGTCCCAGACTTCCACAGAAAAACATAAGCTTCGAAGGAGCTTTTATTTCAACATAAGGTAAAAGTAATGCTTCCTCGATAATTCTAAACTTCCTATATGACGGGGTGTAATTTCCATACATCTCAGTGCATTGATCATATAAGAGTTCAATTCTATTTGATCATTCTGTGTTGTGTAACAATTTCATAGGTACGGTTGCACTTCAGGTATTTACCCAAAGGTATACCATCCCCAAATGTTGATCTGATGCAGATGGCAGCATCAGCTGTAAATTCAACTAGTGATAACTGTGTCTGCACTTGCGAATATTCCTGCTCAAGTTCGGTATGGAAACACAGTTGATGCCACGTTACAGGTTCCATCCCTACTTGCATACGTTGCAAGACATCCGACAAGGCAATCACTACCATCACTGTGAATTTCATTGTCCTAGTGAACTAGTCCTCCTGTCCAAGGTATGTGTAAAACAAAAGCTTACCCTTAAACATCTAGGACTTCAGCCGGTTGGAGACTTACATTCACTGGTGAAAACAACATAGATTTCAACCACTCTATTATTTCATTTTTCAGCAAAAGTAAAAGCACGATGTAGAAGTTTATTTACCCCCAGCCAAATAAGCAGTTCCCACTCCCAATGTTCCATCAATTTATTAAGCTAATCCGATACTTGTCTTTGGAATGTCAGCTTAAGTGGGTTAGATGTATCTGATGACACTGTCCATCTGTAAGGTGAGTCCACCGGTCCCTTCACTCTGAAATAATGCACCCAGCCTTGTTCCTTGGTTCGTACGTCTGACTTGGCTGTTAACAGTACTTGGTACGGGCCTTCCCACACTGGTTGCAACTTCTTCTCCTTCAGAGATTTGATCAGGACCCAGTCACCACTTCTGTAACTGCTGCTGGGCTTTCATGAAGCCAGTATCATCTCATTCGTTGAGGGTAGGCAGAGATATTTGACCCTGGCGTGATATTAGACCAATGCCGCATATATATAATGGGGGCAGAGGTTACTAGGACTTGCCTCCCTGTTGGGCAAAGCTTCAGTCTTTGCCTTGTTGCAATTAGGTGATTTGAGATGAGGAAAAGTTAGTGTAAGAGTGTTTGATGAATCTTGCTTCACTGTAAATCTGGAGGGTGAGTCATTTGTCCCCACTGCTGTGTCAGTGGCCATCAAAATTTAGCAGGACCAGTCCCAGGCTAAGTCGCTCCGTACATTAGCTTGTTATCAGGACTCTATCACTAGATTTCAGTTTATGGACATCAATTCGAGAGGTCATCTCAAGAAACAGCAGACCTTTTTTCCTGAAATAGGATTTAAAAATAGGACAACCCAAGTATACAGTTCTTTTACCAAAATGTCTTAGGTTCCATATTGTGGAATCTCCAAGTGTTGTAATTCAAATATCATTTCATATAATGAAACATCTTTCTTATTTTTAGAGACGTAAAAGAGATAAAGGCAAACATTTCATTCAGAGAACCTGGAGTTTTTCTTCCACTGAACAAAATATGTTTTACTTTGTTATTGCCAATCAATTCCCAATTGTTCCATTACCTGCCGTAAAATGTGTACCTTTACCACTATCAATGTTTTCACCAACCCATATCTGGGTATTATCTGCTCCAATATGATTTTAACAGTCATTTGAGCATTTGCTCTTGCACATAGAAAGGCTTCAACCCATCCAGTCAAATAAATAAATAACCCACCAATAAATATTTCAAAATTCCCACTGCTGGCAATTCAGTGTAATCCACTTGGATTCGCTGAAAAGGCCATACAGCCAAATCTCTTTCCCCAACTACTTGATGCCTTATAATCTTTTTATTTATTCATATACAATGTATACACTTTCTTACTACTTGCATAACTATAGAAATACAGATGTATTTCCATTTTATAAAATCAATTAAAGCTTATGTTCCCCAAAGAGTTCCCTCATGCACTCTTTCCATTATATTTCTCATAATTGGCATGTTCACTATTTATAACCCATCATTTGTAATCCATTTCCCATTTGTTTTATCAGACCCTTCTTCAACCATTTGCTTCTTCTCATTGTCAGTGAAATTAGGTTGCACATCACATTCTGAAGTAGGAATTAAAATCATTAATTCCTCCTCTAGCTGTGCTGCCTCTTTAGCAGTTTCCATCAGCTAATTTATTTCCTATAATTTGCTTCAAATTTCCTTTCTTGTGAGCCTCAATATGTATTATAGCCAGCCGCTTTGGATATTCAACTGCCTTCAATACAGCTTTAATAAGATCCACTTGTTTTACTTCTTTACCTTTACTTGTTATTAATCCCCTTTCCATCCAGATTTTTCCAAACATATGCAAAATTCCATAAGTATATCTAGAATCTGTATAAAGGTTCCCTACTTCATTGTCTAATAATGTTAAAGCTTGTAATAAAGCAAACACTTCACATGTTTACACATTCGAGCAGACCAATTAGATGGCAATCTCCCCGCTTCCAAAACCTCAAATGTGTCCCTATTAACTACTGCATATCCATTCATTCTTTCGCCACTTTCAGCCCGAGAACATCCGTTAATAAATAAGTTAATACCTATTTCGGACAACCTTCCAAATCCTCTCATACTTTAAAGTTAGCATCAGGATTATTCCCATCTGATGTCCGATGCTCACGACACTCCACACAAAGGCCAAAGGCCAACCTCACACTACCAGATCAATTTTGACAAAAACTCCACAGGTTTCCTTTATCCCAGCCCAGGTTTGAGTTAAATACTCACTCAGCAATACTGTCTTCCACTGCTACAGACAAGTGAAAGGTCGCGGGGAGGGGGGGATGCGAGGACAAGAGAAGATCACAAGGTCGGTTGGGAGACCGTGGCTGCTGGCTACGCCCGGTCGTTTGTACCAACCCCTGCAGTCTAGGCAGCCAGGAACTACAGAGCCAGGGCCTGCGGCTGATGCTTTGCAATGCAAGGTCCGTGACCAATAAGGCCCCCCCTCATCAATGAGTTGATCTCTGAGGGGGAGCTGGACCTTGCAGGGATAACGGAGACCTGGTTGGGCCACGAGGGTGGTTTACCCCTCGTGGAAATGTGCCCACCGGGTTTCCATGCATTCCATCAGCCTCGGGCCCTGGGTAAGGGTGGTGGGGTGGCGGTAGTTATACGGGAATGTCTAGAGCCGAGGGAGTTCACTGTCCTTCAGATACCCGGGTGTGAGTCCCTAGGTGTGAAATGGGGCCCAGGGAGGCAGTGGGGTCTGCTGATTGTATACTTGGCTCCTCGCTATGCGTCAGCAGCCCTGCCCGAGCTCCTCGAGCTGATCTCAGAGACGGCGGTGGAGATCCCCAAGCTTTTGGTCATGGGGGATTTCAACCTGCCGTCGACGGGAGCAGCATCGGAGGTGGCTCGGGAGTTCATGGCTTCCATGACAGCCATAGACCTGACCCAACTAATTCAGGGCCCCACACACGAAGGTGGCCACACACTGGACCTTGTTTTTGTATCTGAGCAGTGGACGAGTGATCTGGGAATAGGGGATTTAGTTGTTACTCCCCTGTCATGGTCAGATCACTCATGTCTCCGGCTGGACTTCCCTCGCGCTACCCCCCACCGCGAGGAGGCGGAGCCAGACTGTCCAAGCTGGTACCGCCCCAAGCACCTGATGGAACCGGATAGGTTCCAGACGGAGCTTGGGCCATTACCTGTAGCCCTGACCCGCTCTCGCTCGGAGGACCTAGTGGCCGCCTGGAATAGGGCGGCGGCTGGGGCCTTGGACCGGGTCGCTCCTTTGCGACCTCTCCTACGGCAGCGACCCACCCGAGCTCCTTGGTATACCGAGGAGTTGAGGGTGATGAAGCGCCATAGGAGACATCTAGAGAGCAGGTGGAGGTCCTCACGCTCCGAATCTGATCGAACACAGGTAAGAGCCTATTTACGGACCTACCTTGTGGCATTGAGAGCGGCCAAACGTAGACACTGTGCCGCTCTTATTGCGTCCGCTGATAACCGCCCTGCCACCCTGTTTAGGGTGACCCGCTCCCTCTTATCGCAGAGGACGCGGGGGGCACCCTTACAGGGCAGAGCAGAGGAGTTTGGGGAATATCTGCAGGACAAAGTCGCTCAGATCCGGAGCGGATGGGCCCCCTTCAGTGGACCAGACGAGCCGTCAACAGTGAGTCTTGTGAGACCATTCTGGGAGGAGTTTGACTCTGTTGCCCCCGAGGATTTGGACAGGCTGCGTGGACGGCTGCGACCCACCACATGTTCAATGGACCCGTGTCCCTCCTGGCTGGTACTGGCAACCTGGGAGGTGACACGAGGCTGGCTTCTGGGCCTGGTGAACGCCTCATTGGGCGAGGGATCCTTACCAACTGCCTTGAAAGAGGCGGTGGTGAGGCCCTTACTCAAGAGGCCTTCACTTGACCCGACGGAGCTAGCTAATTATCGTCCAGTCTCCAACCTTCCCTTTCTAGCGAAGGTTGTTGAGAATGTGGTGGCACAGCAATTTCCGCGACACCTTGACGAATCCGAATATCTAGACCCACGCCAGTCCGGCTTCCGACCCAGGCACAGCACGGAGACAGCCTTGGTCGCGTTGGTTGATGATCTCTGGAGGGCCAGAGATAGAGGTTGTTCCTCTATCCTGGTCCTATTAGACCTCTCAGCGGCTTTTGATACCATCGACCATGGTATCCTATTGCGCCGGCTGGAGGGGATGGGAGTCGGAGGCACCGTTTTGCGGTGGTTCGGCTCCTACCTCTCCGACCGGACGCAATGTGTGTTGACAGGGGGGCAGAGGTCGACCCTGAGGCCACTCACTTGTGGGGTGCCACAGGGGTCGGTCCTCTCGCCTCTCCTGTTCAACGCATATGTGAAGCCACTGGGGGAGATCATCCGTGGTTTTGGGGTTGAGTATCATCTGTACGCTGATGATACCCAGCTGTACATTTCAACCCCAAACCACCCCAACGAGGCTGTCGAAGTGATGTCCCGATGTTTAGAAGCCGTCGGGGTCTGGATGGGGGACAACAGACTCAAACTCAACCCCTCCAAGACTGAGTGGCTGTGGCTACCGGCACCTCGGTTCAGCCAGCTGACTCCATCGCTGGCCATAGGGGGCGAACAATTGCCCCCTGTGGAACGGGCGCGCAATTTGGGCGTCCTCCTAGATGCCCGGCTGTCAATGGATGACCATGTGGCAGCTGTGGCAAGGGGGGCGTTCCACCAGGTTCGCCTGGTGCGCCAATTGCGCCCCCTACTAGACCGGGATGCCCTACGCACGGTCACTCATGCACTGGTGACGTCTCGCCTGGACTACTGCAATGCTCTCTACATGGGGCTTCCCTTGGGACGCGCCCGAAGACTGCAGCTAGTCCAGAACGCAGCCGCGTGGGCTGTCATGGGGAGTACTAGGTACTCCCACGTAACACCTCTCCTGCGCAAGCTGCACTGGCTGCCTGTGGTTTTTCGGGTGCGTTTCAAGGTTTTGATTACCATCTTTAAAGCGCTCCATGGCACAGGACCTAGTTACTTGCGGGATCGCATCCTGCCACACACATCCCTGCGGCCAATTCTCTCTCACAGGGAGGGACTTCTCCTGGTGCCGTCCACTAGGCAATGCCAACGGGCGGTGCCAAGGAGTAGGGCCTTCTCTGTGATGGGCCCAACCCTCTGGAATGACCTCCCCCCCGACATTAGAACCACCACCGCTCCTTCCGACAAAAATTGAACCACTTCCACTCCTTCCGACAAAAATTGAAGACTCACCTGTTCCGATTAGCTGGCCTGGCACATTCATAATTGCTACCTCCTGGCAGACATATTTTTTAACTGGTATTTTAGGGGAACTGTTTTTAAATTTAATTTATGGGATATTTTTAGGGGTTTTTAAGACTATATTTAGATACTTTACTCAATTGTACAGTTCTTTTTAACCTTCTTTTTAACCTCCTCCATATCTATCTATCTATTTAACAATTTTAACTGTTTAATTATTTAATTATTCATATGTTGTATTTCTTGTATGGACTGTACACCGCTCCGAGTCCCTTTTGGGAGAGGGGGCGGTCTAGAAGCGCAAATAAAAGTAAAGTAAAAAAGTAAAGCTTTCCTAAATCTGGCAAGCTCAAAACAGGAGCTTGTATCATGGCTTACTTCAATCCTTCAAATCTTTCTCCATCACCTTGCCTCCAAATAACATTCCAAGGCTCTCCATCCAATCTTATTCTTAGGTAAGGGTTGTGTACACTCTAAACCCCTGACTACCCAAAAAATTCAACAACTCATTTGTACTTTCTTCAACCTCTACTTTCTTTTCTCCAGACAACAACAAATCATCTACATAGTGTAACAACTGTATACCTCTGGGCTGTTTAAACTTCTCCAATGCCTGCTTCAACATTTGTCCAAATAAACTTCTTGAAAATCCCTGCGGTAGAACACACCACATATACTTCCAATTACCATTTGTATCCAAATCAGACCATTCAAAAGCAAAAATATCCCCAAAATTTTTTTTCAAATCTATCACACTAAAATATTATAATTCCCAATTTGCCCCTGCTTGTTTACAAATAACTCCTCAGAATTCAAAATGCACAGCCATAAAAACATAAAAGAGGGTGGTAAAAAAAATGCCCTCAGAAAAAAGAAAAAAAAAGTTAAATGAGGTAGTTCAGGTCTCTGCTCTGAAATATATTTAACTTAAACTTTAATATCAACTTCTCTGTTTTATAAATGTATTTAAACACCTTAAAAATTCCAAAAATAATAAAATCAAAATCGCAATTCAGAGCAATTCTGCATAGTTGTCATATGCTCCAGCTATTCTGCAGAAGCAAGTCACCCATTTGCCCCTCCTCTCTCTCTCAGACAAAGAGAGGGAAAAAATTTGTAAAAGGGAAAGCAAGCCGCAGATCCCCCCCTCTCACTTACCCCCCCTCCTCTTGCTTCCAAGTAAAAGAAGAGGAAAACAAAGAGAGGGAAAAATACTTAATCCTTTCAACAAAGACAAATAACTTTTAAGCTCACATCTCCCACTTTCATGGGATCATTCTCATTTCCTTTTTCTTTCAAACACTCACAATATCAACAACGAACCTTTTGACTTACTATTCCTTTATACAAAAGGAGACTCCCTACACACAGCCATTCACAGGTCTCAGGATCACTTAACCTCATTTCTCCTGTGTACTGCAAATCAAACCTTTTATGTAAACTAACACATAAAACTACTTCCTAACAAGCCAGCAACACCGGCATCCTATGACTCATTCTTCAAGCAATGGGAAACTTTCAGGCATGATTTTTAATCAAAAATATGATATTGGGCCTGAACCATCACTGTTTTCCCACAGTTCCAAACTCAAGCCAAGAAGTTTACTTAATTTGCCATTTGCCAGCAGACCACTCATAACATTTATCACTTCAAGTAAAAATATGCATCCTAAAAATAGTTAACAACAATCACATCACATTATTCAAAAACAGCTTATTCCCTTTTAGACAGGTTTGACTTCTTCCAAATCTCTAATTATTGCCTAATAGCTTTAATAAACTCATTGAAATTCTATTCCCTTTAAGCACTGGACTACCCATCTCCTCCCTGGAGATGTCCTATCTTTTCAAACACCCTATCCTAGGCATTTATCTAAAGACTATATCATCTGTAGTTTGACTCCAACAAAATAAATTCCACCCAAGTCCCAGTGCATTACTCATTAATATTCTGTAATGATTATTATATTACTACCCAGTGCAAAACTCCCTTCATCAAAATAATAAGGGGGATAGGAGAGACATAGAAGGAATTTCCTTATGTTTCCTTCTGCATATTTCCCAGGATCCTTAACACATATTTCATATCGGGGCCCCGTATTTATACCAGAGAGTCTAAATTACATTACCTTCTTGAATCATTCAATAGCTTAGCCTCTAGCTTTTTAGCTAACATTCTTAGCGAAACCACAGAGGAAAGCTCCAAACACACATCACTGTCAAACATTCAAGAAAGTAATTATGCCACCCAGATAGATCTCCTGTATGTATTTCATACGTACATACATACCTGGTTCGGTGCACCAATGTTTCAGGCCAGCTCCAACTTTACTGCTTTTTGTTGTCCCGCTCTCCTCCCAATTTTGTTAGGAGCAATCTCTCTGGAAAAGCATTTCCACCCCCCTCGGAACACTTCAAATGGAAGTGTTGCCGGTTCCGAAGGTCTGTCAAAACTCTTCTCCAGATGAGATTATCCTATTCCCGGCTGACGCACCACTTGTGAGAAAAATATATTCTATATATTTTCTATATATTAAAGAAACGGTCAAGGAGACTATGAGCAACAAAAAGCATCTATTTATTTACTGTTGCGCAAGAGGATTCTCAATCAGGAAGTGAAAGAGAATGATCATGAAGGCTAAACACAGGGTTTAAATACATTATTTGTGGGTGTCATTGATTGCATAAAGGTGTTTCATAATACAGTTATATAATTGTACTTGGCTATTACTCCATCGGTGGCTTCCTGAAAACATCCCCTTAACAGAAAGCCCCCATAATTTCAGTTCCTGTTCCCATATATAACATGATTTCAGTTCCCGTTATATGACAATATAAATTCCCGTTACATGACAGTAACAAAACAATCAACCCATATCGGGCTCTTGAGAACAAATCTGATGACCAACATCCTCTGGTTCATCCAAGTTCCCCTTAGCTCAACTTCCCCAGTTGGAAAGCCCCTAATAGTTTTACTAATTGTTACAAAAGTCAAAGTGACCTTAAAAGTGCTATCTCTAGCTAAATACAAATGCTAAGCTAAATAATAAAATGCTTGAATAATATTTAGCTGTAGCTAAAATGTAAAATGGAGTCTATTCAAAATGGAGTCTGTCAGGTTCATTCCTTTTTTACATGAATAACCAAAATAACCATCCTGGGAGGAGTTTGACTCTGTTGCTGTCGAAGATATGGACAGGTTGCGTGGGCGACTGCGAGCCACCACATGTTTACTGGACCCGTGTCCCTCCTGGCTTGTACTGGCATCCTGGGAGGTCACACGAGGCTGGCTCCAGGAGTTAGTCAACGCCTCCTTGAGAGAGGGGTTCTTGCCAGCCATCTTAAAAGAGGCGGTGGTGAGGCCCCTACTCAAGAAGCCTTCCCTGGATCCAGCTATATTAGCTAACTACCATCCTGTCTCCAACCTTTGCTTTTTGGCGAAGGTTGTAGAGAGTGTGGTGGCACAACAGTTCCCACGCCACTTGGATGAAATTGATTATCTAGACCCGCGCCAGTCCGGTTTCCGGCCCGGCCACAGCACGGAGACGGCTTTGGTCGCGTTGGTGGATGATCTCTGGAGGGCCAGAGATGGGGGTTGCTCCTCCATCCTGGTCCTATTAGATCTCTCGGCTGATTTTGATACCATCGACCATGGTATCCTATTGCGCCGTCTAGAGAGGTTGGGGGTGAGGGGTACCGTTTTGCGGTGGTTCTCCTCCTACCTCTCTGGCCGAGCGCAATGTGTGCTGACGGGGGGGCAGAGGTCGACCCTGAGGCCGCTCACTTGTGGAGTGCCGCAGGGGTCGGTCCTCTCGCCTCTCCTGTTCAACACATATATGAAGCCGCTGGGTGAGATCATTCGTGGTTTTGGGGTCGAGTACCATCTGTACGCTGACGATACTCAGCTGTACATATCTACCCCGAACCACCCCAACGAGGCTGTCGAAATGATGTGCCGGTGCCTGGAGGCCGTACGGGTCTGGATGGGCATTAACAGACTCAAACTCAACCCCTCCAAGACGGAGTGGCTGTGGTTACCGGCGCCCCGGTTCAACCAGTGGGTTCCATCACTGGCCATCGGGGGCGAACAGCTGGCCCCCGTGGAGCGGGCACGCAATTTGGGCGTCCTCCTGGATGCCCGGCTGTCAATGGATGACCATGTGACGGCCGTGGCAAGGGGGGCGTTCCACCAGGTTCGCCTGGTGCGCCAATTGCGCCCCCTATTGGACCGGAGCGCCCTGCACACAGTCACCCATGCACTAGTGACGTCCCGACTGGACTATTGCAATGCTCTCTACATGGGGCTTCCCTTGAGATGCACCCGAAGGCTGCAGTTGGTCCAGAATGCGGCTGCGCGGGCAATTATGGGAGGTACTAGATACTCCCATGTAACACCTCTCCTGCGCGGGCTGCACTGGTTACCTGTGGCTTTTCGGGTGCGTTTCAAGGTGTTGACTATCATCTTTAAAGCGCTCCATGGCACAGGACCTAGCTACCTGCGGGATCGCATCCTGCCCCATACATCCCTGCGGCCGATTCGCTCTCACAGGGAGGGACTCCTCCGGGTGCCGTCCACTAGGCAGTGCCAGCGGGCGACGCCCAGGAGTAGGGCCTTCTCTGTGATGGTTGTTCCCCAGTGGGAACAACCACATCTGATGAATGGGTTAAAGTTACTGTTCGTGAGGGCCTTGCCCTAGAGTTCATCTCCTACCCCCCTAGACTTTTCAGGGTCTGCCCATTATCCAACAATCCGACCAGAAGGCGCCTCATGCAAGAGGCAATTCAGCATCTATTGGATATAAGGGCCATACAGCCGGTTCCCGTGGACCAACACGGACTAGGTTTCTATTCCATACTTTTTGTTGTTCCTAAGGCCTCGGGGGGCTGGAGGGCCATACTTGATCTCAAAAAATTAAATAAGTTCATCCTTTATAAACGCTTTAAAATGCATTCCTTGCAAACCATTTTGGGTAGCATTAGGCATGGGGATTTTTTGACATCAATAGATTTGACGGAGGCCTACCTCCACATTCCCATTTTGCTCCTGCATAGACAGTTTTTACGTTTCTCTTACCTGGGACATCACTTCGAGTATACAGCACTTCCATTTGGGCTATCCTCAGCGCCTCGGGTGTTTACCAAGGTGCTTGCGGTTCTCGTGGCTGCCCTCCGGGAGGTCCCCATCAGATTGCAGGCGTACCTGGATGACATACTTATACAATCCTCGTCCCCTCAACAGGCCCGAAGGGATCTTGCCACCACCATACAATTCCTCCAGGCTCATGGATTCTCAATTAACGTGCCAAAGAGCCACCTCCAACCTACCACCAGGTTGGTACATCTCGGTGCCCTAATTGACACGGTTGAAGGTAGGGTGTTTCTATCTCGGGAACGGCAGGATTCCCTCAGGGCTCTAGCTTCCCAAGTCACCAGGGAACGCAGGGTCCCCTTAGCCACCCTATCCACCTTGTTAGGCACCATGGTTTCAGCAATTGGAATAGTTCCCTGGGCCCGATTGCATTCCCAGCAGCTACAGTGGTTTCTCTTACCATTTCAGAAGAGACTTCTAAGCTGCTCCCGGGCCAAGGTGAGCATCCCGGCGGAGGTCTCCCAATCACTCCTCTGGTGGACGTCACAGACCATAGCCAAGGGGCGGCTGTTCCAAGACCAGGAGTCCTTGACTCTCACCACAGACGCCAGCCTGTTTGGCTGGGGAGCACACCTCCAGGGACATATGGCCCAGGGTCAGTGGGATCAGGTGGATCTGACCCACAGTATAAACTGGCTGGAACTACGGGCGGTCCACCTGGCCCTCTGCCAATTCCAGGACCTAGTGGCGGGCAAACACGTCTTGGTGCTAACAGACAATATGGCTGCCAAGGCACATATCAACCGCCAGGGGGGGACCAAATCATGACTCCTCATGGAAGAGGCCATGCGGTTGGGGTCCTGGGCAGAGAGGCATTTGTTGCCCTTGTCAGCGGAGCTTATTTCGGGGGTGGCAAACACGCAAGCGGACTGGCTCAGCCGGGAGGTGGTGGACAACGCAGAATGGCGTCTGCACCCATCGATCTTCAGGGACATTGTGAACATGTTCAGTATGCCCGTGATCGACCTCTTTGCCACTTCCCTCAACACCCAGCTCCCGAGGTTCTATTCCCGATTCCCGGACCAGCGATCAGAGGGGGTGGATGCGCTGAGATGCAGGTGGCCCCGAGGTCTCCTCTATGCCTTCCCTCCTCTTCCCATCCTGCCCCGTGTCATTCAAAAGATCTTGGGGGGGAGAGCGGAGGTGATTCTGGTTGCCCCTCACTGGCCACGCAGACACTGGTTTGCAGACCTGCGGGCTATGTCGGTGGACAGGCCCTGGAGGATTCCCCAGGACAGGATAGCCCTCAACCAGGGGTCTCTGGAACATCCCGATCCCCAATGGTTCCAGTTGACCGCCTGGCGTTTGAGCGGAGCGTCCTGAGGAAGGGAAACTACTCCTCCAGGGTCATCCAAACGATCCAGGCCGCACGTCGTCCATCTACTGACCGCATATACGAGTCCACCTGGCGGTCTTTCTCCACCTGGTGTATAGGTAAGAACTTGGATCCACTTGGGGCAACTATACCTAACGTCCTGGACTTCCTCCAGGATGGCTTGGATAAAGGCTTAGCCATTAACACCATCAAATGCCAATTGGCGGCCATCTCCTCTGTATTGACCTGTGGGGGTTATACTTCCCTGTCCCAGCAGCCCATGGTGCGTACATTTCTAAGGGGGCGTCCAATCTGAAGCCACCGGCCGTGCACAGATATCCTTCCTGGGACTTGCCTAAAGTCCTGGATGCTCTGACCACTGCTCCTTTTGAACCACTGCGGGAGGTATCTCTTAGGTTCTTAACCCTGAAGGTGTCCTTCCTGGTGGCTATCACCTCTGCCAGAAGGATTTCTGAATTACACGCGCTTTCAGTTAGTGAGGACCTGTGTGTATTCCATCAGGACCGGGTGGTATTACGGATGGACACCTCCTTCATCCCCAAAGTGTGCTCATGTTTTCACCGCACACAGGAGCTCATGCTCCCCAACTTTTGCCCTAATCCTTCCCATCCCATGGAACGTAAGTGGCACACTTTAGACGTGCGGAGGGCTCTTAAGATTTATATACGCAGAATTCGGCCTTTTCGCACTGTACAATCATTGTTTGTGTCCTTTCAGCCATCGTCCATGGGTAAGAAGGCCTCCTCAGTCACCATTGGCAAATGGCTGCGGGCATGTATTGCAACGGCCTAGCAATCTCAATCCATACCTGTACCGGGTCGGCTGACTGCACACTCAACTAGGAGTGCGGCTATATCAGCGGCCTGGGCAGCCCAGGCATCTTTGGCTGAAATCTGTAGGGCAGCAACTTGGGCTACTCCTTCTCCGTTTATTAAAAACTATAAGCTAGACATCTTCGCCTCTGCAGATGCAGTTTTTGGCCGCAGGGTGCTACAATCTGTTCACAGGACAAGCACTGCACAGAACCAGTTATGACCCACCCGGGACGAGAAAGAGTGGGGTTACTTTGGTACGTCCCAGTCTGGATGCTACCTCCACCACTATGGAGAAAAGGCGTTGGTCCTTACCTGAGACGCCTCTTCTCGTAGGGTGGAGGTAGCATCCAGCCCCTCCCATAACGAACTGGTTCTATGTTATAGACATCTGTTGGGGGGGGGTGCTCTCATTGCGGATTTCTCTGTGTACAAGTGTTGTTGGTTTTAGACGTTTTTACTGAAATAAATTGTTTTAAACTGTTATGCTGGACATTGATTTACTGATTTCCGGTTGGCGATGAAGCATCGAGTCTGACATCCTTCTTCGGAACTGGGCTTTTGCCTAGTGACAGGGGGCGTGGTTTAATTTAACTGTCAGGCTCAGTCCTCGCAATGAGTGGATGAAGGTCAACCCAGTCTGGATGCTACCTCCACCCTACGAGAAGAGGCGTCTCAGGTAAGGACCAACGCCTTTTTTGGAGAGGGTTTTAAGTTGTTGAGTGTTGGATGTACTGAACTCAAACTCCTGCTGTCCCCACACTCACACCAGAGGTGGGTTGCTCCCGGTTCAGCCTGGATCGGGAGAACCGGTAGTAGCGGCAGTGGGAGGCTCTGCCCACCTGATTGGACGCACATGCAAAGAAGTGTTACGCGTGTGGGAGCGTGTCCAAGCTTGCACGGGAGCACGCCCGAACCAGTAGTAAAAAAAATTGGCAACCCAACACTGACTCACACCTCATATGGTGAAGACTTTAAGATAGAATAAAGAAAGTATCTCTCCCCCTAGTATGGTTTTAGATTTATCAGAGATTTATCAGAGACACTTAATGTTTGCTTTGCCTGATCACTTTTAACATAAATACTTGTAAAATTTCCCCATCTTTAAACATTACCTACTTATCACTATTTTATAACTACTGTAATATGTGGAGAAAAATTTGGGTGAGTTACTTCATTCACAAAATAAGTACCAATTTTCTTCAGGTCTTTTATATAAACATACAGTTTTTTTAAAAAAATAGATTACAGAGAGTGTAAACTCCTTCAGCTTGTTTCTGTGAACAGGAGCTTTATCATTGGATAGTTGGTTTTAAAGTTTAGACCAGTGTTTCTCAATCTCTAAAATGTTGGGATGTGTGGATTCCCGGATGGGGAATTCTGGGAGTTGGAGTCCACACATTTTAGTGTTGCTGAGGTTGAGAAACACTGGTTTAGACAGTGATAAATAGTATAAATTTTGAGAGTTTTATTTTTCCATCTTTCAGTGATCGTTGTGGAGAAGATCCAAATCAGAAAGTAATCCATGGGGTTATTAACTCCTTTGTTCATGTTGAACAGTATAAGAAAAAATTGCCTCTGAAGGTAAAAAGTTATTTCTGTCTTGGGAAACTGTGAAAAATATTTGTTCCATGCCTTACCTTATTTGTGCTTGATCAGACTTTCTCAAATTAGTTTTACCAGGAAATTTTTGAGAGTCCTTTTCTGAATGAAACAGGGGAGTATTATAAACAAGAAGCTTCAAATTTAATGCAAGGATCAAACTGTTCACAGTATATGGGAAAGGTAAGATTATCATATTTATTCATTGTGCCATGTATTTTGGAACAAACTGCTTTTCAAGAGTTTCAGGAGCAGTTTATAGTGTGGGAGTTGTCAGTGTTATGAGGGAAATAAAGTCAAAATTCCACTTTGCTAACATAAGACCTCATGATGCATTTAAAGAGCATTTTCAAGGGATTCATATACTGTATTTTTGGGATTATAAGATGCACCTTCCCCCCCCCCCCTAAAAGAGGGTGAAAATTTGGGTGCGGTTTATACACTGAATGTAGCCCCACCCATCCACCGGCCCCCACCCTTTTGCCTCTGCCTCCCAGCAATTTACCTCCTTGCAGCAAATGGGGGAAATGGGGCTTGCGGAGGCGGCAATAGGCTATGGCAATCCCTGCAGCCTGAAACAGCTGATGATCGGGAGGCCCCTGCTGAAATTGAAAGTGAAACTTGCTGTTTGCTGCAGGAGGCAAATTGCTGGGAGGCAGGTTTTTTTCTTGTGCTAATAAGGCTTTTTGCTGCAAGGAGGTAAGTCAATAACTATAAATGCCTATAGAATGTTCAAATTATTAGACTTATTTTTTAAAGACTGCTTTATTATTGTTCTAGACAACTTAACAAAATGAAGCTTTTTAAAATAAGAGGCCCAGTGGTATTGTATCTTCTTTTAAATAGCAGAGAATAACGTATACTTCCAGAAAGCCACATCAATTTTAACAGCTTCTGTACAAGTATAGTCTGAAATGTAACAGTGTCCTTGTTAATTAGATCCTGACTTAGTCGTGTTTGGAGTAGATCTATTTCAATAATTGGGAGGAGTTAGTGTGACTAAATTTAAGAAAACTTTCTGGCATTAATATACTGCCATAATGTACATTTCTCCAATTCTTTGCTATTTCTATGGGTCAGGCACACATGCACAGAAATACACCACAGTGTATATCAACTGTACTGTTTGCTGTTTGTTGCAAGGAGGCAAATTGCTGGGAGGCAGAGGCAGATTTTCCCCCCTTGTTTTCTTCCCCCAAAGCTAGGTGCGTCTTATACTTTGGAACATCTTATACTCCAAAAATGCGGTACATGCAGGTAGTCCTCACTTACAGGCTGCAATAGGGACTGGCAACTCCATCACTAAGCAGAATGGTTGTTAAGCGTGATGTTTCATGACCATGCTGACTTAACAATGTCAGTTCCAGCTTCAGTTGTTAAGTAAATGACTGTGGGTTGTTAAGCATGGGTGACCATGATTTGTGACTTCCTGCCAGCTTCCCCATTGACTTTGTTGAAAGCCAGCTGTGAAGGTCACAAAAGGTGATCATGGAGGAAATTGTGACTGTCTAAATGCATGCCGGTTGCCAAGTGCCTGAATCACAATCTCATGACCTTAGGGATGGTGAAACAGATGCAACTTTGAGGACCAGTTGTAAGCACTGTCATAATTTTGAACAGTTACTGAATGAGTGGTCAATAAGCGAGGACTACCTGTACATCCAAAATCATGTGCAGGCTAAATCGGAGGAAGCATTTGCTCTTGTTTTGAAAGATGTTATTGTCTTTTTATTTTTTCAGCTGTAGTCAGTTTTCATAATTACTCTGTGATGTGATCTGTAAATTATGCTCTGTGTCATAAATCAACACTCTAAATTAGATTGAATAAGATGCTTAGAGAAATAAAAGGCATCCAGTTTTAAATACTGTATACTTCGTTCAGATCAATATTTGTTCCCTGGTTTTGAATGATTGTATTGTGTTTTCAGTATGAACAATAGCATTTTCTTTACATTTTCCTGGAAAACTCACCTGTTGCACTCTTAAATTTATATGGGTTTAGGTAGTCTCTTGGTAATAGTTGATTTGACTTGACTTTATGCTCTTCTGCCAAACATTTTATTTGATTGTCTACTTTTTAGTCACTGATACTGACATATATTTGCTTTATTTGTTAAATTTGTACAACCTCCCATCTCAACCAAAACACAACAATCCATAAAACAATTCTATGACAACAAAATAGCCACAAAAATAATTAAAACAATCAAAACTATTTAAAAAAACACAATCTGCAGGAGAACACCATTCATTTTCCTAACAGTATAAGTGGCTTTCCACCAATATACAGTAACTGGATCGCAAGACAACATGCAAAAGCCATGTAATCAGGCTCTTATGGAAATCCAGCAAGGTTGGGGCTAGTCTCACCTCAGGGAAGATGACACAGAAAAGTGCTGCAGCGGGAAAGGTCTCCTTTTGGGTTCTACCAAATGACATTCCTTCATGGACAAGAGCTGCATTGCAGCATGCCATTTCTGTGGATCTGATGCAATGGGTAGGTGTAATACGGGAGAGTTGATCCCTTAAATACCCTGGTCCCATGCCATATAGAGCTTTTTAGGTGATCACCAACACCTTGAATTAAACCCTGAAGCAAATTGGTAGCCAATGCAACTCATGGAGTAGAGGTGTAACATGCACTATGTGGACAAATAAGTACCCGCACCACCACATTTTGCACCAGATGAAACTTCCAGTTACTCTTTAAAGGCAGCCCCACGTACATTGCATTACAGTAACCCACACAGGACGTGACCAGGACTTGCTGTGTTCTTCTTGTTACTATTCTGATACATATTTTTACTAATATTTTGTCAGTTTTCTTAACCACTTCGTGTATTTAAAAAACAAAACAAAAAGCAAGGTGTAAATGTTTGGAATGATGCCATAAGTGTGAAGATGGGTTAAGGCATTAATCAAATGTAGTACAGAATTATAGTTGACACTAGTCAGGATAACCAATGTTAGTATGGGAATTTGGAGTGTCCTGCATTGTTTCCTTGCTTGTTAAACGATGCTCTAGTAAGCCAGCAACCAATAAGTGTCTAAAAGATCCTAATAGGGGACAATCCTGAAAAATGTTTTGAAATTGAAATCTTCAGGATATTTATTTGCAAAACTTCCATGACAACATTGTAGCCTTATTTATGTTGTTTGTCCTTTATTAAATTCCATTTAATAATTTTAAATTATTATTTGATCTTACAGGTCACCCCAATCCACTTTTTCCACTTTTTTTCCTTGAATGTTTTTGCTTTCTTATTGCATAATGTCACAAATAATGGAATTAGGCTTTTTAGAGTGTGTAGTTTGAAAAATGAATTATTTACATTCACCTCAGTCTTGAATTGGTCATGATAACTTGAAAATATATATTCCTTTTACTTTTATTGTCATTTAGTATTTGATTATACTGTTAATGTGGAAAAATACTTTTAGGTTTTATGTAGACTAAAAAATGAAGAAATGAGATGTCGAAAATATCTACACCCCAGTTCCTACAGCAAAGTAATCAATGAATGCCAACAACGAATGGTAGCAGACCATTTACAATTTCTTCATGCAGAATGTCATAACATCATCAGACAAGAGAAGATAAATGGTAAAGGTGTCCTGTGGGATAAAAATTGGAAAATACTTTGCTTCTTACCAAGTGAATAACCATTCAGCATAGTAGGGATGGCCATTAGTTGGATTGGCTATTTAAAATATGGAGTAAATGTGGATTAGAACCAAGAGTTTCATCAAAGCTGTATGGATACCTTTCTTTTCCTTTTATTTATTGGTTTAAAGCTAATTTATGATTCTGCCATATCCCATGCTAAGCAGTTTCCATACCTGGTCTGTTTACCCAATGACATAAGCCAAGAACTGCCTATGCATTGTGATTTTATAAAGCAGATTTCCTGTCTTAAACTGACCTGCAAATGTCAACACACACTCTCACTCTCTTAGTAAAGAATTATGGCTTACAAAGCCATCATGTTGTTTATATATTAACATTTGAAAGTAGTGATTTTTGTAATAGTATACACTGTGTGTACAATTATTAGGCAATTGAGTATTTTGACCATATCATAATTTTTATGCATATTTCCACCTCCAAGCTGTATAAACCTGAATGCTTAGTGGATATAAGCATATCAGGTGATGTGTATTTCTGTAATGAGGGAGGGTGTGGCCTAAGGAGATCAACACCCTATATCAGTGATGGCTAACCTTTTTGTCATTGTGTGCCAAAAGTGCGTCAGCGCCCCTGCACCCATAATGCAATGCTCCCAGCAGGCACCGGTATGCCCCGGTCGTATCCCACCACTGGCACAGAGCTCCACTTCGACTCAGATGGCTGCAAGATGGAGGTGGGGTACTGATATGGGCTGGTATTAAAGATGAGCTAGTTCGACCTTTTCGGGTTGAAGATGGACTCAAAATCAACTCCCAAACCTACTGCCAGTTTTTAGAAGACACTTTCTACAAGCAGTGGTACAGGAAAAAGTCTGCATCTTTCAAGACCACCATGATTTTTATGCAGGACAATGCTCCATTGCATGCATCAAAGTACTCCACTGTGTGGCTAGCCAGTAAAGGCCTTAAAGATGACAGAATAATGATACGGCCCCCTTCCTCACCTGACCTAAACCCTATTGAAAACTTGTGGGCTCTTCTTAAACAAGAGATTTATGATGAAGGAAAACAATACACCTCTCTGAACAGTGTCTGGGAGGCTGTGGTTGCCTCATCAAGTTGATCATCAAGAGATCAAGAAACTGACAGACTCCATGAATGGAAGGCTTATGACTGCTATTGACAAGAAGGGTGACGATATTGGTCACTGATTTTTTTGTTTGAAATGTCAGAAATGTTTGTTTATACAGTTTGAGTTGTTTATTATTCTCACTTTTAACAGATGCAAATAAATGAGTGAGATGGGAAAATTTCATTTTTCATTTAGTTGCATAATAATTCTGCACACTAAGAGTTGCCCAATAATTGTGCACACATAGATATTCTCCTAAGAAAGCCAAAACCTCACTTTTACTTTCTTAAATGTTCAGGTTTGAGGTTTATTAACATTTTGGATTGATCGAGAGCACTGTAGATGTTCAATAATAAAATTAATGCTCCAAAATACAACTTGCCTAATGTGCACATAGTGTATATCCTGAAAATCAAGTTATTTCTTTATGCAGATATGGCAAACATGTACACACTGCTTCATTCTGTGCCAAGTGGCTTACCTCATATGATTCAGGAACTGCAAAACCATATCCATGATGAGGGCCTTAGATCAACCAGCAATCTTTCTCAGGAAAATGTAAGGTTTTTTGTCTTCAGTGGAAAAAAAGTTTCTGTACATGTAATGGAATGTATAGATAACCTTGTGGAATGAGGGGAAGATATGTTGCCTAGGAAACATCAGAAAGCAGAGGCAGGAGCCCCCAATAGATTAACAGAGGAAGAAATATCAGTTAGTAGGAAGGACCTGCCCTAATTGTTCAGCTTGTTCTTTTTTTCCTTGAGGCACTATCAACCCATTTATCAAATTCAGGCAATTTTTCTTAGCAATAATAACCATTATCCTTCACTTCAAATGAATTGAATTTGAACTTGAAGATTATATGAACTGGGAGTTGAGGTAACCGACTTCTAACACATCTGGAATGCACTATGTAGAAGATGATAGATATAATAAAATTTAAGAACCTGGTTAATAGCATTGTAAAATGATGATAGAAAACATTTTGAGAATTATATTCTTTTACAGATTCATACTTTAATAGGGTATGAGTTTAAACAGTACTCATTTTTCTTTCCCTATGAATTGTTACAGAACTGCCTGTTCTTGTTATTCTGTCTGATTTTGTCTTCAGATGCCCACTCAATTTGTAGAATCAGTGTTGGAAGTACACAGTAAATTTGTTCAGCTCATTAATACTGTTTTGAATGGTGACCAGCGATTTATGAGTGCCCTTGACAAGGTGAGCCTAATGAAAATGCTACATAGACCAAATATCGGAAAAACATAGGGTTGCAGCTAGAGGTGAATATGTTTAGAGCAAACCCATGGAAATTAGTGCTATTTGGGAGCTAAGCAGGGTTGCCTCTGGTATTTGGATGGAAAACCACCATGGAATGCCAGACTGGTTGGTGAGACTGAGGTGTTGTAAAAAAAACATCTTGGAAGGAGCAGTGTCAAACCCCTTTCACATTGTGACGGAATGGGCCATTTAGGCACCGCTCCTTGGCCGTGCCTCCTTCGTCCCCAGCCACCCGCCTTAGCTGATTCACAGCCAGCTTTCCTCCTGCACTGGCCCTCCCCTGGCTATTGTCCGCCGCCAATGGCTCTCTGCCCCGGCTCTTTCCCTCAGGTACTGTTTGTCCCAGGGGCTTGACTCCATGGGACAAAAAGTTGCCAATCGGATGGCGGACAGCAGTGATGGCACGGGGGGGACGGGACGACGATGACCAAACAATGGCCGGAGGAGGGTCAGCGAAGGAGTTAAGCTGGCTGTGAATAGGCTGAGGCGAGTGTCTGGGAGCCAAGGGGGCGCAATCAAGGAGTGGCGTCTAAATGTCCCAGACACCATTGTTGTCGAGAAGACTACATAGGTGGTTTTACTAAGTCCTCAACCTTGAGTTGAAGCAGACTTTACCCTTTTTGATTATTCATGCCAAATCCCTTTGATTTGAGTGGGTCTCTTAAAAATGCCTTGAGGCAACCCTTAATTTGTGAGGATGATTAACTTGTCCATTGAATGGCAATCCCAAACAGCAATAGTGAAATGGGGCCTTGTTATTATGACTTAAATTTCTGTCATTTTATGCACCTCCCTTCTTAATCCTTTTCTGGTTAAGCAGTGTAATGCAAAACTTAGAAAAGGAGTAAGAAATAGTAAAGCAAAAAAACCTGAGGTCATGAGATAAGAAAAAGAAATGTACGGTACTTTAGTATATTTCATTTCATTCACAATCCCTTGGCACAGTGTCACTGTCTCCTTTAACCCAAATGGGTATTTTCCTGGAACTGCATGAATGTCCTACAGGTTGGGGAACAGTATCGCTTTTTTAAGGAGGAGCAATCTTTAAATTTATCAGCTGTCCTGGAGGATCTCTGCAACTCCATCCAGTCACAATGTTGTCTATCTTCCCTTTCCTCTTAACCCATATTCTTTTCCTTCCATATGTTTATTTTGTAATTCAAATCCTTTTCATTCATTCTCTCTTTGGTTTTCATGCAGCACTCTTTCATCCTAGACCAGGGGTCTCCAAACTTGGCAACTTAAGACTTATGGACTTCAACTCCCAGAATTCCCCAGCCAGCATGGGGAATTGAAGTCCACAAGTCTTAAGTTGCCAAGTTTGGAGACCCCCTGTTCTAGACCCTATATCTTGTTTTACAACACATATTTCCTAACTCATTCTTCCTGCATTGTTTCATTTTTCTCTCTCTGTTGTTTCCAACTCCTACCTCCAGATTAGAAAGTGGGAAGAATTAAGCTACAATTTTTCCTCTTTTTTTGACAATCTTTCATTCCTTACAACAGACCCCATATTGCCTTCACTACACTGTTTTTTAAACTTGACAATTTTAAGATGTGCAGGCACAGTATCTGGGGAATTCTGGGGGTTGAAGTCCACACATCTTAAATTTGCCAACTTTGAAAAACATTCCTCTGAATATTGGTTGACAGATTTAGCAATGTTGGAAGCTGCACTACCATATAGGAAACAATAAATGTTAAACTTTCCAGCCCATCAAGGAAGCAATTAGGCAATAACTAGTCACAGGATGAAAAAGAAGTCACTTATCTGTAGGGACACCGGTGGGTTTCAAAATTTTTTACTACCTATTCTGTGGGCGTGGCCTATTTTGTGGGTGTGGTTGGCAGTGATATGACCGGGTGGGCGTGGCCAACTTGTAAAATGTGAAACTCACTTAACAACACTTGCTTAGCAACCAAAAGTTTGGGCTCAATTGTGGTCATAAGTTTTCTTTCTTTCTTTCTTTCTTTCTTTCTTTCTTTCTTTCTTTCTTTCTTTCTTTCTCTTTCCTTCTTTCTCTTTTTCTTTCTTTCTCTTTCTAACTTTGTCTCTCTCTTTTTCTCCCTTCCTTCCTTCCTTCCTTCCTTTCTCTTTCTTTCGCTCTTGCTCTTTCTCTTTCTTTCTTCCCCCCCTCTCTCTGTCTGTCTCTGTCTCTGTCTCTGTCTCTCTCTCTCTCTCTCTCACACACACACACACACCTCTTCCAGTTGGCGAAAAGTTCTGTTTTGCCAGCTGGAAGGCTGACAAATTCATCCACTTCAGTTTTTCCTCATTTATATATACTGTAACTTGCAGTCATTTATTCCAGTTTGCCCTTATGTTAATTTTCAGATCCATATCCTTTATCATGCAATCTAACAATTGATGCAAATCATTTGACTTCACATTCAATAGCACAGCATCATCTGCATACAAAAGTACATGTATTCATGTACCAGACCCATGCAACCTCTACTGCCACTGCATTTATCCATAAGTAAATTAAACAATCAAGGGGATATCATGTATCTTGTCCTAATCCATGCACTGGTGTAATTAAAGCCCTATAACCTAGTCCACTGTTTATCTTACTAAAAACTATTGTAAAATGATATATTGTCAAGTCAGTTTTAGAAATCACATTGCAGTGTTAAAATTCAATAAGCAATTAATATATTGCTGTCTATGCTATCATTGTAAAACTACACTACAAAAGTGGGGGAGAGAGTGAACTGAAAAGTAGTGATTGATTCAGAGTCATCAAGTGAAATTCTATAATTAGGTATATTGAACCTTGAAGATGGATCTCTCCAGTCCTAATCCAACATCCTAATCCCAGTTTCTCCATGTCAGGAAGCATGGAAAACCCCATTTCTCCCCTGTCAGGAAGCATTTTAGAATTTATTGGTATTGCTTACGCATGTGTTGTTACATTAGCACAACTTGTAAAAGTTATTTTTCTTGCATTCCTAAATAGGCTTTAACATCAGTAGTGAACTATAGGGAACCAAAGTCTATTTGCAAAGCTCCTGAGCTGGTAAGTATCAAATACTAGATTTATGTGCTCAATTATAAGTGTAGAATGCCATATAATATTTTGAATAGTTTTCTGAAGACAAATAACAAAAACTTACAGAAAATTGGCCAGAGATGTTATGGGTGTATCTCAGTTTGTCTAGATAACAGTTGTATTGCAGGAATTGTACTGCAATACCAGATGGCTTCAGGGTACAAATCAAGGTTCTGGTTGTCACTTTAAAGCCCCACAAAGTTCAGGACCCAGATACAATACAATACAATACAATAGTAGAGTTGGAAGGGACCTTGGAGGTCTTCTAGTCCAACCCCCTGCCTAGGCAGGAAACCCTATACTGTTTCAGACAAATAGCTATCCAACATCTTCTTAAAGACTTCCAGTGTTGGGGCATTCACAACTTCTGGAGGCAAGCTGTTCCACTGATTAATTGTTCTAACTGTCAGGAAATTTCTCCTCAGTTCTAAGTTGCTTCTCTCCTTGATTAGTTTCCACCCATTGCTTCTTGTTCTACCCTCAGGTGCCTTGGAGAATAGTTTGACTCCCTCTTCTTTGTGGCAACCCCTGAGATATTGGAACACTGCTATCATGTCTCCCCTAGTCCTTATTTCTCTTAAGCTAAACATACCCAGTTCCTGCAACCGTTCTTCATATGTTTTAGTCTCCAGTCCCCTAATCATCTTTGTTGCTCTTCTCTGCACTCTTTCTAGAGTCTCCACATCTTTTTTACATCGTGGCAACCAGAACTGAATGCAGTATTCCAAGTGTGGCCTTACCAAGGCATTATAAAGTGGTATTAACACTTCACGTGATCTTGATTCTATCCCTCTGTTGATGCAGCCTAGGACTGTGTTGGCTTTTTTGGCAGCTGCTGCACACTGCTGGCTCATATTTAAATGGTTGTCCACTAGGACTCCAAGATCCCTTTCACAGTTACTACTACTGAGCAAGGTATCACCTATACTGTACCTGTGCATTCCATTTTTATTGCCTAAATGTAGAACCTTACTCTTTTCACCATTGAATTTCATTTTATTAGATAGTGCCCAATGTTCAAGTTTGTCAAGATCCTTCTGTATCTTAAGCCTATCTTCTGGAGTGTTGGCTATTCCTGCCAGCTTGGTGTCATCTGCAAATTTGATCAGTTCCCCATTTATTCCCTCATCCAAATCATTGATGAAGATGTTGAAGAGTACTGGGCCTAAAACAGAGCCTTGGGGTACTCCACTGCATACTTCCCTCCATGTAGATGCAGTTCCATTGAGGACTACACGTTGAGTGCGGTTGGTCAGCCAGTTACGAATCCATCTGGTGGTGATGCTGTCTAACCCACATTCTTCTACTTTATCTAGTAGTAGGTTATGGTCTACCTTATCAAAAGCCTTACTGAAGTCCAAGTAAACTATATCGATGGCATTCCTCTGGTCCACTAATTTTGTCACTTTATCAAAGAATGCAATAAGATTAGTCTGGCATGATCTGTTTTTGACAAATCCATGTTGGCTTTTGGCTATTACTTTGTTTGCTTCTAGGTGTTCGCAAATTCGTTGCTTGATTATTTTTTCCAGAATCTTTCCTGGTATTGAGGTCAGGCTGATAGGTCTGTAGTTTCCTGGATCTAATTTTTTCCCTTTTTTGAAGATGGGAACCACATCAGCTCTTTTCCAGTCCTCTGGTAGTTCCCCGGTGTTCCAGGATCTCTGAAAGATATAATTCAGTGGTTCTGAGATCTCGTCTGCTAGTTCCTTCAGAACCCTGGGGTGTAATCCATCCGGTCCTGGTGATTTGAACTTGTCTAGGGTAGACAGGTGCTCACTTACCATTTTCTTTCCTATTTCAGTTTGTGTTCCTAATCTGATTTTTGTGGTGCTGCTTTTGATAGGTTGGACTGTTTTATCCCTTTGTGTAAAGACAGATGCAAAACATGAGTTAAATAGTTCTGCTTTCTCCCTGTTGTTTGTCACCTTCTTGCCACTTTCTCCTAGCAATGGACCAATTGTTTCCTTAACTTTTTTCTTGTTTTTAACATGTTGGAAGAAGCTTTTACTTTTGTGGCAAGCCTTTCTTCATTGTGAGCCTTAGCTTTCCTCACTTCATCTTTACAGGCTCGGGCTATTTGCTGATATTCTGCCTTAGTTATGTCCCCCTCCTTCCACTTTTTATACTTACCTTTTTTGTCTTTCAGTTTGTCAGAGAGTTCTTTATGCAGCCATGCTGGTTTCTTTTGGGAGCTGTTATTTTTCTTCTTCATTGGTATTGTGCTAGACTGGGCTTTTGTAATCTCATTTTTCAAAATTTCCCAAGCTTCTTGAGTTGTTTTCCCCTTGAGGATTCTCATCCATGGAATTTTTCCCAAGCTCTCTCTAAGTTTATTGAAATTAGCTTTCTTAAAGTCCAAGACTCTAGTTTGACTTTGTTCTACTACTTGTGTTTGCATAATGTTGAATTCCAATATTGCATGATCACTTGCCCCCAGGGTTCCTATGGCTTCAACACCGTCTATCATTTCCTCTCTGTTAGTGAGAATTAAGTCCAATATGGCTGATCCCCTTGTTCCCTTCTCTACTTTTTGGACAACAAAGTTGTCTGCTAGGTTTGTTAGGAACCTGTTGGATCTTCCACTTGGTGCAGAGTTTGTTTCCCAGTTGATATCAGGGTAGTTAAAATCTCCCATTACTATTGTGGTGTGCTTCCTACATACCTTAGTTAGCTGACTAGCAAAAAGTTCATCTACTTCCTCTGCTTGGTTGGGTGGCCTGTAGTATAGACCTATGGCAATGTCATTTCCCCCACAACCTTTACTATTGACCCAAATGCATTCAAGATAGTTCTCATCATTGTTGTGCTCTATTTCTGTAGAGACGTAGTTATTTCTTATATATAGTGCAACTCCACCTCCTCTTTTATTTGGTCTATTTCTTTTAAATAATTTAAATCCTTCTAGCTGTATGTTCCATTTGTCAGTTTCATCCCACCAAGTTTCTGTAATGGCAATAATATCGTATCTGCCCTCTTTTACTTGAATTTCCAATTCGCCCTGTTTATTCCTCATACTCTGTGCATTGGTGTATAGACATTTGAGTCCATTTTGATTGACCTTGTGTTTACTGTCTACATAACCTGTGTTATGCCTGACTGCCCCTATTTTCTTGCCACTTGTGTGATTCATGCACATGGTATGGCAATCACTATTACATGCTTGGTTTTGCTTGACAGCAGGAGTGATAATCTTACCCACACACACATCTATGTTACATGCATTTATAACCCTATGAATTTTAGTTTGCTGGGGACAGAGATGTTCTGTATCTATTACTTCTCTGTTCCCGCTCTTCAGTTTAAATGTTTATCAAGAAAATCTGTGAATTTAATGCCAAGTAACTCAGTCCCTTTCTTGGATGGGTGCAACCCATCTCTTTTGTACAGTTTTTCATTGGACCAGCTACAGGCATCATGACTAATAAAACCAAAGCCTTCCCTTTTACACCACTCCTTTAGCCAAACATTAAACTCTGCTACATGCTGGCCCTTCCCTTTTTGTTCCTTATATACAGGTAAAACCTCTGAAAAGATAAGCCTACAACCTATACTATTAAGTTCATACCCCAAGTTCTGGAAATCATTCTGCACAGAAAGTATATCTTTCTGGGATAGATCATTAGTGCCAAGATGTATAATAGCATCAACGTCACAGTCCTTACTTGCATTCTTGACTATCTTAAGAATACGTCTCTTGTCTCTGCTGGCGGTAGCACCTGGCAGACACCTGACCTCTTTTAAAACCTCCATATCCTCTCCTAAATTTACATCCCTTACGATTGAATCACCAACCAGAAGGTGACTTCTCTTTTTACATACCTTGATCTTCTTCTGCGACTGATGTGTGATACCTGGTTCCCCTTTTCGCCTTTCCGAAGAAAGTTCTTCATTTTGGACCACGATCCCCTGCTTATTTGAGTCATCATTATCACAACTACCTTGACCTATCTCTTTAGTGTCCCCATTAAGGTCAACAAGGGCACTATATCTGTTTTGCTGGGTCACAGCAAAAGCTTTCTGTTTATGGTTCACAGCTCTCAACCTCCCAGATCCTATGGTTGTCCAGACTGCTCTTCTCCTGCAAGATCTTTGTGGCAGAGGGGGCTGATAGTATGGCATCACCATAGAGTGGAATGGCTGACGTAGACACCTAGTTTCTGCTTGGAGAGCACAGATTACAGATTCTAGATAGGTAATCTGTCTATGTAGACTAGTAATTTGTTTACAAAGGGGACAGTATCCAAATTTGAAAAGAGTACTGTGAAAGACAGGTGCAAAACAGCTATTACATTGAACTAAGCCAGTCATTTTGAAATAAATAAAATCACAATCTCAAACACACTAATCCAGAATATATTATTGCTATTTTGGTTTATAGATATATGATTTGCGCGCCATTAGCTTCAGGAAGGTTCAAATGATGTGGAGTTTAAGGGCCCCCACCTCAGTGTCTTTGTCTCTGTGACTCACCCCCTTCTATCCAGCAGCTCCAATCTCAGCTTCAGGAAGGTTCAAATGATGTGGAGTTTAAGGGCCCCCACCTCAGTGTCTTTGTCTCTGTGACTCACCCCCCTTCTGTCCAGCAGCTCCAATCCCAGCTTCAGGAAGGTTCAAATGATATGGAGTTTAAGGGCCCCCACCTCAGTGTCTTTGTCTCTCTGACTCACCCCCCTTCTATCCAGCAGCTCCAATCCCAGCTTCAGGAAGGTTCAAATGATATGGAGTTTAAGGGCCCCCACCTCAGTGTCTTTGTCTCTGTGACTCACCCCCCTTCTATCCAGCAGCTCCAATCCCAGCTTCAGGAAGGTTCAAATGATGTGGAGTTTAAGGGCCCCCAACTCAGTGTCTATGTCTCTGTGACTCACCCCCCTTCTATCCAGCAGCTCCAATCCCAGCTTCAGGAAGGTTCAAATGATACGGAGTTTAAGGGCCCCCACCTCAGTGTCTTTGTCTCTCTGACTCACCCCCCTTCTATCCAGCAGCTCCAATCCCAGCTTCAGGAAGGTTCAAATGATATGGAGTTTAAGGGCCCCCACCTCAGTGTCTTTGTCTCTGTGACTCACCCCCCTTCTATCCAGCAGCTCCAATCCCAGCTTCAGGAAGGTTCAAATGATGTGGAGTTTAAGGGCCCCCACCTCAGTGTCTATGTCTCTGTGACTCACCCCCCTTCTATCCAGCAGCTCCAATCCCAGGTTCAGGAAGGTTCAAATGATATGGAGTTTAAGGGCCCCCACCTCAGTGTCTTTGTCTCTGTGACTCACCCCCCTTCTATCCAGCAGCTCCAATCCCAGGTTCAGGAAGGTTCAAATGATGTGGAGTTTAAGGGCCCCCACCTCAGTGTCTTTGTCTCTGTGACTCACCCCCCTTCTATCCAGCAGCTCCAATCCCAGGTTCAGGAAGGTTCAAATGATGTGGAGTTTAAGGGCACCCACCTCAGTGTCTTTGTCTCTGTGACTCACCCCCCTTCTATCCAGCAGCTCCAATCCCAGGTTCAGGAAGGTTCAAATGATGTGGAGTTTAAGGGCCCCCACCTCAGTGTCTTTGTCTCTGTGACTCACCCCCCCTTCTATCCAGCAGCTCCAATCCCAGCTTCAGGAAGGTTCAAATGATGTGGAGTTTAAGGGCCCCCACCTCAGTGTCTTTGTCTCTGTGACTCACCCCCCTTCTATCCAGCAGCTCCAATCCCAGCTTCAGGAAGGTTCAAATGATATGGAGTTTAAGGGCCCCCACCTCAGTGTCTTTGTCTCTGTGACTCACCCCCCTTCTATCCAGCAGCTCCAATCCCAGCTTCAGGAAGGTTCAAATGATGTGGAGTTTAAGGGCCCCCACCTCAGTGTCTTTGTCTCTGTGACTCACCCCACTTCTATCCAGCAGCTCCAATCCCAGGTTCAGGAAGGTTCAAATGATGTGGAGTTTAAGGGCCCCCACCTCAGTGTCTTTGTCTCTGTGACTCACCCCCCTTCTATCCAGCAGCTCCAATCCCAGCTTCAGGAAGGTTCAAATGATGTGGAGTTTAAGGGCCCCCACCTCAGTGTCTTTGTCTCTGTGACTCACCCCCCTTCTATCCAGCAGCTCCAATCCCAGCTTCAGGAAGGTTCAAATGATATGGAGTTTAAGGGCCCCCACCTCAGTGTCTTTGTCTCTGTGACTCACCCCCCTTCTATCCAGCAGCTCCAATCCCAGCTTCAGGAAGGTTCAAATGATGTGCAGTTTAAGGGCCCCCACCTCAGTGTCTTTGTCTCTGTGACTCACCCCCCTTCCATCCAGCAGCTCCAATCCCAGCTTCAGGAAGGTTCAAATGATGTGGAGTTTAAGGGCCCCCACCTCAGTGTCTTTGTCTCTGTGACTCACCCCCCTTCCATCCAGCAGCTCCAATCCCAGCTTCAGGAAGGTTCAAATGATGTGGAGTTTAAGGGCCCCCACCTCAGTGTCTTTGTCTCTGTGACTCACCCCCCTTCTATCCAGCAGCTCCAATCCCAGCTTCAGGAAGGTTCAAATGATGTGGAGTTTAAGGGCCCCCACCTCAGTGTCTTTGTCTTTGTGACTCACCCCCCTTCTATCCAGCAGCTCCAATCCCAGCTTCAGGAAGGTTCAAATGATGTGGAGTTTAAGGGCCCCCACCTCAGTGTCTTTGTCTCTGTGACTCACCCCCCTTCTATCCAGCAGCTCCAATCCCAGCTTCAGAAAGGTTCAAATGATGTGGAGTTTAAGGGCCCCCACCTCAGTGTCTTTGTCTCTCTGACTCACCCCCCTTCTATCCAGCATCTCCAATCCCAGCTTCAGGAAGGTTCAAATGATATGGAGTTTAAGGGCCCCCACCTCAGTCTCTTTGTCTCTGTGACTCACCCCCTTCTATCCAGCAGCTCCAATCCCAGCTTCAGGAAGGTTCAAATGATATGGAGTTTAAGGGCCCCCACCTCAATGTCTTTGTCTCTGTGACTCACCCCCCTTCTATCCAGCAGCTCCAATCCCAGCTTCAGGAAGGTTCAAATGATGTGGAGTTTAAGGGCCCCCACCTCAGTCTCTTTGTCTCTGTGACTCACCCCCCTTCTACCCAGCAGCTCCAATCCCAGCTTCAGGAAGGTTCAAATGATGTGGAGTTTAAGGGCCTCCACCTCAGTGTCTTTGTCTCTGTGACTCACCCCCTTTCTATCCAGCAGCTCCAATCCCAGCTTCAGGAAGGTTCAAATAATGTGAAGTTTAAGGGCCCCCACCTCAGTGTCTTTGTCTCTGTGACTCACCCCCCTTCTATCCAGCAGCTCCAATCCCAGGTTCAGGAAGGTTCAAATGATGTGGAGTTTTAGGGCCCCCACCTCAGTTTCTTTGTCTCTGTGACTCACCCCCCTTCTATCCAGCAGCTCCAATCCCAGGTTCAGGAAGGTTCAAATGATGTGGAGTTTAAGGGCCCCCACCTCAGTGTCTTTGTCTCTCTGACTCACCCCCCCTTCTATCCAGCAGCTCCAATCCCAGCTTCAGGAAGGTTCAAATGATATGGAGTTTAAGGGCCCCCACCTCAGTCTCTTTGTCTCTCTGACTCACCCCCCTTCTATCCAGCAGCTCCAATCCCAGCTTCAGGAAGGTTCAAATGATATGGACTTTAAGGGCCCCCACCTCAGTGTCTTTGTCTCTGTGACTCACCCCCCTTCTACCCAGCAGCTCCAATCCCAGCTTCAGGAAGGTTCAAATGATATGGAGTTTAAGGGCCCCCACCTCAGTGTCTTTGTCTCTGTGACTCACCCCCTTTCTACCCAGCAGCTCCAATCCCAGCTTCAGGAAGGTTCAAATGATATGGACTTTAAGGGCCCCCACCTCAGTGTCTTTGTCTCTGTGACTCACCCCCCTTCTACCTAGCAGCTCCAATCCCAGCTTCAGGAAGTTTCAGGAAGATATCTTCACAATTACCTGCTTCCAACACTAACTGCCCATCCAACAAGGTCTGAAGTGGAGAACTTAGTTCCCCTTTCTAAAAAGGTTTTTCCATAAGGGACCATGAACACAGGGCTTTTCCATCACTGTCCTCTTTCTGTGCAAAAGCATCCCTCTTGAGATCTGGTCAATACCAGTCCTGTGGGATTTAGTAAAGCCATTAAAACTTGGCTTTTCTGGAAGTACTATGGTCTGATTATGATTCCTTAAGAGTCGGTTTGCAAGTGAAGTGGCATGTAAAACTAAAGAACAAATATATAAAGGTTATTTCCTTTAACTTAGACGTCTTCATTACACTACATGTGTTTGCTTTTAACTGAAGTTGCTTATCCATTAGTTGTCATTATGCTTTATTGCTGTTTGCTTTAATGACTATTCTTTTTCTTGCAACTTGAGCTGGCCAAATATTGTGACAATTTGCTAAAAAAATCAGCAAAAGGCATGACAGAAAATGAAGTGGAAGACAAACTTGCAAGCTTTATTACAGTTTTCAAGTACATTGATGATAAAGATGTTTTTCAAAAGGTAAATAATCATATAGATTACTTTGCTTTTATTTTTCCCCTTGGAGAATATTTTTGAAATGCAAGCAAATCTGAACTTGTGTTTTGTTCCCTAACCGTAGTTCTATGCCAGAATGTTGGCAAAACGGCTTATACATGGTTTATCAATGTCCATGGACTCTGAAGAAGCTATGATTAACAAATTAAAGGTAAGTAGTAGTTTATCAGTACAATAAACCCAGCTCTTCTCAGTACTTACTCATATTGTAAACAGTTGCTAATTTGATTGTAAGTCAACTTGTAAACATATGGTGAGCTTTTATTCAGGCTAATATAATTATATCCAGTAGTGATTCACTAAGACACTGCTAATAGATTTTAGTTGTCTTCCAGCTAGAAAATTGCTATGAGAATTAGATAGCTGAAAATTGCCATATTAAGAAAAAACCTGCAGGTATTGCTAAGATTATACAAATTAGAAAAATAGAGGTTTCTGATTTAAAGCTGTGTGTTGAGAATTTTTCAGTAACTGGGAGTTGATCTTCATTAATCTTTTATTGCATGTGTCCCAAAGGTGCTTTTTTCCAAAAGGCAACTGGACTTTCTTGGGTTTTTTTTTCTTTGAAAACATTTTGCTTCTCATCCAAGAAAGCTTCTTCAATTCAGAACTGAAGAAGCTTCTTGGATGAGAAGCAAAACGCTTTAAAAGAAAAAACCAAGAAAGTCCAGTTGCCTTTTGAAAAGTACCTCTGGGACAACCATGACCTGGATGATTGAGAATCTCCATAGACTTTATTGCATGTGGTTTACATATCTCAGCACAGTCTCTTGTAAATTGGTTCTACTAATTTCAGAATATCTGAAAGCTTGAGAGGGAATCTAAAATTGGGGGTTGGGCTGAAGAGTTATGCGCTTTGTAGCTTTTATTTTTCCTTTGTAATATGCTACCTAATGACAGTTCATTTATTTGCACTACTTATAGGACAGTAAAAAGTTTGAAACTACTCCAGACATGAGGACTAAAAAGCATGCTGTTCAATTACTCTGGGGGATATCATAAACACTATCCCACTAGTATCTTTGTGACAATAGTTGATATTTGCTTGGCATTCATGAATATTGCTTAAATAGTAGCTTTTCACTTTTAAATTATTCAGTGTCACTATTATATAGAGCAGTGTTTCTTAAACTTTTTTCTCTCAGGATCTCTTCTTACTTTGAAAAATGATGGAGAACCCCAAAATAGCTTTCTGTTTGTATGGTAATATACAGTGGGGCAAAAAAGTATTTAGTCAGCCACCAATTGTGCAAGTTCTCCCTCTTAAAAAGATGAGAGAGGCCTGTAATTGGCATCATAGGTAGACCTCAACTATGAGAGACAAAACGTAAAAAAACCCCGAAACAATCACATTGGCTTATTTGGAAAGAATTTATTTGCAAATTATGGTGGAAAATAAGTATTTGGTCACCTACAAACAAGCAAGATTTCTGGCTCTCACGGACCTGTACCTTCTTCTTTCAGAGGCTTCTCTGTCCTGCACTCATTACCTGTATCAATGGCACCTGTTTGAACTTGTTATCAGTATAAAAGACACCTGTCCACAACCTCAAACAGTCACACTCCAAACTCCACTATGGTGAAGACCAAAGAGCTGTCGAAGGACACCAGAAACAAAATTGTAGACCTGCACCAGGCTGGGAAGACTGAATCTGCAATAGGCAAGCAGCTTGGTGTGAACAAATCAACTGTGGGAGCAATAATTAGAAAATGGAAGACATACAAGACCACTGATAATCTCCCTCGATCTGGGGCTCCACGCAAGATCTCACCCCGTGGGGTCAAAATGATCACAAGAACGGTAAGCAAAAATCCCAGGACCACACGGGGGGACCTAATGAATGACCTGCAGAGAGCTAGGACCAGCGTAACAAAGGCTACCATCAGTAACACACTACGCTGCCACGGACTCAGATCCTGCAGTGCCAGACGTGTCCCCCTGCTTAAGCCAGTACATGTCCAGGCCTGTATGAAGTTTGTTAGAGAGCATTTGGATGATCCAGAAGAGGATTGGGAGAATGTCATATGGTCAGATGAAACCAAAACAGAACTGTTTAGTAGAAACACAACTCGTTGTGTTTGGAGGAGAGAGAATGCTGAGTTGCATCCAAAGAACACCATACCTACTGTGAAGCATGGGTGTGGCAACATCATGCTTTGGGGCTGTTTCTCTGCAAAGGGACCAGGACGACTGATCCGTGTACAGGACAGAATGAATGGGGCCATGTATCGTGAGATTTTGAGTGCAAACCTCCTTCCATCAGCAAGGGCATTGAAGTTGAAACGTGGCTGGGTCTTTCAACATGACAATGATCCCAAACATACCGCCCGGGCAATAAAGGAGTGGCTTTGTAAGAAGCATTTCAAGGTCCTGGAGTGGCCTAGCCAGTCTCCAGATCTCGACCCTGTAGAAAACCTTTGGAGGGAGTTGAAAGTCCGTGTTGCCCAGCGACAGCCCCAAAACATCACTGCTCTAGAGGAGATCTGCATGGAGGAATGGGCCAACATACCAGCAACAGTGTGTGCCAACCTTGTGAAGACTTACAGGAAATGTTTGACCTCTGTCATTGCCAACAAAGGATATATAACGAAATATTGAGATGAACTTTTTATATTGACCAAATACTTATTTTCCACCATAATTTGCAAATAAATTATTTCCAAATCAGCCAATTTGATTATTTGGGGTTTTTTTTACATTTTGTCTCTCATAGTTGCGGTCTACCTATGATGCCAATTACAGGCCTCTTTCATCTTTTTAAGTGGGAGAACTTGCACAATTGGTGGCTGACTAAATACTTTTTTGCCCCACTGTATATATGTATTTGTGTTACAACCCCTGGTATGCCCAAATATGGGAGGGAGCTCACTACTCCCCCTTTAATACCATATTAAAAATTAACTTGATGCATTCATAGAATATATACATATTTATTGAATCACTTTTGACACCACACCTTTTTTTCTAAGGTCCTCATTCTTAAGACAGAAGTAGTTTCTCTCAGACATATCTGTCTTTTAACATACTTACCTTTTGGGTAAATATGTCTAGCAAATGTATTTGTTATGTTGTTCCTTTAAAATTTTATAGGCTATTTATTCACTAAATGCTTATGGCCTTTTTATCGGTGTCAAACTAAAAATCTGGTATCTGTGTTCTTTTTCCCCCCCCAGCAAGCCTGTGGTTACGAGTTCACTAGCAAACTCCATCGAATGTACACAGACATGAGTGTTAGTGCAGATCTTAACAACAAATTCAACAACTTCATAAAAAATCAAGACATCATCGTAGATTTGGGAATTAGTTTTCAGATATATGTTCTTCAGGTACTGATAAAGAAATGTGTCCATTTGTGTTTTGATTTGTGTGTGTCCACAGTGTGTAGTGTTGATTGTAGAAAAACAAGTACAAGAGGTGTGGGGTATTCCTGTGGCATCTGCACTTCATATATTATAGTGAGTATAGAGAATGGTCTTGAAGGACAGAGGGAAGATCCACCACAAAGGCAATGATCAATAAATAAGACTTGAGCCTAGGTTAAGAAAGTGGTTTATGAAAATGCCTCAGACAACCTCCCACTTAATTCTCATGAAGATAGAATTGTATAGGTAGCATTCAAAGTTGTGATTGCACTAAAAAAGTGACTTATGACTGGTCTTCACACTTGCGGCCATCACAGCTTACCTATATTCATGTGATCAAAATTCAGAAGGTTGGCAACTGTTATGTTTTTACAATGGTTGCAGTGTCCCAAGATCATGTGATTGCCATTTGTAACCTTCCCAGCCGGCTGTCAACAAGCAAAGTCAATTTGACAAACCAGATTTGCTTAATGACCATGGGGATTCACTTAACAATTGTGACAAAAAGTCATAAATCGGGTGCAGTTGTGATGAATCATATGATGACTCAATTAATGGCCATATTGCTTAGTGATGGAAGTTGTGGTCCCAATTGTGGTCGTAGGTTGAGAGCTCCCTATGCTTGCAAGATTCTGTGACTATACTGTTCTAAAAAAGTAGTTTTTGGTCTGCTTGGTTTTTGTTTCTTAGTGTGGTCTATGAATGAATGAATGAATGAATGAAATTTAATTTGTTAGCCGCACCCTCTCCAAAAGGACTCGGGGCGGCGTACAATAAAACACATACAATATACATATATATACAATACATATACAAATACAAATAAACACATACACGTACATGTACATGGAGGAGGTAACACTCATAAAATATATATAAAATAGAATTAAAATAACTATTTAAAACACCCTCAGTTAAAATTACAAAATTTAAAAAACCCGTCAGGAGCAATAGGATAAAACTATGGTTGAGCCAGGCCAGCTAATTGGAAGAGGTGGGTCTTGACCTTTACACGGAAGGAGCGGAGATCAGAGGTAATCCTGATATCAGGGGGGAGGTCATTCCACAGGGCTGGGCCCGCCACAGAGAAGGCTCTGCTCCTAGGCGTCGCCCCCCGACACTGGTGGACGGCACCTGGAGAAGTCCCTCTCTGTGCGAGCGAATTGGTCGTAGGGATGTATGGGGCAGGATGCGATCCCGCAGATAACTAGGTCCTGTGCCATGGAGCGCTTTAAAGATCGTTATCAGAACCTTGAAACACACCCGATAGACCACAGGAAGCCAGTGCAGCTCGCACGGGAGAGGTGTTAGATGGGAGTACCTAGTACTCCCCATAATCACCCACGCAGCCGCATTCTGGACCAACTGCAGTCTCCGAGTGCATCTCAAGGGAAGCCCCATGTAGAGAGCATTGCAGTAGTCCAGGCGAGACGTCACCAGAGCATGAGTGACTGTGCGTAAGGCATCCCGGTCCAATAGGGGGCGCAATTGGCGCACCAGGCGAACCTGGTGGAACGCCCCCCTTGCCACGGCTGTCACATGGTCATCCATGGACAGCCGGGCATCCAGGAGGACGCCCAAATTGCGCGCCCGCTCCACGGGGGCCAGCTGTACGCCCCCAATGGCCAGAGATGGAAACAACTGGTTGAACCGGGGGGCCGGAACCCACAGCCACTCCATCTTGGAGGGGTTGAGTTTGAGTCGGTTGCCATCCATCCAGACCCGTACGGCTTCCAAGCACCGGGACATCACTTCGACGGCCTCATTGGGGTGGTTCGGGGTGGAAATGTAATGCTGGGTATCATCAGCGTACAGATGATATCCCACCCCGAAACCACGAATGATCTCGCCCAGCGGCTTCATGTATGTGTTGAACAGGAGTGGCGAGAGGACCGACCCCTGTGGCACCCCACAAGTGAGGGGGCTTAGGGTCGACCTCTGCTCCCCTGCCAACACACGTTGTGTCCGGCCGGAGAGGTAGGAGCTGAACCACCACAAAACGGTGCCCCGAACCCCCAACCCCTCCAGTCGGTGCAACAGGATACCATGGTCCATGGTATCAAAAGCCGCCAAGAGGTCTAATAGGACCAGGATAGAGGAACAACCCCTATCTCTGGCCCTCCAGAGATCATCAACCATGATCCCTATCTTTTAGGACTGCCTGCTTTCAGAAAATGTTCTCCTGTTATAGCAAGCCTCCAAGTTTTTATGAACACTGAGCAGAGTACATCTCCCCCCCCCTTCTCTTCAGTTTATGTTTTTCTAAGGCAGTTTGTCTAAGGCAGTTTGTCAACATTTACAAACATTGATTGATAGCTCCTTTTTGTGTGGTCCCCATTTTGATTGCATTACATTTTGATACCTGAGTTTACAGATATATAATATATGATGAAGAGCAAACGTTCACTGAATGTAAATCCTGAATATTTTGTAATTTCTTGCATATAAATTTGCTTTCTATAGGAGTTTTTTGTATTTCATACAACTTCATCAGTAATGTAGACCATTATTCACAAAAGTGTTGATGCAGAAGCATCTGTATGGATAAAATGGAGTTAATTTTGCAAGAAAATTATGGGAAGCTGCAAAAAGAATATCAGACAGCAGCCGCCCAAAATCTCTTGTGACATATTTGTGACATGCTTGGAAGCACCATCTATGGTACTGATTTTCATATTGTCCATGACTGCTTTTGTCGAGATGAGAAACTCAGTTAAATGCTTTATATTTGTGACTGGTTAAGACCCTGGAGAGAAAAGTAAAGTAGTAAAAACAAAGACCTTTAGCAGCTAGTAGGGAAGTGGACATAACTTTTAGCCTGCAGACATAGTGTGATTGTTCCCTTAATGCTTGACTTTGACAGGAATATCAACTGTAGAGTCTGGACCTTCTCTGCTATTTTATTATTAACGAACGTCAACTTTTTCTTTTCAAGCCAATTTGTTAAAAATGTATTTTTGTAGCATTTTGCTTTGTTTCCAGGATCACTGACATGGACATGTTGACGAATCAGGAACCAGGGTCGAGACAGATGAGACTTTCCTTTTTTTAGGTTTCCATGGATTTCTATGGTTTATAATTTCAAATAAGGTTATTCACAGCTCTGGTCCTCTGATGGTACTTGGTTTGGGTTTTTTTTAGGACCATAGCTGCTTTATAGTTTTTTTAAGAATGATATAATTCCTTTTGGAGAAAGAGGGGTAAAAAATGTTAACTTGGTTATTTTTCAGGCTGGAGCATGGCCTTTGACCCCGGCGCCTTCATCTACCTTTGCGATTCCTCAGGAACTGGAAAAAAGTGTACAGATGGTATGTTAGTAGATATATTGCATATTTAACAATGATTAAACCGAAATAAAGGTTGAACTTTGAGTCAGCCTGAGAATAAACACTTTTGCAGTTCTGACTGTCATGAAGATTTAAATGGGAGTTAGCTTTTGGCTCACAGCAACCTCCTCCAGTTTGAACGTCCTCTTTATGTGTGGATTATCATTCAGGAGGGTATCTGCATTAGGGAAAATTCTTCACAAAGTACTTCCTAATGTCAATATGTCTTTTTAAAGATGTAGGTGATGCAGGCATATGATTCTTCTAATACTGCAGTCCAAATCAATATCCTTACATATTCTATAGATCTCCTTGTGCTAGATGAAGATTAGAAGTGTGAACATTGTCTAGGATTACAGAATGAATCATAAGCAAACCTTCCTCATTTTTCAAATCCTATTGAGTGAAAATGAAAATTTATATATCCATCCAGCTCACAAAAAGTGACTCTGGGTGGTGTACAACAATTAAATAAAACAAATCTATATAAATCATTATTAAAAATATAAAAATCATTATTTAAAAAAAATATAAACCACTAGGCACAGGAGAGAGTAGATATTAACAATGATGGAGCCATCTTAAAATGTCACTGGTCGCCTAGGATCCCAAGGTCTTGAGGAACCTTTGGAACAATATCGGGGATGGACCCAATGTCACCTTGGGGGTGGGTGGAGGGGAGATTGTTCCATAAGGTGGGTGTCATATTACTAAACATATTCTATTCTGATGGTTTGGCTGTTGACATATTGGAGTTTTTATGCTCTTTTATTAATTACATTGCCATTTCTCCTCTGTATTAGCACTACATATTGTTTGGGAAGATTTTTAGTTTCTTGGTTTCTAGGCATAATATACCTTTTCTTGAGTGACAAAAGTTAAAAAAAAGGCTGCTTTCAACGTGTAAAAAAAAGAAAAAAGTCAAGGAAACGATTGGTCCATTAATGGGAGAAAGTGGCAAGGTGACAAGCAACAGGGAGAAAGTAGAACTGCTTAACTCGTTTTTTGCATCCGTCTTTACACAAAAGGAAAAAACACTCCAACCTATTAAAAACAGTACCGTAAAAAACAGATTAGGAATACAAATTAAAATAGGGAAGAAAATGGTAAGTGAGCACCTGTCCACCCTAGACGAGTTCAAATCACCAGGACCAGATGGATTACATCCTCAGGTTCTGAAGGAACCAGCAGATGTGATCACAGAACTACTGAACCATACTTTCAAAGATCCTGGAGCCTTGGAAAACTACCAGAGGAGTGGAAAAGGGCTGATGTCCTGTGCTCACTACACATTACTCTGTGTGCAGTTTGACATGCAGCTAAACCCACCTATCCTCCAATAAAACAAATACCACATAAACCATATCGAGTTGCTGCTGAACATAACAATTAACAGATACAAGTAATCTAAATCTCAACAGTGATGGTGTGTGTGTGGGTTGTGGGTTTGTCCTTGGATGAACATGTGCCACAGATTAGGCTGGGTTCTTCTTTGTGCATCTATACATACAGTATACCACAGAAGTGAGTAAACCCCCCTCATATTTTGTAAATATTTAAGTATAACTTTTCATGTGACAACACTGAAGAAATGACACTTGGCTACAATGTAAAGTAGTGAGTATACAGCTTGCATAACAATGTAAATGTGCTGTCCCCTCAAGATAATGCAACACACAGCCATTAATGTCTAAACTGCTGGCAACATAAGTGAGTACACCCCTAAGTGATAATGTCCAAATGGGACCCAAGTAGCCGTTTTCCCTTCCTGGTGTCATGTGACTCATTAGTGTTACAAGGTCTCAGGTGTGAAGGGGGAGCAGGTGTGTTAAATTTTGTGTTATCACTCTCACTCATACTGGTCACTGGAAGTTCAAAATGGCACCTCATGGCAATGAACTTTCTGAGGATCTGAAAAAACGAATTGTTGCTCTACATAAAGATGGCCTAGGCTATAAGAAGATTGTCAAGACCCTGAAACTGAGCTGCAGCACGGTGGCCAAGAGCATACAGCGGTTTAACAGGACAGGTTCCACTCAGAACAGGCCTCGCCATGGTCGGCCAAAGAAGTTGAGTGTCCGTGCTCAGCGTCATATCCAGAGGTTGGCTTTGGGAAATAGATGCATGGATGCTGCCAGCATTGCTGCAGAGGTTGAAGGGGTGGGGGTGGGGGTCAGCCTGTCAGTGTTCAGACCATACGCCGCACACTGCATCAAATTGGTCTGCAGGGCTGTTGTCCCAGAAGGAAGCCCCTTCTAAAGATGATGCACAAGAAAGCCCGCAGTTTGCTGCAGACAAGCAGACTAAGGACATGGATTTCTTTCTTTTTTTGTAAAAGGTTTTCTATTTTTCCTTTCAAATACATTCTTACATATACATTATTATAATTGTTATTTAACATATATCAATTCATATCATTTTTCCGCCTGTATATTTGCATTTTAATATTTTCTTATTTCCCCTTCCCCCTGTATTTATCATGTGTTGTCTGAAATATTTATTTCATGTTTTGTTCCTTTTTCTTTCTATTTTACCTTTTTTCAAACCACTTGTAAAATCGCCCCATGTCCTGTAGATTCCTCTTTGTCCTTTATTCTCAATGTCAACCTGTTCATTTCTGCACAATCTAATATCTTCTTTATTACTTCCCATTCCGATGGGGTTTTGTCTGCTTTCCAGTTTTGTGCAAATGCAATTCTGGCTGCTGTTATTATTTGTACAATTAAATATGAATCTTCTTTACTGTATTTCTCTGGTAGAATACCCAATAAAAATATCTCTGGCTTTAACTCTATGGGTTTATGTATCATTTGCTCTAACCATGTTTGTATTTTAACCCAATAGCTTTTTGCATCCCTACACGTCCACCACATATGATAGTACGTTCCTGGCAATTGGTGACATTTCCAACATTTAGCTGATTTATCCTTAAACATTTTTGCTAATCTTTCAGGTGTCATGTGCCATCTATAAAACATTTTATATAAATTCTCTTTATATGCTGTCGCCATTGTCAGATAATAATTCCTTTCCCATAGTTGTTGCAATTTTTCTAGTTCTATTGTATATCCAAAGTTTTTTGCCCATCTTATCATTGTTTCTTTGACCTCTTCTTCTTCTAGGTATATTCTAAGTAAATAACTGTACAATTTTTTGATCATTGTTTCATCTGTTCCCATGAGTATCCTATCTAATTCTGAGTTTTCCATATTAAAACCATACTCTTTGACATCTTTCTCATATCTTGTTTGTATTTGCATTTGTTTAAACCATCCTATATCAATCCCTTGCTAATTCTTTCTTCTGTTTTAGTTCTCCCTGCGCTGTTAATATATCTTTGTACCTAATAACCTTTTTCATGCTACTAGTATTTGGATGTGCCAGAGCCTCTACCGTTGAGAGCCACATTGGTATTTCCATATAGTGTTTTTCTTTTTCTTTTTCCCATACTGCATATAAACGATTTCTTACATAGTATATCTGGACGTAACCATGTATTCTATTTTTCCCGTACCACAAAAATGCGTGCCAACCCAGTTGCATATCGTGTCTCTCCAAGGATAGTAACCTTGCATTCCTTAGTAATATCCATTCTTTTATCCACATTAGAGCTGCTGCTTGATAGTATAATTTCCAGTTCGGTATACCAAATCCACCTCTAATCCTAGAATCTTGTAGCATTCTTATATTAATTCTCGCTTTCTTTCCTTGCCAAATATATTTTCCTATTAATTAATTTAATTTTTTGAAGTATTTTTTTCCAGTTTTATCGATATTGTTTGGAATAAAAATAATATTCTTGGTAGTATATTCATCTTAATTACCACTATTCTACCTATTCGTGATAGCTGTAAGTTTTTCCATTTCTCTATATCCATTTCAATTTGTTTTCTTAGTTTATAATAATTATCTTCCTTAATAGTTACACATCTCGAGGTCAACTGTATTCCCAAATATTTCACTTTTTTACTATTTGAATATCTAATTTCTCCATTATTTCTCTTTTCTGTTTTTCTGTTATATTTTTCACTATTTTTTTTTAATCTTTATTAATTTTTAATCCTGCCACTCCTCCATACTCTTCTATTTGTTCTAGTAGTTTTGGACCTGTTTCTATTGGATCTTCAATCATAAATACCAAGTCATCTGCAAAGTGGAAGAAGAGGAGGCTCCGGGGGTTTTTGTGTAAATGTTTTTTAAATGTTTTAAAGGGATCCAGGGTGGGGGGTGGGCCTAGCCAGACCAGGAATAGGAGTAGAGCCAGGCGAACAGGTGAGGCTGAGGAGGAAGGGAGCGGAGCGGGGGAGGGGAGTCAGTATAACGTTCCTTTAGAGGGTTCCTATATTCCAACGGTCGCAGGAAGGGGTGGATGCGAGGACAGAAGAAGATCCTGCAGTCGGTTGGGAGACCGGGGGCGTTGGTTACGCCCGGTCGTTTGTACCAACCCCCGCATCCTAGGTGGTCAGGGTTTACAGAGCCGAGGCATGAGACTGATGTTATGTAACGCAAGGTCCGTTGTTAATAAGGCCCCCCTCATCCATGACCTGGTTTCTGAGGGGGAGCCGGACCTTGCAGGGATCACGGAAACCTGGTTGGGCCACGAGGGGGGTGTGCCCCTCGTGGAAATGTGCCCACCAGGATACCGTGTATTCCATCAGCCTCGTGCCCGGGGTAGGGGTGGTGGGGTAGCGGTCATTATACGGGAAGTCCTGGCACCGAGAGAATTCATCGTACCTCAGATATCCGGATGTGAGACTCTAGGTGTGAGATGGGGCCCAGGGAGTCAGTTGGGCCTGCTGATTGCATACTTGGCTCCTCGCTATGCTTCAGCGGCCCTGCCAGAGCTCCTCGAGGTGATTGCGGAGGTGGCAGTTGAGACCCCTAGACTATTAGTCATGGGGGACTTCAACTTGCCATCGACGGGTGAATCATCCGAGGTAGCTCAGGAGTTCATGGCTTCCATGACAGCCTTGGACCTGACCCAAATAATTCAGGGCCCCACACACGAGGGAGGACACATGTTGGACCTTGTTTTTATCTCTGGTCGATGGAAGAGTGATCTGGGAATAGGGGATCAGGTGATCACTCCCCTGTCATGGTCAGATCACTCGCTTCTCCGGCTGGACTTCCCTGACGCCACCCCCCATCGCAGGGAGGCGGAACCAGAGGATCTTAGATGGTTCTGCCCCAGGCGACTGATGGAACCAGATAGGTTCCAGACGGAGCTTGGGCCACCTCCTGTTGCCCTGACCCGCTCCCGGACGGAGGACCTGGTGGCTGCATGGAACAGTGCGGCGGCCGGGGCCTTGGACCGGGTAGCGCCCTTGCGGCCTCTCCGGTGGCAGCGAACCACCCTGGCCCCTTGGTTTTCCGAGGAGCTGAGGGTGATGAAGCGCCACAAGAGACGCCTAGAGAGCAGATGGAGATCCTCTCGTGCCGAATCTGACCGAACACAGGTAAGAGCCCATTTACGGACCTACCTTGTGGCACTAAGGGTGGCTAAATGTCGATATTATGCCACCCTTATTGCGTCTGCAGAAAACCGCCCTGCCGCCCTGTTCCGGGTGACCCGCTCCCTCCTCTCACAGAGGTCGCGGGAAGCCCCTTTACAGGGGAGGGCAGAGGAATTTGGGGAATATCTGCAGGACAAAATCGCTCAGATCCGGAGCGAATGGGTCCCCTTCAGTGATCGTGAGGAGACACCGGAGGCGAGTCTTGAGATACCTATCTGGGAGGAGTTTGACTCTGTTGCCGCCGAGGATATGGACAGGCTACGCGGGCGACTGCGGGCCACCACATGTTTATTGGACCCGTGCCCCTCCTGGCTTGTACTGGCAACCTGGGAGGTTACACGTGACTGGCTCCTGGGTCTGGTGAACACCTTGCTGGAGGAGGGGTTCCTGCCAACCGCCTTGAAAGAGGCGGTGGTGAGGCCCCTACTTAAGAGGCCTTCCCTAGACCCAGTTGAGTTAGCCAATTATCGTCCTGTCTCCAACCTTCCCTTCTTAGCGAAGGTTGTAGAGAGTGTGGTGGCGCAGCAGTTCCCTCGACACCTGGAGGAAATTACTTATCTAGACCCGCGCCAGTCCGGTTTCCGACCGGGTCACAGCACAGAGACAGCTTTGGTCGCGTTGGTGGATGATCTCTGGAGGGTGAAAGATGGGGGCTGTTCCTCCATCTTAGTCCTGTTAGACCTCTCAGCGGCTTTCGATACCATCGACCATGGTATCCTATTGCGTCGTCTGGAGGGGATGGGGGTGAGGGGCACCGTTTTGCGGTGGTTCTCCTCCTTCCTCTCCGGTCGGACGCAATGTGTGTTGGCTGGAGAGCAGAGATCGACCCTGAGGCCGCTCACGTGTGGAGTGCCACAGGGGTCGGTCCTCTCCCCTCTCCTGTTCAACACATACATGAAACCGCTGGGCGAGATCATTCGAGGATTCGGGGTTGAGTGCCATCTGTATGCAGATGACACTCAGTTGTACATTTCTACCCCGAACCACCCCAACGAAGCCGTCGAGGTGATGTCCCGGTGTCTGGAAGCCGTGCGGGTCTGGATGGGCGACAACAGACTCAAACTCAACCCTTCCAAGACGGAGTGGCTGTGGCTACCGGCGCCCCGCTTTAGCCAATGTGTTCCATCTCTGGCCATTGGGGGGGAACAACTGCCCCCAGTGGATAGGGTACGTAATTTGGGCGTCCTCCTAGATTCCCGGCTGTCGCTAGATGATCATGTGACGGCCGTGGCTAGGGGGGCGTTCCACCAGGTTCGCCTGATGCGCCAATTGCGTCCCTTACTGGAGCGGGACGCCCTTTGCACAGTCACTCATGCCCTAGTGACTTCTCGCCTTGATTACTGTAACGCTCTACATGGGGCTCCCCTTGAGATGCACCCGAAGGCTCCAGCTGGTCCAGAATGCAGCCACGCGGGTTATTATGGGGAGTACTAGGTACTCCCATGTAACACCTTTCCTGCGCGAGCTGCACTGGCTACCTGTGGCCTTTCGGGTGCGTTTCAAGGTGTTGATCGTCATCTTCAAAGCGCTCCATGGCTCGGGACCTAGTTATTTGCGGGATCGCATTCTACCCCATACATCCCTGCGACCAATCCGCTCTCACAGAGAGGGCCTCCTCTGGGTACCATCCGCTAAACAGTGCGGGCGGGCGGTGCCTAGGAGTAGGGCCTTCTCTGTGATGGGCCCAACCATCTGGAACGACCTCCCCCCCGATATTAGAACCACCTCTGATCTCCGCTCCTTCCGCAAGAAACTCAAGACCCACCTGTTTCGAGTAGCTGGTCTGGCCTAATTATAATTATAATCGTAACTGTATTTAACATCTATTACAAACCTTCCTGGATGGCTTTTTAAATTTTATATTGGGGTTTTAAACGGGTTTTAAAATTGTTTTTTAAGTATTTAAATTGGTTTTGGGATTTTATATACAGACAGTGTGTGTGTGTGTTGTTTCTGCTCTATGTCTTATGTTATTTTCTGTTGTTTTGATTATGAATGGTCTGTACACCGCCCCGAGTCCCTACGGGGAGAGTGGGCGGTCTATAAATTAAATAAACTAAACTAAACTAAACTAAATGCTTGCAATTTATATTCTTCCTTTCTAACTTTCATTCCTTTTATATCTTTATATTGTCTTATCTTTCTGTTCAAAACTTCTAGTGTCAATATGAATAGTAGTGGAGACAGCGGGCACCCTTGCCTGGTCCCTTTTCTAATCGGCACTTTTTCTGTCATATCTCCATTTACCATCACTTTAGTCTGCTGTTCTTTTTAAATAGTTTTAACCATATTTATAAATCCCTCCCCAAAGTCCATCATTTGCAGTTGCATTATCATGAATTGCCAATTAACATTATCAAAAGCTTTCTGTGCATCTAAAAATAACAATGCCATTTGTTTCACGGGGTGTACTTCGTAATATTCTAATGCATTCAATATAATTCGCATATTATCTCTAATTTGTCTCTTGGGTAAAAAGCCATTTTGATCTGAGTGTATAAATTCACTTAACAGTCTTTTAAGTCTTTCCGCCATTATCGATGCAAAGATTTTATAATCCATGTTTAATAAAGAGATTGGGCTATAATTCTTTCTTTGCTGCAAGTCTGTTTCTTCTTTTGGAATAAGAGTTATATAGGCCTCCGACCAAGTATCCGGTATTTTTGCTTTCAGTAACAGCTCATTGAATACTTCTAGCATAATGTTACTTAGCACATCTTGTAATGTTTTATAGAATTCCACTGGTAGTCCATCTGGACCTGGTGTTTTCCCTTTTGTTTTTGTCTTTTTATTGCTTCTGTTACTTCCATCATTGTTATTCTCTCTTCTAGTGCTTTTTAAAAATTTTCTGGAATCTTAGGTATTTCCGCCTTCTCTCGATATTGTTTTATCTTTTCCTCTGCCACTGTGTCTTGTTGGTATAGTTCTTTATAATATTTTTCTACTATTTTTTCCTTTTCTTCCTTTTGATAACAAATATTCCTTTCTTGGTCTAATAATTGATTTATGAATTTTTTTCTTTTTCTTTTTTCATCTTATATGCCAACCATCGTCCTGGTTTATTTGCGTTTTCAAAACAATTTTGTCTTATGGCTTTTACTTTATTTGCCACTTCTTCGCTTTCCATTAAATTCAATTTATGTTTTTCCAGGTCCATCAAGTTTTTTATTTTAACATTTTGTGGGTTTCTTTGTAGTTCTATTTCCAGTCTCCTGTATTCCTCCTCTATCTTCTTTCGTGTTTGTCTGTTTTGTTTATTTCTTTTTCCTAAATAAGTCATTACTAGTCCTCTAGTGTATGCCTTGCTGGTATCCCACACATTCTGTAGGGATGTGTCCTCCTTCTTATTCTCTTAAAAAAAAAGCTCAATTCTTTTTCCATATATTGCTGAAATTCTTTTTCATTTAATAGATTTTGATTTAATGTCTCATTTTTTTTCTCTGACCTTTCCATGTCATTATTATTGGATTGTGGTCTGCCCATGTACTTGTTTCTATATCAATCTTTTGTGTTTTAGCAATTAGATCTATTGTTGCCCAATTTGGGCGTCCTCCTAGATGCCCGGCTGTCTATGGATGACCATGTGGCAGCCGTGGCAAGGGGGGCGTTCCACCAGGTTCGCCTGGTGCGTCAATTGCGCCCCCTACTGGACCGGGATGCCCTACGCACAGTCACTCATGCGCTGGTGACGTCTCGCCTGGACTACTGCAATGCCCTCTACATGGGGCTTCCCTTGGGACGCATCCGAAGACTACAGCTAGTTCAGAACGCAGCCGCGCGGGTGATTATGGGGAGCTCAAGATACTCCCATGTGACACCTCTCCTGCGCGAGCTGCACTGGCTACCTGTGGTTTTTCGGGTGCGTTTCAAGGTATTGATTACCATCTTTAAAGCGCTCCATGGCACAGGACCCAGTTACCTGCGGGATCGTATCCTCCCGCACACATCCCTACGACCAATCCGCTCTCACAGGGAGGGACTACTACTGGTGCCGTCCACTAGGCAGTGCCAGCGGGCGACGCCTAGGGGTAGGACCTTCTCTGTGATGGGCCCAACCCTCTGGAATGACCTCCCCCCCCGACATTAGAACTACCACTGACTTCCGTTCCTTCCGTCAAAAATTAAAGACTCACCTGTTTCGATTAGCTGGCCTGGCACATTCTTAGTTTTTACCTCCCGATGGATATATTTTAATGGGTAATTTTGGGTAATATTTTAACTCTTGGGTTATTAGAGTTTTTAATGTACTATATTTATTATTCTATATACAGTCTTGCAACCTCCTCCACCTACGTATTTAATTATTTAACTGTTTTATGTATGTATTTTATAACGCATTTTAGTGACTGTACACCGCCCCGAGTCCCTTTCGGGAGAGGGGGCGGTCTATAAATACGAATAATAAAATAAATAAATAAAAAATAAATCATATCTATTCTTGACCATGACGTGTGTCTATCTGAGTAGAATGTATATTGTTTTTCTCTCAACTGTCTTCTTCTCCATACATCTTGTAGGCTTAATTCATCCATCATTGTAAAGAATGTTTTAGGCAGTGTTCTCCTTAACTTCTTATTCAACTTTGCAGGTTTATGATCCAGCTCATTATTTACTATTGCATTAAAATCTCCTAATATGCATATTTCTTCATATTCATATTCTATTATCTTTTTGTGGAGGTTTCCATAAAATTCTTCTTTATTGTCATTTGGTACATATATTGCCACAATCAATATTTTTTTATTATTCATCATTATTTCCACTATCAGTATTCTTCCTTCTTCGTCTTCAAATACTTGTTTTGATTGTATTGTCTTTTTAATGTACAGTGCCACACCTCTTTTGCTTTGATCGGCAAGTGTCATATACAGCTTCCCCAATTTCGGATAATCCAAATATTTTTGTGTTGTTTTTTAATATGTACTTCTTGCAGGCATATTATGTCTAATTTCAGTTTCTCTAGTTTATTAAATGTCCTCTTTATGCTCGAATTTAGTCCGTTCATGTTTAATGAAATTATTTTTATTTCTTCTTCCATGTCTTAATTTTTTGTCGTTTTAGTTGATCTAGTCACTCACCTCCATTTGTTCTTTCATCTCTTTTGCTCTTGCTCCTTCTCTTAACACCCTTTCTTCTTGTTCTTTGGCTAGTTCTCTCTGTTCTTTCTCCTTCTCTTCTTGTAGTTTTGTTCCTCTTTCCTCTTTCCGTCTCTCTTCTTCTTGTGGTCCAAAGTGTTGTTCATAAAATAGCTCTGCCTTCTCTACTGTATCCAGCCTATGTCTTTGTTCCTGCCAAGTTACTAGTATCCCTTCTGTTATTTCTTTTTTTATTAGGCATTTGGTCAGAAATTAATATTCTCTTCTTAGCTCTCTCACCCTTCTTGGCACTTGTTTAAGGACTATTTCTTTAGATTTGTATTTTATTGTATTCCTTGCAGCTTGTAGGATCTCTGTTCTCAGTGTTTTCTTAGTAAATCTTACGTGTACCTCTCTGGGTAGTTCATTTCTTGTAGCATATCTTGTATGGACCCTGTAAGATTCAACAATCCCGCTTAGCATCTTTTCCTTGGATTCTTCCAGTCCTTCCGCCAATATGTTGGTGATTTTTTGTGCTAGATTCTCTTCCTTTTCCTCTTCAATATTTTGGAATCTTAAATAAAAATCAGCCTTATCCATTTCCAACAAAATATTTGTTTTTTCTTGCTTCTTATCTATTGTTGTCAGTCTATAATCCATCTCCATTTTCTTCTCTGTTCTTTCCACCTTCTACTTTCTGCAGTTTCTGCTCATTTTTTCCTATTATCTCTTTAACTTCTTTCAGGTCTTCATCCACTTTATCCATTCTTTCTAAAAGGTCTTCATGCATAGCCTGTAACATACTTTTTAACTCCATACTAGCTTTATCTTGTTGTGTTGTTGTATTTGATAATTTTTGTACTGTAGGGCTGGAGGTTGTTGCTGTCGATGGGGAATATGCTGTTATCTTCTTCATCTTGTTAATTTATTTTTATAATCCAAATATCAAAAAAGAGAAAGGAGAGAAAGAAGGGGGGGGAATCCAAATTTTGACAACCGCCTCTCCAATTCTGGTGGTCCAAACTTCAGGTTCTTGTTACTTTAATCCAATTGTAGTAGTAAAGTAAAAAGAAAAAAAGAATAGGGAAGGAAAAAAGGCCAAATTCCAACCAAAAAGGACAACAGCAAAAAATAGAAAAAAGTAGTAAAAAAAACCAAAAAACAAATTGACTACAATAGTGAAATAAAAATGTCTTTAGTCCCTCTTATTTCTTCCAATCTTCAGGTTCTTGTTACCTTAATCCAATTGCAGTGGAAGGTAAAAATACGAAAATATAAACAAGAACAACCACAACCAAGCAACCAAAAAACCCCAAATTCTTACAAAAAGGGCAGAGATAGAAAAAGTAATAAAAAAGAAGAAAAAAATTGACCCCCAATTGTAAACTTAAATATATATCTTTAATGCCCCCTATTCCCTCCAACTCTAAGAGAAGGAGAGAAAAGGAGGGAAGAAAAATAAAGAAAAGGGAGAGAAAAATAAAAATAAAAAGTAAAAATCCAATAAGTCCCCACAAGGTGGAAAGTTACAAGAAAAAATCAAGAAAGAAGTTGATTTAGAAAAAGAACCAAATACAGATCCACCTAAAAAAATAATAACTTTCATTCTTAATATAAGCAAATGCTGCACCATTCCAAACAGTTCTAAAACAGTTCCAGCGCTCCAAAATTATAATCAGGAAAGTAGGAAAATAACCCCCCTCCCCCCCCCCCCAAGATGAATCCACAGCTGGTGTTATGTCTTATGGAGCAATTTTATCATCAGACTGTTTATTTGTGTTCAAGGTTATTATTATTATTATTATTTTCTCTCTGTTGCCACTAGATGGCACTGTTGTTATTGAAAAGAGTAGTTAGGAAAAAAATAAAAAGTTCCGAAAGTCTCAGAGATCAATTACCGTATATACTTGAGTATAAGCCGACTCGAGTATAAGCCGAGACCCCTAATTTTACCCCAAAAAACTGGAAAAAGTTATTGACTCGACTATAAGCCGAGGCTGGGAAATGCAGCAGCTCACAGTAAATTTCAAAAATAAAAATACAGGTAGATAACAATAAAATTGCTTTAATTGAGGCATGTGGAAAAGAGGGTCAACAAAAACAATATATTATCAGTATATTCAACAAAAACAATATATAACATTAAAGTATTAACAATAACTTTAAATGTACAAAAACCTTAACTCAATAAGCAACCAAGCTAAAACACAAGCATCAAAATCCTTCAAAACTGGATTCCTCCTCCTCATCTGTATCTCCAAACAGAGCTTCAGCTGTAGCTGGTGTGAGGTTATCATCATATACATTGTCACAGAGTTCGCAGTCATCACTATCACAGCTGTCGTCCTCATACAAAGCACTGTCTTCACTGCCATCCATAGCATTACTTATGCCACATTTCTTGAAGGCGTGCTTCACCATGTCCTCTGGAATCTCTTCCCATACATCACAAACCCACTTTGCTATCAGTTCTATGTCAGGCTTCATCATATTTCCACCTTTTGTCAGTCGGGCTTGACCAGATGACATCCATTCGCACCACATCTTTCGCACACGGTCTTTGAAAGCTTTATTTAAACACACATCTAAGGGCTGTAATACAGATGTAAGCCCACCTGGAATAACGGCTAAAGTAACTTGAGAAGACTCTGCCAATGTTTTTATGTCATCAGATGTGTGGGCTCTGAACATATCCCAAACTAGCAATGATGGTTTTTTCTTTAAGGCTGCTCCTGGTCGTCCTTTCCAAACTTCTTCCAGCCACTTTTTTGTTCCATATTCATCCATCCAGCCTTTAACATGTGCGCGCACTGTAATTCGTGGTGGGAAATTGACCTTTTTAGGCAAGGTCTTTCTTTTAAAAATAATGACAGGCCGCAGCTTAGTTCCATTAGCCAAACATGACAGAACGACTGTAAAATGGTTTTTCTCATTACCTGTGGTTCTGAGTAAAACAGTTTTGTCTCCCAAACTTGCCACGGTTCTGTTGCTTGGAAGATCAAAGGTCATAGGTGTTTCATCCATATTCCCAATATCTCCCAGGTCATAGTTATGGATCTTTCTTTGTTTTATGATGAATGAATGGAATGACATCACTTTTTCATCAAGGTCTTTTGGCAACTTCTGTGAAATCTTTGTTCTTTGCCGCAAACATAGGCCATACCTATTCATGAAGCCAGTACACCATCCTGCTGACGCAACAACATTTTCAATGCCTGGTGCTTTTAATTTGTCATCTTTAGCCATTTGAAGGGCACGTAAGCAAATTCCCATGCGTGTTACGCAGTAGCCATTTTGACGACACTCCATAACCCATTTATGCAATTCAGTCTCTAGAGCCCCATATGGAGTTGTTAAACCACGTCGAGCTTTTTTTGCCTTTGGAATCTTTTCCAAGTCAGCTTTCATTTTCCGCCACTCCCTCACTTGTTTTTCATCAACACCAAATTCCCTACTTGCAATACTGTTATTGCTTTTTTCTGCTCTTGACACAATCTTTAGTTTGAAAGCAGCTTCGTATGACCTGCGTTTTTGTTTTGGTGCAGGATTAGAAGTACTGGGATCCATTTCTAACAGGAAAAAAAAAACTTAAAAAAAAAATGCCATACCATAAAATAAAAATATACCGTAAAATGTCATGATATGTCATGTGACACAATTAAGTTTGACATCCTTGCCTTAGACTAAACTATGAAACAAGGTGTATAATTAAGGTGACCAGACATCCCACTTTTGGCGGGACAGTCCTGATTTTTAATAATTTGTCCTGCGTCCCACAGCGTTTTAAAAACAGTCCCGACTTTTGGTAACGTGCGTGGCCACGCACGTGGCAAGAAAACACCGTGCAGCAGTTTGCAACTGCCGCACAGTGATTTCTACTGTCACATTTCTACTGTTTTGATGAGCGCAAGGCAACTGACGATAGTTTGTGCCAGCCGCGCCCGCTCAAACTATTGTCAGTCGCCCCGTTTGCTGCCCGGCGCTGCGGCTGAGGTGAAGCCAGTGGCGTAGCGTGGGTCAGTGACATAGCGTGGGGGGTGCAGGGGGGGCCGGCCGCACCAGGCGCAACATCTGGGGGGGCGCCCTGACTCGCCCTGCGCCGCCCTTTGCCGGACTGTGGCCGTCTCTTTCCATGCCCAGCTCGGCCCGCGAACTAAGGGCCCCGGCCCGCCCAGGCCCCTCCTGCGCACCGCCTACCTCCCAGCGGACCCGCCGCGCCGCCCCCGCGGGAGCCGAAGGAGAGCGGCGCTGCGCTCCGTCTGCCCGCCGCTGCAACGCCACCGCGTCCTCCCGCTCCGCCTGGAGCGCCCCGGGAAGCCGGCGCCTTCCCGAAGCCCCCGGTGCGCCTCCCACCCCCGCGGCACCTGCTTCCCTTCAGTCGAGCCTTTTCCCTCTCCATGCTGGCCTCCTGCCTTCCTCCCGAGGAGGAGCTCGAAGGGCAGCGGGAAAAGGCTCGACTGAAGGGAAGCAGGTGCCGCGGGAGTGGGAGGCGCACCGGGGGCTTCGGGAAGGCGCCGGCTTCCCGGGGCGCTCCAGGCGGAGCGGGAGGACGCGGTGGCATTGCAGCGGCGGGCAGACGTAGCGTAGCGCCGCCGGCTTCCCGGGGCGCTCCAGGCGGAGCGGGAGGACGCGGTGGCGTTGCAGCGGCGGGCAGACGGAGTGCAGCGCCGCTCTCCTTCGGCTCCCGCGGGGGCGGCGCAGCGGGTCCGCTGGGAGGTAGGCGGTGCGCAGGAGGGGCCTGGGCGGGCCGGGGCCGGGGAGCTTAGTTCGCGGGCCGAGCCAGGCGTGGAAAGAGACGGCCACAGTCCGGTAAAGGGCGGCGCAGGGCGAGTCAGGGCGCCCCCCCAGATGTTGCGCCCGGTGCGGCCGGCCCCCCCTGCACCCCCCACGCTACGCCACTGGGTGAAGCCGCCAAAGCTCCCGCTGGCGTCCCTACCCATGGCAGCGGTGCCTCCCCCTCCGCTCGGAGCACCTGAGCTGGGCCCCGTGTTACCCCTGCCCCCTCCTTCTTCGCCATGCTTTTGAGGAGCCATGAGGCTGTGGGAGCCAGTAGGAAGGTGGCGGAGGGGGTGGGAGCGATCCCGGAAGCACCGAAGCCTCGGTGTTCTTTTTTTTTGTTGTTGTTCACTGGAGTATAAGCCGAAGTGGATTTTTCAGCCCAAAAAGTGGGCTGAAAAATTCGGCTTATACTCAAGTATATACGGTACTTCAAATATCAATATTTAAATGTAAAAAGTTTACTGGCAATCAACTCTGTCCAGACTGTTCTCTATTTCTCCAGACCATCCTCCCAAAACCATTTGCTGAGTCCTTTATTTATATTGGCGTTCGCTTCGCCGCTACTTCCTGGAGGAGTAATCCACTCCCCCCCCTTTGCCTTTTCTCTTTGTTCTCAGTCAGTCAATCATGGAGAAAAAACAAACAAACAAACTTTTGGATACAGTGTGCTCCAGGGTATTATCAAGATCTCACCCAGACGTTTCAAGCTGCTGCTTCCTCTCTTTTTGTGACGCCGCCTCAACTCTTTGACAACTCGCACTGGCTGTCTTCCTTCCCATGTGGGTCGAAAGCTGCTGCAGACTTTTGGGGGAGGTTGCGACACCCCCCTTCACCTCTGCCTGTGCTCTCATTCCTCACTGTCTCTCCAAGACAGTTCCAGACTCAATCAAAAACTTAATTGAGCCTCCCATGATGGTAGGATATCGCCGCTCCTCTGGAGCCCCGAAGTTCGCGTGCGTACTGTTGAGACACTGGCCCATGCTCTCTAAGGATATGGATATCGGGAACCGTGTCCTATGGTCCAATGAGACCAAGATAAACTTATTTGTTTCAGATGGTGTCAAGTGTGTGTGGTGGCAACCAGATGAGGAGTACAAAGACAAGTGTGTCTTGCCTACAGTCAAGCATGGTGGTGGGAATGTCATGGTTTGGGGCTGCATGAGTGCTGCCGGCACTGGGGAGCTACAGTTCATTGAGTGAACCATGAATGCCAACATGTACTGTGACATACTGAAGCAGAGCATGATCCCCTCCCTTCAGAGACTGGGCCGCAGGGCAGTATTCCAACATGATAACGGCCCCAAACACACCTCCAAAACGGCCACTGCCTTGCTAAAGAAGCTGAGGGTAAAGGTGATGGACTGGCCAAGCATGTCTCCAGACCTAAACCCTATTGAGCATCTGTGGGGCATCCTGAAACAGAAGGTGGAGGTGCACAAGGTCTCTAACATCCACCAGCTCTGTGACGTCATCATAGAGGAGTGGAAGAGGACTCCAGTGGCAACCTGTGAAGTTCTGGTGAACTCTATGCCCAAGAGGGTTAAGGCAGTGCTGGAAAATAATGGTGGCCACACAAAATATTGACACTGGGCACAATTTGGACATTATCACTTAGGGGTGTACTCACTTATGTTGCCAGCAGTTTAGACATTAATGGCTGTGTGTTGCATTGTTTTGAGGGGACAGCACATTTACATTGTTACACAAGCTGTATACTCACAACTTTACATTGTAGCCAACAAAAAATGGATTCAGGAAACTACAGGCCTATCAGCCTGACATCAATACCTGGGAAGATTATGGAAAATATAATTAGGCAATGAATCTCTGAACACCTAGATGCAAACAAAGTCATAACCAAAGCCAACCTGGGTTTATCAAAAACAGATCCTGCCAGACAAATCTTATTGCATTCTTTGACAAAGTGACAAAACTAGTGGACGAGAGAAATATTATGGGTATAGTTTTCTTGGACTTCAGTAAGGCATTTTATAAAGTAGACCATCACCTTACTACTTGATAAGATAGAAAAAAGTGGGTTAGACAGCATCACCAACAGACAGATTCGTAACTGGCTGACCAACCACTCAACGTGTAGTCATCAATGGAACTGCATCTACATGGAGGGAAATATGCAGTGGGGTACCGCAAGGCTCTCTCTTAGGCCCAGTACTCTTCAATATCTTCATCAATGATTTAGATGGGATAAAAGGGGAGCTCATCAAATTTGCAGATGACACCAAGGTGGCAGGATTAGCCAACACTCCAGAAGATAGGTTTAAGATACAGAAGGATCTTGACAGACTTGAACATTGGGCACTATCTAACAAAATGAAATTCAGTGGTGAAAAGAGTAAGGTTCTACATTTAGGCAAGAAAAACAAAATGCACAGGTACAGAATAGGTGGGACCTGGCTCAATAGTAGTAACTGTGAGAGAGATCTTGGAGTCCTTGTGGACAATCACTTGAATATGAGCCAGCAGTGTGCAGCAGCTGCCAAAAAAGGCAACACAGTTCTAGGCTGCATTAACACAGGGATAGAATCAAGATCACATGAAGTGTTAATACCACTGTATAATGCCTTGGTCAGGCAGCACTTGGAATATTGCATCCAGTTCTGGTCACCACGATGTAAAAAAGATGTTGAGACTCTATAGAAAGAGTACAGAGAACAGCAACAAAGATGATTAGGGGACTGGAGGCTAAAACATATGAAGAACGGTTGCTGGAATTGGGTATGTCTAGTTTAATGAAAAGAAGGAGTAGGGGTGACATGATAGCAGTGTTCCAATATCTCAGGGGCTGCTACAAAGAAGAGGGAGTCAAGCTATTCTCCAAAGCACCTGAGGGCAGGACAAGAAGCAATGGATGGAAACTAATCAAGGAGAGAAGCAACTTAGAAATAACGAGACATTTTCTGACAGCACAATTAATCAGTGGAACAAATTGCCTCCAGAACTTCTGGATGCTCCAACACTGGAGGTTTTTAAAGAACAAATTGGACAACCATTTGTCTGAAATGGTATAGGGTTTCCTGCTTGATCAGGGGATTGCACTAGAAGATCTGCAAGGTCCAATGTGTTATAGATACCAAAATTGCAGGTTGTAATAAATAGGGGATTGTTCTGACCCCCCTCTTTGTACACCAAAGCACTCCAAGACAAGAATACTGCTAGACGATTTATTCACGGTAAATTAACACACTGACTAGACCTTGGCAGCAATCCAGACTTCCAAAATAAGAAACAGACACGAGAGCTTCTCCAGCGTTGGTAATTAAGTTGAATCCTGCAACCAGCCTCCTCACAAAGTCTCTCCTTATATACTATCTTGAGAGGAGCCTAATTACAACCACCTGGGTCCAATTATCTTCTGTATCTGCGTAGTTGTTCTCTACGTCTATCAGCCCTCCGTTGACGGGCGTCCAGGACCAACTCCCTTGTCTCCTCCCCACTGCTCCAAGGCATGACGTCAGGAGCACACTCCCTTTGGCTTTCACCGCTGCTCCATGCCTCAGGCGCCTCCTGGTCGCCAGCCAGCTTCTCTGATCCCTGCTCAGAGTGGGAACCCTGTCCAGGGTCCTCCACATCTTCCAGAGCCAACTCAGAAGGCCCCTCACTGTCGGAGTCTGGTTGCAGCTCCAACGGCTGCTGCTGGGCCACAACAGGGGATCATCTGGCATTACTTTGTACCAGGGCTGTCAAACTCGTGGCCCACGGGCCGGATGTGTCATGAGCTGCCCACGCCCCCCTTTAGCAAAGGGGGGGGAAGTCCCAATACGCCATGTGACGCCGCTGTGATGACATGGGTTTAACAGCCCTGCCTTGTACCATCTCTAACTAGAGAATGAAATGCAGAAAAGCACAAAAAGAATAAAACTACTACATTGGAATCAATTTCAAGTTTATTTTATGTTCCTATGACACACCATCCTCAAACGTAACATTTTTACTTCTCAAAGGTAGATCATCTGCCAGCCCTTAGGGTTTATAACTACCTTCTTGATTCCAACATTTGTAAAAAACTTAAGTTTCTAGTAATTACTGTAGTGATGTACCATACAATCTGGAATGGGAAATAAAAGCTCTTCATATTGAGTTGAATATTTTCTGAATTTCCTGGTTTGTAGTGAGAAATTAATGTAGGGAATTATGGAACATTTTGTGGTTCGAGTTATAAGATGATATGATTGAAAGAGTAATCATGGTTTTAAGGCTGTTAATCAAAACCAGAAAATCAGAATAGAATATTCTGCACTCTTGTAAAAGGAAGGCAAATTTACCTGAAATATATTGAACCTTTTAAAATATATTAAATTGCTTTATAGGAATAGCCATTCACCTGATCCATACATATAAGCCAATGTGCATAATTATTCTAAAAACTTAACTTTGTTCAATGGCTCCCAGTAAATGGCTTCTACAACCTGAATGTCAGTGGGCATGTCAGTGTCAGTGGGCATGTCAGTGGGCATTCAGAACAGCTGTTGGTGATTTAAAGGAATATTTAACTTTTTTGTGTGTGCTTCCTTATACAGTAGCTAGATAAAATTGTGTAATAAGCACCTTCTTAATTGACACCAAACCTCCTTGCACATTTTTCAACATGGAAAGCTAGCTTTATCATCAATAAAAACTTTGTTTTTAAAATATCATTTTATTCAGTTATGTGTTTGCTTTCTGATTCATTTGGTCAGAGGCAATTTACTAATATTCTTTGAATTTAGCTAACATTTGCCTTTTCTTTTTAGTTCATTTCAGCTGGGTCCTGAAAAGGGAGAAAAGGCTATGAAATTGAAAGTCTATTAAGCTTTTTTTTCTTTTAAATTTCATGGCACCAGTAAGGGACAACCCCCCACCCCACCCCCAATTCTGAGGCTTAGAAATTAAGTTTAAATCAGTTAAGTTAAATGATGTACTACTCTCCACTACTATATTACTTGCATTTAGTGGACCATTAATGTAAGTAATATGTGATAAATGTATCGTAATACAAAATATATTAAAGTACCAATTAAGGTGTAAACATTTTTAATGTTTCACAATTAGTAATTAATGTGAGGGGTTTTTTTGTAATCAGTGTAGCAAGAGATTCAAAATACCCAAGAGTTATTTGAGAATCTGTAGAAAGCCTCTTCCAGCTTATTTTATCAAAGGACAAATTATCCTAAGTGCTGTTTAAAGTTTTTCAGAAAACGGATTTTTCTGTTAAAAAAAAAAAGCTAAAGCAATGGAGGTATTATTGTTTCTGTTCTGTAATTTTTGCAGCCTTCTCAGGCATGGTTTATTGTTGAGAATTAATTTGCAGCTTTCGAAGCATATTCTTAGAGCTGAGGTTCCTGAACAACTTTTAAATTGTCATCTAAGAAGAAAAGTTAGCTAGAACATTTTCTACATCCTTCATAAAAGGAATTTGAGATGCCCAATGAATTAAAAAAAGTATTGTGGTCCATTGCTCCCACATATGGGTTATATGCACTTTTTTGACCGATTTCCCTTTAGTCTGATGATGTTACCTAGTTTGGGTAATTGAAACGTCTGCAAGAAAACAACCAAGCTCAGAGAGTACCAAGGACCCTTCATTTCAGCCCTGAGCTACGAATATTCTTCTTTATTGGTTCCCTTTAGTCTTCATTTTCAAATGGGATTGATAATGATTTGGAACACATTGTAGCCATCTCATAAAAAAGTGTACCAATTCATGTAAAAGTAGAGTGAAACAAATTAGATGTGAGTATAACATTTAAAAAGATGAATACTGTCTAAAACTACAGTAGCAAATTGTATGTGGGAATGATTGCAGACTGGAAAACTGGCACAGAGCTACAGACTGAATAACAAATAACGGAGTTGGAAGGGACCTTGGAAGTCTTCTAGTCCAACCCCCTGCTCAAGCAAGTAACCCTATACCATTTCAGACAAATGGTTGTCCAATCTGTTCTTTAAAAACCTCCAGTGTTGGAGTGCCCACAACTTCTGGAGGCAAGCTGTTCCACTGGTAAATTGTTCTCATTATTAGGAAGTTTCTCCTTAATTCTAGATTGCGTCTCTCCTTGATTAGTTTCCATCCATGGCTTCTTGTCCTGCCTTCAGGTGCCTTGGAGAATAGGTTGACCCCCTCTTCTTTGTGACATCCCCTTAAATATTGGAACACTGCTATCAAGTCACCCCTAATCCTTCATTTCATTAAACTAGACATACCCAATTCCAGCAACCGTTCTTCGTATGTTTTAGCCTCCAGTCCCCTAATCATCTTTGTTGCTCTTCACTCTTTCTAGAGTCTCAACATCTTTTTTACATTGTGGCAACCAAAACTGGATGCCATATTCCAAGTGTGGCCTTATCAAGGCATAGAGTAGTATTAACACTTTACGTGATCTTAATTCTATCCCATTGTTAATGCAGCCTGGGATTGGGTTGGCTTTTATCGCAGCTGCTCCAAGACTCCCAGGATCTCTCTCACAGTTACTACCATGTTTTCCCGAAAATAAGTATGGGTCTTATTTTCTTTTGGGCCCCAAAATAAGCACTAGGGCAGTGGTTCTCAACCTTCCCAATGCGGCGAGCCTGTAATTTAGTTCCTCATGTTGTGGTGACCCCCAACCATAAAATTGGTGTCTCGGTTCCTAAGACTATATGTGTTTTCCGATGGTCTTAGGCGACCCCTGTGAAAGGGTCATTCGACCCCCAAAGGGGTCCCGACCCACAGGTTGAGAACCACTGCACTAGGGCTTATTTTTGGGGGGGTGTCTTAATTTTTTCCATCTACGAGAGGCCTACTACTTCTGCTTGTTTCCAGTGGGGCAGGAGGCCACACAGTGCACCAGTGCCACCACAAAGCAGCTGCAACGGAGCCAGAGGGCGAGTGATGTGCCGGTTTGACGCCTGCAAGGTGGGGGGCGGCGGGTGGAGCTGCCCCACACTCCCTGCACTGGCTTACCTCAGGGCCCCCGCAACCAGGCCACCCACGGTCCTACATCTGACCCGTTGCAGCAGCTCCAGCAGCCCCATCCAGCAGAACCCCGCGTGGTCGTTGCCCCACTTCTGTTTGCTTGCAGCTGCAATGGAGCCAGAGGCCGAGTGATGTGCCAGTGTGACGCCTGCGAGGCCGGGGGGTGGGTGGAGCTGCCCCACGTGCCCTGCCCCAGCCTACCTCAGGGCCCCTGCATCCAGGTCATCCACGCCCTGACACCCGCCTTGCGGCCACAGCTCTAACACACCACTTGCCCTCTTCCATTGCGGCTGTGAGCAAGCAGAAGTGGACTGGCAGCCACCTGGGCTTCTGCTGAACATGGCCGCGAGGCAGGTGTTGGGGTGTGGATGGCCTGGCTTCAGGGACCCTGAGGTAAGCCGGTGAGGGGTGCGTGGAGCAGCTCCACCCACGCATCACCTAGTGGCCACCACACCATGAGCAACCAGACGGAATGGGCGGGTGGTGGCACAGGTTCTGAAGTAGGTCTTATTTTTGGGATAGGTCTTATTTTCAGGGAAACGGTACTATTGAGCCAGGTACCACATATTCTGTACCTGTGCATTTGGTTTTTCTTGCCTAAATGTAGAACCTTACTTTTTTAACCATTTAATTTCATTGTTTTAGATAGGGCCCAATGTTCAAGTCTGTCAAGATCCTTCTGTATCTTAAGCCTATCTTCTGGAGTGTTGGCTAATCCTGCCAGCTTGGTGTCATCTGCAAATTTGATGAACTCTCCTTCTATCCCCTCATCTAAATCATTGATGAAGATATTGAAGAGTACTGGGCCTAAGACAGAGCCTTGGGGTACTCCACTGCATACTTCCCTTCATGTGGATGCAGTTCCATTGAGGACTACACATTGAGTGTGGTTGGTCAGCCAGCTACGAATCTGTCTGTTGGTGATGCTGTCTAACCCACTTTTTTCTATCTTATCAAGTAGTAAGGTGATGGTCTACTTTATAAAATGCCTTACTGAAGTCCAAGAAAACTATACCCATAATATTTCTCTCGTCCACTAGTTTTGTCACTTTGTCAAAGAATGCAATAAGATTTGTCTTGCATGATCTGTTTTTGATAAACCCATGTTGGCTTCTGGTTATGACTTTGTTTGCCTCTAGGTGTTTGCAGATTCGTTGCTTGATTATCTTTTCCAGAATCTTCCCAGGTATTGATGTCAGACTGATTGGTCTGTAGTTTCCTGAATCCATTACACTGGACAGTGGGTGTGTAAAAAGATATCTCAGTGCACAGAAGGAGGGAGGGCATGGGAAACATTTCAGAAGAGACATTCCCCAACTTTCCAGAAAGTAAAAGGAAAGAAGGGAAGACATGTATTTATTTTTATTTATTTACAAAATTTATATGGCCTCCCACTCACTTTCAATGACTCTAGGTGGCTTACAAAAATACTTTCAGTCTTGCAAGATTCTGTTAATGTAGCCTTACAATAAAGGTAGAGCTAGTCCTTGTGGTTGTGTTTCTTGTCTGAACTACTTTGGAAGGCTAATACAAGTAAGTTGGATTTGGATTTTCAGGTTGTGGAGGAAGGGTTTGAATTTTAGACATCTTGGGTAGTTTTGGATAAAGTGTTTCTCACTTTATGAGAGTGAGTCAGTACACTGAGAATTGCGAAGAAATAATTGCTCTTTCTCTAATGTGGTATTCAGTTAAGTTGTGTTTTCTTGTCCAGGGTTTCCATATTCAGATGTGGAACCTTGTTATAAAATACAGATGAATATTTTTACTGTGCGTAATTAAGTTAGCACACCTTTTGCCTTAGATAGCCTAAGTAAAATGATTAAGACATTATTTTTAATTAACTGGATCATGATGCTTCAGGTATGATCATTATTTTTAATGTTTGTAAACAATGTACTTTTTGTTGCTGTTGTATATTATGTTTAAAGCCCTTGAAGTATTTGATCAAAAGAATCATTTTGTTTTTCAGTTTGAATTATTTTACAATCAACATTTCAGTGGAAGGAAACTTACCTGGTTACATTATCTTTGCACAGGTAAAATTAACCTAAAATAAACCTCTTTAGCTTTTGAAAGCATAACTATATTTTTTTTGCTTAACAGAAACATATACAACATTTGAAGTTTTAATACTAATAATAATGAAAGGTTAAATTCAGATTAACTTCTCTGTCTTAACTAATCTGGTTATTTTAATATATCTCATTGGATATTTTTACTACATCTCTTGTGATTCTTATCTATAAATGCAATTGTTCAAAATTTTATATTTTAGATTCTTGATTGACCGTTTTCCAGAAAAAAAGTTACAAATGAATTTAGAATAGAATAGAATAACAAAGTTGGCAGGGACCTTGGAGGTCTTCTAGTCCAACCCCCTGCTTAGGCAGGAAACCCTACACCACTTCAGACAAATGATTGTCCAATCTCTTCTTAAAACCTTCCAGTGTTGGAGCATTTATAACTTCTGGAGGCAAGTTGTTCCACTGATTAATTGTTCTAACTGTCAGAAAATTTATCTGTAGTTCTAGGTTGGTTGTCTCCTTGATTAGTTTCCATCCATTGCTTCTTGTCCTGCCCTCAGGTGCTTTGGAGAATAGTTTGACTCTCACTTCTCTGTGGCAGTCCCTGAGATATTGGAACACTGCTATCATGTCTCCCCTAGTCCTTCTTTTCATTAAACTAGACATACTCAGTTCCTGCAACCGTTCTTCATATGTTTTAGTCTGCAGTCCCCTAATCATCTTTGTTGGTCTTCTCTGCACTCTTTCTAGAGTCGCCACATCTTTTTTACCTCGTGGCAACCAAAACTGAATGCAGTATTCCAAGTGTGGCCTTACAAGGCATCATAAAGTGGTATTAACACTTCATGTGATCTTGATTCTGTCCCTTTGTTAATGCAGTCTAACATTGGCTTTTTTGGCAGCTGCAGCACACTGCTGCCTCATATTTAAGTGATTGTCCACTAGGTCTCCAAAATCACACTTGCAGATACTACTATTGAGCCAGGTACCATCTATACCTGTGATGGCGAACCTATGGCATGTGCGCGCTGGGCATCTGAGTTCACCTTTTTAAAAGCTATTTTTCGCCTTCCCCAGGCTCCAGAGGCTTTATAGGAGCCTGGGGAGGGTGAAAAGAGCCCCCCCCCCCGAGGCTTCAGGGACCGTCCCTGAAGCCTTCGTAACGCTTAAAACCACCCTCCGAGCAAACCGGAAGTGACTTCCGGGTTGCTCGGAGGGTCGTTTTAAGCGCTCCGAAGGCTTCAGGGAGGCTCCGGACAGTCCCTGAAGCCTCCGGAGGGCCTCCAGGGGGTCGGGGGAGGTTCTTTTTGCCCTCCCCAGGCTCCTATAAAGCCCCTGGAGCCTGGGGAGGGCAAAAAACATGTAAAAATGGGGGGGGTCGCGCGTTGCATTATGGGTGCAGCACGCCCGCACTCGACCCCCCTGCCCTCCCCCCACTTGTGGCACGCGAGCCAAAAAAGGTTCGCCATCACTGACCTATACTATACCTGTGCATTTTGTTTTTCTTGCCTAAATGTAGAACCTTACTTTTTTCACCACTGAATTTCATTTTGTTAGATAGCGCCCAATGTTCAAATCTGTCAAGATCCTTCTGTATCTTAAACCTATCTTCTGGAGTGTTAGCTATTCCTGCCAGCTTGGCGTCATCTGCAAATTTGATGAGTTCCCCATCTATCCCCTCGTCCAAATCATTGATGAAGATGTTGAAGATTACTGTGCCTAAAACAGAGACTTGGATACCCCACTGCATATTTCCCTTCATGTAGATGCAGTTCCATTGAGGACTACACGTTGAGTGCAGTTGGTCAGCCAACTCCACATTTCATGAGTATAAGTTGAAGACAAGAAAGTATTACAATAAAAAGTGGATTTAGGCATACAGGTAGTCCTTGGTTTATGACCACTTGTTGAGTGATCATTTGAAGTTAAGACAGCAGTGAACGAGTAGTACTTATGGCCTGTTCACAAAGTTCCGGCCCTCCCAACACCTCCTCGGTCACATCATCAGGATCTGGGTGCTTGGCCACCAGCTCGCACTTACAGTGATTGCAGCATCACATGATCATCATTTGTGACCTTCCATGTTGGCTTCCCACAAGCAAAGTCAAAGGGAAGCTGCGAAGGAAGGTTGCAAAATGCTCTTAGAGTTCTCATACTCTGTTGTACATGTGCTCGTAGCACCCTCACTCCAGTGCACTTTCGCCCACCCAGAAGCAGCCAGCCTTGCTGTGCTTGTGCTGTGGTGGTCACCTGCGCACCCTGTCACCTGGCAGCAGCCACCCCTGGCCCCACTACACTCATGCCACACCGCAGCAGCCACTTTCAATCTGCCTGGGACTTGTGACTTTCTGTTGGCTTCCCCACTGACTTTGCTTTCTGGGACGACAACAGGAAGTTGCGAGGAGGGTGCTGGCATAATGCCCCATGATGTTCACTTAATGATGGCAACAGGATCTGCCATATTGCCATTACTAATCAATGTGGTCATGTGATGTTGCACTTTATGATCATATGGCTCAGTGACATAAATTCTGGTTCCAATTACTGGTATTAAGTGAGGATTACTTGTACATGCAGTTCTGAGCTTGAACCAAAACTTGAGCATGTTTGATGGAAGGACAAAACCGAAAGCATCATGGATAAAAGTTAAGCATAAGCAGGGGGCACCATGTAGCTGATTTTGGCTGATTGTAGGCTAAACAGGGAAATTGAAAAAATACAGTGAAAGAAGATGGCGCCAAACTACTGCTTTGTTGCCCAAAGAATATGTGAATATATTCACCTAGCCACCAGGCCTGGAGCTTCAGAGTCTTTATATTTTATTCAGGAGAGTGAATTTTGGGGGCACTGTGTATAAATGTTATGGCAAACAAGATCTTTACAATGCCTACACATGTAACTTTATTCAAATTCTTTCTTCTCTTTTAAATCAGCTGAGTCAAGCATTCTAACTTAATTTTTTTTTAAAAAAAGCTTCTGTAGTCTCTGTTAGTATCCTTTTTAAAAATCTAATTTCTCTTCAGGACAGTCTTGCAAATTCATTTCTTGTTTCTGAATTGCCCTACCCTTGGATTGAAGGTTGCATCATTCTTGCCCCCAAGCTGAAGGAATGATGTGATGCTTTATATGTGAGGCTTTTATCCAATTAATTCATCAGCTTTATACTTAATTTGCAGGTGAGGTAAAAATGAATTATTTGTGCAAGCCGTATGTAGCCATGGTTACCACCTACCAAATGGCAGTGCTACTGGCCTTTAACAATAGTGAAACCATTAGTTACAAAGAACTCCAGGATAGCTCACAGATGAATGAGAAGGAACTGATCAAAACTATCAAATCATTACTTGATGTCAAAATGATCAACCATGACTCAGATAAGGTAAGTCTTTTTTGACGGGGGAATGCATTTTATTATTATACATTTTGAAAAAATAGAAATAGAAGGTACAGATAGGAAAACAGTTACAGTAGAGAAATATAGATGTCAGGTTTCTGAAAGTGGCCCTAATTAACTTACGAGCCTCGAGCCAAATTTCAAAACAAATCCAGTCATTTATTAGGAACAACATCTCGGTAATACCCGCGTGGAGTCAGATCTAACCTCAGTTAAATTATGACTGAACTTTACCCCTGTTTCTCCCCTCCCCTCAGTCTGTGTCATAAATCACATTCACCAACGAGGTGCTGCAGCGGGTTGTAAAATTATGCGTCTCACAAGCCTGCTGCAGTAATCTGAGATCCGAATCTAGCCAAAGGTATGTGTGGAATTCTCTCCCCCCTTTCCTCCAATGTCAACTTGATAACAGACATGGAAATGCTTTACAAGTTGACATTTGGCTCCCCTCACTTCCTGAAGGTGACCTGTGCGAAACAAAAACAATTTGAGTACAGGTATAGAATTTAGGGATGTGTGTCCCCCCAGTCTTGCTTGGATTTTCTGCATGGAATTTTGCTATAAGGCAATCAGCCTGGATATTTCTACTTTTTACCCAAGATGCCTCTGATAAGGGGCAGCCCTTCCGCTTAAGTATTGGAGTTGTCGTCTATGCCACCTCGAATCAAGGATTCGCTGCACCTCATAATGGGTTCGTCCCCCTATGACCACAGGGCCCGGGGGCTCCCGGGATAGTGGTCTCAGAGTGGATCCGACCATGGGTTTTAAGAGGCTACTATGGAATACCGGGTGTATCTTCCCTAGCAGTCAGGTCAATTTCAATTACACTGTGACTGGGTTGATTATCTTTACTATGGGGAATGGTCCCATAAACTTTGGCCACAGTTTCTTGCTAGGGAGTTTTAACCTCAAATATTTTGTGGAGAGGTAGACCTTCTCTCCCACCTGGAATGGCCATTGCGGAGCTCGGTGTTTATCTGCCAGTTTCTTATAGGTCTGTGCCACTTTAGCTAGTGCTTTTTTGACATTCTCCCAGGTTGCTTTCAGCGTTGACATTCAATCAGTCAACCTGACTAAGGAGGAGGGATCCCTTGGATATTCAGGCATTGGGACGAAGTCCATGCCGCTCACTACTTTGAACGGTGTTACTCCCATGCTACTGTGAACAGCATTATTGTACATGACCTCAGCAAAAGACAGGCGGTCTGCCCAATTGGACGGCTGATAGTTCACGTAACACCTCAGGTACCATGGCACTCAGTCTCTCTGCCTCCCCATTGGTGCTCGGTTGAAAAGCCGAGCTAAGACCCTGGGATGACCCAATGGACTGCAGGAACTCCCTCCAGAACTTAGCTGTGAACTGGACCCTTCTGTCTAAGATAATTCTTCGAGGTACTGCATGCAGGCAGTAGATGTGCTTCAGAAACAGTTTGGCCAGCTGGTGGGCTGAGGGTAGTCCACTGCAGGGTATGAAGTGTGTGCCTGTTTGGAGAACAGGCCTATTACAGTCCAAATCACCGTGTTCCCCCCACTTTTCGGCAACTCTACTATAAAGTCCATTGCGATCTCCTCCCACGGCCTTGTTGTCTCTGCTACCGGTTGCAGCAGTCCGGGAGGTTTCCTGGTCATCTCTTCATTTTGGCACAAATGGTGCAACTTTTCATGTAACTGTCCACGTCTTTTTTTATGCTGGGCCACCAGCACTGCCTCTGGTCTAAGTGTAAAGTCTTTAAGAACTCAAAGTGGCCTGCTGCTTTGGTGTTGTGGCTCCTCTGGAGAATTAGGGTCCGTAGGGATTCCGGAACGTAGAGTTTTGTCCCCTTCCAAGCGAGGTCATCTCTTTTTGTCATGATGTGTTGATTGTCTCAGAGCCAGGGGGTCTGCTAGCAGTTCGGTTTTTAGTCTCGTGGTTAGGTCGCTTGCTGGTTAGTCTTGCCGGTCACGGCATTGTTGTCTGGTGGTCACTTGAGCAGCTGTTTGAGTAGGGGGAACGATGGCGTCCACCACCTGCTCTCATTTGCATTTGTACTGGGGCATGCGGGAGAGGGCGTCCGCTAGAAAGTTCCTCCCCCCTGAAATGTGCTTTAGTATGAAGTCAAAATGGTTGAAGTATTGAGCCCAGTTGACTTGTTTGGGTGAAAGTTTCTGAGGGCCTCCAGATTTTTGTGGTCAGTCCAGACTTCGAACGGTTTCTGGCCCCCTTCCAGCAGGTGTCACCAGGTTAGCAGTGTCCATCTCACCGCGAAAGCCTCCTTTTCCCATGCGTCCCACCGTCTCTCTGTGTCTGTGAGCTTGTGGGAGATGTAGGCGCAGGGCTGTAGGTTTTTTGGCTGTTTCTTTGGAGTAGCACTGCTCCCACTGCCACGTCGCTGCCATCTGTTTGGATAACGAAGGGTTGTTTGGGTTCAGAATGTTTCAGCACCGGTTTCTTTGCAAACATTTCTTTTAGTATTTTGAATGCCTCTTGGCAGGTTAGGCTCCACTGTAGAGGTTGTCCCAGGCAAGGTTTTGTTCCTGGGCTTCCTGTCTTTAGGAGGTCCATCATGGGTTTGGCAATGTTCACGAAGGAGGGGATGAATTGCCTGTAGAAGTTCACAAACCCTAGGAAGCTTTGTAGCTGTCTGTGGGTGCGAGGGGTTACCAGCCTAGGATGGATTGTACTTTGACTGGGTCCATCTCTATTCCCTCATTTGACACTTGGTAATCCAGGTAGTCTAGCCGTGCATGGTGGTATTCTCATTTTGATATCTTGACATACAGGTTGGCTGCCACACGTTTTTCCAGTACTTTGCCGACCAGGGGTATGTGGTTGTCCATGGTCTCAGTGTAGTTGAGGATATCACCCAAGTAGACGAGGACCCCTTTGTAGAGTTGCTCAAGCAGCACCTTGTTTATTAACTGCATGAATACCGCTGGGGCTCCCTGCAGTCCAGAAGACATCAATTTGAGTGAGTCTCCAAAGAGGGAACAAACGGCGCCTGAGCTGTGTGGAGCAGGACGAATTACAGAATCTGTAGAGAGTGAAAGTGATTGTAGTTGCTGAGTGGAGAATTTCTACTGATTTCTGAGACTGGATCTATGGTGATATAAATTGAGAGTTTTGTGTGCGTGGTGAACGGATTGAGAAAGAAGGAAAAAACATTTTCCTTTTGCAAGAGACAAAGGTGGAAGAAAAAAAGAGAAGGGACAGTGACTATGCAATTTTGAGGACAGCAGTCATTTTGAAGCACAGAGGACAGAGAACAGAAGTTGCAAGGGAGTAGAGAGATCGAGGAATAAGAACTGTGATATTCCCAACTTGGATTTTGGATTGGACTCATTTATAACCAGCTTTGTGTACTTCTGATGTCTCTACATTATTTATGGTATTGAAATATTGTTATATTTATCACGGTGATCTTTACATCAAAGAATTTAATATTTCATAAGCTATACATTTTATATATCCTATATATCTATACTCCACATATATTTAATGTAGATTCAAGCATATTTAAAACAGGATAGAATTTATAACCACTTCCTTTATTACTCAATGATAGTTCCATCTTTATCCTCCTGGCAATCTTTTAAATTTGTAATTTTATATTGGGGTATTTTAATTTTAATTTTATTAAGACTATTACTATGTATTGTACTATGCGATTTTGACACCTCCTCCGTGAAATGTTTTAATTGTATAATATGTGTTTTTATTTATTGTACGCCACCCCGAGTCCCTTCGTGGAGAGGGAGCGGCTAACAAATATAATAAATTCAATTCAATTCAAATTACTGCATATTAGAAAATTTATCTAGCTTTAAAACAGGAATTGTTGATTAACAGTAACCTTCAATTAATTTAATTGATTGCATATACTGATTTATGTATTTATGAACTTTTAGTAAATTTATTATATAGTGAAAAAGTGTAATAGACTATTTAACAATCTTGTAGATATTATAAATATTTAATTATTTCTCTCCTTTGCTCCCTCTCCCCCTTTAATACAGTTCAGTCAGAACAATCCATAATAATTAACTACAAATATAATAATCTATAATTGTGATTTAATTTATTTTATTTTATTTATTAATGACATTAAGGGTTGGATTTAATCAATGACTTATATAACTTTACTATTGTTAACTATCAGATTAAAAAAAAAGAGGAATAGGAGAAGGGACAGTGCTTAGGGAAAGACCTAGCGTGAAAAATTGGAAACATATGGTATTGTGGAATATTTTTTTCCAAAAGTTAAAGATGGCAAACACATCCACAGCTACCAAAGCTGTAAAGAAAGCGCTGCCAATGATAGCCTCTCCAGCAGAAGTTAACAACAGACAAGCCAAGCAGTGAAAAACCAGGATCTGCACCAACCTTACAAAGCCTACAAGCCTCATTAGACATGATTCAGGAATTTATGATAAAAACACAAGAATCAATAACCAAAAATCATGAGGACATGAAAGGCGATTTAGGGGAAGTGAAAGCCGATCTAGGGGAAGTGAAAGATGATATAAAGAAGTTGGATGATAGAATGGGGAAGATACAGGAAACAATAGCTAAAAAGGAGCAGAAGATAAAACTGTTAGAAGCAAGGACAGAACAGATTGAAAAGAAATTGGAAGCAACAGAAGAAAGACTGACAGCAGCCAATAGAGAACTGGGGGAGGCAATAGTCCATTTAGAATTAGAACGATCCTCATTCTATTTAAGATTTCAGAACATAGTAGAGAGAAAAGATGAGGATCTACCAAAACTCACGAGGGATCTTCTAGCTGACCAACTGCAAATGGACAAAAGTGAACTGAGGAACAATATCGATGAAATCTATAGAGTGCATACTATTTATGCACGAAGATATAGGTTGCCCCATGAAATACATATAAGATTTGCAAAAAAAGCTGTCAGAGATGAAATTTATAAAAGAGCAAGGGACGAACAGCTGGTCCATAAAGGAAAAGAAGTCATAACCCTTAAACAGATACCAAAGAGAATCAGAGAGCAAAGAAGGAACTACCAATTCCTCCCTACACAACTGATAAAATATAAAATAATGTTCCGCTGGTTGATACTGGAAGGCATGTTAATAACCTGGCAAGATAAGAAAATAAGGATTGACACCATAGAGAAAGCCTGGGAATTCTATGAACACTACATAGAGGGTGAATCAGACAGCAGAGAGAAGTTGGAAACCCAAAGCCAAGAGGAGCAGCTGACGGAGGAAAAAGGATTAGACCAAGATGCGAGAAAGAAGATCGATACAGAAGTCCAGGAAAGAGAAGGAGTGAGGACAAGAAACCAAAGGGAAACAAAACCAAGTAGAGGAACGAAGGCGACAAACAAGTAACAGGATGGAGGAAGAAGTGAAATTAATATTGGTCAATATAAATGGACTAAACTCACCTATAAAAAGAAGACAAACAATTTCTAAGCTCCAAAAACAAAACATGGACATCACATGTCTACAGGAAGTTCATATTAAAAAAGGAAATGGTAGGATTTTGGAATCTCCAAAGTTAGGGAAATTACATCTGGCCCTGGCTGATACAAAGAAAAGAGGAATTGCAGTATATATAAAGGACTGGATAAAACCTAAACACGTATACGCAGATGAAGAGGTAAGAACATTATTGATTGAAGTATCAATAAAACAAAGAAGAGTACTAATTGCAGTCATACATGCACCAAACACGAACCAGAAAGAATACTACAGTAAACTACATAAACGGATTGCAGAACTGGAACTGGACAACATATGTCTTTTAGGGGACTTCAGTGCAGTGGTAGACCCAAAGAAAGACTATAAAATGGATAATAAAAAAAATTATGAAAGGAGAACTGTGCCAAATGCATTCTTTGAAATTGCCCAAGAATTAAATCTAAAAGATGTCTGGAGAGAAATCAAACCACAGAAGAATCAATACACATTATTTTCAAACCCCCATAATTCATGGTCCAGGACTGACATGGTGTGGATGGATCCAGAAATGGAGAAGGTTGTAGAAGAGGTAGAAATAACACCGAACATGTGGGTGGACCATAACCCATTAACAATCAAATGGAAATGAGAAGCAAAAAGGAAAAAGAGATGGACCATGAATCAGGGTTGTAAAAGAAAAGAACTATGTACAGTATGTGGAAAAAGAACTGGAATGAACAGACAACCATTCAAAACCTATGGGATACAACCAAAGCCTATGTCCGAAGCATTACAATAGCATATACAATAAGAAGAAACAAAGATAAAAAGAAATGATATACAGAGCTCCAGGAGAAACTGGGGAAATTAGAATATAAAATCCAGAAAGAACCTCAAAACAAAGAAGCCAAAGAAGAAAAAATAATAATTAAACATAGATTAAACTTAATTACACAAGAAGTGGCCCAGAAAATTAGATCAAGTAGGCAAAATTATTTTGAAAATGCCAATAAACCGGGGAGATGGCTAGCCTATAAACTAAAAAAAGAGAAAGAAAAGAAATTAATGCAGCAACTAGAGGATGAAGAAGGGGTGATACACCACCAAAAGGAAGGGAAAAAAAGTATAGCAGTAAGATACTTTCAAGCATTGTACTGCCGAGAGGAAATAGAAGAGGAGGATATTAAAAGATATCTCCAGAGGAGGAATCTTCCAACCCTACCGGAAACAACGAAAGAAACATTAAATGAGAGAATAACGAGGCTAGAATTAAAGAGGGCAATCCAAAAACAAAAAAACAACAAAAACCTGGGCCCAGACGGAATTCCAGCAGAATTTTATAAAGAATTGCAAAAATCATTAGAGAACATATTATTAGAAATGTATAATGAAGTACTAGAACGAGCTAAGACACCAAAATCCTGGATGGAGGCACTAATAACACGAATTCCCAAAGACAACACTGAAAAACAAAAGATCCAAAATTATAGGCTAATTACGCTGCTAAATGCTGATTATAAAATATTTATGACAATAATGGCGGAAAAAATTAAAAATATACTAAACGGAATCATACACCAAAACCAAAATGGATTTTTACCCAACAGACACATAAAAAACAATATACGAACGATAATGGACATATTAGAATACTACGAGATACACTCAGGAAAACAAGCAGCATTGATATTTATTGATGCACAAAAATCATTCGATATCCTGAATTGGGATTTTCTTATAAATCAATTAGCAGTAATGAACTTCGGAGAGAAATTTATCGGGATGATCAGAGCAATATATTCGAGTCAGAGGGCAAAAATAATACTAAACGGGGAAGCAACAGAAGATTTCAGCATAACCAAAGGGGTAAGACAGGGATGCCCTCTATCTCCCTTGTTATTTATCCTCTCAATAGAGACATTGATGTTACAAATTAGGCAAAACAAGGACATAAAGGGATTGAAAATTAGAACACAGGAATACAAAGTGCAGGCCTTTGCAGACGATCTAGCATTTATCATAGAAAAACCCCTAGAAACTGGACTAAAACTATTACAAGATATAAACCAATTCAGTAAAGTGGCAGGGCTTAAAATAAATAAAGAGAAAACTAAAATATTAACTAAGAATTTAACCAGAAGACAAAGTGAAGAACTGGAGGAGAAACTGGGAATTTCGAGGGCCAAAAAATTTAAATATTTGAGAATATGACTATCGGCAAAATGTATCACAATAAAAGAAGATAACTACAACAAATTGCTATGACAGATACAAAAAGATTTGGATAATTGGACTAAACTACAGATATCACTAATTGGCAGAATCTCAACAATTAAAATGAATGTGCTACCCAAACTACTTTATCGTTTTCAAACAATACCAATTAAATTAGAGAATTTTTTTTGAACAACTAAATAAAATGGTATCCAAATTTATCTGGTCAGGGAAAAAAAATGCGTATTAAATACAAACTTCTACAAGATAGTAGAAACAAAGGGGGCTTTGGCTTCCCAGATTGGGAGCTTTATTATCAGGCGGCAGCCCTAACATGGCTAAAGGACTGGATTCAACTAAAAAATAAAAGAATCCTTATGCTAGAAGGCCATGATCTCCAACTAGGCTGGCACGGCTTCCTCTGGGAGGGAAAGAATAAATCTCATTCCTACTTCCAGAGACATACAATACAATACAATACAATACAATACAATACAATACAATAGCAGAGTTGGAAGGGACCTTGGAGGTCTTCTAGTCCAACCCCCTGCCTAGGCAGGAAACCCTATACCGTTTCAGACAAATGGCTATCCAACATCTTCTTAAAGACTTCCAGTGTTGGGGCATTCACAACTTCTGGAGGCAAGCCGTTCCATTGATTAATTGTTCTAACTGTCAGGAAGTATCTCCTCAGTTCTAAGATGCTTCTCTCCTTGATTAGTTTCCACCCATTGCTTCTTGTTCTACCCTCAGGTGCCTTGAAAATAGTTTGACTCCCTCTTTTTTGTGGCAACCCCTCAGATATTGGAACACTGCTATCATGTCTCCCCTAGTCCTTATTTCTATTAAACTAGACATACCCAGTTCCTGAAACCGTTATTCATATGTTTTAGTCTGCAGTCCCCCTAATCATCTTTGTTGCTCTTCTCTGCACTCTTTCTAGAGTCTCCACATATTTTCTACATCGTGGCGACCAAAACTGAATGCAGTATTCCAAGTGTGGCCTTACCAAGGCATTATAAAGTGGTATTAACACTTCACGTGATCTTGATTCTATCCCTCTGTTTATGCAGCCTAGAACTGTGTTGGCTTTTTTTGGCAGCTGCTGCACACTGCTGGCTCATATTTAAATGGTTGTCCACTAGGACTCCAAGATCCCTTTCACAGTTACTACTGTTGAGCAAGGTACCACCTATACTGTACCTGTGCATTTCGTTTTTGTTGCCTAAATGTAGAACCTTACTCTTTTCACCATTGAATTTCATTTTATTAGATAGTGCCCAATGTTCAAGTTTGTCAAGATCCTTCTGTATCTTTAGCCTATCTTCTGGAGTGTTGGCTATTCCTGCCAGCTTGGTGTCATCTGCAAATTTGATGAGTCCCCCATTTATTCCCTCATCCAAATCATTGATGAAGGTGTTGAAGAGTACTGGGCCCAAAACAGAGCCTTGGGGTACTCCACTGCATACTTCCCTCCATGAAGATGCAGTTCCATTGAGGACTACACGTTGAGTGCGGTTGGTCAGCCAGTTGCGAATCCATCTGGTGGTGATGCAGTCTAACCCACATTCTTCTACTTTATCTAGTAGTAGGTTATGGCCTACCTTATCAAATGCCTTACTGAAGTCCAAGTAAACTATATCGACGGCATTCCTCTGGTCCACTAATTTTGTCACATTATCAAAGAATGCAATAAGATTAGTCTGGCATGATCTGTTTTTGACAAACCCATGTTGGCTTTTGGCTATTACTATGTTTGCTTCTAGGTGTTCGCTAATTCATTGGTTGATTATCTGTTCCAGAATTTTTCCTGGTATTGAGGTCAGGCTGATAGGTCTGTAGTTTCCTGGATCTGTTTTTTTCCCTTTTTTGAAGATGGGAACCACATCAGCTCTTTTCTAGTCCTCTGGTAGTTCCCCGGTGCTCCAGGATCTCTGAAAGATATAGTTCAGTGGTTCTGAGATCTCGCTGCCAGTTCCTTCAGAACCCTGGGGTGTAATCCATCCGGTCCTGGTGATTTGAACTCGTCTAGGGTAGACAGGTGCTCACTTACCATTTTCTTCCCTATTTCAACTTGTGTTCCTAATCTGATTTTTGTGGTGCTGTTTTTGATAGGTTGGACTGTTTTATCCCTTTGTGTAAAGACAGATGCAAAACATGAGTTAAATAGTTCTGCTTTGTCTCTGTTGCTTGCCACCTTCTTGCCACTTTCTCCCAGCAATGGACCAATTGTTTCCTTAACTTTTTTTCTTGTTTTTAACATGTTGGAAGAACCTTTTTTTGTTAATTTTTACTTTTGTGGCAAGCCTTTCTTCATTGTGAACCTTAGCTTTCCTCACTTCCTGTATACATGCTCGGGCTATTTGCTGATATTCTGCCTTAGTTATGTCCCCCTCCTTCCACTTTTTATACTTACCTTTTTGTCTTTCAATTTGTCAGAGAGTTCTTTATGCAGCCATGCAGGTTTCTTTTGGGAGCTGTTATTTTTCCTCTTCATTGGTATCGTGCTAGACTGGGATTTTGTAATCTCATTTTTCAAAATTTTCCAAGCTTCTTGAGTTGTTTTCCCCTTGAAGATTCTCATCCATGGAATTTTTCCCAAGCTCTCTCTAAGTTTATTGAAATTAGGTCTCTTAAAGTCCAAGACTCTAGTTTCACTTTGTTCTACTACTTGTTTTTGCATAATGTTGAATTCCAATATTGCATGGTCAGTTGCCCCCAGGGTTCCTGTGGCTTCAACACCTTCTATCATTTCCTCTCTGTTAGTGAGAATTAAGTCCAATATGGCTGATCCCCTTGTTCCCTTTTCTACTTTTTGGGAAACAAAGTTGTCTGCTAGGTTTATATAGATTATATAATTTTCTTTTAAAATATAAAATGGAGGAAGAGACGGTAAATGAGACAATGATTAGCTGGGGAAGAAATTTTGGCCGTAATATAGAGTTAGAAAAAATGGATAAACTATGGGAAAGAAATTATAAATTTACGATGGCAGTAGCTTACAAAGAAAATCTCTATAAAATGTTTTATAGATGGCATTTGCCTCCAGCAAGATTGGCCAAAATGTACCCAAATTTATCCCCCAAATGTTGGAGATGCAGCTACAAGCCTGGAACATTCTATCATATGTGGTGGACATGCCCCATCACAATGAAGTTCTGGTGCAAAATTCGGAAATGGTTGGAAGAAATTACTGAGCGAAAAATAGAACTCAAACCAGAAGTATTCTTATTAGGACTACTAGACCAAAAATTGGATAAACAATTTCAATACATAATCATACACAAACTCACTGCAGCCAGGATTGCTTTCGCAAAAAACTGGAAAAAAATTAATGCACCCTCAGATGAAACTAATCAGGAAAATACTCGAATGCACAGAAATGGACAAAATGACAATAGAACTAAAAGAAAGAGAAGAATCGGACTTCTATAAAGTATGGAATAAAATTTATAAGTGGCTAGAAATTAGAAGCCAAAACAGAGGTCGAGAAGGTGCCAACGTCGCGATGATACCGACGTGCGGTCTAGATGCCCCGAGACCGCTGCGCATACTTTTGCCGCTGGATGCTCCAATCGGACCTAAACCATCCCGTAGAGATGGTGAACAGGAAGAATACTTCTTGCTGATCTCAGGGACATTGCAAAGTCCCTGATGGATTCAAGAGAAGTTCTTCAAGCCGGCGACAAAAAGTCCAGCCCCAGGCTGATGAAGTTGGGACGGCTCCGGAACGGAAGGGAAGCGGAAAGAGAAAGTGTGTCCATCTGGTGAGGAAACTTTACTGTTTTGGAAAAGATTGCCTAAAGTTAAATTAAATCCGAAAGCAGAAGAAAACAAGCAGAAAAATTAATCTATATTGGATTGCTTTGGATAGTGCGTTTCTTTTTCTTTGTAATTCTACTTTGCGGATTCAAGTGCTCGCAACTTTTTTTTTCTTTTTAAAGAGAACGGATCAGTTTTTCTTCTATTTTTTTATTTTTATTTTTTAATCTATGGATTAAAGTTTTCTTCTTTATTTCAACAAGGACTTTTATTTCTTGCTATTAATTCCATTTAAGAACTCTTTTTCTTTTAAGTTTGAAATAACATTAGAGAGTGAGAAGCAATACTGCCACTTGGAGGTTGGAGGCTTGAGTTCTTGAAACAATGCACTTTCCCTTTTCCTTTTGATCTCACTGACTTTGTATTTTGAGGCTCTGCAACTTGTTTATAGAAAGTGATAAGAAGCAAGGGCACGAATTGTTTTTACAGTTGCACTTTGAGAGTCTTACTGGCAGTGGGAGAGAAAAAGAAACAGAACCTTTTTTTTTGAAGATCATAATATGAACTTGCATTTAAGCTAATTTAATATAAGAAGCCTTGAAAGCCAGAGTGGCAGTATCTACCAGCTTGCCAAAATGGCACAATATTCAAAAGAAACATTAACTTTGCAAAACATCTTGGCCGGAAATCAAAATTTATTAGAAATAATAGAGGGAATTGAGAAGAAGATGGAAAAAATAGAGTTTATAACAGCAAAAAATGATGGGGTCAGAGTCCCAAAAATTGAAGGGGAAAATGATTATAAAGACAAGACAACTGATTACTTTACCAGTGGAGTGAACGTGGTTGAAAGTGGGAAAAGGGGAGTATGGAAAAGGGAATTAGATCAATAGAAACTCTACCCCGGATTTCAAGGCATGGAAGAAGAAAAAAGAGGAAAAACGATGGATTTAAGGAGAGAAAACCTCTCAGAAGCAAGATTGACAACCAAAGATAAGCTGATTAAAATAGCAGATGGAGGGCATCGAGATTACTTAAGTGATGCTACAAGCAACAAGATGCGGAGAGAAGTCCACAAAAATTTTATTAAGGAAATAAATAGAAGATCAATTCCACAAATGACAAAAGAAATAAGACTGTATTATTACTGGAAGGATACAGGCTGATATATGAAAGTTGATAATAAAAAATTAGTTAATTTGAGTAATTAATGATTAGTAATTTAGTAATTTCTAGAGTGCTATGTTAAATAAATAATTGATAAGGATAATAAGGTACATACATACATGGTTTGATGAGAGGAATTTTTATATAATTAGCAAATGAATTTCTGTTAATAAATAATATCTATAACAATGAAATGACAAGGGATATAGTGAACAATATATATATGTACTGGGTTAATAAAAGGAATTGGGATATAAATTGTAAACAGCAATTTGGAAAGAAGGATTAGAAACCTTATCAAACATAATTAATTTTTACTTAGAACATTCTATAAAGGGGCAATGTTATTAGATGATATTAGAAATAATTAATGAAATGCTACGATGTGGTTGTGTTTTTTAACTTTGGACTATTTCATGCAAAAGGATGTTAAAACAACCACAGTCAAATGAGAAGCGTGGTATGTTGATAGTAAGATATATAAAGATAAGTAATGACTGTGGAAGAGATGCATGAAAGTTATTTGTAACCAATCGACACACTTCTACAATATGATTAGTGATTAGTAATTTAGTAATCTTTAGAGTGATATGTTAAATAAATAATTGATAATGATAACAAGGTACACACGTGTTGGTTTGAAGAGAGGAAACCTGATATAATTAGCAAATGAATTTCTATTAATAAGTAACAATTATAATAATAACAATGAAATGACAAGGGATATAGTTAATAATATATATATATGTACTGGCTCAATAAAAGGTATTGGGATACAAATAGTAAACAGCGACTTGGAAAAGAGGATTCGAAATTTTGTTATCAATCATAATTAAGTCTTACTTAGAACATGCTATAAACGTATAATGTTATTGGATGATATTAGAAATAATTAATGAAATGTCATGTGGTTGTGTTTTTAATTTTGGATTATTTCATGCAAAAGGACGTTAAAACAATTATAGTCAAATGAGAATTGTGGGATGTTGATAGTAAGATATATAAAGATTTTTTATTTAAAATATACAATGTGATATGAACTATAAGTAATGACTGTGGAAGAGATGCTTGAAAGTTATTTGTAACCAATCGACACACTTCTACAATATGTAACGAAAGATGATTTTTGTGTGTGTGTGTTGTGTTTGTCTGTTTTACCAAAAATAAAAAAAAATCTTTACAAAAAAAAGAAGCCAAAACAGAAAATAGGGAATATAAATATACGGTGATACAAATAATGAATCCTATTATAAGTGTTAATACTACGCTTGCAACATTATAGGACAAGGTTATAGCAATAGGAAGGCAATGCAGAAGGGAGAACTATAAAAGTTAAGCAGGAAACCCGATATAGAAAGCTGTAAAATTACTGTATATTGTTATGTATGTTCTATGTTCTGTGTTTTGTTTTTTCTTGTTGTGTCTTCTTTACTGTTTTTAAAGATGAAAAGAATCAATAATTTTTTTTAAAAAAAAGACATCACTTTCAATTGAAAGCTCCCTAGGGGGCAGTTGAATGCTGTTTTCCACTCATCTCCCACCTGATATGTACTAGGTAGTATGCTTCTCTGAGGTCTAGTTTGGTGAAAACTTTTCTCTTCGCCAGGTGAGATAGCATGTCCTTCATGAGGAGGAGGGGGTATAAGTTATGTATGCACACAGCATTGATTCCTCTAAAGTCCACATACAGTCTCATAGTGCCATCATTTTTTTTTAAGAGGAAAGGCGCTGGGACCCATGTCTTGACTGGCTCGATGAACCACCTTACTAGGTTTTTGTCTATGTATTTGCGCATTTCTTGCATTTCCCGGGGTGTCATGGCGTACAGTTTGGCTTGGGTCAGGGTTCCAAATAGCATCCAAAATTAAATCAGAGTCCAAGGCAAAGTATTGCTCAAAATTCCAATTTATTAGGAGAGCCATGTTGGCACATCTGGGAAAACCTGAATCTGAAAGCTTCCCGGTTTTCCCCACCCAGTTGAAAGTTCACGATCTTGCCCCCACACCCACAAGTCAATCACATGGGTCAATCTTCCACTGCCATGCTGGCAGTTCTACCCATCCAGTTCTGGTCAGGTGCAGAGGTGCAGAGATGAAGGATGACCTTGGCTTTCTAGAAAGGAATTTTATTTTGGCTACATAGCATTTAACTCTGTAGAATCCCCCTCCCATTGTCCTACAATAGAAAAGGCATAGTAGAATAATAGAAAGTGTGGCAGGCCAAAGATCCAAAAGGAATATGGCTGCAGGCCTGACAGGCGGCCTCTCCTCAGAAGAAAAGTGTTTCCTGGAAAGAGAATAATGTAGGGGTTAACATAAGCAGAACTAACCCCCCCCGGGGGGGGGTCCTTTGGCTTATCAGGAAAGTTATCATGGAATTGTTTTACTAACTTACCAGCTTTTGCATTCCAACTTTTCACTCAAGTAGCTTCGGACAAAGGGTACCCCTTCCAATGCACTGAATATTGCAAATTACCTCTATACAACCTAGAGTCTAAAATTCACTCACTTTGTAGTGAGTTTCTCCTTCTATCACTACTGGAGGAGGGGAGGTTGGGTGGACGGTCTTAGGGTGGACCCAATCACTGGCTTCAGTAAGCTACAATGAAAGACTGGGTGAATTTTCCCTGGAATTCTAGGCAGACTGAGCTGAACCATAACTGGGTTCATTATTTTTCACTATTGGGAATGGACCTAGAAATTTTGGGCCTAATTTCTTTCTAAGCATTCTTAACTTTATTTATTTGGTAAACAAGAAAACTTTATCCCCCACACGAAAGGGGGGTTGGAGTAAGCGGTGTTTATCAGCTTGTTTCTTGTACTCTTCTGCTGCTTCTGCCAGAACTTTTTTTGTATTTTCCCGCCCCTTTTTAAGAGCGCCCATCCATTCAGTGAGAGACATGGAAGAGGGGGGTTCTCTGGGCAGTTCAGGCATGGGAACAGATTCCATGCCACTGGTAATTTGAAAAGGAGTTAATCCAGTGCTGCTGTGGACAGTGTTGTTGTACGCAACTTCAGCGAAACATAGCAAATCTGACCAGTTGTCTTGCTGGTAATCCACATAACAATGGATGTATTGCTCCATCATCGAATTGGCTTTTTCTGCTGCCCTGTTCATACTCGGATGAAAAGCCGAGCTAAGTCCTTGTGTGGACCCAATGGACCTCAGGAACTCTCTCCAGACTTGGCGGTGAACTGAACTCCGTGGTCTGAGATGATCCTCCTGGGTAATCTGTGCAGGCGGTAAATGTGTTTAACAAACATTTTCACTAGGTTCTTTGCAGATGGCAGTCTTCGTAGTCTTCAAGGTTTTTATGGTCAGTCCAGAATGGCACATCCCCCCCTTTCCAGGAAATGTCTCCAAGTGAGTTGGGCCCACCTGACCGCATATGCTTCTTCCTCCCAAATGGCCCATCTTCTTTCAGTAGTGGTGAGTTTTTTTGAAACATAAGCGCATGGCAAGAGGTGTCCTTTGTTCTTTTGCAACAGCACTGCCGCGACAACCACATCACTGGCATCTGACTGGATTATGAATTAATGTTCTGGGTCGGGGTATTGCAGTATGGGCTCTTGGGCAAAGAGCCGTTTTAATTTCTCAAATGCTTTTTGACAGTCCATTGTCCACCCAATAGGTTGATTTGGCTTTGTTGGGGAAGGCCCTGTTTTTAACAGTTCAGTCAATGGCAGGGCAACTTCTCAAAAGCCGGGTTGAATTGCTTATAGAAGTTTGCAAATCCAAGAAAGCTTTGTAGCTGTTTGCGGGTGCTTGGGGGTTTCCAGTCTAACACTGCTTTCACTTTCCCTGGGTCCATCACTATCCCCTCGCTGGAGATGCGATAGCCAAGGTAATCTAGTGAGGTTTTGTGGAATTCACACTTTGATAATTTTGCATATAGCTTGGCAGCTAGAAGTTTTTCCAGGACCTGTCGTACCAGCTTCACCTGCTCTTCTAGGGTCTCAGAAAAGATGAGGATGTTATCAAGGTAAACAAGCACCCCTCGATATAGGTGCTCATGTAGCACCTCATTTATGTATTGCACGAAGACTGCAGGGGTCCCTTGTAGCCCAAATGGCATAACTTTGAATTGGAAACTGCCAAGGGGGCAGTTAAAGGTGGTCTTCCATTCATCTCCCTGATACGTATGCGGTAATATGCCCCTCTCAAGTCCATTTTGGTGAACACCTTGCCTTTAGCCAAGTGGTTCAACATATCCTTTATGAGGGGTAGGGGGTAGGTATTCTTTATGCATACGACGTTAATCCCACGCATATCAATGCAGAGACGTACCCCGCTGTCTTCTCTTTTTTATATAACGTTTTTTATTTTTCCATTTTCATAACATATAATCACATGTATACTATTACATAGCCAACATCATATTGTATTATTAAATGTTTACATCAATTCACCTTACCATCAACTCCCAAAAACAATTAAACAATTATTGGCTCTTCTGCTCTCCATACACCATATTTGTAGCTTATCCATCACTTTCTTCTCCCTCTCTCCTCCCCCTCCCTACCTCCTTTCTTCCCTCTGTCATCCTTCTGTTCTCTACTTCCCCTTCCTCTCTCCTCCTCTCTCCCCTTTCCACTCCTCCTTTCTCTCCTCCTCCTCCCCCCCCGCCCTCTCTCCTATCCCTCTCTTCTTCCCTTACCTCTCTCCTCTACTTCACACTCTTCATCTCATTTACTTGGTGTATTTCAGTTTCTGAGCGAGCTCCATTTTATGTTGATGGTATTTTTTATTCCTTTTCAATATACATATTTAATTTTGACATATATCTTCCTCCTTTAAAAAAAAGAGAACAGAAAAGTACACATATATAGTGCCATCTTTCTTCTTTTTGAAGAGCTGCTACTTTTGACTTAGCTGGTTTGATAAAGCCCCGCTTCCAATTGATGTCAATGTACTTCCTTAATTCTACCATCTCTTTAGGAGTCATGGAGTACATTTTTGGCTTCGGTAGGGTAGCCCCAGGTATGAACTCTATCGCACAATTGGTGGGCCGATGAGGGGGGAGATAGTTACAATCTTCCTCACTGAAAACCCCTGCCAGGTCCCAGTACTCATTTGGCACTTGCTGGATGCCTGGGGGTTTTGTGTCTGCTGCGGGGGCTGCAGGCGTTGGGTGGTCTGCTTTATGGGGTTCATTACCCTCTGGCTTCACGGGTGTTAGCAGCCCAAAGCTGATGATCAATTTTTGAACGCCGTCCTCCCACTATATGGTAGGTGTCCACCACTTCCTTCACCCGGGCTTGGCAAGAGCCCTTTGGTTGGGCCTCCACTGATTCCTGGGGAAAGGGTTTGCATCTCTGCAGCTTGTTTAACAAATTTTCCGGCCTCTTTCCTTCCAGGCATCTTCATTTTCCTCACTGGTGGCTGAGGTTCCTGGAGGAGCTGTCCCTTCAGCACTTTTCCCTGTCTTGCTATTGGCCTGGAATCTTTGGAAGGGGGAGCACCCCTCCCTACAAGCTTTCCAAGCTTCCCCCCCTGCTGCTTTGTGAAGGGGGGCAGAGCCGCCACGCCTGATGCTGGTTTTGCACCGATGTGGGTCGGGACAAGGAAGAGGGCGGCTCAGCTGCTGTTCCTGGGTCTTCTGGTTCTCCCTGTTGGGGCATTGCAGCTGGGGCTGGAACTGGTTGGGGGTTCAGTCCCTGGGGTTGCCCTGGGCCAGTTATCTGAAATGGTGCCATCTGCTGAGGAGGGGCAGGCGTACATTGGTATTGCGCCCATCCATGGCCCAGGAAGAAAGCCCACCCCAGTGGGGCTTGATTCGCAGGCTGCAGCCCAAACATCAGTGGCTGGCTAGGGGGAGAAATCCCCCAGGCTCTCTGCTGATGACTGGATTGGCTTCCCCATCATGGTTGAGAGGCAATCTGTGCCCCAGGGAAGAGGGGTGCTGCCGTTGGTCTTTCTCCAGTGGCAAGGTGTTGGGCTGACCCGCTTGTCACTGTATGGAAGGAGCATAATTCCTCCCCCTCCAGTGCGTTGCAGAGTCTCTACCCGGGAAGGCGAACGTGGGCTGGGCCATGGTCCACCTGGGTGGTTCAGAGCTAAGGTTGATTCCACTCACGTTCAGTGGTCCTGACTGTGTGAGGGTGGCTGGGATCCGCAATCATCGGAGCACCCGGTTAGTGTCTGCTTTCGTCCCCTCCACTTGTGGTTCGAGGCTGCCCTCGCACCCCCCTGTGGCCCCAACAGCAACTCCTTAGGGGCGGTAAATCCCAAGGCTTCATCTTGCAGATCTAGTTCTGATAGCGAGGGAGGGCTAGGGGCCTCTCCGCGGCCTCCACAGCTTCCACCACAGCTTTGGAATGCACGTAGATGGTCTCGACATAGATAGGCAATCCGTCATCTGCTGCTTTCCCTGTGGCTTTCTCCTCCTCCTCCATCTTCACTGAGTCTTTGACCCGCCCGAGTTCGGGTCGGTGCTGGGGCTCAGGACCCCGGACAGCACCCCAAATTTCGGGGTAGCTAGTGAAGTATTTTAAGGGAGATTCGGGTTAATGTCAGGGTTCCAAATAGCATCCAAAATTAAATCAGAGTCCAAGGCAAAGTATTGCTCAAAGTTCCAATTTATCAAGAGAGCCATGTTGGCACATCTTGGAAAACCTGAATTTGAAAGCTTCCTGGTTTTCCCCACCCAGTTGAAAGTTCACGATCTTGCCCCCACACCCACAAGTCGATCACATGGTTCAATCTTCCACTGCCATGCTGGCAGTTCTACCCATCCAGTTCTGGTCAGGTGCAGAGGTGCAGAGATGAAGGATGACCTTGGCTTTTTTGAAAGGAATTTTATTTTGGCTACATAGCATTTAACTCCATACAATCCCCCCTCCCATTTTCCCACAATAGAAAAGGCATAGTAGAATAATAGAAAGTGTGGCAGGCCAAAGATCTCAAAGGAATATGGCTGCAGGCCTGACAGTAATTTTGCCCCGGGGATGATTTCGATGGCGCAGTCTGCCTCATGCTGGGGGGGGGGGGGGGGGAGAACATCGCACTCAGCCTCAATGAATACTTCTGCGAGGTCCTGATATTCCCTCAGAATGTGTTCGGTGTCGGGTTATGTCTGATGTGGCTGCCAGTTGTTCTGGTGGGCTCTCTTGGAGGGTTCCCTGCGTGGGCGTTGTTTCTGCTTGCTGGTGTGGAGGGGGTTGTCCCCCACCCCCTTGCTATCCTCATCCTGCGGTTACCCCCTTGCCACCAAATGGTCAGTCCCCACTTGTCTAGCCAGGAGAGTCCCAGTATGACTGCATCTGTCATTTTGGGGGCTATTATGAATTGAATTACTTCCCAGTAATCTGCTAGCTCTAGCCTCACTGGTTCGGTCAGGTGCATAGGCTCCCCCCATTAGGGACCCATCGACCTGTTCAATCCGGATCAGGTGGGCCAGTCTTTTTGCTCTGATCCCCAGTTTCAGGACCGTGGTTAGGTTGATCAAGCTTCTAGTGCAGCCTGAGTCTATTAGGGCTTGAAAAGTCCCCTGGGTCCACGTTTTTGGGGCTGTGAGGCGTATTGGTTAAACAAAAGGGGGAACTGGTTCACTCACCATTGGGTCATTTTCTCCCTCGTCCTTGCTGTCATAGGATTATGGCAACTGGCCATCGTTGCCTGGGGTTCCACCACTTTCGCCTGAGGGGGAAGGGGCCTCTGCAGTCTGGAGGGCCTTCTGGGATGCGTTGGCAGCACGTTTGGGGCCTTGTTCTGGTCATGCCCTGGGTGGTGGGTCTGGCCTTGGTTTTGGGGCTGGGGTTGAGCATGCAGATGCCATGTGGGCCATCCCCCCACATCTGTAGCATTTCAGTGGACTTCGAGGGAGGGCTGGTCTTGGTGCTGTGGTTCCCCATCAGCTGGGCGGTTTCAGGTCAGGTTGACCTTTCTCTTTTGTGTCCAGTTGCTTTCTCATGTCGTTGGCGCGCAATCTGCTGTCAACTTTTATTGCTACTCGGGACCACTCAGAGAGTCGGTTTGGGATTTCCCGGTATGCAGTTGCCTGGGCAATTTGTTTGTCCAGGCTTGTTCTGAAAAAATGCACCAACAGCCACTCTGGTAAAGCGGGTAGCCTCCCAATGACCCTCCTACACCTTGCAGTTGGGGGGCTCTCCACTTGTGGAGGGCTGCTAGCCATTCCCTTGCTTCTCCCTCTAGCCCCTCTGTGATGGTATTCACCATGGCTCTGGGGGTCGGGTAGATGTGCCCATAATGTTCTAGGTGGATCTCAGCTGATTCAAGGAATAGTGCTAGCTGGTCTAAGTCCCCATCAAACTTTCCCCTGAACCGGGGTGGTTCGTTCAGCACTGCTCCTCCCACCTCCTGTCGGCCTCTGTATGCTTGTACTTAATTTGGCTGGCCATCTTCCTCAGCTCTAGTTCGTAGGGAGAGAGGGGGTTGTCTGCCCTTGGCGGCCTGCCTGCTGCATTGGAGAGGCACTGGCTGCAGTTTCAGGCTTCTTCTCCTTCTAATGGGAGGAGGAGAGGTGCTGCGCTCCAGTCTGTGTCTCCTCCCTTCAACAGGATTGGGTGTCCCTCCCCTCTCTTTTGGGTGGCATGATGGCCCCTCATCACGAAGGGTGGCCCAGTGAAAATCCTCCCTCAGTTGCTCTATTGTACTCCCCAGGGGTTCCATCTGGTACTTTGGGAGCCTGGCTTGTTCCCAGTCCCACATCCAATCCACTCTTGCCCTTCCCCTTCTCAGCTTTGATGTCTGGAGCTGGCTGCACTCCAGCTGCAATCAGGCTCTCTTCTGATAGTCCGCCCTCTGCCATGGGTGCCTGAGTTTCCCTCCAAGCACCCCAGATATCAGGGAGCGATTGGAGAGTCTGGGATTCCGGAAACCCAGTAATCTTGATAGATTTTAAAAGGAGATCTGACTCTCTGTCGGGTTTCCAAAACATGCCCTAATTAACTTATGAGCCTCGAGCAAAGTTTCAAAAGAAATCCAGTCATTTATTAGGAACAACATCTTGGCAATACCCGCATGGAGTCAGATCTAACCTCAGTTAAATTATGGCTGAACTTTACCCGTTTCTCCCCTCCCCTCAGTCTGTGTCATAAATCACATTCGCTAATGAGGTGCTGCATCAGGTTGCAAAATTATGCACCTCACAAGCCTGCTGTAGTAATCTGAGATCCGACTGTAGCCAAAGATATGCGTGGAATTCTCCCCCCCCCCCTTTCCTCCAATGTCAACTTGATAACAGACATGGAAATGCTTTACAAGTTGACAACAAATGGATAAGCAACAAATTTGATCTCTCGTGAAGCAAATATATTCTAATACATAATTAAAAACTTAGTATTGTCAGAATATGGATAAAAGGGAGCAATGAGATAACTACACTCTGCACAATTGTTAGGCAAGTTGTATTTTGGAGGATTAATTTCATTTATTTTATTTTATTTTATTCTCTTACATAGCATTTTAAGTGTACATTCACATAGTTATTCTTCTATACATTTATCATTCTTATACATTTATTATTTCATTTAATAGGTTATAATATACAATTTGGGTTGCTTTATTTACCATCCCTTCTTCCTGTTGTAACACCACCTCATTTTCCCTTTCTTTTTTCCCTCCCTCCCTTCTCTACTTTCTTCCTTCTTCCTCTCCTTCCCATTCCTTCTTCCCTTGCCTTTCTCCCTCTCCTCCTCTTCCCCTTCCTACACTCTCTCCTTCTCTTCCTCTCCCTTCCATCCTTCTCTCCTTGCCTCTTTCTTCTTCCCTCATCTTCCTTTCATGTTCTCCTCCTTTCTCTCTTTCTTTTCTATTATTGTAGGTGTCTCTTGTATACTTGGCTCCTCGCTATGCATCAGCAGCCCTGCCCGAGCTCCTCGAGCTAATCTCAGCGACGGCAGTTGAGACTCCCAGACTTTTGGTCATGGGGGACTTCAACTTGCCGTCAACGGGAGCGGCTTCCGAGGTGGCTCGGGAGTTCATGGCTTCCATGACGGCCATGGACCTGACCCAATTAGTGCAGGGCCCCACTCACGAAGGGGGCCACACACTGGACCTCATTTTTGTATCTGAACAGTGGACGAGTGATCTGGGAATAGGGGATTTAGTCATCACGCCCCTGTCATGGTCAGACCACTCATCCCTCCGGCTGGACTTCCCTGGCGCTATCCCCCACCGCGAGGAGGCGGAACCAGACTCTATAAACTGGTACCGCCCCAGGCACCTGATGGAATCTGATAGATTCCAGACGGAGCTTGGGCCAATACCTGTAGCCTTGTCCCGCTCCCGCTCCAAGGACCTAGTGACTGCCTGGAATAGGGCGACGACTGGGGCCTTGGACCGGGTTGCGCCTTTGCGACCTCTCCTGCGGCATCGACCCACCCGGGCTCCTTGGTTTACTGAGGAGCTTAGGGTGATGAAGCGCCACAGGAGACGTCTAGAGAGCAGGTGGAGGTCCTCACGCTCCGAATCTGACCGAACACAGGTAAGAGCCTATTTGCGGACTTACCTTGTGGCAATAAGAGCGGCCAAACGTAGACATTGTGCTGCTCTTATTGCGTCCGCGGATAACCGCCCTGCCGCCCTGTTTAGGGTGACCCGCTCCCTTTTATCGCAGGGGGCGCGGGAGACACCCTTACAGGGTAGAGCAGAGGAGTTTGGGGAATATCTGCAGGACAAAATCGATCAGATCCGGAGCGGGTGGGCCTCCGTCAGTGGACCAGACGGGCTGCCAACAGCGAGTCTTGAGAGACCATTCTGGGAGGAGTTTGACTCTGTTGCCCCCGAGGATTTGGACAGGTTGCGTGGACGGCTGCGACCTACCACATGTTTAACGGACCCGTGCCCCTCCTGGCTGGTACTGGCAGCCTGGGAGGTGACACGAGGCTGGCTCCTGGGCCTGGTGAACGCCTCATTGGGTGAGGGATACTTACCAACCACCTTGAAAGAGGCGGTGGTGAGACCCTTGCTCAAGAGACCTTCGCTCGACCCAATGGAGCTAGCTAATTATCGTCCAGTCTCCAACCTCCCCTTCTTGGCGAAGGTTGTTGAGAATGTGGTGGCGCAGCAATTTCCACGACACCTAGACGAATCCGACTATCTAGACCCACGCCAGTCCGGCTTCCGACCCGGGCACAGCACTGAGACAGCCTTGGTCGCGTTGGTTGATGATCTCTGGAGGGCCAGAGATAGGGGTTGTTCCTCTATCCTGGTCCTATTAGACCTCTCGGCGGCTTTTGATACCATCGACCATGGTATCCTATTGCGCCGGTTGGAGGGGATGGGAGTCGGAGGCACCGTTTTGCGGTGGTTCGGCTCCTACCTCTCCGACCGGAAGCAATGTGTGTTGACAGGGGGGCAGAGGTCGTCCCTGAGGCCACTCACTTGTGGGGTGCCACAGGGGTCGGTCCTCTCGTCTCTCCTGTTCAACGCATATGTGAAGCCGCTGGGTGAGATCATCCGTGGTTTTGGGGTTGAGTACCATCTTTACGCTGATGATACTCAGCTGTATATTTCAACCCCAAACCACCCCAACGAGGCTGTCGAAGTGATGTCCCGGTGTTTGGAAGCCGTCGGGGTCTGGATGGGGGACAACAGACTCAAACTCAACCCCTCCAAGACTGAGTGGCTGTGGGTACCGGCACCTCGGTTCAGCCAGCTGACTCCATCGCTGACCATAGGGGGCGAACAGCTGTCCCCCGTGGAGCGGGCGGGCAATTTGGGCGTCCTCCTCGATGCCCGGCTGTCAATGGAGGACCATGTGGCAGCCGTGGCAAGGGGGGCGTTCCACCAGGTTCGCCTGGTGCGCCAATTGCGCCCCCTACTGGACCGGAGTGCCCTGCGCACGGTCACTCATGCGCTGGTGACGTCTCGCCTGGACTACTGCAATGCCCTCTACATGGGGCTTCCCTTGGGACGCATCCGGAGACTGCAGCTAGTTCAGAACGCAGCCGCGCGGGTTATTATGGGAAGTACTCGTTACTCCCACGTAACACCTCTCCTGCGCGAGCTGCACTGGCTACCTGTGGCCTTTCGGGTGCGTTTCAAGGTATTGATTACCATCTTTAAAGCGCTCCATGGCATAGGACCTAGTTATCTGCAGGATCGCATCCTACCACACACGTCCCTGCGACCTATCCGCTCACACAGGGAGGGGCTCCTCCTGGTGCCGTCTGCTAGGCAATGCCAGCGGGCGACACCTAGGAGTAGATCCTTCTCTGTGATGGGCCCAACCCTCTGGAATGACCTCCCCCCGGACATTCGAACTACCACCGACCTCCGTTCCTTCCGGCAAAAGTTAAAGACTCACCTATTTCAATCAGCTGGCCTGGCACTTTCTTAGTTTTACCTCCCGGGGATTTATTCATTTTAATTGGGTTTGGGGTTTTAATAGTGATGTTTTTAGGATTAGAATATATTTATTTCTTAGTACAGCCTATCTCCCCCTCCAAATGTATCTTAAATGTATTTTATTATTATGACTGGTTTTATTTGTATTGACTGTACACCGCCCCGAGTCCCTTTTTGGGAGAGGGGCGGTCTAAAAATCTAAGAAATAAATAAATAAATAAATAAGAAATAAATAAATAATAAATAAATCTTTCCGGCCTCAGTTTATATTTCCTTGAGATGGTATATCATTTCTTATTCCCTTACCTTCGCTAATCTATCCTAGCTATATTTTCCTCCCCTTTATATCTCGCTTTTGGCTGTATACTTATATATTTAATATTTTCTTTTCTGTTTTCCCTTTCTTCCCCCCTTTTTCCATTTAACAGTGCCTCGTCTGGGTTCTATATCTTATCCCTATTTTCTATTCTAGTTTCCTTTCTCTAGCCAATCATAGAATCTTCCCCATGTCTTGAAGTACTCCAATTCCTCTTTATCCTTTATTTTCATTGTCAACCTATTCATCTCTACACAATCTAATATCTGTTTTATTATCTCTTCATTTGTTGGTAGCTTATTTGATTTCCAATTTTGGGCAAATCCAATTCTTGCTGCTGTAGTTACGTGTATAATCAAATAGGTATTTCTTTTTTAAAAAACTTTTTTATTTTTTGTTTTTTTATTTTTTATTTTTTTTATTTTTTTTATTTTATTGAAAAAGTTTTATACAAAAAAATTCCCCCCCTTTTTTTACCCCCCAGACATATAATATAGATCACATACAAATACTATACCCTCTTCCCTCCCCCCATCTTAAGATAAGTTTCTCATTCAAATATTGTACCCCCTCATTTCCCAACAATCATAATTTAAATTTCTCTTATAGTGACAATAGCCCATTAACCCCATCTTCTAAATTAATTGAACATATATAAATCATAACATAAATTTCTCTTAAAGTAACAATATCCCATTACTCCCATCTTCTAAATTAATTATACATATATATTTCCCCACCCTCCACCCTAACCCTCCCCCACCTTTCAATCAAACCCACCCTCCTGACTTCCGCTATGCACCACTCCAGTAATTCCAAACATCCCATATGTTATTTACTCTGTTCATCTGTCAATCTAAGCATTCTTACCTAAAGGCTACATAGTACTTTCTAGTCTGATACTTATTCTGTATATAATCAATCCATTTTACCCATTCCTGTGTATAATTCTCCTGCTTCTGACCTTTTAAGAAAGCTGAAATTTTTGCCATTTCCGCAAACCCCGCCACTTTCTGAATCCATTGATCGATTTTCAGTAAAGAATCTTTTTTCCAGTGTTGAGCAATCAACAACCTAGCTGCTGTAACCATATACAAAACCAGTTTTGTTTCCCCTTTAGTAAAATCCTTAATTATACCCAATAAAAACATTTGCGGAATAAATTGTATTCTTTTCTTAAATACATTTTGCATAACCCACCATATTTTTATCCAGAAAGCTTTAGCCTTATTGCAAGTCCACCATACATGAAAAAAGTAGCATCTAAACACCCGCATCTCCAGCATTTTGGTTGAACATTTGGGTACATACATGATAATTTCTTAGGATCTAAATACCATCTGTAAAACATTTTATAAAAGTTCTCCCTTAAATTTTGTGACTGTGTAAATTTAACATTCTGAACCCATATTTTTTCCCACGTCTCCAACATAACCAATTCATCAAAATTCTGAGCCCATTTGATCATGCAGTCCTTGACCAATTCACTTTCTGAGTCTCTTTCTAACAATACATTATATATTCTTTTAACATGTTTTGGGCCAGTCTCTTTTATCTGCTTGATCAGTTCCACTTCTTTATCCATAAAACCAACCCTGCGATCTTCTTTCCATCTCTTCTGTAACTGTATATAATGTAACCAATTTAAAGTAATTCCTTCTTCCAACAGTTGTTCCAAAGTTTTTAACTTCCATTCGCCCCCATCAGCAATAAGCACGTCTTTATATAAACACCCCCCGAGTGACTTAGTATTTGTAATCCACATGGTGTCTGCAAGATCCAACCAAAGCGGTATTTTATAATCCCAATTAGGCCGGTGCTTCTTCCATATTCTCATCAGGGCACTTCGGAGAACATGATTGTTAAACACTTTATCCACCCTATCTTCATAAAAAAGATATGCATGCCATCCCAGAACAAGGTCATGACCTTCTATATTCAACAGTTCCGTTTTTGTTTTCCCAAACCAATCTGCTACATGTGTCAATACCGCAGCTTCATAATACAATCGGAGGTTTGGGAGTCTGAGGCCACCTCTTTCACGAGTATCTTGCATAATCTTCGTCTTTACTCTCGGTTTTTTCTCCTTCCAAACAAACTTGTTTAATGTTGCTTGCCATTCTACCAAGATTTTATCTGATTTAAGCACCGGTATCATCTGAAATAAAAAGATGAATCTAGGTAGAATGTTCATTTTAATTGCTGAAATCCTTCCAAGCAAAGATAGTTGTAACTTTTTCCATACTTGAAGATCTTTCTGTATCTTTTGCCACAACACTTCATAATTATTTAGGAAAAGTTTTGTATTTGATTCTGCAATTTGTATTCCTAAATATTTGACCTTGGAGACTTTTCGAAACCTGCCAAGCTTACAAGTCTCTTTCTTTGAGTCTCTGTCATGTTTTTAACCATCATTTTCATTTTATTTTGATTTAGTCTAAACCCAGACACCATGCCAAATTCTGCTATGATATATTTCATCTGAATTATTGAATTCAAAGGATGTGAAAGGGTAACAACCAGATCATCGGCAAATGCTCTAGTTCTGTATTGCTTTTGCCTGATAGCTATGCCATTTAAGGAGTTTGAGTCCCAAATTGTATTCAACAAGACTTCCAAGGTTAAAATAAATAACGATGGAGATAATGGGCAACCTTGTCTTGTACCTTTTTGTATCTCGAAGGTTGTTGACAAATTTCCATTAATAATAAGTTGTGCATTTTGTTGCTGATAAATTGCTCCAATCGCCTGCCGAAATCGTGGTCCCATACCCATCTTTTCCAAAGTCTTGGTTAGAAAATTCCAATTCACTCGATCAAAGGCCTTCTCCGCATCCAAGAAGACCAGCACTGCAGAGATCTGCTTATTCTTATCAAGATAGTCAATTAAATCTATGAGTTGCCTTACATTCTCCTTCATGTGTCTGCCTTCAATAAATCCTGCTTGATCATGATGAATAACCTCTTGGATAACTGGCATCAATCTGTTGGCTAGTACTTTAGCAAATATTTTATAATCTGTGTTCAGAAGAGATATCGGTCTGTAATCCTCTGGTTTCTTAGGGCCATCTTTGTCTTTGGGTATCAATGATATAAAAGCCGCTTTCCATGAGAAAGGTATTTTACCTCCTTGCTGTATATTGCAAAATAGTTCTGTAAGATATTCAATCATTTCCAATTGTAAAGTTTTATAGTATATTGCAGTCAAACCGTCAGTCCCTGGAGCCTTGGCTAGTTTAAGTTGGTTTATAGCTAAAATAATCTCATCAGCAGTTATCAGACGTTCCAAATTTGACTTTTGAAGCACGGGTATTTTGGTAACCCTTTTTCCTTCCAAAAAATCATCTACTGATTTGTTCTGTATATTGTCTTGTACATATAACTTAGCATAATAGTCCACAAATGATTTTTTAATCAATTCTTGTTGATATACCATTTTCCCTCCATACTCAATTCTATCAATAATTCTATTATTCATGTTCTTTCTCAAAGTATAAGCCAACCACCTACCAGGTTTGTTAGCATTAGCAAAGGTGTTATGTTTTGCAAATTGTAAGTTGGCTGCTGTTTGTTCTGATATAAGCATTTGAAATTGATCTTTCAACAGTTTTATCGCCATCTGGAGTGCCTCATCTTTTGGAGTTGCTATAAGTAGCTGCTCCTTTTTTATTTCATCTTCCAATTCCATTCTCTTTTTCTGTCTACTTTGTTTATGTTTAAAATTCATATGTATCAGGACCCCGCGCATATAAGCTTTACTTGCATCCCAAACTGTTTCAATAGGAGTACCCTTATTCATGTTAAAACTAAAAAATTCCTTCATGTGTTTTTTAAGTTCATCAACATTTTTTTCATATCTAAATAAATTTTCATTTACTCTCCATGACCTTCTTGACCTCTTCCCTAGCTCAATCTCTAACCACACCGGGCTATGATCAGTTAGTGTCCTGGAAAGTATCTTGGTTTTCTTGACTTTAGGAAGTAAATCCGGTGTTAGCAAAAAAAAATCAATCCTTGAGAATGATTTATGTCTATCTGAATAAAAAGAAAAGTCCATCTCGTTTGGATGTTGTATCCTCCAAACATCTTTAAGTTCCAAGTCGTCTTGCAATTCAAAAAAAGCCTGTGGTAATTTAGTCGTAAATTTAGTCATTGTTCTCTTATCTATCCTTGGGGAAATCACTCCATTCCAATCTCCCATAATTAAAATACTCTTAAAATTCCAATCCAAAATTTTTGAGTGAAGCATCTTATAAAAGCTTTCTTGTTGTTGATTAGGTGCATATATTCCTACCACCAAGATAGGGCCAAATTCTGTGTCAAGTTCAATTGCTATATATCTACCACTGTCATCCGCCTCTATAATTTTAGCTGAGAATCTTTTATTTATATATATCACCACTCCATTTTTCTTTACCGAATTAGAGGCTGCATAAAATGTTCCCAGTCTTGGATTCGCTAAATACTTCTGATCTTGCAGCCTAATATGAGTTTCTTGAAGGCAAACATCGTTATTAAATTGCTTCAAATAATAAAATATTTTTTTTCTTTTTTGTGGGGAATTCAATCCATTCACATTCCAAGATAATAATTTAAACATCTTTTGGCCTGATCTGAAGCGTTGAGAGCTTTTGCTGAAGATCTCTCTCCACAAGGCTAATCTTGGGCCCTGCTCCTCCCATGGCTTCAAATTGCTTCTTGCCTTTGTCCCTCTTGGCACATTGTGCTTGGGGCTTCCCCTGCTTCTGAGATTCTTGCATTTGTCTAGTCGTAGATCTAGTAACACGTTGTTCCACTGGCTTAAGTAATGGCGTTTCAGTGAGGGTCTTGGACGGTTCCTCCAATGAAGAACTTAAAAGAGGTCCAGAGGGATCCACTTGGAATCCACCTACAACACCCTGAGCTTCCTTCTCTTTTTGCGTCTGCTTTATTTGTTGTTCTGTCTCTTTCTCAAACAGCCTCTGTTCTAAAACATCCAAATCTGCTGGTGTTGGTGTAGATGTGCGTGGGGGCATTGCACTTGCCTTCAGTATTTCATAGTAAAAGTCTCTTGCCTTGTCTATAGTATTCAAACGATACCTCACCCCTTCATATCTGAATATAACACCCATTGGAGCATCCCACCTATACTGTATCTCTCTTTTCTTCAGCTCCACTACCAAAAATCCAAAATCCCTTCTAAACTTTAACATCGCTGGTGGTAGCTCCTTGAAAACACCAATCATGTTCCCATCTATTTGAAGAGAAGAGTAAAAGGACTTCTGCAAAATGTCATTTCTAAAGTTTCTCTCAGTAAAATATATCACAACGTCTCTTGGTAATTGCCTTTGTAATGCTATACGTGAATTTGCTCTGTACATTTTATCAATCTTAGCAGAAATCTCATGGGGATCATCCACTTTTAATAACGTGGCCAAAGCATCGGCACAAACTTTTCTTAAGTCTTCTCTAGGATTTTCTCTTAAACCCCTCAGTCTGATGGCGTATTCCATAGATCTAAATTGTAGCATAATAATCTCATTATCCATCCTTTGCATATTCCCCTCCATTTCCACAAATTTCAGATCCGTTTCTTTCGTTTTAGTTTCCAAATCCAAAACCAGTTGCTCAACCTTACTATCCACCTTAAGAACAACTTCTGACAGACCCGTGGCTATTGCTTGGATGTTTTTATCAAGCTGATCATACTTTTTTATAGTATCCTGGACCATTTCCTTAACCTCATTAATTTCTTTACCTATAAAAGCAATTTCTTCACCTATAAAATTCTTCAGATCCTGGAGGTTTAATGCAATGCCTGGGGGAGCCCCCCCTTGTTCTGTTGCCATGCTTAACAAAAAAAAATGAAAACACTTCTTCCCAACTTTCTCACAAAATACTCTTCCCAGTAGATCAGGTTATATAAACTAACTTCAGAGTTGTTAATAGTTGTTTCAGCCGTTCCACCTTTACTCCCTTTCCGCCTCCAGCTGTCACAAATCAGTTAACTTTCATTTTCTTTAAGTTTTCAGCTATAAATTAACGCCATTTTGAAGCCTTTGTTCTGAATCCTTTCAAATTCAGCGGTACCGTTCTTTAACAAAAAATTTTTTTCAAACTTTAAATTTAAGATACTTGCAAATGTTTCCTTCTTGGGTTGTTTGGGGTTAAAAGTTGTTCACGGCATCTTGCTCCGCTAAATCCTTAGCGGAGGTTCCCAGTAGACCGGAGCTTAAAGCAGTTGCGAGGGGGGGCTCTCCTTGCCCACACCCCAGAGGCTATAAAACTTTCTGGGGAATTTCACAAGTGGCTCTACCCGACAGCGCTAGCTCTCTCCTAAATTCCTGAGGAGTTTGGAGTGTCCAAGGCAAAAAAAAACCGCTTCTACAGGCTACTGAGTCGGCAAGCTCAAAGAGAAAGCCTGCCTGCGACGACCGCCATCTTCCCGGAAGTCGAAATAGGTATTTCTTGAATTTCTCTGGGATAATACCTAATAAGAATATATCTGATCTAAATTCTATTTCTTGTTGTAACATTTTCTTTAACCATACTCTTATTTTAGTCCAATATTTCCTTGCTTCTGCACACGTCCACCACATATGATAGTATGAACCTATTGCTTGTTGACATTTCCAACAATTTGCTGATTTGTCTTTAGACATCTTTGCTAATTTTCTGGGTGTCTTGTGCCATTTATAAAACATTTTGTATAAGTTTTCTTTATAGGCCATTGACATGGTTAATTTATAGTTCCTTTCCCATAGTTGTTGCCACTTTTCTAGCTCAATCGTATGGCCAAAATTCTTTGCCCAAGTTAACATTGTATCTTTAACCACTTCTTCTTCTAAGATAGTTCTTAATAGGTAGCTATATAGTTTCTTAATTATATTTTTCTTCCGTTCCCATAAATATCTTATCCAGCTCCGAAGTTCCTAAGTTAAAACAGTATTCCCTTTTTTCTTTTTCATATCTTGCTTGTATTTGTGGAAACCATCCTATATCAATCCCTTGTTTTTCTAATTCTTGTTTTTGTTTTAATTCCCCCCTTTCTGTTAAAATATCTTTATATCTAATGATATTTTTCGTATTACTAATATTTGGATGTGACAATGCTTCCATTGTTGAAAGCCACATTGGTATTTCTAAATAGTATTTTGCTTTCACTCTTTCCCATATTGTTAATAATCCGTTCCTTACATAATGTCTTTGAAAATAGCCATGTACCTTACTTTTACCATACCACAAAAAGGCATGCCAACCTAGCTGCAAATCGTGACCTTCCAATGTCAATAATCTTGTATTACTCAGTAGAATCCAGTCTTTCATCCAAGCTAATCCCGCTGCTTGATAATACAATTCCCAATTTGGTAATCCAAATCCACCTTGAATTCTTGCATCTTGCAACATTTTTATGTTAATTCTTGCTTTTTTCCCCTACCATATATATTTCCCCACTATTTTGTTCATACTTTCAAAGAATTTTTTCTCCAATTTTATCGATATTGTTTGGAATAGGTATAGCAATCTTGGTAGTATATTCATCTTTACTACTGCTATTCTTCCCATCAATGATAATTGTAGGTTTTTCCATCTTTCCAAATCTATTTCTATTTGTTTTCTCACCTTATAATAGTCATCCTCCTTTAGTGTTCCACACCTTGATGTCAATTGAATACCCAAATATTTCACTTTTTTCACCACCTGTATATCCAGTTTCCCCATCAACTCTTTTTTCTGTTTTTCTGTCATATTTTTCACCAAAAGTTTTGTTTTATCTTTATTAATCTTCAAGCCTGCTACTTCTCCGTATTCTTCTATTATTTCAACTAGTTTTGGCCCTTTTTCTATTGGATCTTAAATACTAAACACCAAAACATCTGCAAATGCTTGTAGCTTATATTCTTCTTTCTTAACCCTCATCCCTTTTACCTCTTTATTTTGTCGTATTTCTCTGTTCAAAATCTCTAGTGTCAGTATAAATAACAATGGTGATAGTGGACAACCTTGTCTAGTTCCCTTCGTGATCTCTATCTTTCCTGTCTTCTCACCATTTACCATTACCTTTGCCGATTGGTTATTGTATATCGTTTTGATCATATTTATAAATCCCTCACCAAATCCCATCATTTGAAATTGCATTATCATAAATTGCCAGTTCACATTATCAAAGGCCTTTTGTGCATCCAGAAATAGCAATGCCAGTTGCTTCTCTGAGTGGGCTTTGTAGTATTCTAGCATATTTAATACAATTCGCATATTGCCTCTGATCTGTCTCTTAGGGAGAAATCCATTTTGGTCTGTGTGTGTAAGATAATTTAGGTAAAAGGTAAAGAGTAAAGTCAAAGTCAAAGTTCCAATTTGCTTTCTAGCCATTCAACAGTTAAACAGTTCTCAAGATCTATTGTTTCTTTTATTCTGTTAATGGCTCCATCTTTCTGTTCGCTGCTGGTCCGAGGGTGGGAGAGCTTTCTAATGTCTGTCCTCGTCCCCCCTCATCTCCTGCCACTCTTTCTTTAAACAAGTTTTTTCAACCGGAGGTTAAGGTTAATTACAGGAATGTTGTACTTTCAAGCAATCTTGTTATCTCACCCAAACGAAGTACTTTGCTGATTTTCCAATCTGCTCAGCGTGGAAGCTCACAATGTCTACCTTTCCTGCTTTAGGTCCAGGAGCAATTGCATAGCAATTTGCAGATGATTTAGGGGAGTTGCACATTCCCCAACCACACCTACTTGTGCCCCCCCCTCTTCACTGCCCCCCACAAGGCAGCTATGATTAATCATCCCTCAACATAGCAGGAAATCTGACGATTCTTCGGAGAGCCCCCCCAGAAAACACGTCCTGTTGCTGAGATTCAGCCCCCCCCCCCCCCCCCGGATTATGGATAAAAGGGAGCAATGAGATAACTACACTCTGCACAATTATTAGGCAAGTTGTATTTTGGAGGATTAATTTCATTATTGAACAACTACAGTGCTCTCAGTCAATCCAAAATGTTAATAAACTTCAAACCTGAACATTTAAGAAAGTAAAAGTGAGGTTTTGGCTTTCTTAGGGGAATATCTACGTGTGCACAATTATTGGGCAACTATTAGTGTGTAGAATTATTATGCAACTGAATGAAAAATGAAAATTTACCCACCTCACTCGTTTATTTGCATCTGTTAAAGTGAGAATAATAAGCAAACAACTCAAACTGTATAAATAAACATTTCTGACATTTCACACACAAAAATCAGTGACCAATATAGCCACCCTTCTTTTCAGTAACAGTCATTGGCCTTCCATTCATGAAGTCTGTCAGTTTCTTGATCTGTTGATGATAAACTTTTTGTGCAGCAGCAACCACAGTCTCCCAGACATTGTTCAGACAGGTGTACTGTTTTCCTTCACCGTAAATCTCCCTTTTAAGAAGGGCCCACAAGTTCTCAATAGGGTTTAGGTTAGGCGAGGAAGGGAGCCATGTCATTATTCTGTCATCTTTAAGGCCTTTACTGGCTAGCCACACAGTGGAGTGCTTTGATGCATGCATTGGAGCATTGTCCTGCATAAAAATCATGGTGGTCTTGAAAGATGCAGACCTTTTCCTGTACCACTGCTTGTAGAAAGTGTCTTCTAAAAACTGGCAGTAAGTTTGGGAGTTGATTTTGAGTCCATTTTCAACCTGAAAAGTTCCATCTTTAATAATACCAGCCCATACCAGTACCCCACCTCCACCTTGCTGGCGTCTGAGTAGAAGTGGAGCTCTGTGCCCGTTACTGATCCAGCCATGGGCCCATCCATCTGGTTCATCAAGAGTCACTCTCATCTCATCAGTCCATAAAACCTTTGAAAATTCTGTCTTCAGATATTTCGTTCTTAAAATTTTTATTGATTTTTACAAATTTTTCAGGGAAAAAGGGTACATAGGGATATAAAAAATTTTTTAGACAGCTACATCGTGCGGACGAAAGGAGAATCCCCCAAATCTCACTATTTTTACAATATATAAAAAAAGTTAGAAAAAACATCAACTTTAAATACTAGCAGTTCAAGTCTACCAAATAGTCATTCTGTTTCTAGCATTTCTTTTTTGCATCACTTCATAAAAAATACATTATAACAACAATTGTGGTAATGTTTCAAATCATTTTTGTGATCTGAGTCTTCTAGATGTTGCTTCCCCCCCCCCCCCCCCGGTCTGTTGGCAGAGGCTCAGCCACTTCCTCCCTCATCTCTTGTGTAAGATCCCCTATTCCGTCTAGGAGAGCACTATACTTCTTCATAAAAGCCTCAGCCTCCATGACTGTAGTAATTCTGGTTCTACTGCCCTCCCAGAAAATCAGCATGCCTTCTGGTAATAACCATTTAAACCAGACCCCCTTGTCATATAATTTTTTAGCTAAAGCGGAATATTTCTTCCTCTTATCTCTTACTTTCTTTGGGATCTGTTTAAGGATAGTTATTTCTTTGTCTTTATATTTTAGTGGACCACCCCTTTGAGCTCGTAGAACCTCATCTCTTGTAGTTTTTCTAAGAAATTTTACATGAACTTCCCTTGGAACATTATGTGTTCTTGCATATGCTGAATTAATCCTGTAAATCAGGTCAATATCCCAAACTAATTGTTGTTTATCTTTATTAATATATTCAGCTAATATTGTGGTCATAATCTCCTTAAGATCTTCATCCACTGCTTCTTCCAGGTTTTGAAACCTAAGGAAAAAAGACATCCTTTCAAATTCTGCCTTTATCACGTGGTTTTCAAATTCTACACTCCCCCTTTGGATTGCTCTAACCTCGTCTCTCACCCCAACCGCACCCTCCTCCAGTACCCCTATTCTCTGTTCATTTTGTGTGACTTGTTGTTGCGTTTCTCTGAGCCGATTGTTTAAGTCTGCAAGTTGTTTTTTTATTTCATCCTGTCCCTTTAAGAGAGATTGAAGCATCTGCTGGGTAGATAAGTCCTTTGAACTTTCTTCTGGGGCCTTAGGTTGTAAAAAAGACCCCAATTGTGATTGATGAGTGACAGGGCTGGAAGTAGTCGATGTTGGGGCCGAAGAAATCTTGCCAGGCGGTACTTTTTTCGGGGCCATCGTGAAGCTCGGAGGCTGTTATAAATCTTTACAGAGAGATGGCGTCTGCAGGAGGGCACAGCTGGTAGAAATCACAGGGTAAACAAATCAAAGGGAGAATAAATCTTCCAGACAGTTCAGTTAGATAAGTCCAAATGTTCCAAGTGGTCCAAATCCAAGGGAATAAAGTTTTTAAAGAGGCTCCTAGAGATCTCTGGGGTAGAGACTAGTTCAAAGCCTTAAAATCTTGCAAGGGAGGAGTCTTTTCCATCAAAGTTAAGAAGAAGGAGGAAGTAGCCATCTTGGCTCAGCCTTCACAGGGTCGGGAAACAACAGATCTCAAATTTCCATACATAGTTCAAAGAGAAGCCAGTTCAGCCATCCTTTCTCCCGCAATTGCAGTCTAAAGTTATTTTCCAATCATTTAAGAAGAGTGAAAATAGTTTTTTAAAACTCCCTCTCTCTCCTGCATGGAGAGAGATTTTACAAACGCCGCTTTTCCGAGGGGGGTGGATTCCCCCCCCCTCCAATCTTAATTATTCCAGGATTGAAACCAAGTTCTAAGCAGACTGCAGTTTATTCAATAAGCAAAGCAATAAAGGATTTGGGGAGACTTCCCCCTCACCACACTTCGACTGTATCTTCTTTAGTTAGAAACCTCCCAGAGCCGTTCGGCGAAGAGGCGACGTCACTCGCCCCCCCACTGCTCCCCGGCACCTAGGCGAAGCTGGAAAAACACCCCCACCGGCTGCCGCCGCTGCGGGGGGTCCCAGCAAGCCGCCTTTCAGCAGGAGACCCTTTTCTCGAGCCTCCTGTGCTCCTTTCGGAGCCCGCCAAGGGAGTGATCGGCGGACTATGCGTCCGTTGCCATTCGGTCCTGGAAGCGGAAGTCTGTCTTCAGATATTTCTTGGCCCAGTCTTGCTGTTTCAACTTATGTGTCTTGTTCAGTGGTGGTCGGATTTCAGTCTTCCTTACCTTGGCCATGTCTCTGAGCACTGAACACCTTGTACCTGTGGTCACTCCAGGTAGGTTGCAGTTCTGGAATATGACAGTACTGGAGGATAATGGATTCCTGGTAGCTTCATGTTTGATTCTTCTCAAATCTTTGGCAGTTAATGTGCGTCTTTTTTTCTCAACACATTTCTTGCTACCCTGTTGACTATTTGCAACAAAACATTTGATGGTTCTGTGATCACTCCCCAATAACTTAGCAATTTCAAGAGTGCTGCATCCCTCTGAAAGACTTTTTACAATTGTTGACTTTTCAGTGTCAGTTACATCTCTTTTTTGGCCCTCATTACACAAAAACACATCACCTGATATGCTTATATCCACTAAGCATTCACGTTTATACAGCTTGGAGGTGGAAAATATGCATTAAAATGATGATATGGTCAAAATACTCAGCTAATAATTGTGCACACAGTGTATATATAGAGGATAAAATAAATATATATTTATAACTGCACTAAAGAAGATCAGAAACCATTTCTTTCTATCTTTTTTCTTTCCTTTATTTCTTATTCACTTCTTTTTCTTTTTCTTTAAATTTGTATTCTTTTTACTCTGAAAAACCTCTAATGAAAATTAATTTTAAAAAAGCTTATACTATTGTAAGATACTTCATACCATTTTTCCAATCAAAATCTACATGTCCTATTGAACTTTAAGTTAAAAACTCTTGGTAACTCAGTTCTGATCTTTTAAAAAATCTAGTTATTAAGTAATGCATTAAATCAGTGCTATATACATTATATATTAAATTAAGATACGAATTTCAAAACTCAAATTGTGGATGTAGCATGATTCTATGGAAAATATTGTAGTCCAAGAATGGTTTCTAGTTAAATATTTAAAAAATTGCAATTTCTTTTCTTTTTTTTTTCTTTTTTTACTGGAGCTTTCTAAGAGCTGCCTGGATTTCACCTTCGGTCTTGCTTCCCCCACAGCTTCTGTGTTCGTATTTGTAATTTCTTGGATTAATGTCGGGGCTTGCTGCATCTTTAATTCTTGCTCTTTGCGTTTAGTGGCCGCTCGAGTTTGTCTTTGTTTCATAATTTCTTCCGTCTCCTCAGGTAAGTCCAGAGCTTGAGCAGCTCCCGCTTGTGCCTGAATATCTTGCTGTCTGGTCTCGCCTGTTTCTTTTCTTCCTCTAGCTCCTAGGGATGGGGGGTATCCAGCCTTTAATACATTGCTGTAGAAATCTCTTGCTTTCCAAACTGAGTTAAGACGATATCTTTCACCTTGAAAATTCACCACCAATCCGGCTGGGGCCTCCCATCTATATTGTATCTGGCGATTTCTAAGTTCGTCCACTAAAAATGCGTAACGCTTTCTGGATCTTAACATTTTTGGAGGGATTTCCTTCAATACTACCACGTCTTGTCCTGCCACTTGTAATTTATTTTTGTAAGTTGCTTGCAGTATTTCATTCCTAGTTTTCCTGGTGACAAAATAAATCACAATATCTCTTGGTAGTTGTCTCTGTCTGGCAATCCATGAATTGACACAGTAAATTTTATCGATCTGCCAGGCACACTCTACCTTTGGTTCACCAGTTAATTGAGCGAAAGCTTCAGCAAAAATATCTCTCAGATCTTCTTGGTTATGTTCTTTCAGACTTCTTATTCTTAAGGCAAATTCCATTGTTCTGTATTGTATCATTGTAACTTCTGCCTCTGATTTATTGATTTTGCTTTGTGCCTTCTCAACTTCATTCTCCAACTTGATATTAGACTGATTAATTTCTTCCACCTTCTCATCCAGAGATGTTACATAACCAAGTAGACCTTTAAATGCATCTACAATGTCCTGCCTAATCTGTTGATTATGGGTTTGGATTAAATCTTTAATTCCAGACATTTCCTCAGACACATCTTTAAAAGCATTTGAAATCTTTTCCTCCAAAACAACGGCTTGGTCTTTTAATGCATTTTGGAGAGCCTCAAGTGTCAGAGTTTGTGTTTCTACTGGGGGTAATAAAGATTGTAATTTCTGTGTCTGGGCTGGGGAACTTCCAGCACTCTTGGAAACACTTAGTTTTGTTTATTTTGAAGCCATTTCAAGATATTCAAACAAACTTTTCAACAGCCAGTTTATTGAGTCCAAAAAGTCCACCTACTCCCCCAGATTTGTTAGCTAATACTGTTTTCTTTGATCTTAAACTCTGGAGTCTTTTAACATCGTTAGCAGGCAGTTAACAAGTGCTGTCCCTTTTAGGTTTCACTTTCGACACACCCTTTGTTATTCAATCGCCATCTTAAGTCCCTTTGTCTTCACAGTCTTCACAGAGGGAAGTATATTACATCGGAATTAAGAGTTGTACTTACAATTATATTCCCTCCTGTTTTGCTCTGCCTGTGTATCAATCAAATATAGATTTAAACACTGACAGCAGGGGTGGTCGTAGCGTTTCGTTTCTGCAAAAGCAGAAGCGCCCCGGAAGAGGAGCTATGTCGGGCTTCTGGGGAGCTCTCACCCTTCGCACCCCAGAGTTTCTCCTGGGGGTCCCAGGGAGCTCTACCCTCTCCCGTATGTTCGCCCCCCCCTTTTCCCGAGGGGGGAGTTTTCAAGCCGCTAGACAGCTGATTTATGCTGTTCTAGCAGCTTACTCAGTCACTGGGCTGGCGTTCCCTAGGGAGTGTCTTACAATGTCGACGGTGCCACCGGCGCAATTTCTTTTCTTGTCGAACTCCCAAACAGAATACCCCAATGGGTCATCTCAGATCGAAGAGTCCAATTCACAGCAAAGTTTTGGAGAGAGTTCCTAAGGTCAGTCGGATCCACACAAGGACTCAGCTTGGCTTTTCATCCGAGTACGAACGGCGTGGCAGAACGTGCAAACACAATGGTGGAACAGTATATAACAGTAATGGCAAACCTTTTAGAGACCGAGTGCCCAAACCACAACCCCAAACCCACTTATTTATCTTGGAGTGCCAACACGGCAATTTAACCTGAATAATGAGGTTTTCGTTTAGAAAAAGAACTCATACGTGATTAACGTCTTTTCTCTGAAAAAAAAAAACAGTAACAGCGCTTTCAATGATACAAACACCTTTTTATTGAAAGGTAGAAGTTTGAATTTGGCATGCTTTTGATTAATGTGACATTTGCTGTCGTATGCACGCTGATAATTTTTCTAACCTTGGCTCATTCTTTGTAAATTTGAGAGGAGCACATGCAGCACTCAGGTCATCTGTTAGTCCAGGGGTGTCAAACTCAATTTCAATGAGGGCTCCATTGTGGTTGACTTCGGGGGCCAGGGTGGCCGTGGCCATGTTGGGCATGGCCAGCTCCCACTGCTGCTGTGCTCGATCTCCTTGGTTGCCCATGGTGTGTGCAGGAGGGCAAAGTATGTGGGTCAAAGGGAGGCACACTCCCTCTCCTTACGAGACCTGGCTTTGTAACCAAAGCATCCTCAGTGATAGGATGGGAGACCACCAGGAGAGGTCAGGAGGAGTGGACAAGGGGATGGTAAAAGGCAGCAGGGCTGCTGGTGATGAAGTGCTAAGGCAGGATTTACCTCATACCCCCACTCTCTCATTATAATCTCTTTCCTTCCCTTCTTTTTCCTTCCCTCTTCATTCTTTCTTCTTCCTTCTCCTCTTTCCTTCTTTTTACTTTCTTGCTCTCTTCGTCTTTCCTTCTTTTTCTTTGTCTTTCCTGTCCCTTCTTGGATGCTCAAATGCAAAAGGGGAAACATTCCTTGCCTTGTGATCAAATGCCACTTTTGCTAGTAGTTTGTGGCCACCTAAAAGACTGAGAACAAACCAGGCTCAGTTTATTCCATGCTTGTGTTTCATGGGGACAGACTACAGTACAGCAAAACTGTGAAAATGTTGGCTCTGAAAGTTGATCAGAGCTACTCTGTTTTTTATGTGCAACAGCTTTAGCATTTAAGAACAGAGCTTAATTGCTTTTCTATTAATACATAATGATCCTTAAAAGAGCTCTTCTGTAGGGACCCTGCCATGGTCTAATTCAGACTGGAAATACAGCAAAGGAAACTATTTTCCCCCACTTGCTTTGTCCTGTTTTCCCCACTGGAAATAGCTGTTTGCAACACACAAGGAGGGGATACTTTCCTAACAGCTCACAATTCAAAAATACCAATGTGCCCACGAGGTAACTTAGGGTGGGGAAGGCCATGGGGGGGGTAGTGATAGAATAGACCCTCAAGACCTCCCCAACCTACTAAGATGCCTCCTGCTTCTCCCTTCCTGCAACACACGAGGGAGGTCACACCTTGGACCTTGTTTTTGTCTCTCGCCAGTGGTTGAGTGATCTGGGAGGAGTGAATTTAACCATCACTCCTCTGTCATGGTCAGATCACTCACTCCTCCATCTTGACTTCCCTGGTGCTACTCCTCGCTGCGGGGAGGCGGAACCGGAGAACACTAGATGGTTCCGCCCCAGGCGCTTGATGGAACCAGACAGGTTCCAGACGGAGCTTGGGCCACCTCCTGCAGCCCTGACCCGCCCTCGGGTAGAGGACCTGGTGGCCGCGTGGAATAATGCGACTACCGGGGCCTTGAACCGGGTGGCGCCTTTGCGGCCTCTCCGGCGGCAACGATCCACCCTGGCCCCTTGGTTTACCGAGGAGCTAAGGGTGATGAAGTGCCGCAAGAGATGCCTAGAGAGTCGTTGGAGATCCTCCCGATCCGAACTTGACCGAGCACAGGTACGAGCCCATTTAAGGACGTACCTAGTGGCATTGAGAACGGCCAAACGTCAATATTGTGCCGCTCTCATTGCATCCGCAGAGAACCGCCCTGCCGCCCTGTTTCGGGTGTCCCGCTCTCTTCTGTTTCAGAGGCCACGGGAGGCCCCTTTACAGGGCAGGGCAGAGGAGTTTGGGAAATATCTGCAGGATAAAGTCGCTCAAATCCGGAAGGATTGGGTCCCCTTCAGTGGCCCAGTCGAGACGCCAGTGGCGAGTCTTGAGAAACCTTTTTGGGAGGAGTTTGACTTGGTTGTCATCGAGGATTTGGACAGATTGCGTGGGCGACTGCGACCTACCACATGTTTACTGGACCCGTGTCCCTCCTGGCTTGTACTGGCATCCTGGGAGGTTACACGTGACTGGCTCCTGGACCTAGTGAACGCTTCGTTGGGTGAGGGGTCTCTCCCGGCCGCCTTGAAAGAGGCGGTGGTGAGACCCTTGCTCAAGAAGCCTTCCCTGGACCCTATGGAGCTGGTCAATTATCGTCCTGTCTCCAACCTTCCCTTTTTGGCGAAGGTTGTGGAGAGTGTGGTGGTTTCTCAGTTTCCACGACATCTGGAGGAGAATGATTATCTAGACCCGTGCCAGTCCGGCTTTCGCCCTGGGCACAGCACAGAGACGGCCTTGGTCGCGTTGGTGGATGATCTCTGGAGGGCCAGAGATAGGGGCTGTTCCTCTATCCTGGTCCTATTAGACCTCTCGGCGGCTTTTGATACCATCGACCATGGTATCCTGTTGCACCGACTGGAGGGGTTGGGGATCCGGGGCACCGTCTTGCGGTGGTTCGGCTCCTACCTCTCCGGCAGGACGCAACGTGTGTTGGCAGGAGAGCAGAGGTCGACCCTAAGCCCCCTTATCTGTGGGGTGCCACAGGGGTCGGTCCTCTCGCCACTCCTGTTCAACACATACATGAAGCCGCTGGGTGGGATCATCCGTGGTTTTGGGGTGGGATACCATCTGTACGCTGATGATACTCAGCTGTACATTTCCACCCCGAACCACCCCAACGAGGCCGTCGAAGTGATGTCCCGGTGTGTGGAAGCCGTACGGGTCTGGATGGATGACAACCGACTCAGGCTCAACCCTTCCAAGACGGAGTGGCTGTGGGTTCCGGCTCCCCGGTTCAACCAGATAATTCCATCTCTGGCCATTGGGGGCATTCAACTCACCCCCGTGGAGCGGGCGCGCAATTTGGGCGTCCTCCTGGATGCCAGGCTGTCCATGGATGAACATGTGACAGCCGTGGCCAGGGGGGCGTTCCATCAGGTTCGCCTGGTGCGCCATTGCGCCCCCTATTGGACCGGGACGCCCTACGCACAGTCACCCATGCGCTGGTGACGTCTCGCCTGGACTACTGCAACGCTCTCTACATGGGGCTTCCCTTGAAATGCACTCGGAGACTACAGTTGGTCCAGAATGCGGCCGCGCGGGTGATTATGGGGAGCACCAGGTACTCCCATGTGACACCACACCTGCGCGAGCTGCACTGGCTTCCTGTGGTCTATCGAGTGCGTTTCAAGGTTTTGATCACGATCTTTAAAGCGCTCCATGGCTCAGGACCTAGTTACCTGCGGGACCGTATTCTGCCCCACACATCCCTACGACCTATTCGCTCGCACAGAGAGGGACTTCTCCAGGTGCCGTCCACTAGACAATGCCATGGGGCGGCGCCTAGGAGCAGAGCCTTCTCTGTGGCGGGCCCAGCCCTGTGGAATGACCTCCCCCCGGATATTAGGACCACTACAGACCTCCGCTCCTTCCGTGTTAAGCTCAAGACCCACCTTTTTCAAATATCTGGCCTGGCTCAACCATAACTTCGTTACGCTCCTGAGGGGTTTTTAATTTAGCAATTTTATTTAAGGGGATTTTAAACTGTGTTTTAATTGTGTTTTTAGCTGTGTTTATTGTCCTTCACTTACAAGTCTACTCTCCTTCATGCACAAATGTAATTGTCCTTGTTTTTTCGTATGTATGTGTGTCCTATGTGTATTTTATCCTTTTGATTGTACGCCGCCCCGAGTCCTTCGGGAGAGGGTTGCGGCTAATCAAATAAAATTTATTATTATTATTATTAACAAGAACTCACCTTGCAAACATCTGTCTCCTCTCTTGTTTCTCTGTTTCTTTGCCTTTGAAGAAGGGAGAGGAGAGTTGGCTGGGAAATGCTTTTCATGCCAAGAATGGATGCTCCTGGGTGCTATAATATTGTGAAGATTCAGGCACCCATCCTCTTGCAGAGTCAGGGACCCAAAAACTTTCATTCTCAGTGCAAAAAGTGTTTGCCTGTTCCTCCCCTCCCCCCAACTACTTTACACTTCACTACTTAATGAGGCTTCTTTGTCTCATGGAGCAGGTGAGACAGAGACAGCAGTGCTTCTTCACTCAGTTGGAGGCTTCCTTCAGCCTTCAAACAGTTGCAGGGGGGGGGGATTGCTTCCAGGTTGGTGCAGTAGGCTTTCCAGGCCCAAAATGGAGCGTGGAAAGCACGAGGTGTTTTTCCCGTTTTGGGCCTGGAAAGCCGCCTGCACCAACCTGGAAGCAAAAAAAACCCTGCAACTGTTTGAAGGCTGAAGGAAGCCTCCAACTGAGCAAGGAAGCATTGCGGGGCCGGGCCATTCACACTCACATCCAGCACGCCGGAGTTTGCTGCACGTGATTTGTCCCCCCACCCCCCCATGCATGATCATGCATCCCCCTCCCTGGCCCTCCATAGAGGCCCGAAAGTCAGTTGGCCGGCAGGAGGCGCTTGTGCATGTGCATGCGTAGAGGAGCTGGGCTGGGGCGGCGGGTGTGCCTGCAGAGAGGGCTCAGCGTGCCACCTATGGCACGTGTGCCATAGGTTCACCATCACAGGTATATAAGATGCTATGTGGATTACCACCAAGAAAACTGGGCAGAACTGTTGCCGTGTGCTGAAGTGGCATATAACAAACCCGTGCATAGCAGCACAGGATTAACCCCCCCCCTCCAAATTACCAGCGGCATGGAGTTTGTCCCCATGCCTGAACTGCCCAGAGAACCCCCCCCCCTCCATGACTTTGACAAATGGATTGAGTCGCTAAAGAAGGGGTGAGAGAATACGAAAAAAGTGCTGGCAGAAGCCGCTGAGAAGTACAAGAAGCAAGCAGACAAACACCGATCTCTTCAACCCCCCTTCCGTGTGGGAGATAGGGTTTTTCTGTCAACCAAATACATACGGCTAAGACTGCCTAGCAAAAAGCTAGGACCTAAATTTTTAGGTCCATTTCAAATAGTGAAAGTAATTAATCCAGTGACAGTTCATCTTAGCCTCCCCCGCATTCTAGGGAAAGTTCATCTTGTATTTCATTGTAGCTTGCTGAAACTAGCCCCCGGGTCTCGATTGAGATGTCAAACCCAGCCACCTCTTAAGCCTGTAGTACAAGGGGGAAACCCATTATGAAATAAAAAAAGATTTTGGACTCCAGAATATATAGGGTTCATTTACATTATTTAGTTCATTGGAAAGGGTACCCTTTGCCAGAAGCTACCTAGGTCAAAAGCTGGCATGTGAAGGCAGATAGGCTAGTTAAGCAATTCCATGACAAATACCCTGACAAGTCAAAGGGTCACTCGGGGGCAGGGTGGAGGTGGTTAGGACTTTGATGTTAACCACCTGTATTATTCTCATTGCAGGACACAATCTTATGTGGGGGTGGGGGAGCCTGTCAGTCCTGGAAGCCATCTTTTGCGTTGGGCCTTCAGGCCTTTCAAATTTATTGCTGTGGGAAACTGGGAGGGGGGATTATATAGAGTGGGGTACATATACTCAAAATAACATTCCTTTCTCAGAGAATCAAGGACACCTTGCCCTGCACTTGGAGTGGCGTGACTGGGGGGCATCTCCAGTTGGGATGGTGCTTGATAGGAACATGTGATGGACATGTGGGTGCTGGGCAGGGACTTGAACTTTTGGTTGGGTGGGGAAAACCTGGAAACTTTCAGATTCGGGTTTTCCCAGATGTGTCAATATGACATCTTTAATAAAATGGAATTGAGGAATCTAAAGCCTTGGAGTCTTCTTTCGTTAGGGGTGTTACTTGGAACCCTGACATCTGGATCACAAAAGGCTTTTCGGGATCGGGGTGCTTTAAAACCGGTTCTTTGGTGAATAATCTCTTTAGGGTCTCAAATGCCTCCTGGCATTTCATAGTCTATTGGAGTGGCTGTCTCAGTCAGGGTTTGACACCCCTTTTTCCTGTTTTTAGTAGTTCTGTGATTGGCAGGGCTATGTTTGCGAATGAAGGGATGAATTGCCTGTAGAAGATAGCAAATCCCAGGAAGCTTTGTAACTGCTTACAGGTCTCAAGGGGCTGCCATTCAAGGGTAGCTTTCACTTTCACCAGGTCCATCTCCACCCCCTTGTTTGACACTCAGTAGCCCAGGTAGTCCAGGTGGGTCTGGTGGAACTCGCACTTGCACAGCTTAGCGTATAGGTTCACTGCCAGTAGATTCTTGAGGACTTGGAAGACTAACTGGACGTGCTCTCCCATCATTTCGGTAAAGATAAGGATGTCATCTAAGTAAACTAGACACCCCTTATACAGGTGGTCATATAGCACCACATTTATCAACTCCACGAACACCGCGGGGGCTCCTTGCAGTCCAAATGTCATCACCTTGTACTGGAAACTTCCCAGCGGGCAATTGAATGCCATCTTTCATTTGTCCCTCTCTCTGATTCTGATACGGTAATATGCTTCCATCAAGTCTAACTTGGTGAATATCTTTCTCTTAGCCAGGTGTGCTAGCATGTCTTTCATAAGGGGGTACATGTTTTCCACACACACACCATTGATCCCTCTAAAATCCACACACAATCTCAAGAGTTCTGTCTTTTTCCCCCCTTAAACAGGACTGGAGCCGCTATGCGGGATTTGGCCAGTTGGATGAAGCCTCTGACTAGATTTTTGTCAGTGTACTCTCTTAGCTCCCTCATTTCTCTGGGGGTCATAGAGTATATTTTGGGCTTAGGCAGTTTCACCCCTGGCAAGATTGCTATTGTGCAGTCTGTGAGGCGATGAGGGGGCACTACATCACATTCCTTTTCACTAAACATCTCTGCCAGGCCCTGGTACTCTCTGGGGATGATTTGGGTCCCTGGGGACTGATCTGACCTGGCCTTTGAGTATTCTGGGCCCTTGCCATCTGTCTCCTGCGGCGTGGCTTGCACAGTTCGATCATGTGGGGGAGGGAGAGGGCCTCTACCTAGCCTCAACTTCCTGTCCCGCCCCCTTCCCACCATATCACCAGGCCCCACTTGTCCAACCAGGCTAATTCCAGGATCATATCTTCTGTCATTTTTGGGACGATCACAAACTGGATCATCTCCCAGTGATGACCCATCTCCAGCTTCACAGGCTCGGTTAAGTGTGTAATGGGAACCCCCCTATCAGTGAGCCATCAACCTGCCTGAACCTCATGGATCTGGACAACTTCCTCACTCGGATACCCAGTTCTAAAACGGTTGGCAGGTTTATCAAGCATTGGGTGCAGCCTGAGTCTATTAGGGCTTCAAACTCCACATGAACTTGGGTGCCACAATTCTCACGGGGATATTGAAGGGCCGGATGGCTCTACTCACCATCGGGTCTCCTTCTCCCTCATCCTCACTGTCATACGAGGCTGGTGACTGGCCCCCTTTGGCCAGAGTTCCCTCCCCCTCAGGTGGGTGAGAGGGGACCTCAACGGCCTGGCGGGCCAAGCTGGACTATTCTGGCCCCTTCCGTGGTGAGTTCTTTGGCTTAGTCAATACTGGCAACCCCGCCTTTGGTTTGGGAGTGGGCACCAGGCACTCTGCTGCTTGGTGCCCCAACTGGCTGTATCAGAAGCACTGGATGGGGGGGGGGCAGTTTGGTCTCACTGGTGGGCTGGTAGGCGTGGCTGAGGTCGATTGGCTCTCTTGGCTTTTCCTCAGTTTCACTTCAGTGTTGCCCCTTGGTTGGCAAGCCCACAGCTCCACGCAGCTCCAAGCCCTCAGCTCCACTGTAGCAGTCCAGTACCATTCATGCAGTTGGTCAGGGAGGCCCTGCTAGGCACATGCCTGGTGTAGTTTTCTGTCAAGACCCTCTTTGGAATGGTAAACAAGCAGTCGTTCCGGCCAGTGCCGCAGCTTTCCTGCGACCCTCTGAAATTCTCGAATGTATTCCTTTGCTGGCTGCCCCCTTTGCTTTAGCTCTCATATCTCCCTCTCCGCCTGCTGGGCTTTCACCTCATCCTCGAACCTTGCCCTCAGCTCCCCCAGGAACATCCCAGCATCCCTCAGCTCAGGTGTGTCCTCGCCATGAAGGGCAGCCACCTATTCTGCTGCTTCCCCCTCAAGGTTGGCAGCTACCACATTCACCATCACTCTCTGGGTTGGGTAGGCTAAGGTGTAACGTTGCAAGTGGCCCAGCACATGGTTGAGGAAGAGTGCCAGCTTGTCTGAGTTCCCATCAAACATGATCTTCAGGGGAGGAGGCTCCATTTGGTAGGGTGGCGGCCAGTATCTTGGGTACCACCCGGGCTCTGGGGAAGGAAACTGGGTCTGGTGGCACCAGGGCCCCCCAGGAAGGGGTGGCTGTGGCTGCCCAGCAGGTCTGGCCGCTCGTGGAGGGGTCGCTGTGGGCCCGGACTGGGGGCAGGGCTTACCCTCGTCGCCATAGCTGGTGGCAGCTGGTGGCTCAATCGCTCTTGCAGTTACTACTGTTGAGCCAGGTACCACCTCTGCTATACTTGTGCATTTGGTTTTTCTTGCCTAAATGTAGAACCTTACTTTTCTCCCCCATTGAATTTCATTTTGTTAGATAGCGCCCAATGTTCAAGTCTGTCAAGATCTGTCTGTATCTTGAGCCTATCTTCTGGAGTGTTGACTATTCCTGCCAGTTTGGTGTCATCTGCAAATTTGATGAGTTCCCCATCTATTCCCTTGTCCAAGTCATTGATGAAGATGTTGAAGAGTACTGGGCCTAAAACAGAGCCTTGGGGTACTCTACTGCATACTTCCCTCCATGTAGATGCAGATAAGAGATCCTGCAGGAGAAGAGCAGTCTGGACAACTGTGGGATCTGGCAGGGTGAGAGCTGTGAACCATAAACACAAAGCTTTTGCTGTGACCCAGCATAACAGATATAGCGCCCTTGCTGACCCTAATGGGGACACTAAAGAGACAGGTCAAAGTAATTGTGATAATGAGGACAAAATGAGCAGGGGATCGTGGTCCAAAACGAAGAACTTTCTTCGGAAAGGCGAAATGGGGAACCAGGTATCACATCAGTCGCACAAGAAGAGCAAGGTATGCAAAAAGAGAAGTCACCTTCTGGTTGGTGATTCAATCATAAGGGATGTAAATTTAGGAAAGGATATGGAGGTTTTAAAAGAGGTCAGGTGTCTGCCAGGTGCTACTGCCAGCAGAGACAAGAGGCATATTCTTAAGATAGTCAAGAATGCAAGTAAGGACTGTGATGTTGATGCTATTATACATCTTGGCATAAATGATCTGTCCCAAAAAGATGTACTTTCTGTGAAGAATGATTTCCAGAGCTTGGGGTATGAACTTAGTAGTATAGGTTGTAGGCTTATCTTTTCAGAGGTTTTACCAGTATATAAGGAACAAAACGGGAAGGGCCAGTGTGTAGCAGAGTTTAATGTGTGGCTAAAGGAGTGCTGTAAAAGGGAAGTCTTTGGTTTTATTAGTCAAGATGCCTGCAGCTGGTCCAATGAAAAACTGTACAAAAGAGATGGTTTACACCCATCCAAGAAAGGGACTGAGTTACTTGGCATTAAATTCACAGATTTTCTGGATAAACATTTAAACTGAACAGCGGGGACAGAGAATTAATTGATACAGAACATTTCTGTCCCCAGCAATCTAAAATTCATAGGGTTATCAGTGCATGTAACACAGATTTTATTTATTTATTTATTTCTTGGATTTCTAAACCGCCCCCTCTCCCAAAAAGGGACTCGGGGCGGTGTACAGTCAAATGCAGGTAAAAATACAATAATATAAAACAATTAAATACATTTGGATGGAGGAGATAAGGCTGTACAAGAAATAAATATACTATAAAACCCTAAAAATATCCCCAATTAAAATACCCAAACCCAATTAAAATATATCCCCGGGAGGTAAAACTAAGGGAGTGCCAAGCCAGCTGATTGAAATAGGTGAGTCTTTAATTTTTGACGGAAGGAACGGAGGTCGGTGGTAGTTCGAATATCAGGGGGGAGGTCATTCCAGAGGGTTGGGCCCATCACAGAGAAGGACCTACTCCTAGGTGTCGCCCGCTGGCATTGCCTAGCGGACGGCACCAGGAGGAGTCCCTCCCTGTGTGAGCGGATAGGTCGCAGGGACGTGCGGGTAAGATTATCACTCTCGCTGTCAAGCAAAACCAAGCATTTAATAGTGAGTGCCATACCATGTGCATGAATCATACAAGTGGCAAGAAAATAGGGGCAGTCAGGCATAACACAGGTTATGTAGACAGTAAACACAGGGTCAATCAAAATGGACTCAAATGTCTATACACCAATGCACAGAGTATGAGGAATAAACAGGGCGAATTAGAAATTCAAGTAAAAGTGGGCAGATACGATATTGTTGCCATTACAGAAACTTGGTGGGATGAAACCGACAAATGGAACATACAGCTAGAAGGATTTAAATTATTTAAAAGAAATAGACCAAATAAAAGAGGAGGTGGAGTTGCACTATATATAAGAAATAATTACCTCTGTACAGAAATAGAGCACAACAACGAGTCCCTTTTTGGGAGAGGGGCGGTCTAAAAATCTAAGAAATAAATAAATAAATAAATGATGAGAACTATCTTGAATGCATTTGGGTCAATATTAAAGGTTGGGGGGGGGGGGATGACATTGCCCTAGGTCTATACTACAGGCTACCCAACCAAGCAGAGGAAGTAGATGAACTTTTTGCTAGTCAGCTAATTAAGGTATGTAGGAAGCACACCACAATAGTAGTGGGGGATTTTAACTACCCTGACATCAACTGGGAAACAAACTCTGCACCAAGTGGAAGATCCAACAGGTTCCTAACAAACCTAGCAGACCACTTTGTTTCACAAAAAGTAGAGAAGGGAACAAGGGGATCAGCCATATTGGACTTAATTCTCACTAACAGAGAGGAATGCAATACTGGAATTCAACATTAGGCAAACACAAGTAGTAGAACAAAGTGAAACTAGAGTCTTGGACTTTAAGAGAGCTAATTTCAATAAACTTAGAGAGAGCTTGGGAAAAATTCCATGGATGAGAATCTTCAAGGGGAAAACAACTCAAGAAGCTTGGGAAATTTTGAAAAATGAGATTACAATAGCCCAGTCTAGCACAATACCAATGAAGAAGAAAAATAACAGCTCCCAAAAGAAACCAGCATGGCTGCATAAAGAACTCTCTGACAAATTGAAAGACAAAAAGGATAAATATAAAAAGTGGAAAGAGGGGGACATAACTAAGGCAGAATATCAGCAAATAGCCCCAGCATGTAAAGATGAAGTGAGGAAAGCCAAGGCTCACAATGAAGAAAGGCTTGCCACAAAAGTAAAAAATAACAAAAAAACCTTCTTCCAACATGTTAAAAACAAGAAAAGAGTTAAGGAAACAATTGGTCCATTGCTGGGAGAAAGTGGCAAGAAGGTGACAAGCAACAGGGAGAAAGCAGAACTATTTAACCCATGTTTTGTATCTGTCTTTACACAAAGGGATAAAACAGTCCAACCTATCAAAAACAGCACCACAAAAATCAGATTAGGAACACAAGTTGAAATAGGGAAGAAAATGGTAAGTGAGCATCTGTCTACCCTAGACGAGTTCAAATCACCAGGACCAGATGGATTACACCTCAGGGTTCTGAAGAAACTGGCAGACGAGATCTCAGAACCACTGAACTATATCTTTCAGAGATCCTGGAGCACCGGGGAACTACCAGAGGACTGGAAAAGAGCTGATGTGGTTTTCATCTTCAAAAAAGGGAAAAAACCAGATCCAGGAAACTACAGACCTATCAGCCTGACCTCAATTCCAGGAAAGATTCTGGAAAAGATAATCAAGCAACGAATTAGCGAACACCTAGAAGCAAACAAAGTAATAGCCAAAAGCCAACATGGGTTTGTCAAAAACAGATCATGCCAGACTAATCTTATTGCATTCTTTGATAATGTGACAAAATTAGTGGACCAGAGGAATGCCATCGATATAGTTTACTTGGACTTCAGTAAGGCATTTGATAAGGTAGACCATAACCTACTACTAGATAAAGTAGAAGAATGTGGGTTAGACAGCATCACCACCAGATGGATTCGTAACTGGCTGACCAACCGCACTCAACGTGTAGTCCTCAATGGAACTGCATCTACATGGAGAGAGGGATGCAGTGGAGTACCCCAAGGCTCTGTTTTGGGCCCAGTACTCTTCAACATCTTCATCAATGATTTGGATGAGGGAATAAATGGGGAACTCATCAAATTTGCCGATGACACCAAGCTGGCAGGAATAGCCAACACTCCAGAAGATAGGCTAAAGATACAGAAGGATTTTGACAAACTTGAACATTGGGCACTATCTAACAAAATGAAATTCAATGGTGAAAAGAGTAAGGTTCTACATTTAGGCAACAAAAACTAAATGCACAGGTACAGTATAGGTGGTACCTTGCTCAACAGTAGTAACTGTGAAAGGGATCTTGGAGTCCTAGTGGACAACCATTTAAATATGAGCCAGCAGTGTGCAGCAGCTGCCAAAAAAGCCAACACAGTTCTAGGCTGCATCAACAGAGGGATAGTATCAAGATCACGTGAAGTGTTAATACCACTTTATAATGCCTTGGCAGTGACGTGCGGTCAGGGGAGGCAGAGCCTCAACACTGTCAATCATGAAAAGGAAAAAAATATAAACGGGAAAAGGCGAGTGCTGAAGTGAGGTTAGCTAGCTGCTGCCTCACCGTGAATGACTGCCTGTTTAAAAAAGCCTCTAAAGCTCTGAGCTCTGCCGCGAGGGAAAGAAAGCGCTTTAGTCAGTGGGGTGTCAGGGGAGAGGAGAGAATGCTCAGGCATTCTCTCCTCCTCTCCCCCACACCCCGCTGACTAAAGCGCTTCCTTTCGCCCGCCTGAGCTCTTCCGCGGGCGAAAGAAAGCGCTTTAGTCAGCGGGGTGTCGGGGGAGAGGAGAGAATGCTCAGGCATTCTCTCCTCCTCTCCCCCACACCCCGCTGACTAAAGCGCTTCCTTTCGCCCGCCTGAGCTGTGCCGTGGGCGAAAGAAAGCGCTTTAGTCAGTGAGGTGGCAGGGGAGAGGAGGAGAGATTCGACACCTCACTGACTAAAGCACTTTCTTTCGCCCACGGCACAGCTCAGTCAGGCGAAAGAAAGCGCTTTAGTCAGTGGGGTGTCGAGGGAGAGGAGGAGAGATTCTATCCTCTCCCCTGACACCCCACTGACAAGCGCTTTCTTTCGCCCGCGGCACAGCTCAGGCAGGTGGACGCTCAGAGCCCCTGGAGCCTGTGCTCCCTCATAGCTCCTGTCGTCCTGTCTGGCAGGCACCACCCACCCGGAAAGCAGCTGAGCTGGGAAGTCCCGGCCAGCAGTTTGGCTTCCAGAGCAGGCGGTGCCAGCGCCGGTGGGCTCCTCTGGGCTCCCGCCTTCCCAAAGCGCGTCCCTGTTTTTGCGGAAAGCAAAAGAATGGAGAAGAAACGGGGAAGCTTCGGGTGGGAAATGAGGCCATGGAAGAGAGTTTTGCCCTTTGCTGGTGAACATGGATCGGTCTTGCACCCATCCTGGAGAGATCCCACCCTGGGCTGGCTTTCAGAGACGTGAAAGGCTCTTTCCTCAGGCGGGCATCTTTTCCAATGAAATAGATCGAGACAGGAAGATCATTTTATTACATTTGAACGTTTTGACTGAAATGGATTCTCTCATTCAAGGAGGGAACCCAAAGACCATCTTTCCGTCCCTTTTATCAAAGAAAATGCCATTGGACAGGGCAAAAATAACTCCTCCTTTGCCCTGGAAATCAGCTACATGGAATTAAACACTATAATCCAACTTCTGTGTGTGTGTGTTTGTGTGTTTGAGAGGGGGAAGGGGGGAGAGAGGGAGGAAGGAGGGGAAGGTAAAAGAAAAAGAAAAAGAAGGAAGAAAACTTATTTAAATAAGTCCCTGAGAAGTCCCCAGGAGTTTTAAGAATTCTTGTTAAACTTGGGAGGTAAATTGCACCCCTCTATCAGGGATGATCCTTTGGGGGGGGGGGGGCATGGAGGTGATAAACGTGCTGAAGGAAGAATTTTGTAAGTGTCCATGCAGAAGGGATTCTGGGGCATACTACAAAGTGCACCTGTTTGGAAAACAGGTCAGTGACAACCCATATTATGGTATTCCCTGAGCTCTCTGGTAGTTCAACAATAAAGTCCATGGATATCTCCTTCCAAGGGGCTTTAAAAGCGACTGTCTGTAAAAGTCCTGGAGGTTTTCCGTTGTGTCCTTTCGCTGACATGCACACAGGGCAACTAGTGACATACGTTTCTGTGTCTTTCTTCATACTGGGCCACCAAAATTGGTACCTCACAAGTTTTGACAAAGCCAAAATGCCCCACAGTTTTGGAGTCATGGTTCCGTTGTAAAATTAGGGGCTTTTGACTCGTGGGCACATAGACTTTGGTTCCAGTCCAAGCAAGGCCATCGCGCATGGTGACATCCTTTTTGTGGCATGCAAAGCAATCTTGCCAGGGCTGTTTTCAGAGATTGGGTGAGATTGTTGGTTATATTGGGTTTTATTTTATCTTGCACTCTTGTGACAGCTGGGGCCACTATGTGGTTGGATGGGATGACAGCATTCACTACATTCTCCCTGGTGCTATTATATTGGGATAGCCTGGAGAGGGCACCAGCAAGGAATTTCCTCCTCCCCCACCCCCAGGCAGGTAATGTAGCATGAAAAACTAGTTGAAGTACTGCACCTATCTCACTTGTTTTGGCAATAGTTTCCAGGGGTTTCTCAGAGCCTCTAGGTGCTTATGGTCAGTCCACACCTCGAAAGGATTTTTACTGCCCTTCAAGAAATGTCTCCATGTGAGTAATGCCCATCTTACCGCATAGGCCTCTTTTTCCCAGACTGCCCACCTGCGCTCAGCATCAGACATTTTCCTGCATGCGTTAAGCGCAAGGTTGCAGGCAACCTTGTCAGTACTTTTAGAGGTGGACGGCACCATCTACAACATCACTAGCATCAGCTTGGATGATGAAAGGGTGGTCGGGATCAGGGTGTTTGAGAATGGGTTTAGCGGTGAACAATCTCTTGAGCTTCTTGAACGCTGCTTGGCATTCCATGGACCATTTAAGGGGTTGCCCCAGCCTGGGTTTTCCTTCCCTTTTGGTTTTGAGTAGGTTTGTTATTGGCAAGGCAATTTGGGCAAAAGCAGAGATGAACTGTCTATAAAAGTTTGCAAAGCCTAGAGACTTCTGCAGTTGTTTCTGCACACACATATCAGCCATTTAATGGGCTCCATCCTGCTCTGGGTTTCCCAGGGCCACTGGCAGAACCACGTCTTCAGGGCCTTAGAATATAGTGTCAGAGTAGGGGCCAGACTAATTTCTGGGGGGATGATGTTCGAGAGGGAGCCACCATGGAGAAAGTCCTTTTGGGTCCTGCCAGATGTATCTCCTTATGGGGAAGGGACCCGCAACATTTCTTGCCTCCCCGCTCAGATGGATCGGGTGGATGTGACCGGCAAGAGACAGTTCCTCAGATAACCTGGTCCCAAGCCATGAAGGGCTTTAAAGGTGACAACCAGCACCTTGAATTGTACCTGAAAGCAAATCGGCAACCAGTGCAACTCCTGCAGGAAAGGTGTCACATATGCACATTGAGGTCTGCGCAAAACCATGCGGGCCGCTGCATTTTGCACCAACTGGAGCTTCTGGATGCTTTTCAAGGGCAGCCCCATGTAAAGCACATTACAATAGTCAAGACAAAAGGTGACTAGGGCATGATTGACCATGAGTAAGGATTGTTTGCCCAGGAAAGGGCATAACTGGTGCACAACCTGCAGTTGCACAAAGGCCCTCCTTGCTTGATGGTTCTGACTCTTCTTTTGGCCCTCCAATCTGCCAGTGGGTCCTTGAACCATTGTCTTAGGGCCATCATGAAAGCATTGCAGTTGTGTAACTCTTTGGCATCCTTGTCATGCAGTGCCATGACTCAATCAGCAGCCTCACCTTCTAGAGCCCTGGTGACACAGCGCACTCTGGTCTCATCACCTGGGAGATCCAGTCTGTATTCCTCTATGAAATCCCAGACCTGGGTGATGAAGAATCCCAATTGCTTTGTCTCTCCATTGAACTTCACCATCAGCCCAGGTGGCCAATGGTTGACCCTGGCCGCTACAGCGGCCTGTGCCAGCAGCGCTGCCAGGATTGGCAGTACTGGGATGGGCTGAGTGGCAAGTGGCCCTGGTCCTGGGCAGGCGCTTGGGCAGGCTGTTCCAGGGGGTCACAAAGCATAAGTTCAAGGTTGACTCAGCCTTCCAGAGGTGGGTAAAATGAGGACCCAGATTGTTGGGGGCAATATGCTGAATCTGTAAATTGTTTAGAGAGGGCTGTAAAAGCACTATGAAGTGGTATATAAGTCTAAGTGCTATTGCTATAATCTCTCTCTGAACAGAACAGCCTCTTATTCAACTGCTGTGGCTTAGAAATCCCTCTCAGCCAGCACCAGCTCGAATGGTGCCTCTGGGTGGTATGTTTGGGTTCAGACCCACAGGTGAAGGTCATTCCTGATGGGGGCTTCTCCAGCTTCCCAACTTCCAGGGACCATCGGGGTTTGTCTCTCAGTGGGGAGGGTTCCCTCCATCTCTCGGGGGGCGGTGGGTACCAGTATCCACTCCGATGTCTTTGGCCATGCGCCGGGGTTAGCCTGGCTGCACCAAGTCCAACTCTGGGTGAGATGGGGTTCTGGCTCCCCTTCCAGTTTGGGTTTCGCCGCTGCCCTCCAGTCTCTCGCTCTTTTTTTTAAATATAGTTTTTTATTTTTTCATTTTCATAATATATAACCACATGTATACTATTACATAGCCAACATCGTATTATATTATTAAGTTTACATAAATTTGTCTTACCATCAACTCCCAAAAACAATTAAACAATTATTGGCTCTTCTGCTCTCCATACACCATAATTGTACCTTATCCATCACTTTCTTCTCCCTCTCTCCTCTTCCCCCCTACCTCCTTTCTTCCCTCTGTCGGCCTTCTCTTCTCTACTTCCCCTTCCTCTCTCCTTCTCCTCTCTCCCCTTTCCACTCTTTCTTTCTCTCCCCCTCTTCCCCCCCTTACCCTCTCTCCTATCCCTTACCTCTCTCCTCTACTTCACACTCTTCATCTCATTTACTTGGTGTATTCCAGCTTCTGAGCAAACTTCATTTTATGTTGGTGGTATTTATAATTCCTTTTCAATATACATATTTAGTTTTAACATATATCTTCCTCCTCCTTTTTTTAAAAGAGAAAAAAAGTATACATATACAGTAATTGTGTTTTTAACCACCACCACCCCAGCCTATTTTTAGCCTAGATGTAGACCTGGTTAAAATTCCCAGCTATTCTCATCATTATATTTATATAATTATGCATCCTTACACGCCCCAAATTTGTGATTCTGTCTTTAAAGCTCAGTAATTTCCCATTGTAAGTATATTTCATGTTCCCTCTCCATTTTTCCATATCTTGGCTTAGGTTACCCTTAATTGTCTTTAAATAACAATCCTTACTGTTCAATGTTCATTACAATTCCCTTAATCTACTATATGGAATAACAAGCAGTACACTTTGTTCATCATCTTAGAAGTTCTATATATGTCCATGTTTCGTACATTTTAACCCATGCCTAGTTGTCCTTCCATTGTCATAGTCAATCAATTAGAAACTCAGTTTAATTATCATGTATAAAAGTGAACCACATACCTCTGCTTTACAATCTCCCCATAACAGTTTCACATTTGTCCATATTCCATATATTTTAACCTTTATTTAATTATCTTTCCATTATCATATTCGAACAGTTAGCAACTCGATTTTATTGTCATGTTTAGGAGTAAACCACATATCTCAGCTTTATATTTCCCCATATAACAATTTCTAATTGTCTGATTTTTTTTCCTAGTAAGTCTTTTGTCCCACTTCTCTATTCCTGTCTTCTCCCTTTTCTTTGTTTTGACACGTCCACCCTCTTCAATTTTCTTCAAGCCACTGTCAAACCCAAAGAAATCTTTTATATTTCCATTTGTTGAGGTGTAACCCCCTTCTTCACTTTTCGCTATGCCACTGTCAACCTCCCTAAGATCTTTTGTCTGCTTTTTATTTCCTTTTGTTGGGACACATCCCCCCTTTTCAATTTTCCCTATACCACTGTCGAACCCAATAAAGTTTTTTGTCTGCTTTTTATTTCCCACCATTTCTACCCCTTCATTATCCCTCCCCCCTTCTTCCTTCACTTCTTCCTTCAGTTCTTGCTTTTCTGAGTTCAGAATTCTATTTAGACTTGATTTTAATGATTTATGCATATTTTTATAATTTCACGTAGTTCTTCAAATTCCCACCTTTCCTTAATGTCCAGTTCCAAAGCTACAGTTAATTATACAGTTCTTATTTCAGAGTTGTGGTCCACCTTAAATTTTGCTAGCTCAGCTGGTGTGGAGAAGAAGAGCATCGGGAGCCATCTTAGTTTTTTGTTCTTCCTTAATGCCCAGTTCCAAAATTGCAGTTAGTTATAAAGTTCTTATTTCAAAGTTCTGGTCCACCTTAAATTTAGCTAATTCAGTTACAATGAAACGGAAGAGAAGTGGGAACCATCTTGATCTTTTGTGGGGGGAAAAAACTTCGTATTTTCCCAATTCTTGATTTTATTATTTTTTCCCCTTGTTACCTTCCACCTCTCGTTGGTTATAGTTGCTCAAAATATCTTAATTGGAACCAACTTGCATACAGCCAAACTCGGGTATGTTTCTCTTCGCCTCCTGCTTTTCCAAGTTCTGATTTATGGCAGTTGGTTAATTAAATCTTCCTGTACAGGCAAGATTAGGTTATCAGTTATCAGTGAGAAAATAGTGGTTTTTTCTTGATTTTTTTTTTCCTTGTTACATTCCACCTCTCATTAATTGGAGTTGCTTGAGATATATTGGTTAGAAGAAATTCGGACGAAGCAAAACTGATATGTTTGGTTTCTATTTCAAATCCAAAACCAAATTTAGAGTTTGTATTTGAGTGGGTTTGTCACTTCTCTACTTTTTCCTTTTCAGTCCAAATTGTTTCAAGCAAATGGCATTTTTTGTGGGCTAGTGATTCAATCCTCCATTTTTCCCTTCCTTCCTTTCTTTTTGCCAAAATCTAGATCTGTCCATTAATATTATTTATACTCTCACGTTTCTTGCCTTTTCCAAGTTTTGATTTATGACTGTGGGTTAATTGGATCTTCTTACCAGTCTTTCATCCCATCCTGTATGCTCCTGTTCAGTTGCTTTGGCTGCAAGCCAGCTTCTTGTGCAGCCATGTTGCCATGCTGCCGCCCCTACTCCGATTCAGAGGGCAAATCTCTGACCTGCGAGGGACCTGTTGCCTCCCTCTGGGTCTGATGAGACGCTGCCCCTTCTCCCCCCCCCCACCTTCCAGGGGGTTTATGATCAAAAAAGGATCTCAGAATTGGTTTGTCAGACAGGGTTCTTCAGAGCTCACCCCGCCTGCCCCGCCCCCCACGTCTGTTCAGCTGGAGAACATCCAGTCGAATCGCCCTCCAGTCTCTCTGTGGCACCTTCTCCGCATTCTATCTCCTCTAGTTCCCTGTTGGAAAAAGTCTTGGTTGCACAATCCCCACAGTAGGTTAATTCTTTGGGTGGATTGAAAATGCAGTTCTAGCTTAATGTCACCCTGCATCAGCTTGAACCTTTGAATAAGAATGTTCCTTGACTCCATTTGGTGGAAAAGGTATAGTTTACTAAAGATCAAGCAGAATACAATAAAGCAAAGCCAGAACTGGAGTTCGTGCACCAAAACTCTGAGTAAAAGCATTTCCCTGCTTCAGCACTTCCCATTGCTGGTTGCCCCACTGTCCAATCGGCCAGTCACTCTCACACTCTTAACTGTCACTTCACCCCCACCACTCCCCCCTCCCCCTAGGCAGTGGTGGGATTCAGCCAGTTTGCACCACTTCGGGAGAACCGCCTCGCGTGCCCTGGCAAATGGCTCCGTGTGTCACCTGTGGCACACGTGCCATAGGTTCGCCATCCCGCCCTAGTAGATAAATTCCCTGGGAGGCCACATAAATTTTACATGAACCTTCTCTTTTTGGATTTAAAGACATTCATTAAGTATGCAGTAGCTAAATTTTATATTGCGGCGATGAAAGCAAGATATAATCGGTGAAAGACATACTATATCTACTTTTATTTTAAAATACTATTTGGTTTGATACATCTTAACTATTAATTGTAGGGAATATATAGTTTTTATTTTTTTATATCAATGTTTTAGATTTATCACCCTGATAACTGTATTAATACAGTAATAGAGGAGTGAATGTTATATTCTGTGATTTATTTTGCTACCTGTTAGTATATTATATTTATTTGCTTCACTCTGTTTTTCTTTTAAATTTTGCTCGTTATTGACTGAATATACTGATTGATTGATTGATGCTCTCTACAAATTATGGCACAAATAATCATAGAGCCAATGGTAGCAATGAACTGTGCCTTTTCTCATTAGAATTTAAACCTACTCTTAAAGTTCTTTTTATCCAATAGACTGAAATCTTAACAATAAAATATTCTGTCCTTTATTCTGTTGCCACAAGTTATTTATTTTCCAAAAGGATTACATTTATTATATTTTAATCCTATTAAAATGAGTGTTTCTGTGTTCATTTTATTGAAAGAATTATATTGAGTTTAGTTTGAACACATGTATACTACCTTCACTATCTTGGGCATCCAAACTGCTCTATAGAGAACTGAAGTAGTTCAAACTTGCCAAATTGAATAAGTAGCAATATGTTTACATTTCAGCAGTGGAGATGTAATCCATATGCAAGCACAGATTTTCGAAGCAAGATGTTCTTCCTTAAAGAAACAAGTTGTTGATAAGTTTGACATCATTTACATGTGTGTGAAAGGAGAAAAAAAATCACTTTCTTTTTCTTGCAGGAGAATGTAGAGGCAGAGTCCACTTTTTCATTAAATATGAATTTCAGCAGTAAACGAACAAAATTTAAAATCACTACTTCAATGCAAAAAGACACCCCACAGGCAAGTATTATTAACGTCATTAACAAGACATAGCTGTATTCAGAGGTGGTATTCAGCCGGTTCGGACTGGTTCAGGTGAACCGGTAGCTCCGATGATCAGCTGGTCCCGCCCACCCGCACCCACCCTATACTGTCCTTTATTTCCTGCTTTCTAGCTCATCTCAATCACACGGCACAACTGATCCCCCCCCCCCCCCCGTTGTACTTACCATTGCTGATTGGAAGGTAAGCAGCTGAGCTTTTAAATGCTCCATTTTTAGTGTTGCGCGTGTACGCACAAACCACACGCTCACTGAACCGGTTGTTAAACCGACAGCATCCCACCACTGGCTGTATTCCATGAGGGGTATAACACCAAATAACATCTCTTTGGAGTCAAGCTCACCTCCTGGACATTTCTGTACAGTTTTCTTGGCATTCTTTTCTTCCAAAATATGTTACGGTCTTCCAAAGCTACTTCTATATAGTCCTTCCTTGTCCCAGTACTAACCAGTTCTGACATTTATTAGTACCTGAGCCCAGACAAGAGACTTAGTGTTGCCACTTATTGAAACACAAAACTAAAACTTGAAAATAGTTGGAGTCTGTGTAAGGATATTTTAATATGAGAAACAGGACTTTTTGACATTGCCTTGTCTAGTGGCATTGTCTCAACTATGGGTTGGCTCCCCAGTTAATTTTATTTAGAGCAGGCTCATTGAAATCATGAATAACAAACTCCATTGCTTTCAGCAGGCCTACTTTAAAACTAACTCAAACGTTTACTAATAATACCAGAGATAATTAAAGAGCAGGTTGTTTAATACTTTTACCTAACTAGTTTTTCTGATTTTTAAAATTTCATATTCCCAATGGTTTGGGGAAATTAAAGAAGAATTCAGGGTTTTTTTTCAGTGATTAGAGAATACAATGCAATTAAATATTAAGACTTAAAATGAGAAGGGAAAATACATTTTAGATGGGAGAATCAGAAATATTTCTAAATGAGTGTCTTTTTAAAATTAACCATAAAAAACCAAACACGGACAAAAGTGTATTCTATTTTCTGATTTATTGCTGCTTGGTTCTTTTTCATTTCAATCTGGTAAAAACTACCTATTCTGTACTCTTTGACTTAACTTGGAATTTTTTTGGAAATGCAACCCTGTGCATTTTCAGTGCAAGGTAAGATCCATTTACCACTTCCAGACATTCCAGGGAACCAGAATTGTGGATTACTTATAGGTGAGCAACATGGTGGTTTCCGCTACCTGTGGATGTAGCTACTTATTTTGTATTTATTTCATTCTTTACCATTCTAGCCTATATGAACAGTGTTCAATGTCCATATATTCAGTGGGATTTATTTCCCAATAAGATTATGACATCAGTACTTCATCCGTATTGCATTTATTTTCTTTACAGGTAGTCCTCAACTTACAACAGTTCATTTAGTGGCTGTTCAAAGTTACAAAGGCATTGAAAAAAGTGATTTATGACCATTTTTCACATCACCATAGCAGCATCCCCATGGCCATGCAATCAAAATTCAGATGCTTGGCAATTGGTTCATATTTATGATGATTGCAGTGTCCCAGGGTCATGTGATCACCTTTTGCGACCTTCTGACAAGCAAAGTCAGTGGGGAAGCCAGTGTAAGACCTGGAAGCCATCTTTTTACCTTTTGGATTTGAGGCCTGCCACATTTTCTACTGTGGGAAAATGGGAGGGGGGATTATACAGAGTATGGGTGATATGTAGCCATAATAACATTCTTTCTCAGAAAGTCAAGGTCGCCTTGTCCCTGCACCTGGGCGGTGGTGGATGGGAAGACTCTTCCTTCATGGCAATGACTGATTGGACCATGTGATAGACTTGTGGGTGTTGGGGCAGGGTCTTGAATTTTCAACTGGGTGGGAAAACCTGGACGTTTTCAGATTCGGGTTTTCCCAGACAGTTTCCCAACAACTGTCTTACTTAGCAACAGATAGTTTGGGTTCAGGTGTGGTCATAAATTGAGGACTACCTGTACTGACTGTTTTTTGTTGTTGTTCAGAACATCTCAGATTTGTTTCCACATATTTTAAGTTCTCTTTATCATTTTCTTTAACTTGCAAGGGATATGTGCCCTTCAACATTTATTTTGTATTTCATTTATTTATTTGTATACTTATGATTTGGGCATATTCTAAACTGGTAACACTGTTCAAAATCTGACTGGATTATTACCAATAATTATTTCACGACCACTCTCTAAAATTACTTTTATTAACCAATACCTTCTTTTTGGAAATGCTAGTCCTAATGTGCTGCCTACTATATTATATACCTTATTTATCTTCAAATAATTTATATTTTCTGTTCAAATAATGTTGTCCTATTGGAAAAACTTTTTGAATTTGAGCTTTCACTTTAATTTTCTTAATTCTAAATGTAGTTATTGTATTACTTATATAAAAATATGCCTTTCTGGGAAGCCATTATTAACTGAGATTGGCTGAGAATTCCTGCTTCACAGGATCACTTGCTGTCTCATTGGTCCTGTACAGCTAACAGTCTTGGCTACTTCAGCAAGTTAATAATGATTACAGCTTCAAAAGTATTCACAAAGTATTTTGTTGATTTCATTTCAGATCGTATAATTTAAAGAACACAAAAATAAGTGTTGTGCTTCCTTACATTTGTTTAAGATTTTAAAACTATCAATTCTTTTTCATCTTCAATGGTAGTTCCATAATATTCAATTTTTATTGTGTCTGGAGTTTTTCCTTTGTAAGTGGTTCTGATTAAAAGAAGATGAGCTGAACTGAATCTGGCTAGTGGTTCATTTGTAGTTCAGCATTCTCTTTTCCATTCTGCCCTGATAATCCCAGGAAACCCAGAAGGTAAACACAAAATAGTAACTCTCTATTGTAGTTGTATGCAGCAGCCTGGTATTCAGTGACATATCTCCTTTGAGCCTGAGGATTATACAGAGCTGTTATGATAATAATAAAAGACATTCGCAGTGGTGATTTTGTTCACCACAAAGAGAAAGGAAGAATTTTTAGTGCTCTGCTTCTATACTACTGTACATTATTTGGACTTCTACCACAAAATTTAGGAATATTTAGTGAATCCAGCATTAATATAAGAACACAGCCATAGTTTGTGTGATGTTCTTCACTACAGATAGTCCTCGACTTACAACAGTTCATTTAGTGACCGTTTAAAGTTACAGTGGCACCGAAAAAATTGACTTATGACCATTTTTCACAGTTACTACCTTTGCAGTATCCCCACGGTCACATAATCAAAATTTAGATGTTTGGCAACTGGTCCATACCTTTATGACGTTTGCTATGTCCCAGGGTCATGTGATCACTTTTTGTGATCTTGTGACAAGCAAAATCAATGGGGAAACCAGATTCACTTAAAAACTGGGTTACTAACAACTGCAGTGAGTCACTTAACAACTGTGACAAAAATGTCGTAAAATGGGGCAAAACTCACTTAACAAATGTCTCACTTAACAACAGAATTTTTGGACTCAATTGTGGTCATAAGTCGAGGACTACCTGTATAATAATAGGTAAGAGATTTATTCAAAATCTGCATCATGATGCCTAGATTTGGGCAACATGGAAAGCCAAATCACAATATAGCTGGTGTGTTGTCCCAATGAAATTACTATAGAAGAGTTGCGTTACAGGATCAAACCAAATGTTGCCTACTCAAATCTATTTTTAGCTATCAATCTCTTGTTTAAACCTGTGTTTTTCAAACTTGGCAACTTTAAGTTGTGTAGACTTCTCCATGCTGGCTGGGGAATTCTGAGAATTAAAATCCACACATCTTAAAGTTGCCAAGTTTGAAAAAACACTGGTTTAAACTTTGCAAAATAGCTAAAGGAAGGGATTCCCATGGTCCCTCATTCATATTCCCTTTAGCTTCTACAGGTGAAACTCGAAAAATTAGAATATCATGCAAAGGTTCATTTATTCCAGTAATGCAACTTAAAAGGTAAAACTAATATATGAGATAGACTCATTACATGCAAAGCAAGATAGTTCAAGCCATGATTTGTCATAATTGTGATGATTATGGCTTACAGCTCATGAAAACCCCAAATCCACAATCTCAGAAAATTAGAATATTGTGAAAAGGTGCAATATTCTAGACTCAAAGTGTCCCACTCTAAGCAGCTAATTAAGCCATAACACCTGCAAAGGGTTCCTGAGCCTTTAAATGGTCTCTCAGTCTGGTTCAGTAGGAATCACAATCATGGGAAAGACTGCTGACCTGACAGTTGTGCAGAAAACCATCATTGACACCCTCCATAAGGAGGGAAAGCCTCAAACGGTAATTGCAAAAGAAGTTGGATGTTCCCAAAGTGCTGTATCAAAGCACATTAACAGAAAGTTATGTGGAAGGGAAAAGTGTGAGGAAAAAAGGTGCACAAGCAGCAGGGATGACCGCAGCCTGGAGAGGATTGTCAGGAAAAGGCCATTCAAAAGTGTTGGGGACTTTCACAAGGAGTGGACTGAGGCTGGAGTCAGTGCATCAAGAGCCAGCACACACAGACGGATCCTGGACATGAGCTTCAAATGTCGTATTCCTCTTGTCAAACCGCTCCTGAACAAACAACGTCAGAAGCGTCTTACCTGGGCTCAAAACAAACAGACCTGGTCTGTTGCTCAGTGGTCCAAAGTCCTCTTTTCTGATGAGAGCAACTTTTGCATCTCATTTGGAAACTTCTCTCCCGGCCTCTAAATTACACTGATACCAGCTTGGCTGTCTACCACAACTAAGAAGGGAGATAAACCATCCCTTGGCTAGAAGCCCAGACAAGTAATCGCTATGAAAAACAAGACTAACGGAACTCACAGAATTCTTCAAACTTTAAACTGAGATGGTAACTGTTGTTTCCTGCAAAATTCCCCTCCCATCACCCCACCTATAAGCTCTCTGGGAGGGGCCAATCAATCCTATTTCCTTCTGCGAGCCTGTTTCCACAGCTGCTGCCTTCTCCTATCAGCCCTCCGCATCCGTATGTCAGGGACAACCTCCCACTGTTCTTCCTCACTGCTCCCTGGCTCAGACGCCATCTGGTGGCCAACAGGACTCTCTAGTCCCTGCTCTGACTCTGAACACCCCCCAGAGTTTTCCTCAGCCTCCAGGGCAGTCCCATAATGTTCATCACTGTCAAATTCCACCAACAGCTCAGCCAGCCGCTGCTGGGCCACAACACTATCCCTCACCGCAGGGCCCTTCCCCCGGGTCTGACGCTCAGGGTGTGGCCTAGATGGGAATTGTTCATGGAAGGCCTGCACCAAAGCAGGTGCGTGCATGGAGGTCGCATCCTTCCAGGTAAAATCCTCTGGCCCATGGCCCTTCCATTCAACCAGGTATTGGAACCGTCCTTTCAGCCATCGGGAATCCCGGATACTGGCAACTTCGTACTCAGGCGGCTCCTCATCGTCACGAGGGTCTGGATGGTGTTGATATGGTTGGCGAAGAGAACAACCGGCCGTTCAGGAACAAGGAGAGATGGATGAAAGACCGGATGGACTTGCATCGAGCGTGGCAATGTCAGGCGATAGGCAACCGGATTGATGACTGCCTCAACAGGAAATTGGCCAAGGTAACAGTGGTCTAACTTCTTGACTAGCTGGTTTGACGGAAGGTGTCTAGTGGACAGCCACACTCGATCCCCCACAGTCAACACTGGTGTTGCACGCTGAGACCTGTCCGTGACTTTCTTATAGTCCTCCTTGGCTTTATCCAGATATCGTTGCACCACTTGATGGACCACCTGTAGTTCCGACAGGAAGTCCTTAGCTATGGGGACCGGTGAGTAGATGGGTGTGAGGGGAAAGAACCGAGGATGATACCCTACATTGGCCAAGAAGGGCCTCGTTTGCGTGGATGCGTGCTGTGAGTTATTGAGCGCAAACTCCGCCACTGCCAGGTAGTCCGCCCAATCATTTTGCTGCTGGTTCACAAAACAGCGCAGGTACTGCTCAAAATCCCGATCACTTTCTCCGTCCCTCTGTCGGTTTCGGGATGGTGCGCTGAGGACAAGCAGATCTTGACATCCAAGGCCGTCATCAGGCCTTTCCAAAACTGGGCTGTGAATTGTGTTCCTCTGTCCGACACGACCCTGTCAGGTAGGCCGTGCAGCCTGAAAACATGTTGGATAAACATGCGGGCGGTGACGCGGGCTGTCAGTAATCTCCGACACGGGATAAAATGCACCATCTTCGTCAGCATGTCCACCATCATGAACACCATGGTAAATCCAGAAGATGGAGGCAGGTCCGTCAGGAAGTCCATAGAAATGGCCCCCCAGGGTCTCTCAGGGGTCGGCAATGGCTGGAGCAGCCCTGGAGGGGCTCCTATCACTTACTTGGCCTGCTGACACCGTACACAAGACGTGATGTAAGATTGTACGTCATGTCGTAATCGGGGCCAGCAGACGGTACGGGAGACCAGGTTCAAGGTCTTGAAGAGGCCAAAGTGCCCCGCTGCAGGGTTATCAGGGCACTGGGATAGAATAAGTCCCCGAAGGGGCCCAGCTGGCACATAGAGTCTGTCTCGGTACCGCAAGAGTTCATCAGTGAATGTCCATGGGGAGGCAGGCCCCACCTCTGCCTTCTGTTGTTCCACCCAATCGTCATGCTGCTGCGCTTCCCGTATCTGAGGCCGTAGGTCCACAGGCTCGTGAACCGCGGAGAAGGACTCTACGGGCAAAACTGTCCGGGGTGGAAACAGGTCTTTGGTACATGCATACTCGGGTTTCCTTAATAGGGCATCCACCCTTTGGTTGTGCACACTGGGGATGTACGTCACGTGGAAATTGAACCGTGCAAAGAAAAGGGACCACTGGATCTGGCACTGGTTCAATTTCTGCGCGGTTTTCAGAAATTCCAAATTCCTATGGTCCATCCGGACTTCAATTTGATGCCTGGCCCCCTCTAAATGATGCCTCCAGGCCTCAAACGCCACCTTAATGGCTAGTAACTCCTTCTCCCAAATGGTATAATTGCACTCGGAACAATTGAGTTTCCGTGAGTAATAAGCGCAAGGGGAAAGGATACCGCCGGAGGCGTGAGCCTGAACTAACACCGCTCCCACAGCGATATCGGATGCATCCACCTCCACTACAAATGGACGGTGGGGGTCAGGATGCTTCAAAATGGGCTCTTTCATGAAGGCCTGCTTCAAGGCCTGGAACGCGTGGTGCTCAGGGCCCCCCCCCCCAGTGAAATGGAACTTTTTTCTGCAGGAGCTGAGTGAGGGGCGCAGTCAGGGAAGCAAAGCCGGGGATAAAGGTCTGATAGTAGTTGGCAAACCCGAGGAGTCGCTGAACATCCTTCACTCGCCAATGAGGTTGCCAACTACGCAAAGACTCCACCTTGCCCGGCTCCATCGCAATGCCTTCGGGAGAGATACGATGTCCCAAGAACTCGATCGTGGACTGCCAAAACTGGCACTTCTCCAGTTTCATATACAAGCGATTCTCACGGAGCCGTTGTAGGACCAGGCGTAGGTGCTGCCGATGGCTCTCCTGGGAGGACAAGTAAATTAAAATGTCATCAAGATAAATGACGACAAACTGGTCCAAAAGGTCCCGGAAGATTTCGTTCATAAAATGTTGGAAGACGGCAGGGGCATTGGTCAGCCCAAAAGGCATGACTGTATACTCAAAATGCCCGTACCTGGTGCCGAATGCCGTCTTCCATTCATCCCCGGGCCTGATCCAGACAAGATTGTAGGCTCCACAGAGACTTCCGGTTCCGGCTACTGATCACGACGGGCAGGCTCTGCTCGCCCCGCGCTCTTCTGGTGGGCTTCCCATTATTTGGGGGGCACAGGACGCCTTGGAGGGGCTCCTGCCAAAGGGGCGGCGTAGCGGGGGATCCCCTGAGTCGGCGGCGGCCGGGGGAGGGATCCCCGCATCGCCCTAGGCACCGGGAAGCATGATGGGGAGGCGCTGCGGCGTCTTCGTGAGGAGGCAGCTGGAAGAACGCACGATCTGAAGGACGCAGTTGCTGTGTGGTGAGGTGGAAACTTCCCCCGTTCCCTTGTTTGCTCGAAAAAGGGGAAAAAAAACTGCCAGCTGCTTTTAGAGTCATTTTCAAGGCGGATTGGAGAAGCGTGACTGTAGGGAGGGGGATTTCCCCCCCCTCGGACAGGCGGCTATAAACGGTTTCCTCTCTGCTCTAGAGGAGGAGGAAGGGGGAGAGCCAAGTAATGAATTCACGCTCATAACAAAGGCGGTTTTTGGATTGTAAACCTATAAATGAGGTGATGATCTAAAAACTTTGGAAACTATGAAAACCTTTTGTTATGCCTTTCAACCCCGAAGCTGGCAGGGCAAGATGGCACACTTCCGTCGTCCTCACAGACATTGAAACTTGACCCCACCCATAGAACTTCAGGCATCTTGCTTTTGTCTCCGTGACACTCAGATAAATCTCTTGTTATTGAACTCCGCTTGGAACAAAGGATTTTTACTCTACTGCCAGAAGCTATAATTAGAGAGAGCTCCCTTCTGCTTGGACTCCTTGCCTCCTAATCTCTCTTGGCGGTTTTCCTCTCCAATTGTTTCCTCTCTGTATTGACTTTGTACTTTTCCTGCTCATCATAATGCCACCTAAAAGACCACCCCCAGGGAAGCTGGGCTTTGCTGTCTCCGCCCCAACATCTACAGTATCCAGTCCCAGTGCACAACAGACTCTTACCTCCATGTTGCAGCCTAAACCTTCTGAGACGGATTTTCAACAGATGTTCCAACAAATTTTAAAGGGACAGGAGGACATAAAAAGTCAACTAAAGGAGATGAAAGAGCAGCTTAAAGAGAACCAAGACCAGACGAGTAAAAATGCACAGAGATTGGACTTTTTGGAGGAGGGGACGGCTGAGATGAGGAGGGAGGTGAAAGGGGTGCAGAAGGGGTACCAAGAGCTTGAGACCCACCAGATGAAAACAGAATTTGAAAGAATGTCCTTTTTCCTTAGGTTTCAAAATGTGGTAGAGGCGGATGATGAAAATTTAAGGGACATCATGACAAATCTTTTGGCTGAATATATTCAAAAAGATAAACAACAGATGGGGTGGGACTTGGACCTGGTCTATAGAGTAAACTCAGCATACGCTAGAACACACAATGTTCCAAGGGAGGTACACATTAAATTTCTTAGAAAGACTACAAGAGATGAGATTCTGAGTGCACAAAGGGGGCAAGCTTTGAAATATCAAGATAGAGAAATAACCATTCTGAAACAGATCCCTAAGAAAGTGAGAGAGAAAAGAAAAAACTATTCGCAATTAGCGAAGACGTTATACCAGAAGGGGGTGTTTTTCAGATGGCTGATGCCTGAAGGCATGTTAATATTCTGGGAGGATACAAGAGTTAGAATTAACACAACCATAGAGGCTCAGGCCTTTATGGAAAAAAATAAAGCACTCCTAGATAAACTCGATGACTCCACACCAGATTTAAAGGACACGGGAGGGGCTGGAGCCCTGCTGGTGGGGGGAGAAGGGGCAATACCAAGAAAACTCAGATCACAAAAATGAACAAGAAAATCTGCTTGATACAAATTGATTGAAATTATTATCTGAACTTATATGCTGACAAAATATTATTATGTAGTGTTAAACTTATCTATGTATAAATGGAAAATATGAGCACGGGGGGAGGGGACACCTCCTACATGCTGTAACTGCCAAAATTTGTAATCTATTCCACCACCCCTTTCCTTTTTATTTTTTTTAAAAACCAATAAAACTTTGTTAAAAAAAAAAAAAGATTGTAGGCTCCACAGAGATCCAATTTGGTGAAAACCGTAGCCTCTCTGAGCCACTCCAACAGTTCAGGAATAAGGGGCAGAGGGTAGCAATTGCGCACCGTGATAGAAATGAGCCTACGGTAGTCACAACAGAGTCTCAATCTCCGGTCTTCTTTTTGACGGACAAGACCGGGGCAGACAGTGGCAAAGATGAGGGTCGGATAAAACCCCGAGCTAGGTTTTTGTCCCAAAAGTCCCGCAATGTGGCCAACTCTGGGTCTGACATCGAATACAAACAACCCACGGCAAGCGGGTTGGAATCAAATAGATGGGGGAATCATATGGCCGGTGCGGTGGCAATTGGTCTGCTTCTTGTTCACTGAACACGTCTGCAAAATCTGCTATGTCGGAAGGCAAGGACACCCCGGGTTGACTTAGCAGCTGGCCTGCACAGACATGACGGGTGTGGTCCACACATTGCAAGGCTGGAAAAGTGACAAGGTTCTGGGACCAGTAGATCTGTGGGTCGTGCGCCCGAAGCCAAGCCAAGACCACGACCATGGGGAAATGCAGGCCAGAGGTAACGTAGAACTGGATGGCTTCCTCATGAACCCCGAGGACCAGGCGCAAGGGTTGCGTGGCAACCTTGATAGGCCCAGACAGAAGCACCCGGCTGTCAATGGTCTCCACAAGCATAGGAGGATCTACCGGACACAGAGGGACTGCATACTTGGTCACAAACGCCTCGTCCATGAAGTTCGTGTTAGCCACGGAGTCGACGAGAGCATGCGCCGGAATCCCCTGGGGACTACTGGACAGGACTATTCGGGATGCCAAGATCAGGTGTTGGGGAGGCCCGCAAGTCACTGTCTCCGAGCATGGCTCTGAATTGGTGTGCGCCCAACCCAAGGTCTCCCTTAGATCGGGCTTGGCGTTTCCCGACAAAACGTTCTGGGGCTGGGGGGTAGGTCCAGTAACTGTCGCCCTTCGTCTCTTTTTGGGGCAAAAGGCTGCCATGTGCCCAGGTTCCCCATTATAAAAACACAACCCCCCTGAGCGCCATCTGTTTTTCTCCGTTATCGACGAACGGGGTTTGGCTGCACCTAATTCCATGGGCGCCTCCTGTAGAGTTGTAGTCCCTGTTCTCCTGGGATGTGCGGCGACTTCCCCGCCTCTGCAACCGAGTATCAATCCGGAGACACAGATGGGCCAGTGTGTTGAACGACGGTGGCCTATCCACACGCACCAGCTCATCCTGCAAGTCTTCCGACAACCCATCCTGAAATGTGTCCATGAGGGCTGCCTCATTCCAAGCCGAATCCTGGCTAAGTAGCCTAAACTCGCTGATGTATTCCTGCAAGGAACCCTGGCCCTGCTTCACAGTCTTCAGACATCTGGTAGCCGTCTCCGTCTTAATGGGGTCCTCATACATTAGCCTGAGGTGGTCACAAAACCCCCTGAAGTCATCCAGCAAAGGGCTAGCCTGGACCAGCAGTGCGGTAATCCAACGAGCTGCGAAGCCGGAGAGCAGACCAGGGATGTGCGGTCAAGGGAGGCAGAGCCTCAACTCTCATCATGAAATAATAATATATAATAATAATATCCACAAGGGAGTTTCATATCTATAAGAGGAGGGAGGAGAAGGAGCGCGCGCGGGGCGGTGCCAGCTGGGCAACCGGCGGAGGCAGGAGGGTTCTCGGAAGCGCCAATAACCTTCCTGCCTCCTCTGTACTTTGCGCGCTCCTCGCGACTGCAATAGATGTCCAGAAGTGGCAGGGGCTTGATGACATCACTGCAGCTGCCATGCGCGGACGGACGGAGGTAGCCAGAGTAGTGCCGAGGCAGGCCAGTGGACGAGCGACTGAGGATCAGGCTGCCTGATCCTCCATCGCTCGCTCGCTCGCTCGCTCTTTCGTCCGCCCGGACCCCTCAGCGCCATTCTGGTTACCTCCGTCCGGCCACGCCCAGCAGCGACGTCGGCAACGTCATCAAGATGAAGTGGCTTGGAGGCGAAGTGCTTTTCAGTGCTTTTCTGTGCGTCTGGCGTTTAGGTAGATAGCCGGATGTCCTAAACGCCAGATGCACAGAAAGCACTGAAAAGCACCTGCTGTTGGGGATCGCGGAGCGCGAGCCGGTGGAGCGCGCTCAGGAAGGCGGGAATGGGATCATGTGTGCTGGAGGCTGAGGCAGCCTCAGTCTCCAGCACACGTGGTCCCATTCCCCGCCTTCCTGATGACGTCACCAGCCTCACCAGCCATAAACTGGAGCAGACTAATCATAAACCCCACTTTATCTCGGTCAGTGGGGAAATCCTCTGCTCTCAAGCTGATAAACAGCTGGCATTGTCCCAAAAATCCTGGAAACATGGCTTGGTTGCCATCAAATTTATCAAGCACTGCAACTGGGCATTTCCTCCGAGGTGGGGGTGGAGCAGTGTGAACTTGGAGCTGAGCCACCTGGGCAGCCACCATAGCTGCCTGTTGTGTGACCTGAGCGTTTTTGGCACAAAGCTGCTCCATTTTAGATTCTATGTAAATCTGCTTTAAAAGGCAGGAAACAAACTGTTCTGTCCCGGCCTCCAAATTATGCTGATACCGGCTTGGCTGTCTGCCATGACTAAGAAGGGAGATAAACCATCCCTTGGCTAGAAGCCCAGACAAGTAATCGCTATGAAAAACAAGACTAACGGAACTCACAGAATTTTTCAAACTTTAAACAGATGGTAACTGGTGTTTCCTGCAAACTTCCCCTCCCATCACCCCACCTATAAGCTCTCTGGGAGGGGCCAATCAGTCCTATTTCCTTCTGCGAGCCTGTTTCCACAGCTGCTGCCTTCTCCTATCAGCCCTCTGCATCCGTATGTCAGGGACAATCACCCCCTGTTCTTCCTCACTGCTCCCTGGCTCAGACGCCATCTGGTGGCCAACAGGACTCTCTAGTCCCTGCTCTGACTCCGAACACCCCCCAGAGTCTTCCTCAGCCTCCAGGGCAGTCCCATAATGTTCATCACTGTCAGATTCCACCAACAGCTCAGCCGGCCGCTGCTGGGCCACAACAGAAACCAAGGACCCAGAGTATGGAGGAAGAATGGAGAGGCACACACTGCAAGATGCATGAAGTCCCGTGTGAAGTTTCCACAGTCTGTGTTGATTTGGGGAGACATGTCATCTGCTGGTGTTGGTCCACTGTGCTTCATTAAGTCCAGGGTCAACGCAGCCGTCTACCAGGAGATTTTGGAGCACGTCATGCTTCCTTCTGCAGACGAGCTTTATGGGGATGCTGACTTCATTTTGCAGCAGGACTTGGCACCTACCCACACTGCCAAAACCATCAAAACCTGGTTCAATGACTGTGGGATTACTGTGCTTGATTGGCCAGCAAACTCGCCTGACCTGAACCCCATAGAGAATCTATGGGGCATTGCCAAGAGAAAGATGAGAGACATGAGACCAAACAATGCAGAAGAGCTGAAGGCCGCTATTGAAGCATCCTGGTCTTCCATAACACCTCAGCAGTGCCACAGGCTGATAGCTTCCATGCCACGCTGCATTGAGGCAGTAATTGCTGCAAAAGGGGCCCAAACCAAGTACTGCGTACATATGCATGCTTATACTTTTCAGAGGTCCGATATTGTTCTATGTACAATCCTTGTTTTATTGATTGCATGTAATATTCTAATTTTCTGAGATTGTGGATTTGGGGTTTTCATGAGCTGTAAGCCATAATCATCACAATTATGACAAATCACAGCTTGAACTATCTTGCTTTGCATGTAATGAGTCTATCTCATATATTGGTTTCACCTTTTTAGTTGCATTACTGAAATAAATGAACTTTTGCACAATATTCTATTTTTTGGAGTTTTACCTGTAAGAGTGCCAGAGGATTATCTTCTTCCATATAGTTTACTGAAAAAAGAATAGCTCTCATCTGGATCATGAAAGAATATGGCATTTGAATAGGCATCTGCACGTGATCATAGCTACTAACGCACTGAATTGCATTGTCTTGTATTGCAGGAAATGGAGCAAACAAGAAGTGCTGTAGATGAAGATAGGAAAATGTACCTTCAAGCTGCAATTGTCCGCATCATGAAAGCACGAAAGTTATTGCGACACAATGCTCTCATTCAGGAGGTCAGATTGTTTACTTCTTGGCATGTAAATATTTAGGAGATCTTGTTAAATGGGATGGTTGGCTGTGCCAATCGAAATAAGATGGCTTTCCTGTGGCAGTTCAAATAAGGTGTGCCATGTTAAATGCTTGAACCATGGTTTTAGAATACAGGTAGTCCTTGACTGATGACCGTAATGGAGCCTGGAATTTCCATCATAAGTCATGATGGTTGTAAGTTGAGGCACACAGGTTACCAGACATAATTTTAGAACTTTTGGCAGTCATTGAGCAAATCAGTGTATTCTTATGGGCGTTTTTTGCCAGAAACTGGCTGAAAAGGCTACAAACTGGCAAAAAAAGTCATAAATCAGTCACATGACCATGGAACATTGCAACTGGCTGTAAAGATGAGCCCATTTCACGTGCCCGAAATATGGTCATGCGGCCACGGGGGTATGTTCAGCTGTCAGAACTCCAAAACCAGGTTGTAAGTGGCTGTCATAATTTAAAATGGTTACTGAGACCGGTCATTAAGTGAGGACTATCTGTTGTGTATATGTAGTGTTGTGCTCAATATTCTGTAACTGCCACCAATTGACCAACTTCAATTATGTTGCCTTGCATCAGAAAGATTTTTGGTGGCCCTTGTCTTGTCTTAGGGATTCTGTTTACTTGCAATTCTGAGCTTGTTCATGGAGACACATGGCATATTAGCATGCAGGTGTGAATCATGTGATAGCATTTTTCATTTTCACAATACTGTTCTTCCAGAAGTTGTGATCCTAAAAATGCATCCTCTGCATGGATTATGAACTTTCCTCCAAAATCTTCACCTGTTCCCAAAATACACAAACACTCTTGCAATTCTGAGAAAATGAATCTGTGTTTTTCTTTAAAAAGATACAATTGAATTGGTTTTGAAGGGTTTTTTCCCAACTTTTTAAAGAAGTCAGCATTTACATCATGTTTTGTCTTTCTTCTCTCCTTTCCACAGGTAATTAGCCAATCAAGAGCTAGGTTTAACCCAAGTATCAGCATGATTAAGAAGTGTATTGAAGTTCTGATAGACAAACAGTACATTGAACGGAGCCAGGCTTCAGCAGAAGATTACAGCTATGTAGCATGAGTTTAATATTCTGCAGATACAGCTATAAGGAGATCATTTCTGTCTCTGCTTTGTGTGTTCTGTGGGGGGGAAACAGATCGATGGTGCCTCCATAAATAGTCACTCGGCAACCCGTTTTTTCTACTGTTTACAACATCATTAATGGCATGTCATGAGCACCAGTGAAGAAAAAAGCCTATAGATATTCTGAGTTCATGTCATTATGATATTTCTTAAAACTTTACTAAAAGAGAATGAGTGAAGATTTGCTGAAATGTGGAAATTGTGGTTGGATACCATTCTTCTCCTTCCACCACTCCACCCTCCCACATTTGCAGTTGATGCTTTTTTAATGTACCTTAAAAGACAAAACAAACTAAATATTGTAATATGGCAGATGACATAATAATTGTATCAACACTGAAATGTAAAAACAATGAACACAATACTGCTGCTTATCTAATAAATAAAAATGGAATAAGTTGTGCAACCTGTTTTAATTTTTAAACTGAACAGCTATTTTCTCTGCTAAGCATCCTTGTAGCTCATTCCTGTGCATTTTACTGCTTGATCAGCATGATTTATCTCATATATAATATATGCATGTCCTTGCTCTGTAAAGTTACTCTGTTTAGAAGTCAGCTTGGAAAAGGGATAATTCTGATTGGCTGGATACTCTTATACTTATCCTTGAAATAATGGAGCGTTTGGATGTTTCCTCACTGTGAACGGTTTTCCCTTAGAAGGCAAAAATAAGCTTTAAAAGCAGCCCATTGTACCTTATGCTCCTTTCCACGTAGGGTGTCTGGGTGTCAACATAGAAAGAGAAGAACTAAAGGCTACTTTACAGTGTCTGTTTTCATTTATATGATTGCATTTTTGACAACTCAAATTGTGAAGAAAAGTTATCATGAACCAGGCTGTCTAAACGCAAAGTGGGAGATGAATGAGCTTAATGAGTTTACACTAAAATTTCAAGTATTTGAATTTTTAATGAAGAGTCACCAAAGATATACTTGATTTTGTGGCATTTAAATAATGTTGAAAATGTCCTGGCCCATAAGACTTAGAAGAGTCCCTGCCCATTCCAGATCCCAACCTTCACTTCTCTTCCTTTACTCGGCTCCTTTAGACAAAGTCTCTGTATAATAGTTCAGTCAATGAATATCCTCTAATTTTTCTTCCCCATTTGTGAAGAATGAATAGATTCAAATTCTATTCCCTGTGGATCAGAAGGGGCTGGGAACAGCTGCAGAGAGTGTGCACCGAGTGTGGAAAGCCAATGGTGACACAGCAAAGAGCCAGGCTGAAATTGGAAATGTCACCCCCATGAGGATGGCAAGCCAGTGGGAGTTGGAGGCAATAATCAGCCCAAAGCCCAGAGAGTGAATGGGCCTCAGCAGAGAAGTAGGTAGCCCAGATCAGAGACCAGTGGGAGAGTGTAAAGGCCCAGAGGCAGGAGACAGGTTTGGAGCCTTCTGCTAAGGTGAATCAGGGCCAGTGGCGACAGAACACCCACTGGAGCTGGCAGTTGGGGTTGGTGGTCATGTGAGTGGGTGGGCGTGGCCAAATCAATGTCACTCCCACCCAGTCACATGACACACACCCCAGCCACACCTACCCAGGTTTTCTGTGGGAAATGGACCATGTGACTGGGTGGGCGTGACCAACTTGATTGGTCTCACCCTTAGGAAATTTCTCCTTAGTCCAACTCACAATAAAATAGCACAATAAAATAGCACTGTTCAGTGGTAAAATTCAATTTTTTTACTACCTGTTCTATGGGCGTGGCTTGGTGGGCGTGGCAGGGGAAGGATACTGCAAAATCTCCATTCCCACTCCACTCTGGGGTCAGCCAGAGGTGGCATTTGCCAGTTCTCCGAACTACTCAAACTTTCCACTACTGGTTCTCCAGAACCTGTCAGAACCTGCTGGATTTCACCCCTGGCACTGTTCCAATATTTAGAATAAAATAGAATAACAGAGTTGGAAAGGACCTTGGAGTTCTTCTAGTCCAACCCCCTGCTTAGGCAGGAAACCCTACACCACTTCAGACAAATGATTGTCCAATCTCTTCTTAAAACCTTCCAGTGTTGGAGAATTTGTAACTTCTGGAGGGAAGTTGTTCCACTGATTAATTGTTCTGTCAGGAAATTTGAGGGGCTCCTACAAAAATGAGGGAGTCAATCTATTTTTCCAAACCACCAAAAGGCACAACAAGAAACAATGGATGGAAACTAACCAAAGAGAGAAGCAACCTAGGACTAAGGAAAAATTTCCTAAGGGTGAGATCAATCAACCAATGGAATAGCTTGCCTTCAGAAGTTGTGGGTGCTCCATCACTAGAGGGTTTCAAAAAGAGTGAGGGAAGTACAGCCCAAAAGGACAGTGCCAAGCACCACTAAAACAATGCAGAAAACCTAAAACAGCAATTCCCCCCCTCTTTCAAAAAAAGTCAAAACTCCAAAGCAAACGCAGCAGCTGAGAGGGAAACTAAGAGCAGCTGCTCAAGCTAATTGAAAGCCTGGGTGTGCTGCCAAAAGCCTCTTCCAATTCTATTATTCTATGTTCTCTATATTCTAAATTGGGTACTTCATAGCAGAAGCAATACAGCTGGCTGGACCACACATGCACTAAATTCAGGCCTGTGTGATCATTGTCCCCTCCTGTATTCCCCCCCCCCCCCCCCAGGAAGAAACAAGAAGTAGCCAACACTGCAGCATCTATAAAAGGTCTTGGGAAACTCCAGGGAGTATCAACTGATCACAGAAGTGTTACTTAATACTCTTTATAATGAACATGTTTGTAATCTTGTCCTTCTTCCTGAAGGGAAGAGGTTTATCCCATCCCTAGATGGGTGATTGATGGGTTTCCCTGCCCTAATCCTGTCAGTTTCTGTTGTTTATTGATTTGATTCAGCGTATGGCTGCAATCCAGCTGCAACTGTTAAGTGGAGCTATTAATTTAAGGGAAAGAGGGGAAAACCCCTCTCTTGCAGTTTATTTTTAATCGAACTGCATAAGCAATTAACTAACTAACGTTTGGCGAACTGGTGAGAACCGGTTGAATCCCACCTGTGAACCAGATGGATATTTCTTCCCACACCTTCCGAACAATATTTTTAGACCATCCCAGCTATTATCTCAGAAATAAATTGGCTTAGCAGGAAGTTTTGTCTCTCAAAACACTTTTTTCTTTTCTTTTTGGCAAACAGAAAAGTAGGTTTACAAATGCCCATATTAAGTTTTCCTCTCTGGCATTTCCTGAAGTTTGTTTGTTTGTTTATATTTCTTATTTATAAACTGCCCATCTCCCTCAAAGAGGGGTTCTAGGTGGTGTACTATAGAATCAACATATAAAACAATGTACAAAATTAACATTAAAACGTTAAAATTACTTTAAGATTAACAATTTTGAAATCTTAAAATTATATTTAAAAATTCAAGATGGCCATTTAAGATTAGTTAATACAGGTGGGGGTGGCTCTCATGGGGCCAACCAGCCTTACGGTTGCACGGCCCTCCATGCAAAGCTGCAGAGCCAACTTTTCACCTGTTTATGGAAGGCCAGGACAGTAGGGGCCTGCCTCACCTCTGGGGGCAGGATGTTCCATAATGCAGGGGCAGCAGCACAGAAGGCTCTCTTTTTAGACCTTGCCAGTCAAAATTGTTTGACTGACAGGGTCTGCAGCATACCTTCCCTGTCTGATCAAGTGGGATGGGCTGATGTGATGGGGCAAAGCCAGTTCTGTAGGTAGCCTGCCCTATGCCATGTAGGGCTTTATACAGATGAAACTCGAAAAATTAGAATATCGCCTGACCTGAACCCCATAGAGAATCTATGGGGCATTGCCAAGAGAAAGACTTTCTACATGCTAAATAATGACAGGTGGTTGACAGGGATTTGAAGATTAGTATAATGTTTAGCTCAACCTGTTGACTGCTTTTTCTTCTTTTTTTCATGAAGGAACTGGCAGATGTGATCTCTGGGTGATCCACTGAACCATATCTTTCAAAGATCCTGGAGCACCGGGGAACTACCAGAGGATTGGAAAAGAGCTGATGTAGCTCCCATCTACAAAAAAGGGAAATTCTGGAAAGGTTATCAAGCAACAAATCAGTGAACACCTAGTGGCAAACAAAGTCATAACCAAAAGCCAACATGGGTGTCAGGGTTCCAAAAAACACCCCCAATGAAAGTAAACTCTGAGGCTTGAGTTTCCTCAAAATTCCATTTTATTAGAGATGTCATATTGGCACAACTGGGAAAACCTGAATCTGAAAGCTTCCAGGTTTTCCCACCCAGTTGAAAGTTCAAGACCCTGCCCCAACACCCACAAGTCTATCACATGGTCCAATCCTTCATTACCATGAAGAAAGATTCCTCCCATCCACATCCATTCAGGTGCAGGGACAAAGCGACCTTGACTTTCTGAGAAAGAATGTTATTATGGCTACACATCACCCATACTCCATATAATCCCCCCTCCCATTTTCTCACAGTAGAAAATGTGGCAGGCCTGAAATCCAAAAAGTAAAAGATGGCTTTCAGGTCTGATAATGGGTTTGTCAAAAACAGATCATGCCAGACAAATCTTACTGCATTCTTTGACAAGGTGACAAAATTAGTGGACCAGAGGAATGCTGTGGATATAATTTACTTGGATTTCAGCAAGGCATTTGACAAAGTAGACCACAATCTACTACTTGATATGGTAGAAAAATGTGGGTTAGATAACATCGACACCAGAAGGATTCATAACTGGCTGACCAACCCCACTGAATGAGTAGTCCTCAATAGAACTGCATCTACATCAGTGGTGGGTTCCAGATCCCGTCACAACCGGTATGCTGCGACAGGGCCGGATGTCCACCTCGGGCACGCATGCTGTGCGCGTGTGTGCACGCGACCTCCCTGCAATACCCCAGTTGCTCAGCGAGGTCACGCAGGCACCATACGTTGTGCACGCATGCGCAATTGGCTGGTTTCCCTCAAAAAGAGGTAAGGAACGCGGGCAGGTGAGCCCACTGAAACACTGTTTCAGTACGGTGGCCGCTGCTCCCAGCTGCCACCAGTACGCTCGGACCAGACCGGACCGCCCGAAACCCACCACTGATCTACATGGAGGGAAGTATGCAATGGGCTTCTCCAAGGCTCTGTTTTAGGCCCAGTACTCTTCAACATCTTCATCAATGATTTGGACAAGGGGATAGATGGGGAACTCATCAAATTTGCAGATGACACCAAGCTGGCAGGAATAGCCAACACTCCAGAAGATAGGCTAAAGATACAGAAGGATTTTGACAAACTTGAACATTGGGCACTATCTAACAAAATGAAATTCAATGGTGAAAAGAGTAAGGTTCTACATTTAGGCAAGAAAAACAAAATGCACAGGTACAGTATAGGTGGTACCTGGCTCAATAGTAGTAACTGCAAGAGTGATTTTGGAGACCTAGTGGACAATCACTTAAATATGAGGCAGCAGTGTGCTGCAGCTGCCAAAAAAGCCAATGTTAGACTGCATTAACCAACACTCCAAAAGATAGGCTTAAGATTCAGAAGGATCTTGACAGACTTGAACATTGGGCACTATCTAACAAAATGAAATTGAATGGTGAAAAAAGTAAGGTTCTGCATTTAGGCAAGAGAAACAAAATGTTATAGTATAGGTGGTACCTCACTCATTAGCAATAGCACTTAGACTTATATACCACTTCACAGTGCTTTACAGCCCTCTAAGCGGTTTACAGAATCAGCATATTACCCCCAACAATCTGGGTCCTCATTTTACCCACCTCAGAAGGATGGAAGGCTGAGTCCATCTTGAGCCTGGTGAGATTCAAACTGCCAAATTGCAGGCAGCCAGCAGTCACCAGAAGTCGCTTGCAGTACTGCATTGTAACCACTGCACCACCAAGGCTCTTCAATAGTAGTAACTATGAGACAGATCTTGGAGTCCTAGTGGACAATCACTTAAATATGAGCTGCCAAAAAAGCCAGCATAGTTCTAGGCTGCATTAACACAGGGATAGAATCAAGATCGCATGAAGTGTTAATACCACTTTATAATGCCTTGGTAAGGCCACACTTGGAATACTGCATCCAGTTCTGGTCACCACAATGTAAAAAAGATGTGGAGACTCTAGAAAGTGTGCAAAGAAGAGTAACGAAATTATTGGGGAAGTGGAGGCTAAAACATATAAAGAATGGTTGCTGGAATTGGGTATGTCTAGTTTAATGAAAAGAAGGACTAGGGGAGACATGATAGCAGTGTTCTGATATCTCGGGGGCTGCCACAAAGAAGAGGGAGTCAAGCTATTCTCCAAAGCACTTGAGGGCAGGACAAGAAGCAATGGATGGAAACTAATCAAGGAGAGAACCAACCTAGAACTAAGAAGAAATTTCCTGACAGTTAGAACAATTAACCAGTGGAACAACTTTCCTCCAGATGTTGTGCATGCCCCAACACTGGAAGCATTTAAGAAGAGATTGGACAACCATTTGTCTGAAATGGTATAGCATTTCCTGCCTGAGGAGGGGGTTGGACTAGAAGACTTCCAACGTCCCTTCCAACTCTTGTCTATTCTATTCTATTCTATTTTATTCTATTGTACTCTACTCTACTCTCTTCTCTCTCTATGTGTGTGTGTGTGTGCATGTGTGTGTGTGTGTGTGTGTGTGTGTGTGTGGTCTCCGAAGTGAGGCGTGGGAGGAGTTACATGGGTATTAACACAGCCCTTTCGCCCTGGAGACTGAGGTAATCTTGAAGGCCACACCTCCATTCCTCCTCTGACCTCCCAGATTAACCTCAGTCTCCGGCCCAGAAGGAGTGTTTTACCTGACTCTCCCTCACTTCGAAGACAAAGGTTTTTTTTCTACAGGAATTTTTACAGTTTTACCGGCTTCAATCGCTTCACCCCTCCTTGCTGTGCTCAGTGACGCTAGCCAAGCCGCGCTGCTGGCTAGTGTGAACCCAGGCGACCGGACGGTCGCGTAATTGGGTAGGAAGCCCCGCGCCACGTGGGTGCGCTTTGGAGGGCTCTGCGCACCCAGGAAGCCATCAGAGGACTGGGGACTTAGCAGATGCGTCCCCCAGCGCTCCCGATCTTCAGGAGATCGGGTCGCAGATCGGCGGCCACCATCTTGGTCCTCCCCCATCTTAGGAGCACATGAGCGAGCGCATGACCGGCGTGCCTTCTACGGACGCCGAAAGCACTCAGAAGAGTCACTGCCGAAGCCGGAAGAGGCTTCGAAGGCCCCAACTCCGCCGGTCATCCAGGGAGGGCCCTGCTCAGGCAGTGTGCCGGCAGTCGGGCCGCAGATCGGCGGCAGGGATCGTAGGAGCGCAGAGGCAACACGCATTTCAAGCGAGGCCGGCAAGAAGAGAGGAGGCGGTGAACAACGTAACAGTGAGTATGGCGGAGGCAACGAGGAGCAGGGGTGCCAGGTCCAGATCACCAGGGGATTCGGATCCGGCCAAGGGGACCTCCAGGGGGGGTTCTCCCAGTCACCAGAGGGAGGTCCCTCACCAAAAATGGCACCCCCAGGCCCCATAGGAAGGGAACCTCTGGGAAGGAGGTTCGGATTACCAGGGCCTCCTCTAGAAGGTTCAAGGCCACCATCAGCACCTCTCCTTCCAGATCTCGCTCCCCCCGCAGGCTTCCTGTCCTGGAAGAGATGAGGGTGGCTTCCCCTGGTTCCCCAAGGGGCTCAGGCAGAGGGCACAGCTCCCTATTGCTCCCCCCTATCGCCTGCCCATCCATCGGAGGCTAGGGGAGACCCCTTTGGGCGCAGGGCCCCCAGCCCTGCCAGACTGCGACTCGCACCACAATCCCCTGAGCCAAAGGAGACCCTGCATCCCCCAGAGCTGCATCCCTCCCTTCCAGAGCTTTCTGATAGCTTCCAGGAGGTGTTAGCCAGGGCCATTGCCCAAGGGATTGCTTCTGGAATGAAACACCAGTCCCAGGGATCTAGGAGTAGATGTTCCCAGGACCAGTCCAGGGACCATCAGGATCTCCCCAGGTCCTCTACCACCAGAGAACCCAGGCCACCTTCCCCATCTTTTGCCAGTGAGGCTTTGGATCTAGAGGAAGGGGAGTTGAAAGAGGTTGGTTTTTCTGAGGATGAGGACGCCCAGGCCCCTGAGGCTCCCAACATCACCGGGCTTTTCCTCCCCTCCTTGTTTAGTTCCTTACTTCGTAAGACCAGGGCCACAGCGGACCTGGACCCCCCTCCAGAGCCCAGTGCTTCGTCTGCCGCCTCTGGCAATAGCGGGGGGAACAAGAAGGGGCCCTTCCACAGGCCCCACGTGGAGAAGGAGAAGATCCCCACTCCAGAGATGTTCCTAGAGGTGCTTAAATCCCAGTGGGTTAAGCCAGGGTCCTTTCCCAATCTGGGGGGCAATGAACGTAGATTTTATAATCTCAATTCTACCTTCGCCCAAGCTCTGCAGGTACCTTCAGTGGACACTCCGGTCGCCAGCCTGGCTTCAGCTTCTGCGTTGGTGACTGAAGACATAGCCAACTGTCTCAAGGCAGAAGACAAGAAGGCGGAGTTGGTTATGCGTAAGTCCTTTCAGGCCATAACCTTGGCTATCAGGGCGGCCGCAACCGCTTCCTTTTTTAACAGGTCAACAGTGATATGGCTGGAACAGCTAAGAGACAGGACCCCGGCCACAGATGTATGGCTGCTACAGGACATCTCCAAGGCGCTGGCAGCCACCCAGTTTTCGGCAGATGCCACGGTGGACGCAGTTAAGTATGCCTCGCGAGCTTTGTTGTCCTCTGTAGCGTCCAGGCGCCTGCTGTGGCTGCGTCACTGGCAGGCGGAGTCTCGTGCAAAGTGGCACCTGGCAGGAGCTGACTACACTGGGGACAAGCTGTTCGGTTCTTCACTGGATCCCATCCTGGTGGAGGACAAGAATAAGCGGAAGGTCTTCCCAGCCACGACCAGAAGGTCAGATCACCGACCGGCGCCTTACCCCAGGAGAGCATCTTACCACCTGCTTGACACGGACTCCCAGAATCAGGGGTACCTGGTTCCCAGGTTTCACAGGCAGGGGGACAGACAGTTCCCTAGGGACAGATTCAGAGGCCAGCAGCAGAGCAAGCGGCCCTTTCGAGGAGGGGGCGGCCGTCCTTTCTGCAGGTTCAAGTGATCCGATTGTGGATCACCCCATAGGCAGTCACCTCTCCCTATTTGCGGACGCCTGGGATCGCGTCACATTGGACGAGTGGGTTCTCCAGACTGTTAGGCTCGGGCTTCAGCTGGAGTGCCGCTCGCAGCCCCCGAATAGCTTTCGCACCTTCGCCTCCTCCAGAGATCCGGCCAAACGGGCCCTTAAGGCCAAGGCCATCAAGCACCTGTTAGACATCAGGGCTATAGAGATGGTACCAGAGGGGGAGAAGTGTTCTGGATTCTATTCGAACCTGTTCCTGGTCCCCAAGAGTTCAGGGGGGTGGAGAGCCATTTTGGACCTTAAACTGCTCAATTCTAGAGTGGTCTACCATAGGTTCAAGATGGCTTCCCTGAAATCCATCAGACAGGGCGATTACTTGGCCTCCATCGACCTCACGGAGGCCTATCTCCATATCAGAATTGCCCCGGAACATCATAGGTTCCTCAGGTTTTCCCACGAGGGCAATCACTTCCAGTATAGACCCCTCCCCTTTGGGCTGGCCTCAGCTCCCATTACCTTCACCAAGGTACTGGCCGCTGCCGCTGGCCACCTTCGTGCCTTCCCAGTCCGACTTCACTGTTACCTGGATGACATTCTTGTCCTAGCCAGGTCCCCAGACACTGCTAGGCAGGACCTGGGTCTCACCATCGACACGCTAAGGTCCCTGGGGTTCTCGATCAACCTCGAGAAGAGCCAACTAGCTTCTTCTACCAGGCTCCAACACCTAGGGTCCATTATAGATTCGGTGTCTGTAGAGGTTTTCCTCTCCCAGGAACGTAGGGACAGCATCATACAGCTGGTTCAGGAGATACGCAAGTTGCGCTCTGTCCCTGTAGTTCTTCTTTCCAGGCTCCTTGGGAAATTTATTTCTTGCATAGGGATCGTGCCGTGGGCTCGTCTCCACGCCAGGGACCTCCAGTGGTTCCTGCTCCCACACCAGAGAGCAGGGACGAGCGACGCCAGCTTCAAAGTTCAAGTGTCACCCCAGGTTCTCCTATCACTCCGTTGGTGGTTGACCCCAGCCCTAGACAAGGGGTCACTCTTCAGAGAACCAGCAAGGAAGGTGCTCACGACAGACACGAGCCTGTTTGGCTGGGGAGCACATCTGGAGGCCCAGATAGCCCAGGGCCGCTGGACTCCGACAGACCTGCGCAACAACATCAACTGGTTGGAGCTCAGGGCCATCCATCTGGCTCTACGCCACTTCAGAGCCTCTGTGACCGACCATCATGTCCTGGTCCTGACGGACAACGTGGCAGCCAAGGCCCACGTGAACAGACAGGGGGGCACCCACTCCAAGGCCCTGCGCGACGAGGCCCTCCGGCTGGGGAACTGGGCAGAGAGGAACCTCCGATCCATCAGAGCGGAACACATCTCCGGGATAGAGAACCAACAAGCAGACTGGCTCAGCAGGGAGACAGTCGACAACGGAGAGTGGCAACTCCATCCCAACGTCTTCCTACAGATCTGCAAGAGGTTTGGACGTCCGGCAGTGGATCTCTTCGCAACCCCAGCGAACTCCCAGCTGCCAAGATTCGTATCGAGGTTCCCATCCAGGGGTGCCATGGACACAGATGCTCTTCATTGCAGATGGCCACCCGGTCTCCTCCACGCCTTTCCTCCCCTTCCCCTCATTTCCAGGGTTCTGAGGAAGTTAGTGTCAGAGAGAGCAGAGATGGTTCTAGTGGCCCCCTTCTGGCCACGTCGTCCCTGGCTGGCAGACCTGGTGGAGCTGTTTTCAGCTCCCCACTGGAAGATTCCCCTAGGGGAGGTGTCCCTGCACCAGGGGTCTCTGGAGCATCCGGACCCGGAGTGGCTCCATCTGTCCGTCTGGCGATTGAGCGGGAACAACTAAGAGGGGCCCACTTCTCTGCAAAGGTCATTAAGACCATTGAGGCATCCAGGAGGCAGTCCACTACTCGTATCTACAACGCCTCCTGGGTCGCCTTCGCGGATTGGTGCCAAGCAAGGGACATTGACCCGGCTTCGGCTTCTGTGCCCCAGGTTCTGGACTTTCTACAGGAAGGTCTAGAGAAAGGTCTGGCCCCCAGGACCCTTAGGAGACAGGTATCCACCCTATCCACGATCCTGGGGGTGGGTGGGTGGACTCCCCGCCGTTGTCCCAGCATCAGGTCCTAAGGCGCTTCCTCAAGGGAGCGGTGAATCTGAAACCCCCGGTGGTCCATCGATTCCCAAACTGGGACCTGCTCACAGTCCTCCAGTCTCTGACGGAGGCACCTTTCGAGCCCTTGAGGGAAGTGTCCCTCCAATTCCTGACTCTTAAGGTCGTTTTCCTGGTTGCCATCACCTCAGCCAGGAGAGTATCCGAACTTAACACTCTGTCCAGCAGGGAGGACCTCTGCACCTTTCTGGATAACCGGGTCGTCCTCAGACTGGACCCTGCGTTCATGCCCAAGATCAACTCTCCCTTCCACAGGGCATTCGAGATAGTTCTGACAGACTTCTGTCCGCAGCCCTCCAGGGATAGAGAAAGATCATGGCACCGGCTGGACGTTAGAAGAGCCCTGCGCATCTACCTGAAGCACACGGCGTCCTTTAGGTGTTCAGAGGCCCTCTTCATCTCCTTTCAGGCGTCTACCCAGGGAGCCAAGGTTTCCCCGGCAACCATTAGCAGGTGGATCAACGCGGCCATTCCAGGGCCTACGAGGCACGTGGGCTCCAGGTCCCAGAGGGCATCACCGCACACTCCACCAGAAGTGCGGCCACCTCAGCGGCTTGGGCCACCCAGGCTCCCATAGAGGAGATCTGCAGGGCTGCCACCTGGTCCTCTCCCTCACCTTTCATCAGGCATTACCAGCTAGATGCGTACGCCTCCATGGACGTGGCTTTTGGGAGGAGGGTCCTTCAGGGAGTCCTGGACTCTCGGAGGGCTCAGGCCCATTGATCCCTCCCAAGGACATCTAGCTTTGGTATGTCCCATGTGTGACTCCTCCCACGCCTCACTTCGGAGACTGTCAGTTGGTCTTACCTGAACTGCATGTCTCGAAGATGGTGTGGGAGTAGTCACTTCCCCCCCCCCCATAGGGCGCCCCGCGCCAGGGGCCTGAGTTAGTTCAGTGGTCAGTCAGGGACCAGGCAGGAAGGATGTGTGTGTGTTATCTGTCCCTTCCTTTCCAGGCTCTCTGCTACGACCATCGGTTAATCTGGGAGGTCAGAGGAGGAATGGAGGTGTGGCCTTCAAGATTACCTCAGTCTCCAGGGCAAAAGGGCTGTGTTAATACCCATGTGTGTCTACTCCCACGCCATCTTCGAGACATGCAGTTCAGGTAAGACCAACTGACATTTGTATGTGTGTTTTGCACCCCTTAAAGATACCAGCTGGTCTCACTCACCTCATAAGATATCCTAAGGAAATCAGATTTAAGGAAAGATGACATGCCCCCAGAAAGGCAGTAAACAAATCAGTGCCAAGCTTGCATCCTGCCTCTTGGAAATATACCCCAAAAGGACAGTGCCAAGAACCACTAAAGCAGTGAAGGAAGACCCCCTCCCCAGATAGAAAAAACAACCATGAGGCAGGAAAAAATTCAAACACAATACAAATAATTAAATCACAACAGTTTAAATCCTTTTAAAACACAAGCTCATTGCCAGAGCTCACACCCCAGTAAACACGTGAGATAAGCCTAACTACAAAGAAAGCAATTAACAGTAGAATAAAGCAACGGAGCAAACACAGCAGCTGTTGCTTGTTGAACCAATTACCAGAACAAATAGAAACAGGAACTAGCCAGATTTCTGAAGCTGCTTCTTTTCCGGAACAGAGATTAACATTTTTCCTTCCAAACAAAGCTGAATAGGGAAAATTATCCCATCAATAAATACCGGGTTAAACATCAACAAGCACAGAATTAAACTTCACCAAAAACCAGTTTTAGACCAAAAGTCAGAAAGGGTATGTAAACTCATGTTTGAATGTCAATCTTTCTAGCTAGCCAAGAAGCCTTGCTGAATGTCACTCATCTTGGGTCCTTGTCACTAAAAGCTTCTTTCCAGCAGCTCTGCTTCGTTATTCAATTATTTCTTCAAAGTGCTGATCATTGCATGCCAGTTGGAAGAACTCCAACAGGGGAGTATTTCCTTCCAACAGCAGTGTATAAAGCTTAAAACAACCCTTCCCCTTTAAGAAAGCACCTGTAAAGGGGGGAAAAAAACCATCTGGAGTCAGTAAGTCTAGGTGTACTGCCAAAAATGTAATAAGGGTTAAGGGAGAGGCAGTTTCTGTAAGCAGGGCAATAAAGATTAGGCTAGAAACAACACCAGAATATTTCTTTCCTGCCTTCCTTACAGGATTAACTCTGTAAACTGGAAAAAAACAAAAGGAGATTTCTTCTAACAACCGGTTGTCCGAACTGCTTAGAAAATTAACTACCAGTTCTAGCGAATAGGCTAGAACCAGTTGAATCCCACCTCTGATAGGTGAAGTTAATTATTTCAATGGAATTGTAAACTAGAGCAGAATTTTTGAGATTTTGACATTCCAACGTTCCAGATGTTAGACAACCTTTATTGTAAAGCATGCAACTGCACTGATTACAGTTGCAGTGTGTAGTTTGAACATGGTCTCATCTCTAATATTGGTATTTGGCTCCCAATTGAAGATGCTAGAGTATGTGATTGGGAAAGGGAAGTTTCTGAACATTGTGTAATTCTGAATGGCTTGAGGGTGTGTTGCCACTCTTACAAGACTGTGAGAAAAATATCTCAGATATTTTCTATAAACGTAAGAAAAACTAAACAAGGAGATTATAAACAACAAAGAGCTTTATTTATCGATAAGAGGGACTTACCGATACTACCATGCGCACAGTGACGTGCAGTCAGGTGAGGCAAGTGAGGCACAGCCGCACCTCTCATCATGAAAAAAAAAAACATATGAGAGCTTGCTGTGAGGTTTTAGCGCGCTCAGCCTCTCAGGCAACAGCTGAGGCGAGACTGAGCTAGCTGCTGATGACTCTGCTTAACTGTTTAAAAAAGGCTCAAAAAAGCATCCCGGCCAGACGAGAGGGACTGCAGAGAGGGTCTCCTCGAGTCTAGGACAGCGAGTCATTCAATGGGAAAGTTGCCTCTTGGAAGGAATAACCCGGCTTGGCTCCCGCTTCGTCTCTCCTGCCTCTTCGCTTCTCCGTTCAGTCGTTGGGCGGCAGATCGAAAGCGGGAGCCAAGCCGGGTTATTCCTTCCAAGAGGCAACTTTCCCATTGAATGACTTGTTGTCCTAGACTCGAGGAGACCCTCTCTGCAGTCCCTCTCGTCTGGCCGGGATGCCAGCGAGAGTGTTGGACTGGAGGAAGGAGGGATACATTCTCTCTCTCTCTCTCTCAAATGGCAAATCCGAGCAGCCACTGCTGGGAGCCCATCACACACGTTCAGGCAGGGAGGGGGGTTCTGAAGGCGTGCAAGAAAGCCCCCCCCCATTGCCCGAATGTATGTGACGGGCTCCCAGCAGCGGCTACTCGGATTTGCCATTTGTGTGTGTGTGTGTGTGTGAGAGAGAGAGAGAGGGGGGGGGGTCTAGGACAGCGAGTCATTCAATGGGAAAGTTGCCTCTTGGAAGGAATAACCCGGCTTGGCTCCCGCTTTCGATCTGCCGCCCAATGACTGAACGGAGAAGCGAAGAGGCAGGAGAGACGAGGCAGGAGAGACGAAGTGAGAGCCAAGCCGGGTCATTCCTTCCAAGAGGCAACTTTCCCATCGAATGACTCGCTGCTCTAGACTGCGGAGGCCCTCTCTGCAGTCCCTCTCGTCTGGCCAGACTAGAGGGACTGCAGAGAGGGTCGCCTCGAGTCTAGGGCAGTGAGTCATTCGATGGGAAAGTTCCCTCTTCCTCCGCCCAGCCCTCCTTTGCTTAGGCTTCTTTGTCAAGAAGCGGCTTTTGGGGCTAATGGGAGAGGGAGAGAGAGAGAGAGAGAGAGAGAGAGAGAGAATCCCGTCACATACGTTCGGGCAATGGGGGGGGGCTTTCTTGCACGCCTTCAGAAAGCTTCTGAAGGCATGCAAGAAAGCCCCCCCCCCCATTGCCCGAACGTATGTGACGGGATTCACTCTCTCTCTCTCTCTCTCTCTCTCTCTCTCTCTCTCACACACACACACACACACACACACACACACACACACACACACACACACAAATGGCAAATCCGAGTAGCTGCTGCTGGGAGCCCATCACATACATTTGGGCAATGGGGGGGGGGGCTTGCTTGCATACCTTCAGAAGCTTTCTGAAGGCGTGCAAGAAAGCCCCCGCCCATTGCCCGAACGTATGTGACGGGATTCACTCTCTCTCTCTCTCTCTCACACACACATACACACACACAAAAATGGCAAATCCGAGTAGCTGCTGCTGGGAGTCCATCACATACATTTGGGCAATGAGGGGGGGGCTTTCTTGCATACCTTCAGAAGCTTTCTGAAGGCGTGCAAGAAAGCCCCCCCCCCCATTGCCCGAACGTATGTGACGGGATTCACTCTCTCTCTCTCTCTCTCTCTCTCTCACACACACACACACACACACACACACACAAACACAAAAATGGCAAATCCGAGTAGCTGCTGCTGGGAGCCCATCACATACATTTGGGCAATTGGGGGGGGGGGGGCTTTCTTGCATACCTTCAGAAGCTTTCTGAAGGCGTGCAAGAAAGCCCCCGCCCATTGCCCGAACGTATGTGACGGGATTCACTCTCTCTCTCTCTCTCTCTCACACACACATACACACACACAAAAATGGCAAATCCGAGTAGCTGCTGCTGGGAGTCCATCACATACATTTGGGCAATGAGGGGGGGGCTTTCTTGCATACCTTCAGAAGCTTTCTGAAGGCGTGCAAGAAAGCCCCCCCCCATTGCCCGAACGTATGTGACGGGATTCACTCTCTCTCTCTCTCTCTCTCTCACACACACACACACACACAAACACACAAATGGCAAATCCGAGTAGCTGCTGCTGGGAGCCCATCACATACATTTGGGCAATGGGGGGGGGGCTTTCTTGCATACCTTCAGAAGCTTTCTGAAGGCGTGCAAGAAAGCCCCCCCCCATTGCCCGAACGTATGTGACGGGATTCACTCTCTCTCTCTCTCTCACACACACACACACACACACACAAACACAAAAATGGCAAATCCGAGTAGCTGCTGCTGGGAGCCCATCACATACATTTGGGCAATGGGGGGGGGCTTTCTTGCATACCTTCAGAAGCCCCCCCCCCATTGCCCGAATGTATGTGATGGGATTCTCTCTCTCTCTCTCTCTCTCTCTCTCTCTCTCTCTCTCTCATTCACTCTCTCTCTCTCTCTTCACTCTCCTCTCCCATTAGCCCCAAAAGCCGCTTCTTGACAAAGAAGCCTAAGCAAAGGAGGGCTGGGCGGAGGAAGAGGGAACTTTCCCATCGAATGACTCACTGCCCTAGACTCGAGGCGACCCTCTCTGCAGTCCCTCTAGTCTGGCCCCCCCCATTGCCCGAATGTATGTGACGGGCTCCCAACAGCGGCTGCTTGATTTGCCATTTGTGTGTGTGTGTGTGAGAGAGAGAGTGAGTGTATCCCTCCTTCCTTCGCTGGCGAGAGTGAGGGACTGCAGAGAGGGTCACCAAACCAATTTCGAAATCATTCTTTATTCCAAATGCGCACAAAAAGCGTCCGCGATCGGTGGAAAAGAGCACTAGGTAGCTGGAACGCAAACACGCATCTACCCAGCTGTCTTTTCCAGCTTTTCGTGCGCATTTGGAATAAAGAATGATTTTGAAATTGGTTTGGCGAGGCGGGTGGAGTTGCGGTTCTCAGTGGAAGCTGCGGGCAGCCGAGGCTCCGACAAGAGCGAGGTGCGCACGGCAGGGGCGGAAGGTAGCCCGCAGCTACCCCCTCCTCTCCTTCCTGTCGCTCTCGGCTGGAGCCAACCTCGCCGGCCCTTCCAGAGCCGGAGCGGGATGGAGCGAAGAAAAAGGGGCGGAAGCACAAACAAGAGCTCGGGGCGACAAAGCGGACTTTTCCTTGTTGCACGCAAAACGCCGCTTTGGTGGGAAACCGCTCGCCGTTCTTGCGCGCCTCTCCAGCCACTGCCTTGGAAGTGAGTCGCACGGACGGAGCTTTGGGGCTGAGGAGAGAGGCAGGGACGGAGGGAGTGGGGGGAGAGGAGCCGGCCCCCTCACCCCCCCAGGCAATGGGGAAAGCTTTCCCGAAATGGGGGGGGGGGTATCGCGGGAAATAAAAAGGGTGTGCGCTGGGGGGGGGACGAAGGAGGCTTTGGCGCGCCTTAGAGGTGGGCAGGAAAGCAACGAAAGGGGCAGCGAGGGCGGGCGGTGGCTGCAGGCGGCAAGGCTTGAGCGGGGTGAAAGCGCAGCCCCTTATGTTGCTTTCCCATTCACCCCGCTCAAGCCTTGCCCGAGGGAGCTGGGGATCGGGCTTTGGGTTGGTGGGAGACCTTGAAGGAGTGGGGGGGGGGAAGGGACTGCCGCCGGTGGAGGAAGCAATGCTACGCTGATCAGTGCACTCCGCGGTCCTCTTAATATTCACTCAGGAAGGCGGAGAATGGGACCACATGTGCTGCACACGTGGTCCCATTCCCCACCTTCCTGATGACGTCACCAGCCTCACCAGCCATAACCCTCACCGCACGTCACTGCATGCGCATGATAGGTTTCTCAAAGGAGAGAGAATGACTACAAGGTAGGCAGGTGTGCCTTAAATACACAAAATGAAATCTCAGGAGTATTATTGAAAGTGCGTCATTAAAAATACAAAATTGCATTTGCGTGATCAATAACAATGCTTGGCAACAATTAATCCAGCTGGCAATAATTATGTGAACATACAGAAATAACATGTCCCAAAATACATTTAGGTAAATTCCTGTAACATGTGTGCCAAGTGTCATCCACCCTTTTGGAATGTCCCCCCAACACCCCATACTACCCCTTACTACATACTTTCCCAGGGCTAAACAATAGCAAGATAATGACCATCTTCCTGAAAAACATCTCTGGTACATAGGGGACTTACCAAGGGGACTTCCACAAGCCATTAAGTTATTTTGGGCTAGGTCACTTTAACTTTTGCACGATAGCTTTTGCATTTTGTTCCAAGCTGTAACTTTCCAAGTTAGTGAGCTGAGCATGAACTGAGCATGTGATATATTCAAGATGGATCCTATTTTACCCAAATAATTTGGGGTTTTTAACCATATTCTCACAAAGAATGTCCTTAATGGATTTCCCCCCATCTAAACAGAACTATGTGGTGTTCAGAATTTCTCAAGCTTTATTGTCCTTCCATTGTCATATTCAATCAATTAGCAACTCAGTTTAATTATCATGTATAAAAGGGAATCACATACCTCTGCATTCTCCCCATAACAGTTTCATATTTCTCCCTATTCTATATATTTAACCTCTAATTATCTTTCCATTATCATATTCAATCAGTTAGCAACTCAATTTTATTATCATGTATAGGAGTAAACCACATATCTCAGCTTTATATTTCACCATATAACAGTTTTTAATTATCTGATTTTTTCGTAGTAAGTCTTTTGTCCCACTTCTCTATTCCTGTCTTCTCCCTTTTCTTTGTTTTGACATGACCACCATCGTCAATTTTCCCCAAGCCAAATTGAGTTGCTGATTGAATATGATAATGGAAAGAAAATTAAATAAAGGTTAAAATATATGGAATATGGACAAATATGAAACTGTTATGGGGAGAATGTAAAGCAGAGGTATGTGATTCACTTTTATACATTATAATTAAGCTGAGTTGCTAATTGGTTGAATATAACAATGGAAGGACAATTAAGTATGGGTTAAAATATATGAAACATGGATACATATAGAACTCCTAAGATGATGAACAAAGTGAGATGTGTACCGCTTGTTATTCTATATAGTAGATTAAGGGAATTGTAATGAACATTGAACAGTAAGGATTAATAATAATAATAATAATAATTTTATTTGATTAGCCGCAACCCTCTCCTGAAGGACTCGGGGCGGCGTACAATCAAACAGATAAAAAATACACATAAGACAAACATATATACAAGAGAACAGAGACATATACATATGTGCATGGAGGAGGATGGACTTAAGTGAAAGACAGTTAAAAATACAATTTAAAATCCCCTAATAAAATTACCAAATTAAAAAACCCATCAGGAGCGTTACGAAGTTATGGTCGAGCCAGGCCAGCTATTTGGAAAAGGTGGGTCTTGAGCTTGACACGGAAGGAGCGGAGGTCAGTAGTAGTCCTAATATCCGGGGGGAGGTCATTCCACAGGGCTGGGCCCGCCACAGAGAAGGTTCTGCTCCTAGGCGCCGCCCCATGGCACTGTCTGGTAGACGGCACCTGGAGAAGTCCCTCTCTGTGCGAGCAGATGGGTCGTAGGGATGTATGGGGCAGAATACGATCCCGCAGGTAACTAGGTCCTGAGCCATGGAGCGCTTTAAAGATCGTAATCAAAACCTTGAAACGCACTCGATAGACCACAGGAAGCCAGTGCAGCTCGCGCAGGAGAGGTGTCACATGGGAGTACTTGGTACTCCCCATAATCACCCGCGCGGCCGCATTCTGGACCAACTGCAGTCTCCGAGTGCATTTCAAGGGAAGCCCCATGTAGAGAGCGTTACAGTAGTCCAGGCGAGACGTCACCAGCGCATGGGTGACTGTGCGTAAGGCGTCCCAGTCCAATAGGGGGCGCAATTGGCGCACCAGGCGAACCTGGTGGAACGCCCCCCCTGGCCACGGCTGTCACATGTTCATCCATGGACAGCCTGGCATCCAGGAGGACGCCCAAATTGCGCGCCCGCTCCACGGGGGCAAGTTGAATGCCCCCAATGGCCAGAGATGGAATTATCTGGTTGAACCGGGGGGCCGGAACCCACAGCCACTCCGTCTTGGAAGGGTTGAGCCTGAGTCGGTTGTCATCCATCCAGACCCGTACGGCTTCCACACACCGGGACATCACTTCGATGGCCTCGTTGGGGTGGTTCGGGGTGGAAATGTACAATTAATTGTTATTTAAAGAAAAATTAAGGGTAACCTAAGCCAAGATATGGAAAAATGGAGAGGGGACATGAAATATACCTACAATGGGAAATTATTGAGATTACAAAGACAGAATCACAAATTTGGGACATGTAAGGATGCATAATTATATAAACATAATTATGAAAATAGCTGGGAATTGTAACCAGGTCTACATCTTGCCCAAAAATAGGCTGGGGGTGGTGGTGTTAAAAGCACAATAACTATATATGTGTCAGGGGAAATTCTACCCTGAGCTAACGAGGTCTAGAATCGAAGGCTTTCCAAACAGCATATCTTCAGAAAAAGCGAAAAATAAAAACCCGAGAACATGTTCTAATGAAAACAAAACTTTTAATATGAAAATAAGAAAATAAACAGATCTATCTAATTGTTACATTTTGGCAAGGGCAATTATCGTCCACCTTCTTGGCAGACGAACAGAAGATCAAAAGTAAAGAAGTCTCTGGAATGTGTGATGTATATGAAACGTGTTAAGAAGCATGCGCAGTAAATCATTGCTGATAAGTCCTATGACCTGCCTATGACCTGCGCAGTAACTCATCAGTTCGGCTAGCAAACAATTAACGCAGTGACAATATGTATACTTTTTTGTTATTTCTTTTAATTAAAAAGGAGGAGAATACATTTAAGGGAAGAAGAGAGGGATAGGAGAGAGGGTGGGGTGGGAAGAGGAGGAGAGAAAGAAGGAGTGGAAAGGGGAGAGAGGAGAAGGAGAGAGGAAGGGGAAGTAGAGAAGAGAAGGACGACAGAGGGAAGAAAGGAGGTAGGGAGGAGGAGGAGAGAGGGAGAAGAAAGTGATGGGTAAGGTACAAATATGGTGTATGGAGAGCAGAAGAGCAAATAATTGTTTTTGGGAGTTGATAAGACGAATTGATGTAAACAGTTAATAATATAATACGATGTTGGTTATGTAATAGTATAGATGTGGCTATATGTTATGAAAATGAAAAAATAAAAAACTTTATATATACTGTATATAAAAAAAAAGAATCTCTCAAGCTAAATACTCCCAAATATTACCTTTGTTCGAGAGCAAACTAGTTTCTAGGAAACAATCAGCCTTTACAATTACAGAGAAAAAGAAACATTTTTTTTGCAGAAAGCTTCCATCCTCCCTCCCCCCCCCCCCTAGTTTTCTCGATTAATTCCCTTTGCTGTTAAAGAGAGTGTCAGGCCTGTAGTTATGTTCCTTTTAGGATCTTTGGCCTGCCACACTTTCTATTATTTTCCTATGCTGTTCCATTAGTGTAGTAATTGGGAGGGGGGAATAGAAAGGAGTAGAATTGTGGAATGTGTTGTTGTCATTCCTTTCTAGAAGCCCAAGGTCATCTTTTGTCTCCGCACCTCGACACCTGACCGGAACCAGCTAGGTGGAGATGCCAGTGTGGCCGAAGAAGATTGGACCATGTGATGGATTTATGGGTGTGGGGAAAAGATCATGAACTTTAAACTGGGTGGAATCCCAGGAAGTTTTTCAGAATTGGGATTTCCACAGTACGATGCCAACAGGTGTGTCTTATTAAATCGGAACTTTAAGGATAGCTCTGCCTTGGACTCTGATTTAATTCTGCATGGTATTTGGAACGCTGACATTATCCCAAATCTCCTTTTAAAATAAATCACCAGCACCCTGGAGAGGGGCTGGTGAGGGGGGTGCTGATTTCCCAATGCTGATCATATCAGCGTAAAATATCAGTGAACAATTAAGAGAAAAGAAGCTAATGATGAATTGCTTCTCTGAAGTTCTTCCGAAGTGCAAAAGAAATTGCGTGGGAATAAATTTTCATCTTTATAGCATCTGGGAAGATGCACGCACAGCCGGAGGGGGATGGCTGGAGGGAGCTCCCAGACCAACTTCTTCAGCCAAACGTGAGTCAATCTTTCTCCCCCTTCAGTAGTGAAAGCTGCAATGTACTGGAAGACTGGAGTGGAGATAATTACTCCTTCCAAACAGCGATAAATGAAATGACCCGTTACCCTGCAACTGAGTTGAAGACAGATTCCCTATCAAAATGGGAAGTTCAACCCAGCCAGCAAGAAGGGATTTGGCCAGCATCTTTCACTAGCCAGCCACCGGAAATTGGGCTGCAGCTTGTGAATGAAGCACCACAAAATTGGGCTTTCTTCCCAGAATATGGATAGAAAAGATGCCAGTGGGCACCTAATTGGCCATCCGCATTCGAAAATCCTCCAAGCCAGCAGAAGGGCCATTGGCCCATAACTCCTCCAAGCCAGCAGAGGGGGTCTTGGCACCCCCCCCCCTACAAGCCATTGGTGGTTGAACTGCAACCTGTGAATCAGGAAACCCCGGGATGGGTCTTTACCCCAGGTCATGGATGGGAGAGATGTCAATGGGCACCTGCTCTCCCTCAGCAGATGGCACCATGGCAGATAACTGGGCAGTGGCCAACCGAGCGGTTCCAATCTCCCCTGCAATGCCCCAACAGATTCTTACCCCACCTTCCTACAGATAAGATTTCTCAACAATGGAAGATGGGATGAATGAGGGGGAAGCTACAGGATGGATAACGGAACAATGTGATGAGGCGGTTCCTAGGTTTAGAGATGCAACTAGGTTCCATCCCTTGGGGAAGCCAATCAAATGCCGGTGTTGCTGTCAATTTGGCCACAGAGCGTCACGGGTGCTTGGCTCCAGCCCCAATATTACAGGCGTGTGCACCAACCACCAAGGCGGTAAAGAGAAGGCTCCAGAAGCTACCACAGAAGAGTCATCTGGGCCAACAACCTCCGGAAGAGGATCCTCAACCTAAGGTGACAAAGAGTCCTACCAAGAGGAAGGAGGGAAACGCCAAAGATGACCCAATGATTAGTGCACCCATCTGCCCCTTTACAATAAAATGCAACCTCCAAGTTCCAGAAACTAGAGTGGAAGGGGAAGTTGGGGCAATTGTAGACACCGGCTGCACCCGATGCTTAATCAGCATGTCAATAGTGGAGCTGCTAGGTATACACACAAAACCCCTAACCCATCCTATTCGGTTTGAGCAAGTAGATGGAACCCTAATTGGGGGGCTCCAGCCACGAAGATCACTGAGTTAGTAAAGTTGATGATAGGCTTCCACTATGCGTTCCTCAGATTTATCGTGGCCCCTAGAATGCAGGAGTCAATTATCTTGGGACTTGCATGGTTGGACAAGTGGGCACCTACTATAAAGTGGGAGGACGGCATTAGAAAATTGATTATTGGTTTTGGGCCATTACCACCGGTGGAGCCAAAAGGCCACCCAGGAACGATTGGACCCAACAGCCCAAACCATCCGGAACCTGCAGCACCCGCAGCAGACACCAAACCTCCGGGGAACCAATGAGTCCCAAAGATCTACTGGGATTTGGCGGAGGTGTTCAGTGAGGAAGACGGAAACTACCTTCCACCTCACCGCCCCACAGATTGTGCAATAGACTTCAAACCTGAGGCAACCTTACCAAAGCCAAAATTGTACTCTATGACTCCCAAGGAAATGATCGAATTGAGGAAGTACATCGACACCAATTTAAAAAGGGGTTTTATTGAACCAGCGAAGTTGAAAGTAGCAGCTCCAGTGCTCTTCAGAGAAAAGAAAGATGGCGGAGTTCGCCTCTGTGTGGATCTGCGAGGCTTGAATGCGGTATGCGAAAAGAACACCTATCCCCTCCCCCTCATGAAAGATATGTTGAACCACTTGGCTAAAGGCAAGATCTTCACCAAGCTGGACTTGAGAGAGGCGTATTACCGCATACGAATCCGAAAAGGGGATGAGTGGAAGACCGCTTTTAATACTCCCCTGGGCAGCTTCCAGTACAAAGTCATGACTTTTGGACTACAAAGAGCACCCGCAGTCTTCATACAGTACCTAAATGAAGTGCTACACGACCACCTGTACCGCGGAGTACTCGTTTATTTAGATGACATCTTATTCTTCTCTGAGACCCTGGAAGAACACGTGAAACTGGTACAGCAAGTCCTGAAAAAACTTCTAGCTGCCAAACTGTATGCAAAATTGTCGAAGTGTGAGTTCCACAAGACCTTGCTAGATTACCTGGGGTATCGTATCTCCAACGAAGGGGTAGAAATGGATCCATTAAAAGTGAAAGCAGTGTTAGATTGGAAACCTCCAAGCACTCGCAAACAACTGCAAAGGTTCCTTGGATTTCCAAATTTTTATCGACAGTTCATTCCGACTTTCGCGAAAATTGCCCTACCATTGACTGAGCTATTAAAGACGGGCCCTTCCCCAACAAAGCCAAGAGCAAACCAACCACTAAAGTGGACAATAGAGTATCAAAAAGCCTTTGATTAATTAAAATGGCTCTTTGCCCAAGAGCCCATATTGCAACACCCCGACCCAGAGCGACCATTCATAATCCAGACGGATGCCAGTGATGTAGCGATAGCCGCAGTACTACTGCAAAAGGGTAAAAAAGGCCACCTCTTGCCATGCACTTACATCTCCAAGAAACTCACCGCTACTGAAAGAAGGTGGGCCATTTCGGAGAAAGAGGCATTCGCGATCAGGTGGAGCATGCTCACCTGGAGACATCTCCTAGAAGTGGGGGATATACCGTTTGAGGTCTGGACTGATCATAAAAAACTCGAAGCTCTCCTAGCCCATCAGAGGTTATCCCCCAAACAAGTTCGCTGGGCAAAATACTTCCAAAGGTTTAAATTCGAAATTAAACACATCCCCGCAGAAAGATCTTGTTAGCAGATGCTCTGTCAAGAAAACTGCAATATGACAGTAAGAAGGAAGAAGTTATCCACCCCATCATATCTCCCTCTCACCAAAAGGCAGCTCAAGTCACCACTCGAAGCCAAGATAAGCTGACAACCGAGCTGAAAACGGCACTCCGGACAGACCCGTGGTTCAACAACAACAAGGACATCCTAATGGTGAATGATGGCTTAGCCTGGAAGGGGTCCAAACTGTACGTCCCTGCAGGGATGAGGCTGCAAGTTCTACAGCGGAGTCATGATGCGAAACTAGGAGGCCACTTCGGAGTCCTAAAAATACTCCACCTCGCCAGGTGTCAATTTTGGTGGCCAAAGATGAAATCGGAGGTGGAAAATAAGGAAAGAACTGTGCTACCTGTGCCACGATGAAAACCCAGCTGGGGAAGCCCCCTGGACTACTACGACAAGTGGCTAACCCTAGCCGACCATAGGAAGAGATCGCAGTGGACTTCATCGTCGAGCTTCCACACATGGTGGAACAATACATCCGGTGTTATGTGGACTATCAGCAAGACAACTGGTCAGACTTGCTACCCTTCGCCGAAGTGGCATACAACAATGCAGTCCACAGCAGTACCGGATTAACTCCTTTCCAGATTACCAGTGGCATGGAATTCATTCCCATGCCTGAGCTGCCTAAAGAACCTCCCTCCTCCATGTCTCTGAACGAATGGATGGACATACTAAAGAAGGGATGGGAAAATACGAAGAAGGCTCTAGCAGATGCGGCAGAAGCCTACAAGAAGCAAGCTGATAAACATCGCTCCCTACAACCCCCCTTTCGGGTGGGGGACAAAGTTTTTGTATCTACCAAATACATAAGATTAAGAATGCCTAGTAAGAAACTGGGTCCAAAATTTCTAGGTCTTTTCCCAATAGAAAAGATAATTAACCCAGTTACAGTTCGACTCAGCCTACCTAGACTCCTAGGGAAAATTTACCCGGTATTCCATTGTAGCTTGTTGAAGCCAGTAATGGGGTCTAGCATAAGGCCATCCACCCAAGCTCCCCCTCCTCCTGTAGTGGTAGAAGGGGAAACACATTAGGAGGTGAAAAAAACTTTAGATTCCAGGCTGCATAGAGGTCGCTTACAATATTTAGTGCATTGGAAGGGGTACCCTTTGTCTGAAGCTACATGGGTGAAAAGTTGGGATCTAAAAGCGGATAAATTAGTGAAACAATTCCATGAGAAGTTCCCTGTTCTCCTTCTCATCTCTCCCCTTTCCACTCCTTCTTTCTCTCCTCCTCTTCCCCCCGCTGCCCTCTCTCCTATCCCTCTCTTCTTCCCTTACCTCTCTCCTCTATTTCACACTCTTCATCTCATTTACTTGGTGTATTTCAGCCTCTGAGTGAGCTCCATTTATGTTGATTGTATTTATAATTCCTTTTCAATATACATATTTAATTTTAACCTGTATTCTCCTCCTTTTTAATAAAAAAAAATAGCAAAAAAGTATACATATATAGTCATTGTGCTTTTAACACACACACACCCAGCCTATTTTGGGGCGAGATGTAGACCTGGTTACAATTCCCAGCTAGTCTCATCATTATCTTTATATAATTATACATCCTTATATGCCTCCAATTTGTGATTCTGTTTTTTAATCTCAATAATTTCCCATTGTAGATATAGTTCATGTTCCCTCTCCATTTTTCTATATCTTGGATTAGATCACCCTTAATTGTCTCTAGATGGCAATCCTCGCTGTTCAATGTTCATTACACTTCCCTTAATCTATTATATAAAATAACAAGCGGTAAACATCTCACTTCGTTCATCATCTTAAAAGTTCTATATATGTCCATGTTTCGCATATTTTAATCCATGCTTAATTGTCCTTCTATTGTCATATTCAATCAATTCGCAGCTCAATTTAATTATCATATATAAAAGTGGATCACAAACCTCTGCTTTACAACCTCCCCATATCAGTTTCATATTTATCCATATTCCATATATTTTAACCTTTATTTAGCTATCTTTTCATTATCATATTCAACCAGTTAGCAACTCCGTTTTATTGTCATATTTAGGAATAAAGCCCTATATTTTCCCATATAATAGTTTCTAGTTATCTGATTTTTTCCTGGTAAGTCTTTTGTCCCACTTCTCTGTTCCTGTCTTCTCCCTTTTCTTTATTTTGACACATCCACTCTCTTCAATTTTCCCCAGGTCACCATCAAAAGGATATTTTATATTTCTCTTTGTTGGGGCATAATCTCCTACTTCAATTTTCCTTATGCCACTAACAACCTCCAAAACCACATTTGTCTGCTTTTTATTCCCTTTTGTTGGGACACCTCCCCTTTTTACAATTTTCCCTACACCACTGCCAGGACCAATGGAGTTTTTTGTCTGCTTTTTATTTCCCTCCATTTCTACCCCTTCATTGTCTTGCCCCCCTTCTTCTTTGAATTCTTCTTTAGATATCTGCTTCTCTTGATTCAGAATTCTATTTAGGCTTGATATTAATGATTTATGCATATTTTTTATAATTTCACATAGTTCTTCAAATTCCCAGTTTTCCATGATGTCCAGTTCCAACGTTACAGTTAGTTATACATTTCTTATTTCAGAGTTTTGTTCCACCTTAAATTTATCTACTTCACTTGCTGTGGGGAAGAACGATGGGAGCCATCTTAGTCTTTTGTTCTTCCTTAATGTCCCGTTCCAAAATTGCAGTTAGTTATACAAGTCTTATTTCGAGAATCTAGTCCACCTTAAATTTAATTCAACTAATGTCAGCGTTCCAAATACCATGCATGAAATCAATCAGAGGCCAAGGCAGAATCATCCTTAAAGTTCCAATTTAATCATACAGGCATGTTGGCACTTCTCTGGAATTCCAACTCTGATCTTCTTCCTGGAATTCCACTCAGTTGAAAGTTCATGATCCTATCCCCACACCCACAATCCATCACATGGTCCAATCCTTTTCTTCCACGCTGGCATCTACACCCCTCTGCTTCCGGTCAGGTGTCGAGGTGCGGAGACAAAAGATGACCTTGAGCTTCTATAAAAGAATGACAACAATACATTCCACAAATCTACTCCTTTCTATTCCCCCCTCCCAACTACTACACTAATGAAACACATAGGAAATTATAAGAAAGTGTGGCAGGCCAAAGATCCTAAAAGAAACATAACTACAGGCCTGACAACTACTGTGAAACCGGAAGAGAAGCTGGGGCCATCTTAATCTTTTGCAGAGAGAAAAAGAAAAGAAGAAAGAAAAAAAACCCTTCGTATTTCCCAGTTCTTGACTCTGTTATTATTCTTTCCTTTGCCACCTTCCAGGTCCGGTCGATTATAGCTGCTCAAAATATATCACTTGGAACAAACTTGCAAACAGCCAGATTTGGGTATTTCTCTTTGCCTCCTACTTTTCCAAATTCTGATTTATGGCAGTTGGTTAATTAAAACTTCCCGCACAGTCAAGGTTAGGTTATCAGTTAGTAAATCCTTCAGAATGTTTGGTTTCTATTTCAAATCCAAAACCAAGTTTAGAGTTTATATTTGAGTGGGTTTGTCACTTCTCTGCTTTCTCCCTTTCTGTCCAAAATTGTTTCAAACAAATAGCTTTGGGGGGGGGGGGGTTTCAACCCTCCATTTCCTTTTCTTTCTTTCTTTTTGAAAAAATCCCGATCTGACCATCAATATTATTTATGTTCTCAAGATTTCTTTGCCTTTTCCAGGTTTGATTTGTAGCTGTGGGTTAGATAAATTTTCTTACCGGTCTTTCATCTCTTCCATACCCTCCTGTTCATTTGCTTTGACAAGAAGCCAGCATCTTGTCAGCCATATTGCAGACTGCCGCGCTGACTCCGATTCATAGGGCAAATCTCCAACCTGCGAGGGACCTGTTGCCTCCCCCTGGGTCTGATGAGATGCTGCCCCTTCTTCACCCTCCCCCTCTAGGGAGGGGTTCTGATCCAAAAAGGATCTTGGAGATGGTTTGTCAGACAGGGTTCATGTGAGGCTCTTAAGAGCCCACACCCCCCACGTCTGTCCAGCTGAAGAACTTCCTGTCGACTCCCTGCAATCCCCAAAGCTTTGTGTCATCTGCCAGAATAGAACAGAACAGAACAGAAGCTGGAAGGGACTTTAGAGGCCTTCTAGTACAGCCCTCTGCTCAAGCAGGAGACCCTATACCATTTCAGCCTTGTTAAAGACCTCCAGTGATGAAGCACCCACAACTTCTGGAGGCAAGCTGTTCCACTGGTTAATTGTTCTCACTGTTATCCTTAATTCAAAGTTGCTTCTCTCCTTGATTAGTTTCCATCCATTGTTGCTTATCCTGCCCTCTGGTGCTTTGTAGAATAATTTGACGTCCTCCTCTTTGTCTATCATGTCACCCATAATTCTTCTTTTCTTTAGACTAGCCAAACCCAAATCCTTCAGCCATTCTTCATGTATTTTAGTCTCCAGGCCTTTGATCATCTTAGTTGCTCTTCTCTGAACTTTTTCCAAAGTCTCAATATCTTTTTTGTAGTATGGTGACCAAAATTGTTTGCAGTATTCCAGGTGTGGTCTTACTAGGCCAGAGATGGTGAACCTTTTTTGGCTCGCGTGCCATAAGTGGGGGGGAGTGCAGGGGGGTCGTGTGCGGGCGTGCCGCACCCATAATGCAATGCGCGACCCCCAGTGCGCATGCGCGCACTATAGGCGTTCCCCCTCCCATTTTTACATGCTTTTTTCACCCTCCCCAGGCTCCAGAGGCTTTATAAGAGCCTGGGGAGGGCGAAAACAGCCTCGCCTGCCCCCCCCCGGACGCCCTCCAGAGGTCACTTCCGGTTTGCTCGGAGGGTCGTTTTAAGCACTCCGAAGGCTTCAGGAACCGTCTGGAGGCTTCCCTGAGCCTTCGGAGCGCTCAAAACGACACTCCGAGCAAACTGGTTTGCTCGGAGGATCATTTTGAGCACTCCAAAGGCTTCAGGGACTGTCCGGAGGCTTCCCTGACGCCTCCGGAGGGCTTCCGGGGGGCCGGGGGAGGCTGTTTTCGCTCTCCCCAGGCTCCTATAAAGCCTCTGGAGCCTGGGAAGGGTGAAAAATGGCTTTTAAAAAGGGTGAACTCAGCTGGGCAGCGCGCGCATGCGCCCTGGCCAGCTGACAGGGCAGCGCCTCACGTGCCCTGACAAATGGCTCCGCGTGCCACCTGTGGCACGCATGCCATAGGTTCACCATCACTGTACTAGGCTTTTATAAAGCGGTACTAACACTTCATGTGATCTTGATTCTATGCCTCTGTTTATACAACCCAGGATTGTATTAGCTTTTTTGACAGCGGCTGCACACTGCTGGCTCATATTCAAGTGATCATACACTAGGACTCCAAGGTCCCTCTCACAGTTACTGTTTTTGAGCCAGGTCTCACCTAACCTGTACTTATACCTTTGATTTTTTCCTGCCTAAATGTAAAACTTTCTTTTTCTCCACATTAAAATTCATTTTGTTGGATAGGGCCCATTGTTCAAGTTTGTCAAGATCTTTTTGGATCCTGAGCTTGTCTTCTGGGGTGTTGGCTATTCCTGCCAGCTTAGTGTCATCTGCAAATTTGATAAGTTCCCTTTCTATTCTCTTATCTAAGTCATTTATGAAGATATTGAAGAATACTGGGCCTAAGACAGAACCTTGTGGTACCCCACTGTTTACTTCTGTCCATGTGGATGTAGTACCATTAAGTACCATTAAGGACTACTCGTTGACAGTAGTTGACAGTAGGATTTGGACAGGTTACGTGGGCGACTGCGAGCCACTACATGTTTATTGGACCCGTGCCCCTCCTGGCTTGTACTGGCATCCTGGGAGGTTACACGAGGCTGGCTCCTGGGTCTTGTGAACGCTTCATTGGAGGAGGGGTCCTTGCCGGTCGCCTTGAAAGAGGCGGTGGTGAGGCCCCTACTCAAGAAGCCTTCCCTGGACCCGGTGGAGCTAGCTAATTATCGTCCCGTCTCCAACCTTCCCTTTTTAGCGAAGGTTGTAGAGAGTGTGGTGGCACAACAGCTCCCACGTCACCTGGAGGAAACCGACTATCTAGACCCGCGCCAGTCCGTCTTCCGGCCCGGTCACAGCACGGAGACGGCCTTGGTCGCGTTGGTGGATGATCTCTGGAGGGCCAGAGATAGGGGTTGTTCCTCTATCCTGGTCCTATTAGAACTATCAGCGGCCTTCGATACCATCGACCATGGTATCCTATTGCGCCGGCTGGAGGGGATGGGAGTGGGGGGCACCGTTTTGCGGTGGTTCTGCTCCTACCTCTCCGACCGGACGCAATGTGTGTTGGCAGGGGAGCAGAGGTCGACCCTGAGGCCACTCACTTGTGGGGTGCCGCAGGGGTCGGTCCTCTCGCCCCTCCTGTTCAACACATACATGAAGCCGCTGGGTGAGATCATCTGTGGTTTTGGGGTTGGATACCATCTGTACGCTGATGACACACAGCTGTACATTTCCACCCCAAACCACCCCAACGAGGCCGTCGAAATGATGTCCCGGTGCTTGGAAGCCGTTCGGGTCTGGATGGGGGACAACAGACTCAGACTCAACCCTTCCAAGACTGAGTGGCTGTGGCTACCGGCGCCCCGGTTCAACCAGTGGATCCCATCGCTGGCCATAGGGGGCGAAAAACTGCCCCCCGTGGAACGGGCGCACAATTTGGGCGTCCTCCTTGATGCCCGGCTGTCGATGGATGACCATGTGGCAGCCGTGGCAAGGGGGGCGTTCCACCAGGTTCGCCTGGTGCGCCAATTGCGCCCCATATTGGATCGGGATGCCTTACGCACAGTCACTCATGCGCTGGTGACGTCTCGCCTGGACTACTGCAATGCTCTCTACATGGGGCTCCCCTTGAGATGCACCCGAAGACTACAGCTAGTTCAGAATGCGGCCGCGCGGGCTATCATGGGGAGGACAAGATACTCCCATATAACACCACTCCTGTGCGAGCTGCACTGGCTGCCTGTGGTTTTTCGGGTGCGTTTCAAGGTGTTGGTTACTATCTTCAAAGCCCTCCATGGCACGGGACCTAGTTACCTGCGGGATCGCATCTCACCTCACACATCCCTGCGACCAATCCGCTCCCACAGGGAGGGACTCCTCCGGGTGCCGTCCACCAAGCAGTATCAACGGGCGGCGCCCAAGAGCAGAGTCTTCTCTGTGATGGGCCCAACCCTCTGGAATGACCTCCCCCCGATATTAGAACTACTACCGACCTCCGCTCCTTCCGACAGAAGCTCAAGACCCACCTGTTCCAATTAGCTGGCTTAACTGATTTATAGTCCCACTTTTACCTCCTGGCAAACATCTTATTGGGTAGTTTTTAAGGGTAATTTTAATGTTTATTTGTATTTTAATTTAAATATTGTACAGTGCATATCCTACCTCCTCTGTTTACCTATTTTTATATATTTAAGTATATCTATATTCTGTATTCATACTGTTTTAATATGACTGTACACCGCCCCGAATCCTGTTTTGGAAAGGGTGCGGTTTATAAATTAAACTTTATTATTATTATTATTAATGTTCATCAGTCGGCTACAAATCCATCTGGTGGTGATGTTGTCTATTCGATATTTTTCTAGCTTACCAAGAAGTAGGTTGTAGTCTACTTTGTCAAATGCCTTACTGAAATGTAAGTATACTATGTCCACAACATTTCGCTGGCCTACTAATTTAGTCACTTTATCAAAGAATGAAATAAGATTGGTTTGGCATGATATGTATTTAACAAACCCATGCTGGCTTCTAGCTATAACTTTATTTGCTTCTAGTTGTTCACAGATCTGTTTTTTGATTATTTTTTCCAGAGTCTTCCCAGGTATTGATGTTAGACAGATTGGTCTGTAGTTTCCTGGGTCTGTGTCCCCCCCCCCCCCCTTTCTTGAAGATGAGAACCACATCACCCCTTTTCCAATCCTCAGGTACTTCCCTGGTGCTCCAGGATTTTTGAAAGATATGGTACAATGGTTCTGATATAACATCTGCCAGCTCCTTCAGAACTCTGGGATGGGTATATCCATGGGTATGTTTCCTGCATCTCCTAACTGTTGTTTGAGTTTTTCTTTTTCTTTTTTTCATTACTCCCTACCTCATTGTTTGATTTTGCTTCGGATTTATGATTGGTTTTGTGTTCTAGAGATTCTAAAGATTGGTCACCCACTACTTCAATTTTAGTTTAAAGCCCTTCTGATGAGTTGGGCCAGTCTTTTTCCGAGTACATTTTTCTGTTTTCGTGAGGTGCAGCCCATCCCTTGCCAAGAGTCCTTCGTGTAGGTAATGAAGTCCATGGTCCAGGAAACCAAAGTTTTCTTGGCAACACCAACCCTTTAGCCAGTGGTTTATTTCTATGATTCTTTTTCCCCCTCAATGGTTGTTGACCTTTCATAGGGAGTAGTGATGAGAACACCACTTGTGCTCCTAGCTCCTTAACTTTATTGCCCAGTTGTTCATATTCTCTCAATATTGTACTCAGGTTCTTTGTTGTGTCATTTGTCCTGATGTGAAGGAGTAGGAAAGGGTAGTAATCTATAGGCCTAATTATTTTGGTTAGGTTCTCAGCCACATCTTTGATTTTTGATCCAGAGAGACAACATACCTCCCTAGATTGTATGCCCAGTCTGCAGATGGCTGGTTCTGTTCCTTTGAGAATAGAATCTCCTATTGCCAACTATCGGCTTCCTTTTATGGAGGGTGCAGTCTGGGGTGCTTTTCTGTTTATCTCAGGTGTGTTTGTTGATGTGACCTTTTTAGGGATATTTGATGTCTCTTTACTAGGTGTTTTCATGTTTTCTTTGAGGTGGAGGTTGTGGGTCTGCGTATTTTCATCTGGGGGAGAAATCAGTTGCTCAGTTTTAATGGGGCTGCTTCTGATTGGGTTAGATTGGGCAGTAGGGGCTTGTTAGATGTGTGCTGCTTCTTACTTTGATTATTGTGTTTCCTTCTACTGTATGTGTGACATACCTTTGTCTTCCTCCAAGGGGTTATCAGTAGGGTCAAATCCTCTGGGAGTTATTTGTTCATTATTTGGTTCGATATGGGTATAGCTTTCTTGCGTAGGTCAGAGGTTACCTAGAGTTGCCTCTAGATCCCTTACTTTTTCCTCTAGTAGGTGACGTAGTTTAGCAATACTGCTTTACAGTGCTTTACAGCCCTTTCTAAACAGTTTACAGAGTCAGCATATTGCCCCCAAAAATCTGGGTCCTCATTTTACCCACCTCAGAAGGATGGAAGACTGAGTCTACCTTGAGACTGGTGAGATTTGAACTGCCAAATTGTAGGCAGCCAGCAGTCAGCAGAAGTAGCCTGCAGTACTGCACTCTAACCACTGTGCCACCATGGTTCGTTTAATACATGTTTACATTTACATTTAATACATTGTGTGTTCTTTGAGCATAAGCACATTGTCAACCCTGAAGCTGACCGACCAAAGGCATTTTGAAGCTTTGCTGTTACCACACTGGAGCTGAGGGATACAGAGGGGAGAATAGAGATAGCTGGGGTTTTGTAGCCAAAAAAAAATACTTTCCCCTGGGAACCAAGGACATTCTCGCAGGTGGCCAGAGAGAGAGGAGGAGTGACATTACCAGGTAACCAGATGGCACCTTGATTGGACCATGTGACTGATTGTTTGGGAAAGGGGGAACAACTATTACTCTTAATTAGGTGAAAACTGTGGGAACCTTCAGAGTCGGTTTTCACTAGCCTGTGCCAATATGATATGTCCAATAAAACTATTCTTTGAGGAACCTACCTGCCTCTGAGTTCTGTTTGCTATGGGTGTATTACTTGGAACCCTGACATTAAACCAACTCCTAATTTTCCACTCCAACCAGAGCAGCTCTCCGGGGTCCTGAGCCCTGGCTGCTACACTGTCTACTCTGGGAGCAGGAAGACTCAAGGAAGATGAGATGAAGTAGAGATGTGACAAGACCACAGGAGCCTGCAGAGGGACCCTGGGAAGCTTGCAGGACCCCTCAGAAACCCAATGGGTGGCAGAGGCGCTGGCAAAGATCGTGCGCCGGGTGGGTGCCCAGCCCAAAGTCCGCACTGAATGGCCTGTCTCCAGAGACCTGTATCAGGCACAGGAGGACCTCGGCGGCCGAGACTTGTTCCAGGAGCCAGTGAGTGATTGTCTCATGACATCGACCAGGGAATCGAGGACCATGTCAGAATATTCATGAACTGGAAGAGGACATAGCAACAGGTCAGCCATTGGGGACTGGCTGGAATAGGACATGGTAACAAGGTCAGCCAATGTATAGGCATGGCAACTGGGTCAGCCAATGGGAACTATTTGGTGACTGAGAGCCATGCCAGATGGCTCGGAGCCTGGGCATGGCTTATCTATGTAGCTCTGAGTCTGTGCAAGAGAACTTACCTAGTCTGCTCTCTGAATTGAAACTGGAAACCAATCTCTCCTCTGCCTGTGTTTTGCCTGTAACTACTACCATGTTGGTGAACCCACTATTGGTATTGTACATTTACTCATCGGGTCTACCACTGCAACATCTCGAACAGTCAGCCCTCTGCCACTTCATTCAGTGCAGTCAAGCTCGGGATTGTTTCCTTCCCAGAGGGACCAGTCTACCCCCATGGCGCTTCCTTCAGTGCAGTCAAGCCCAGGACTGCAGCAGAGCCCACTGAGATGCCAGAGAGCAGCCAGCCTGGCCAGCCAGCCCCAACTCCCACCAAATTGGCAAGTGCCACCCGGCTGGGCCTACCACCTGGGGCATGGCTGCATCCAAGCCCAGTGGACCCCTGCCCCTGCGTTGCCACCACCACCATTGCCACCACCACAGCCGCCACCACCACCACCACTGCCACCACCGGCAGCCCAGGTTTCCGCTCCACCATGCTTCAGAGCTACCTTCGATAAAGACCCAGACAAGCTGGCATTCTTCCTGAACTGGGTGTGGGCCCACATTGATGAGTATGGAGGTGACTACCCCCATGACATAGTGATAATCCAGGCCATCACTGGCAACCTGACAGGGGAAGCAGCAGAGTGGGTGACCCACCTGTATGACGAGGACGTGCCAGAGCTGGCAAATGTTTGGATGTTTTCCTACAGGAGCTGAGGGCCAGATTTGAGGACAAATCCCAAACCCAGGAAGTTGAGGAGGAAATCAAAGGGATCAAGCAGACAGGCCGCTCAGCCAAAGTGTATGTCTGAGACAGTGGTGGGTTCTGAATCCCAATGCAACCGGTACGGTGCAACGGGGCCGGGCGTCCACCACATGAATGCCCGCAACACACGTGGACATGCGTGCAGTGCACGCATGCATACTTACCACCCACAATGCTCTGTGACACCTCCACGATGCTCCAGCTGCTTGGCGGAGCATTGTGCAGGCACCGTACGCTCCATGCACGTTCGCGGAAGCCCAAAAAACCTCAAATACTGGTAAGGAGCGCAAGTGGGTGGGTGGGCCTTCCGGAGCACCGTACCGGAACGGTACCTGGTGCTCCCAGCAGGCACCGGTATGCCTGTACCGGGGCATACCAGTCGTAACCCATCACTGGTCCGAGAGTTCAGGAGAGTTGCTGGCAAGCTACGGCAATGGCCTGAGTGATTCCTGGTCTACTTCTTTAAAAAAGGCTTGGACAAGGAGCTGCTTCACATCTGTGTCTGCCAAGGAGTTCCCGAATGAATCCACGAGTAGTACCTGATGGCAGTGGCCATTAACCTTGAGCTCCATTGGCACAAGAAGGAAGGATCAGCTGATAAGAAAGCTGAAAGCCAACCGGTCGGTTGGGAGACCGTGGTTGTTGGACACACCCGGTCATTTGTACCAACCCCCGCATACTAGGTGGCCAGGATCGACAGAGCCTGGGCCTAAGGCTGATGCTATGTAATGCGAGGTCTGTTGTTAATAAGGCCCCCCTCATAAAAGACCTGATTTCTGAGGGGGAGCCTGACCTCGCAGGAATAACGGAGACCTGGTTGGGCCACGAGGGTGGCTTGCCCCTCGTGGAAATGTGCCCACCAGGCTACCGTGTATTCCACCAGCCACGGACCCAGGGGAGGGGTGGTGGGGTAGCGGTGATCATACGGGAGAGTCTGGAACCGAGAGAACTCACTGTGCCACAGACATCCGGGTGTGAATCTCTGAGTGTGAGGTGGGGCCCAGGGAGACAGTTGGGCCTGCTGATTGTATACTTGGCTCCTCGCTATACATCAGCGGCCCTGCCCGAACTCTTCGAGCTGATCGCAGAGATGGCAGTTGAGACCCCCAGACTGTTAGTTATGGGGGATTTCAACTTGCCGTCGATGGGATAAGCATCCGAGGCGGTTCGGGAGTTCATGGCTTCCATGACAGCCATGGACCTGACTCAAGTAATTCAGGGCCCCACACACGAGGGAGGTCACACTCTGGATCTTGTTTTCGTCTCTGGCCAGTGGGTGAGTGATTTGGGAATAGGGGATTTAGCCATCACACCCCTGTCATGGTCAGATCACTCACTTCTCCGGCTTGACTTCCCTGGTACTACCCCCCAACGCGGGGAGGCGGAACCAGAATGTCCGAGATGGTTCCGCCCCAGGCACCTGATGGAACCAGAAAGGTTCCAGACGGAGCTTGGGCCACTTCCTGTCAACCTGACCCGCTCCCAGACGGAGGACCTGGTGGCCGCATGGAATAGTGCGGCCGCCGGGGCCCTAGACCGGGTTGCGCCTTTGCGGCCTCTCCTACGGCAAAGAACCACCCTGGCCCCTTGGTTTACCGAGGAGCTGAGGGTGATGAAACGCCATAAGAGACGCCTAGAGAGCAGATGGAGATCTTCGCGTTCCGAATCTGACCGAACACAGGTAAGAGCCTACTTAAGGACATACCTTGTGGCATTGAGGGTGGCCAAACCCCGATATTGTGCCACTCTCATTGCATCCGCAGATAACCGCCCTGCCGCCCTGTTTCGGGTGACCCGCTCTCTTCTATCACAGAGGCCGCGGGAAGCCCCTCTGCAGGGCAGGGCAGAGGAATTTGGGGAATATCTGCAGGATAAAATCGCTCAGATCCGGAGGGAATGGATCTCCCTCAGTGTTCCAGGGGAGACGTCCGACGCCAGTCTTGAGAGACCATTCTGGGAGGAGTTTGACTCTGTTGCCCCCGATGATTTGGACAGGTTGCGTGGGCGACTGCGAGCCACCACATGTTTATTGGACCCATGTCCCTCCTGGCTTGTACTGGCATCCTGGGAGGTCACACGAGGCTGGCTCTTGGGAATGGTGAACGCTTCGTTGAGTGTGGGGTTCCTACCAGCCGCCTTGAAAGAGGCGGTTGTGAGGCCCTTACTCAAGAAGCCTTCGCTGGACCCAACTGAGCTAGCTAATTATCGTCCGGTCTCCAACCTTCCCTTTTTAGCGAAGGTTGTAGAGAGAGTGGTGGCTACGCAGTTCCCATGCCACCTGGAGGAAAATGACTATCTAGACCCGCGCCAGTCCGGTTTCCGACCCGGGCACAGCACGGAGATGGTCTTGGTCGCGTTGGTTGATGATCTCTGGAGCGCCAAGGATAGGGGTTGTTCCTCTATCCTGGTTCTGTTAGACCTCTCAGCGGCTTTTGATACCATCGACCATGGTATCCTATTGCGCCGGCTGGAGGGGCTGGGAGTAAGGGGCACCGTTTTACGGTGGTTCTGCTCCTACCTCTCCGACCGGACGCAATGTGTGTTGGCAGGGGAGCAGCGGTCGACCCTGAGGCCACTCACTTGTGGGGTGCCACAGGGGTCGGTCCTCTCGCCCCTCCTGTTCAACACATACATGAAGCCGCTGGGTGAGATCATCTGTGGTTTTGGGGTTGGATACCATCTGTACGCTGATGACACACAGCTGTACATTTCCACCCCAAACCACCCCAACGAGGCCGTCGAAATGATGTCCCGGTGCTTGGAAGCCGTTCGGGTCTGGATGGGGGACAACAGACTCAGACTCAACCCTTCCAAGACTGAGTGGCTGTGGCTACCGGCGCCCCGGTTCAACCAGTGGATCCCATCGCTGGCCATAGGGGGCGAACAACTGCCCCCCGTGGAACGGGCGCACAATTTGGGCGTCCTCCTTGATGCCCGGCTGTCGATGGATGACCATGTGGCAGCCGTGGCAAGGGGGGCGTTCCACCAGGTTCGCCTGGTGCGCCAATTGCGCCCCATATTGGATCAGGATGCCTTACGCACAGTCACTCATGCGCTGGTGACGTCTCGCCTGGACTACTGCAACGCTCTCTACATGGGGCTCCCCTTGAGATGCACCCGAAGACTACAGCTAGTTCAGAATGCGGCCGCGCGGGCTATCATGGGGAGGACAAGATACTCCCATATAACACCACTCCTGTGCGAGCTGCACTGGCTGCCTGTGGTTTTTCGGGTGCGTTTCAAGGTGTTGGTTACTATCTTCAAAGCCCTCCATGGCACGGGACCTAGTTACCTGCGGGATCGCATCTCACCTCACACATCCCTGCGACCAATCCGCTCCCACAGGGAGGGACTCCTCCGGGTGCCGTCCACCAAGCAGTATCAACGGGCGGCGCCCAAGAGCAGAGTCTTCTCTGTGATGGGCCCAACCCTCTGGAATGACCTCCCCCCGATATTAGAACTACTACCGACCTCTGCTCCTTCCGACAGAAGCTCAAGACCCACCTGTTCCAATTAGCTGGCTTAACTGATTTATAGTCCCACTTTTACCTCCTGGCAAACATCTTATTGGGTAGTTTTTAAGGGTAATTTTAATGTTTATTTGTATTTTAATTTAAATATTGTACAGTGCATATCCTACCTCCTCTGTTTACCTATTTTTATATATTTAAGTATATCTATATTCTGTATTCATACTGTTTTAATATGACTGTACACCGCCCCGAATCCTGTTTTGGAAAGGGTGCGGTTTATAAATTAAACTTTATTATTATTATTATTAATGTTCATCAGTCGGCTACAAATCCATCTGGTGGTGATGTTGTCTATTCGATATTTTTCTAGCTTACCAAGAAGTAGGTTGTAGTCTACTTTGTCAAATGCCTTACTGAAATGTAAGTATACTATGTCCACAACATTTCGCTGGCCTACTAATTTAGTCACTTTATCAAAGAATGAAATAAGATTGGTTTGGCATGATATGTATTTAACAAACCCATGCTGGCTTCTAGCTATAACTTTATTTGCTTCTAGTTGTTCACAGATCTGTTTTTTGATTATTTTTTCCAGAGTCTTCCCAGGTATTGATGTTAGACAGATTGGTCTGTAGTTTCCTGGGTCTGTGTCCCCCCCCCCCCCTTTCTTGAAGATGAGAACCACATCACCCCTTTTCCAATCCTCAGGTACTTCCCTGGTGCTCCAGGATTTTTGAAAGATATGGTACAATGGTTCTGATATAACATCTGCCAGCTCCTTCAGAACTCTGGGATGGGTATATCCATGGGTATGTTTCCTGCATCTCCTAACTGTTGTTTGAGTTTTTCTTTTTCTTTTTTTCATTACTCCCTACCTCATTGTTTGATTTTGCTTCGGATTTATGATTGGTTTTGTGTTCTAGAGATTCTAAAGATTGGTCACCCACTACTTCAATTTTAGTTTAAAGCCCTTCTGATGAGTTGGGCCAGTCTTTTTCCGAGTACATTTTTCTGTTTTCGTGAGGTGCAGCCCATCCCTTGCCAAGAGTCCTTCGTGTAGGTAATGAAGTCCATGGTCCAGGAAACCAAAGTTTTCTTGGCAACACCAACCCTTTAGCCAGTGGTTTATTTCTATGATTCTTTTTCCCCCTCAATGGTTGTTGACCTTTCATAGGGAGTAGTGATGAGAACACCACTTGTGCTCCTAGCTCCTTAACTTTATTGCCCAGTTGTTCATATTCTCTCAATATTGTACTCAGGTTCTTTGTTGTGTCATTTGTCCTGATGTGAAGGAGTAGGAAAGGGTAGTAATCTATAGGCCTAATTATTTTGGTTAGGTTCTCAGCCACATCTTTGATTTTTGATCCAGAGAGACAACATACCTCCCTAGATTGTATGCCCAGTCTGCAGATGGCTGGTTCTGTTCCTTTGAGAATAGAATCTCCTATTGCCAACTATCGGCTTCCTTTTATGGAGGGTGCAGTCTGGGGTGCTTTTCTGTTTATCTCAGGTGTGTTTGTTGATGTGACCTTTTTAGGGATATTTGATGTCTCTTTACTAGGTGTTTTCATGTTTTCTTTGAGGTGGAGGTTGTGGGTCTGCGTATTTTCATCTGGGGGAGAAATCAGTTGCTCAGTTTTAATGGGGCTGCTTCTGATTGGGTTAGATTGGGCAGTAGGGGCTTGTTAGATGTGTGCTGCTTCTTACTTTGATTATTGTGTTTCCTTCTACTGTATGTGTGACATACCTTTGTCTTCCTCCAAGGGGTTATCAGTAGGGTCAAATCCTCTGGGAGTTATTTGTTCATTATTTGGTTCGATATGGGTATAGCTTTCTTGCGTAGGTCAGAGGTTACCTAGAGTTGCCTCTAGATCCCTTACTTTTTCCTCTAGTAGGTGACGTAGTTTAGCAATACTGCTTTACAGTGCTTTACAGCCCTTTCTAAGCAGTTTACAGAGTCAGCATATTGCCCCCAAAAATCTGGGTCCTCATTTTACCCACCTCAGAAGGATGGAAGACTGAGTCTACCTTGAGACTGGTGAGATTTGAACTGCCAAATTGTAGGCAGCCAGCAGTCAGCAGAAGTAGCCTGCAGTACTGCACTCTAACCACTGTGCCACCATGGTTCGTTTAATACATGTTTACATTTACATTTAATACATTGTGTGTTCTTTGAGCATAAGCACATTGTCAACCCTGAAGCTGACCGACCAAAGGCATTTTGAAGCTTTGCTGTTACCACACTGGAGCTGAGGGATACAGAGGGGAGAATAGAGATAGCTGGGGTTTTGTAGCCAAAAAAAAATACTTTCCCCTGGGAACCAAGGACATTCTCGCAGGTGGCCAGAGAGAGAGGAGGAGTGACATTACCAGGTAACCAGATGGCACCTTGATTGGACCATGTGACTGATTGTTTGGGAAAGGGGGAACAACTATTACTCTTAATTAGGTGAAAACTGTGGGAACCTTCAGAGTCGGTTTTCACTAGCCTGTGCCAATATGATATGTCCAATAAAACTATTCTTTGAGGAACCTACCTGCCTCTGAGTTCTGTTTGCTATGGGTGTATTACTTGGAACCCTGACATTAAACCAACTCCTAATTTTCCACTCCAACCAGAGCAGCTCTCCGGGGTCCTGAGCCCTGGCTGCTACACTGTCTACTCTGGGAGCAGGAAGACTCAAGGAAGATGAGATGAAGTAGAGATGTGACAAGACCACAGGAGCCTGCAGAGGGACCCTGGGAAGCTTGCAGGACCCCTCAGAAACCCAATGGGTGGCAGAGGCGCTGGCAAAGATCGTGCGCCGGGTGGGTGCCCAGCCCAAAGTCCGCACTGAATGGCCTGTCTCCAGAGACCTGTATCAGGCACAGGAGGACCTCGGCGGCCGAGACTTGTTCCAGGAGCCAGTGAGTGATTGTCTCATGACATCGACCAGGGAATCGAGGACCATGTCAGAATATTCATGAACTGGAAGAGGACATAGCAACAGGTCAGCCATTGGGGACTGGCTGGAATAGGACATGGTAACAAGGTCAGCCAATGTATAGGCATGGCAACTGGGTCAGCCAATGGGAACTATTTGGTGACTGAGAGCCATGCCAGATGGCTCGGAGCCTGGGCATGGCTTATCTATGTAGCTCTGAGTCTGTGCAAGAGAACTTACCTAGTCTGCTCTCTGAATTGAAACTGGAAACCAATCTCTCCTCTGCCTGTGTTTTGCCTGTAACTACTACCATGTTGGTGAACCCACTATTGGTATTGTACATTTACTCATCGGGTCTACCACTGCAACATCTCGAACAGTCAGCCCTCTGCCACTTCATTCAGTGCAGTCAAGCTCGGGATTGTTTCCTTCCCAGAGGGACCAGTCTACCCCCATGGCGCTTCCTTCAGTGCAGTCAAGCCCAGGACTGCAGCAGAGCCCACTGAGATGCCAGAGAGCAGCCAGCCTGGCCAGCCAGCCCCAACTCCCACCAAATTGGCAAGTGCCACCCGGCTGGGCCTACCACCTGGGGCATGGCTGCATCCAAGCCCAGTGGACCCCTGCCCCTGCGTTGCCACCACCACCATTGCCACCACCACAGCCGCCACCACCACCACCACTGCCACCACCGGCAGCCCAGGTTTCCGCTCCACCATGCTTCAGAGCTACCTTCGATAAAGACCCAGACAAGCTGGCATTCTTCCTGAACTGGGTGTGGGCCCACATTGATGAGTATGGAGGTGACTACCCCCATGACATAGTGATAATCCAGGCCATCACTGGCAACCTGACAGGGGAAGCAGCAGAGTGGGTGACCCACCTGTATGACGAGGACGTGCCAGAGCTGGCAAATGTTTGGATGTTTTCCTACAGGAGCTGAGGGCCAGATTTGAGGACAAATCCCAAACCCAGGAAGTTGAGGAGGAAATCAAAGGGATCAAGCAGACAGGCCGCTCAGCCAAAGTGTATGTCTGAGACAGTGGTGGGTTCTGAATCCCAATGCAACCGGTACGGTGCAACGGGGCCGGGCGTCCACCACATGAATGCCCGCAACACACGTGGACATGCGTGCAGTGCACGCATGCATACTTACCACCCACAATGCTCTGTGACACCTCCACGATGCTCCAGCTGCTTGGCGGAGCATTGTGCAGGCACCGTACGCTCCATGCACGTTCGCGGAAGCCCAAAAAACCTCAAATACTGGTAAGGAGCGCAAGTGGGTGGGTGGGCCTTCCGGAGCACCGTACCGGAACGGTACCTGGTGCTCCCAGCAGGCACCGGTATGCCTGTACCGGGGCATACCAGTCGTAACCCATCACTGGTCCGAGAGTTCAGGAGAGTTGCTGGCAAGCTACGGCAATGGCCTGAGTGATTCCTGGTCTACTTCTTTAAAAAAGGCTTGGACAAGGAGCTGCTTCACATCTGTGTCTGCCAAGGAGTTCCCGAATGAATCCACGAGTAGTACCTGATGGCAGTGGCCATTAACCTTGAGCTCCATTGGCACAAGAAGGAAGGATCAGCTGATAAGAAAGCTGAAAGCCAACCGGTCGGTTGGGAGACCGTGGTTGTTGGACACACCCGGTCATTTGTACCAACCCCCGCATACTAGGTGGCCAGGATCGACAGAGCCTGGGCCTAAGGCTGATGCTATGTAATGCGAGGTCTGTTGTTAATAAGGCCCCCCTCATAAAAGACCTGATTTCTGAGGGGGAGCCTGACCTCGCAGGAATAACGGAGACCTGGTTGGGCCACGAGGGTGGCTTGCCCCTCGTGGAAATGTGCCCACCAGGCTACCGTGTATTCCACCAGCCACGGACCCAGGGGAGGGGTGGTGGGGTAGCGGTGATCATACGGGAGAGTCTGGAACCGAGAGAACTCACTGTGCCACAGACATCCGGGTGTGAATCTCTGAGTGTGAGGTGGGGCCCAGGGAGACAGTTGGGCCTGCTGATTGTATACTTGGCTCCTCGCTATACATCAGCGGCCCTGCCCGAACTCTTCGAGCTGATCGCAGAGATGGCAGTTGAGACCCCCAGACTGTTAGTTATGGGGGATTTCAACTTGCCGTCGATGGGATAAGCATCCGAGGCGGTTCGGGAGTTCATGGCTTCCATGACAGCCATGGACCTGACTCAAGTAATTCAGGGCCCCACACACGAGGGAGGTCACACTCTGGATCTTGTTTTCGTCTCTGGCCAGTGGGTGAGTGATTTGGGAATAGGGGATTTAGCCATCACACCCCTGTCATGGTCAGATCACTCACTTCTCCGGCTTGACTTCCCTGGTACTACCCCCCAACGCGGGGAGGCGGAACCAGAATGTCCGAGATGGTTCCGCCCCAGGCACCTGATGGAACCAGAAAGGTTCCAGACGGAGCTTGGGCCACTTCCTGTCAACCTGACCCGCTCCCAGACGGAGGACCTGGTGGCCGCATGGAATAGTGCGGCCGCCGGGGCCCTAGACCGGGTTGCGCCTTTGCGGCCTCTCCTACGGCAAAGAACCACCCTGGCCCCTTGGTTTACCGAGGAGCTGAGGGTGATGAAACGCCATAAGAGACGCCTAGAGAGCAGATGGAGATCTTCGCGTTCCGAATCTGACCGAACACAGGTAAGAGCCTACTTAAGGACATACCTTGTGGCATTGAGGGTGGCCAAACCCCGATATTGTGCCACTCTCATTGCATCCGCAGATAACCGCCCTGCCGCCCTGTTTCGGGTGACCCGCTCTCTTCTATCACAGAGGCCGCGGGAAGCCCCTCTGCAGGGCAGGGCAGAGGAATTTGGGGAATATCTGCAGGATAAAATCGCTCAGATCCGGAGGGAATGGATCTCCCTCAGTGTTCCAGGGGAGACGTCCGACGCCAGTCTTGAGAGACCATTCTGGGAGGAGTTTGACTCTGTTGCCCCCGATGATTTGGACAGGTTGCGTGGGCGACTGCGAGCCACCACATGTTTATTGGACCCATGTCCCTCCTGGCTTGTACTGGCATCCTGGGAGGTCACACGAGGCTGGCTCTTGGGAATGGTGAACGCTTCGTTGAGTGTGGGGTTCCTACCAGCCGCCTTGAAAGAGGCGGTTGTGAGGCCCTTACTCAAGAAGCCTTCGCTGGACCCAACTGAGCTAGCTAATTATCGTCCGGTCTCCAACCTTCCCTTTTTAGCGAAGGTTGTAGAGAGAGTGGTGGCTACGCAGTTCCCATGCCACCTGGAGGAAAATGACTATCTAGACCCGCGCCAGTCCGGTTTCCGACCCGGGCACAGCACGGAGATGGTCTTGGTCGCGTTGGTTGATGATCTCTGGAGCGCCAAGGATAGGGGTTGTTCCTCTATCCTGGTTCTGTTAGACCTCTCAGCGGCTTTTGATACCATCGACCATGGTATCCTATTGCGCCGGCTGGAGGGGCTGGGAGTAAGGGGCACCGTTTTACGGTGGTTCTGCTCCTACCTCTCCGACCGGACGCAATGTGTGTTGGCAGGGGAGCAGCGGTCGACCCTGAGGCCACTCACTTGTGGGGTGCCACAGGGGTCGGTCCTCTCGCCTCTCCTGTTCAACACATATATGAAACCGCTGGGTGAGATCATCCGTGGTTTTGGGGTGGGATACCATCTGTACGCTGATGATACTCAGCTGTACATTTCCACCCCGAACCACCCCAACGAGGCCATTGACGTGATGTCCCGGTGTCTGGAAGCCGTACGGGTCTGGATGGGAGACAACAGACTTAAACTCAACCCCTCCAAGACGGAGTGGCTGTGGCTACCGGCCCCTCGGTTCAACCAGCTGACCCCATCGCTGGCCATTGGAGGCAACCAACTGGCCCCCGTGGAACGGGCGCGCAACTTGGGCGTCCTCCTAGATGCCCGGCTGTCTATGGATGACCATGTGGCAGCCGTGGCAAGGGGGGCGTTCCACCAGGTTCGCCTGGTGCGCCAATTGCGCCCCCTATTGGACCGGGATGCCCTTCGCACAGTCACTCATGCGCTGGTGACGTCTCGTCTGGACTACTGCAATGCTCTTTACATGGGGCTTCCCTTGAGATCCACCCGAGGACTGCAGTTGGTCCAGAACGCGGCCGCGCGGGCAGCGATAGGTAGTACGAGGTACTCCCATGTGACACCACTCCTGCGCGAGCTGCACTGGCTCCCTGTAGTCTTTCGGGTGCGTTTCAAGGTTTTGATTACTATCTTTAAAGCGCTCCATGGCACAGGACCCAGCTATTTGCGGGATCGTATCCTGCCCCATACATCCCTGCGACCAATTCGCTCTCACAGGGAGGGACTTCTCCGGGTGCTGTCCACCAAGCAATGCCAGAGGGCGGCGCCGAGGGGCAGGGCCTTCTCTGTGATGGGCCCAGCCCTCTGGAATGACCTCCCCCCCCGACATCAGGACAACAACCGATCTCCGCTCCTTCCACATGAAACTCAAGACCCACCTGTTCCGACTAGCCGGCTTGACTAGGTTTGACTCTGGGTGTTTTAATTGTTTTTAATTGCTTTTTTGCTGTTTTAATTGATTGATTATTTATTTATTGTGGGTGGGTCTTCAGTTTACTGCGGAAGGAGCGGAGATCGGTTGTTGTCCTGATGTCTGGGGGGAGGTCATTCCAAAGGGTGGGACCCGCCACAGAGAAGGACCTACTCCTGGGCACCGCCCTCTGACAGTCTCTAGAGGACGGCACCCGGAGAAGGCCCTCTCTGTGTGAGCGAATGGGCCGCAGGGATGTATGGGGCAGGACACGATCCCGCAGATAACTAGGCCCTATGCCATGGAGCGCTTTAAAGATGGTGACTAACACCTTGAAGCGCACCCGGTAGGCCACAGGAAGCCAGTGCAGCTCGCGCAGGAGAGGTGTTATATGGGAGAACCTCGATCTCCCCATGATTACCCGCGCGGCTGCATTCTGGACCAACTGCAGTCTCCGGGTGCACCTCAAGGGGAGCCCCATGTAGAGAGCATTACAGTAGTCCAGACGAGACGTCACCAGCGCGTGAGTGACTGTGCGCAGGGCCCCCCGGTCCAAAAGGGGACGCAATTGGCGCACCAGGCGAACCTGGTGGAACGTCCCCCTCGCCACGGCTGCCACATGAGCTTCTATAGTCAGCCGGGCATCAAGGAGGACGCCCAAATTGCGTGCCCGTTCCACCGGGGCTAATTGTTCATCCCCGATGGCCAGCGATGGAATGTGCTGGTTGTATCGGGGAGCCGGGAGCCACAGCCACTCTGTCTTGGAGGGGTTGAGCCTGAGCCTGTTGTCACCCATCCAGACCCGCACGGCTTCCAGACAACGGGACATCCCTTCGACGGCCTCGTTGGGGTGGTTTGGGGTGGAAATGTACAGCTGGGTATCATCAGCGTACAGGTGGTATCCCACCCCAAAACCACGGATGATCTCGCCCAGCGGTTTCATATATGTGTTGAACAGGAGAGGTGAGAGGATCGACCCCTGAGGGACCCCACAAGTAAGGGGCCTCGGGGTCGACCTCTGCTCCCCTGCCAACACACATTGCGTCCGGCCAGAGATGTAGGAGCGGAACCACCGCAATACGGTGCCTCCGATCCCCAACCCCTCCAGACGGCGCAATAGGATACCATGGTCGATGGTATCGAAAGCCGCCGAGAGATCTAATAGGACAAGGATGGAGGAACAACCCCCATCCTTTGCCCTCCCGAGATCATCCACCAACACGACCAAGGCCGTCTCAGTACTGTGACCGGGCCGGAAGCCGGACTGGCGCGGGTCTAGATAATCATCTTCCTCCAGGTGACGCGGGAACTGTTGAGCCACCACACTCTCAACAACCTTCACTAGAAAAGGAAGGTTGGAGACAGGACGATAATTTGCTAGCTCCTCTGGGTCCAGGGAAGGCTTCTTGAGCAGGGGTCTCACCACCGCCTCTTTCAAGGCGGTTGGTAAAAGGCCCTCACCCAACGAAGCGTTCACCAGCCCCAGTAGCCAGCCTCGTGTACCCTCCCAGGAAGCCAGTACCAACCAGGAGGGACACAGGTCCAATAAACATGTGGTGGCTCGCAGTCGCCCGCGCAACCTGTCCAAATCTTCGGTGACAACAGGGTCAAACTCCTCCCAGCGTGGAATCTCAAGACTAGCCTTGGACGCCCCCTCTGGGACACTGGGGTGGGTCCACTCCCTCCGGATCCGATCAATTTTATCCTGCAGGTATTCCCCAAACTCCTCTGCCCTGCCCTGCAACGGGGGATCCCGCTGTCCCTGCGACAGCATGGAGCGGGTCACCCGAAACAGGGCGGCAGGGCGGTTCTCTGCGGACGCTATAAGGGTGGCACAATACTGACGCTTGGCCACCCTTATTGCCACAAGGTAGGTCCTTAAGTAGGCTCTTACCTGTGTTCGATCGGATTCGGCGCGGGAGGATCTCCACTTGCTCTCTAGGCGTCTCCTATGGCGTTTCATCGCCCTTAGCTCCCCATTAAACCAGGGGGCCCGGGTCGATCGTTGCCATCGGAGAGGCCGCAAAGGCGCAACCCGGTCCAAGGCTCCGGTGGCCGCACTATTCCACGCGGCCACCAGGTCCTCTGCCCGGGAGCGGGACAGGTCTGCAGGAGGTGGCCCAAGCTCCGCCTGGAACCTATCTGGTTCCATCAGACGCCTGGGGCGGAACCGGAATTAAATGCTTCTGATGCAGCCAGCAAGGCTACCAAGCAGCTAAGTGCCTGGCTCCAGCCCCCGTCCCACAAGCAAAGACTTCGTACTTGGCCAAGCCAAAAAAGCTACCTCAAAAAGCTACGTTGAAGGGAAAATATGCCCACCAAGCCGTCAAGGTACCGGTGACCCAGCTGCTGATGGCCTATGACTGTGGTGATGATGATGTAAGAACCAAGAAATATAGCCGATTGTTCTATTAGATTCAGCAAGTCCTATGGATAATAGAGGGCCCCGGAAGAAAGAGATATGAACCAAAGTTTTCAGCTAGGATGATTTCAAAATTTACCACAAATATTTGTAATCCTGCTGAACCGTTGCTAACTGTGAAAAATGTTTTTTTGCAAAATATGCACTTGTATGGATTCGTTTAAAACAGGAAGATGAGGAATTGAAAGTAATGTACACAGGTGTTTACGAATAGTGACAGTTAGTGAAGTTGTGAATCATGTATGTGGTTAGAGGAACAGTATAAAGGATAGGGTTCAAGATCAGCTCAGAGCTCTTTGATTTATAGCAGTCCTTGTAGGAGTTGCTATATCTCATTGGCCTGCTGCATTAATATGTTAATGCAGTGTATTACTGTTATTATATCTTTTATATCTATTCATTTCTAATGTTCCAAATTATTAGAAACAATAAACCTCTGATCTCAAAGTAAGAATTATTGCTTGTGTTGCTGCCTTTGTTTCCTATTGGAATGTTCTTACGACAATGACGAGGACGACCTGATGGTAACTGAAACCATCCGTCCCTTCGCCATTCAGTTGAGGTTAGTGACACCCAAGACAGGGGCACAGGGGGAAGTAGAAGCAATCTTCTACTGTACCCGGTGTATAATCAGTCTGCTGTACCCGGTGTATAATCAGTCTGCCCACAGTAATGAAGCTAGGAATCAGGATGAAGCCCCTAGCCAACCCCATACAGTTCGAGCAAGTCAATGAGTCACTAATAGGAGGAGCCCCAGCCATGCTCCTCACCGAACCCATGAGATTAGAGATAGGCAGGAACTGGGAACTGATCTGATTCGTAGTGGCGCCAAAAATGATGGAAGCAGTGATTCTGGGTCTGGCATGGCTGGACAAATGGGGCCCCACCATCTTCTGGGAAGGTGGCTACAGAAAGCTGAAGCTGGAAAGAGGCCCTCTCCCCCCTCCCAACACTGCTGGGGAAGGAGCTGTCCAATGACTGAACGGCACTAAGCGAAGCGAAAAAGCAGCCGCTGCCTCACAGCAGCTCCCAGGCACTTCCTAGATCCCCAGAGAATACCGGGACTTAGGCAGGGTGTTCAGTGAGGAGGATTGCAACACGCTCCCCCCCCCCCCCAACCCACCAACTGCACCATAGAAATTGTACTGGGGACAAAACTACCCAAGCCCAAGATATACTCCATGACCTCCAATGAGATGAGAGAACTGAGAGAGTACATTGACACCTACCTAACCCAAGGGTTCATACAGCCGGCAAAATCCAGAGTGGCTGCCTCAGTCCTCTTTAAAGAGAAAGAAGACAGGTCAATGATACTCTGTGTTGATTTTAGAGGAATTAATGTCATATGTCTGGAAAACACGTACCCACTCCCCACTCAAATTTTTTTACTACCTATTCTGTGGGTGTGGCCTATTTTGTGGGCATGGCTTGGCGGTCATGTGACTGGCTGGGAGTGGCTTGGCAGTCATGTGACTGGCTGGGAGTGGCTTGGCAGTCATGTGACTGGCTGGGAGTGGCTTGGCAGTCATGTGACCGGCTGGGAGTGGCCAAGTCAATGTTACTGAATTCTTTGCCCCAATGAATGACCTACAAAAAGAAGATATAAAAAAAGTTAATTTATTATTTTGTGCGCTTACTACTTAAAATAAGAATAAAATAAGTTCACAAAACAATAAAAGAGCTACTTACAGAAGGAAGATGACTGTCCTTGCCTGTCTTCAACATCACTGACCACCTTGCTCCAATGAATCGCCTGCACAAAAAGAGACACAGAAAGGAAGACTTTAATTGCATACACTTACACCTTACATAAGAATAACACAATGAAAGAAATACACTCAAGTACTTACTTGTGTTATTGGTTTTGTGGTTGAAGATGTTTCCAGATTGTTCTTTTATTTCCGGCCTCCTCAGTTGCACTTTTCTTGGTCTTCACTCGTGGATCATCAACCATGTGTTGGTGTGCTCTGAGCCACTTTTTGACTGAAGGGATTGGGTCCCATCTCTTAACAGGCATGCCCGCAACGCTTATTGTCATTAGATTGCTAATGTTTGGAATAGTTAGGTGGGTTCTTTGTTCCCCCTTTCCGCCTCTGCTGAACTAACAGCAATTGTCCTGACAATATCTTTAGCTTGGGGGGGGGGGGATTTTTTATTGTTTTAATTAACAAAAATGCAAAAAAAAAAACGTTCTTCATTACATCTTTTTTTTAAAAAATAATTATTTATTTATTTTTCTTTAAAAAAGACAAAACAACACATACAGAACAAGAGCAAGGAAAAAAAAAGGAAAAACAATTTCATCAAGCATGTCGTTTGGTTACAAGTTTTTCTGTAGCGGTTTTTACAGTTAAGAATAAAGTCACTGGTTGTCCATTAAACATAACTAAATATTTCATTGAGCATTGTGTGTTCAAATTACCATTAGTATTCTTTCATTTGTGGTAGCCCTTATTTCCTTAAGTCCATAATTATCTATTAGGTAACAGTAAATCTTTATAGGATTATAATATCACCAATATCTAAGAAATAAGAATAAGGATTAAATCAAAAAATTCCCATTACTTCATATTATACATTTCTACTTTCAGTTAACCATAAAATTTTCAATCATCCGCAACTCCAAATATAATTTTCCATTGTTAATTATCAATTCATGTAGTCATTAAGTATTTCAATTTATATATGTATCCATTGTTCATTACATCTTCATTAATCCATTTTATATTATAAAATAGTCACTACCTACAATTATACCTAACGATTTAAATCATCCCAGTCTTATACATTAAGTACATTATTATTCTTCATATATCGTATAAGTAAGTAATCTATTTCATATTAAAAAATTAACATATAAAAAAGAAAGAAAAAAACCTTTCACAACATTAAATATAACTTTCTATTATTACATATATGATAAAATAAAAATAAAAAAACGGTTTCATTTCCAGGTTTTTTTATCCAGCCATTTATAAAACAAATCCCATACTCTATAAAATTGCTCATCTTCTAGTTCTCTAATTTCAAATGTAAGTTTACTCATTTCAGCACAGTCCATTATTTTCCGAATGATTTCTTCCTCTGTTGGTAATTTCTCATTTTTCTAGTTTTTGGCAAATACAATTCTAGCAGCTGTTAACACATTTATAATAAAATATTTCAAGTCCTTGTTGTATATTTCTGGTATTATTCCCAATAAAAAGAGTTCTGGTTTTAAGTCTATATGTTTATGTATCATTTTCTCCAACCACATGTGGATTTTAGTCCAGTATCTTTTAGCTTCAGAACAAGTCGACCACATGTGGTAGAATGTGCCCGGCGTATGTTGACATTTCCAGCATTTTTCGGATTTATTCTTAGACATTCTTGCTATTCTCGATGGGGATAAGTGCCACCTATAAAACATCTTATACAAATTCTCTTTATATGCAGTTGACATTGTCATCTTATAGTTTTGAGTCCACAGTTTTTGCCATTTTTCTAAATCAATCCCATGCCCAAAGTTTTTTCCCCAAGCTAACATAGTTCCTTTAACTTGTTCTTCATATAATTTCACCTCTAATAAGTAGGCATAAAATTTTTGAATTATTTTTTCGTCGTTACCTGTTAAGATTTTATCTAATTCAGTCATTTTATCATAAAAGCCCTCATTTTTTCAATCTTCATTGTAGCTAGAATGTATTTGCACATATGAATACCAATTGAGTTCAATACCTTCCTGTTTCAATTCTTGTATGGATTTGAGTTCACCCTCTGTATTCAATAATTCAGCATATCTAACTGTTTCTTCCCTTTTATATATTATTGGGTATGAAAAAGCTTCAATAGTTGATATCCAGACAGGAATTTTCAAGTAGTGCAACCTCTTAACCTTCTCCCAATTTAATAACAGAGCCTCTCTTATTTAATGCCTTCTGAAATAACCATGTGCTTTAGTTCCCTTATACCATAAATATGCATGCCATCCCAACAACAGGTCGTGACTCTCTAGATTCAAAAGCCTAACATTTCTTAGCATTATCCATTCCTTGATCCACATCAGGCTAGCTGCCTGATAATACAACTCCCAATCGGGTAGGCCCCACCCTCCTCTTGATTTAGCATCTTGTAACAATTTACGTTTTATTCTTGCTTTTTCCCCCTGCCATATGAATTTCAACACCATTTTATTTAATTCTTCAAAGTAGTCTTTCCCCAACTTAATTGGGATAGTCTGGAACAGATATAGAATTCTAGGTAGAATATTCATTTTGATTGTTGAAATTCTCCCAATCATTGATAGTTGAAGATTCTCCCATTTCACCAGATCTATTGCAACTTGTTGCTTCAATCTAAGATAATTATCTTCTTTAAGGGTACTGCATCTGGCTGTTAGGTAAATCCCCAAATATTTAACTTTATTTGTAATTTGCATTTCCAAAATTTCCGCCAATTCTTCTTTTTGTTTTGAGGGTATATTTTTTGTCAAGATCTTTGTTTTGTCTTTATTTATTTTCAAACCTGCAACTTTTCCATATACCTCAATTTTTCCTATCAATTTAGATGCAGATTTAAGTGGCTCCTCAAGAATAAAAACTAAATCATCTGCAAATGCTTGCAGCTTATATTCTTCCTTTTTAATAGTTATTCCCTTTATTTCTTCCTCTTCTCTAATCTTTCTATTTAGTACCTCTAATGTTAAAACAAAAAGTAGCGGTGATAGTGGACAGCCTTGTCTCGTACCTCTTTTTATTTCAATGGGGTCCGTCAGTTCTCCATTTATCATTATCTTAGCTGTTTGCTTGTGGTATATCGTTTGTATAGCTTGAATAAGGTTCTTTCCAAAGTTCATTTGTTCCATTTGTTGTATCATAAATATCCAATTCACATTATCAAAGGCTTTCTGCGCATCCAGGAACATCAAAGCCATTTGCTTCTCAGAGTGGGCCTCATAATATTCCAAGGTATCCAAAATTGTTCTTATATTATCTCTAATTTGCCTCTTTGGTAGAAAACCATTTTGGTCCGGGTGGATAAACCCATTTAAATATTTTTTCAGTCTCTCCGCCAAGATAGAGGCAAATAGCTTATAATCTGAATTCAACAAGGAGATAGGTCTATAATCCTTAATTTGCGTATGGTCTGCCTCCTCTTTGGGTAACAATGTAATATATGCTTCCAGCCGGTCCCGGGGCCTTCCCATTATTTTGTTTTTAAGGGCTTCAGTTAACTCCATCATTGTTATTTTATCTTCTAATATAGTTCTAGTATCACTTGGTATTTGGGGGAGTTTGGCATTTTGTAAATATTGTTTCACTTCTTCAAAGAAGAATTTTCAAAGTAGTTCTGTTTAGCGCCTCTGATTTTTCAAGCCAATTCCTCCTTTTCCAGTAGGTCCATTTTGTGTTTTATTGTATCCATTTTTATTTTAATCTCTTTCTTTTGTGGAGATTTCTGTAATTCTTTTTCCAGTGTACTATAGTCTTTTTCTAGGTCCTTAGACACTTGTCTTTTCTTTAAATTTCTCTTTCTTGCATAGTCTATTATCAAACCTCTAGAAAAGGCCTTCATTGTATCCCAGAGATTCTGCAAGGACGTATCTTCTTTTTTATTTTCTTTTAAAAAGAAAGTCAATTCTTTTTCCATTTTCTTTACAAATTCTTTCTCTTTCAATATCATATTATTTAGTGTCCATCTAGGTCTTGTTCTTTGTTGTCTCCATCCTATTGTCATTGGGTTGTGGTCCGCCCAAGTATTGGGTTCAATTTCCACTTCTTGTGCACTGCTAGATAGGTCCGTTGAAGCCCAGATCATATCAATTCTAGAGAATGATAAATGTCTGTTTGAGTAGAAGGTGTATTGGTTTTTAGTAGGATTTCTTTCTCTCCAAACATCTTTTAGGTTTATTTCATCCATCATCCTAAAGAAGGACTTCGGGAGTGTTTTTCTATTTGATTTTGTTGTTTTATAGGTTTTATAGTCCATGTTCTGATTTATAATGCCATTAAAATCTCCCATCATACAAATATCAGCATAGTCTAAGTCAGAAATTTTCTTATGGATTTTTTTATAAAATTCATCTTGTTTTTCATTAGGTGCTTAGATTGCAATTAAAAGTATTTTCCTAACATTGTCCATTATTTCCACCATTAAAATTCTTCCATCTTCATCTGGCAAATGTATTATATCTGGTTATTTTAGGGTTTTTTTAATTTACTGTATTTGTTTTTAGGGGTTTGAATTTATTTTATATCTGCTTTGTACAGTTCTTTTAACTACATTTTAACCTCCTCCATGTCAATTGTCAACTGTACATATTTAATTTAATTTTATTGTATCTTGTTATATTTTGTATGAACTGTACACCGCCCCGAGTCCCTTGCGGGAGAGGGGGCGGTCTAGAAGCATTAAATATTATTATTATTATTATTATCTGTGTAAATTTGTTTCGCGGGAATTTTATCTTTAATATAAAAGGTCACTCCTCTTTTCTTACAGTCCGCTAACGAGGTAAATTTTTTTCCAAGTTTTGGTTGTACTAATAAGTGGCCATTTCTTTGCTGGATATGTACTTCTTGTAAACAAATTATGTCTAATTTTAACTTTTCTAATTTATGAAATATTTTCTTTCTTTTATTTGCCGAATTAAGTCCATTTATATTAATTGAAAGTAATTTTATTCCTTCCATCCTTATGTTTTATATATAGGATTTATAGCTCTAGTTGATCTTGGTTCCCGTTGTGCTCTAATCTCTACACCCCCAACAGCACCTTCTTCAATATCAATTAAAAAATTATTCAGCGCTTCCAGGCTTCAGGGCTTCAAAAAAAAAAAAAAAAAGAAGAAGTTTGGAGTGTAACAAACAGCACACGCACCAGCAAGGGAAAAAAAAACATCATATCCCCGGCAGAATAGTATAAACACTCTCAGCCAAGAACATAAAGGAGAAAGTTCAATATTGTTGTTGTTATTCCCCCCCCCTTCTTGATGTAGCTTCCAAAGTCACTCCAATTTTCTCTTATAAGTTTTCATTCATCTTCCAAGATAGGTTTCCAGACCTTAAAGCTCCACAAGAAACAGCTTGCAGTAAACAACTGTAATTCTTGTCTCTTATCAGGTCTTAACCTTGAATAGGAGGTTTTTTCTCAAAATAGTTCCAGCAGTAAGAATTGGTGACAATGTTTCAAAGTCCACTAGATGGCAGTGTTAAAATGTATCCAGTCCCTAGCCCCTTAAAGCGCTGCCTTTAGTAAAAGGTTTTTTTTTTTTAAAAAAAAGGGAGAGTTAACTAAGCAAAAAATCTTTAAGGCATTGGAAAGAATAGAATAGAAAAAGAAAAAATAGCTCTAATCAAGTCACTTCTAAAAAAAGGAAATTAAAAGTAAAGAGAAGGCTTCAACAACAATTGTAACAGCTGTAACAAAAGTCCAGTCTGGCTTCCGGTAAATAAAAGGGGGGAAAAAAACCCCAAATGGTTTCAATTAACTCTATTCAAACCCGCCGCTAAGTCTCTAGTTATATTGTTTTCCTTAAGTCTCCAATTTTAGGGTGTCCTCTGTATAATTTAAACAAGAAAAAAACTTTTCAAATAGTCTCACCAAAAAACGGCATGCTTCTTTCTCTCCTGCTCTTGCTTTGTGGAGCTGTCAGCAGCTTCGGCAGCCTGGGGGCTGACTCTTGATCGCCGGCAAAAAGGGGTTTCCCCTGGGTTTCCAGAAACTTTGCGGGTGTCTCTGGATCCCCCGGAATTTCCCCTTACCTCCCACCGTCTCTTCGGGACGGCTTGGGTCCAATTGGACCGTCCAAACGATCGGAATTCAGCGGCTAATCCGGAGTAACCAGAAACGCCGCGGTAACGCTGCGACGCGTAGCTCCTCCTCCGTTCTTCATTACATCTTGTAGAAAGCATGTCAATTGGTTACAAATAAATTTCGTGCGTTACTACTACTACTACTACAATCATTCTTTATACTTCCTTCATATTGAATTGTACATTTTAAATCAAAAATCTTTATGTATTCTACCATCAATGTACCATCATTCTCATTTAGCTATAATTATTAAAACGTCCTTTTATCTAGAATCATTTGTATTTAAAGACACAACCACCTGCTGGCATTCATTAGCTATTTCTATAAACCTCCAATAATTACCCTTTTATAGCATATTCCCTTTTTCCCCCCCAACTCACTATTTAAGGCTTATATCTGATTGCTTTTACCAATGCCAACACATGTAGAAATCATTAAACATTATCCATTAACATTTCCTTATTGTTATTGTAGTTATCTAACAAAAAAGAAAAAAAATACCATTTATATCACATCTCTCATCCGACCGAAGAAAAATTACATCTTTATAATAAAATCTAAACAAAAATTTGTTAGTAAAGTTTATAAGTACCCGAGAAATTACATCTTTATAGCAAAATCTAAACAAAAATGGAATTGGGAAATTGATAACTCTTTTTCCCAGGTCCCGATTTACAGTTTATATCCAAATTGTTTTCATTAGTTAAAATTATTATTTCATTATTATTATCATAATGAGTTATTTGTTAACAAATAAACATTTTTAAAAAACATTCTAAAAGTGTCTACAAAATCCTACTTATTAATCACCAAAGATTAACTAAGTTTTAAGTTATCAACCTTCATTATAAGCCTGTGTCTTTCCAGTAACAAAACAATCTTATCTGTTTAGCCAGTTGTTGCGTCAACAAAAAATCCACTGCCACTCTCGCCTTCAATGTCTCTTTTATGTATAAAAATACTTTTGTTTTGAATTTGCTTAAGCACAAGATTCTTTTAATTTTTTCAAAAAAGGGAGGGTTCTATCTTTTCTTTTCTTTTCCTTCCCTTGCCCAAAATATTTCACAAAGATACCTGCAAAGGAACAGTTCGTGTCCTTGAGTCGTTATCAGCCTCTACAGATAAGCTGCAAACCCTCTAGTTGCAATGTCAGTGTCAGGGAAAAAAAAACACCCTGGAGAAGTCTGAGATCAATGGACCGGGCTGATTCCCTTCAGCATATCATTTGAGATATTAAGAAAAGAAATAAAAGTCTTTAAGAAGTATATTCTAATTAATAAACAAACTTTAATACGAAAATAATAAAAGTAAATAAAACAGAAAAGTTAACTAAATTGTTACATTTTGATAATGAAAGCCCCGTCTGCCAACTTGGCAGCTGGACAAAGAACAAAGGAATAGATTCTGGAATGTGTGACGCATGCGCAATAAATCACTTTCAGATAACATTTTGTTTTATGACCTGCGTAATAAAGCTTTCTTAGTTTAACTCTTGAATGTCAGTTCAGGCCTAGCAAACTTTTTAACATCGTGACACCCCTTCTTTTGCTAGTCTGGGCTGACGTCATCAAATCATCAATTAAGGCACATCTTCTTTCGCAGATACTCGTGTTGATTTGCGGCGAGTGGTTTGTTAAGCATGTCTGCAATCTGATCATGTGTAGAAACATATTGCAATTTAACAAAACCTTGCTTAACTAATTGCTTTGTGTTTTGATAACGAATGTCAATGTGTCTGGACCTAGAACCTGTAAAATGTGACTCAGAAATATAAACCACAGATACATTATCTTCCATCACGGTGATTGGTCGAATCGGACGTGTCCAGACATCTGTGATCAAAGCATCAAACCACGTTAGAGAATTACAAGCATCTGAAACACAAGCATATTCAGCTTCAGTAGATGAACATGAAACAAAACTCTGTTTTCTCACTTGCCAGTAAACAGGACAACCATTTAGGAACATCATGTAACCAGAAGTGCTTTTGCGTGACTTCTTGTCACTCGCCCAGTCAGCGTCAGCAAAACAAATTAACTTTGGTTGATCAGTGTGTGTTGGTTCTAGCAATAACTTCATGTGTTTAGTGTGTTTTAGGTATTTCAACTACTTCTTAATGCATGACCAATGAAATTGTGTTGCCTTACCTACGTGTCGTGATAAAAGATTAACACTAACTGCTATGTCAGGTCTGGTCCAACTACTAATGTATAATAGTGAACCAATGACTGAACGATAAAGTGTTTGGTCCTCGAACTCAGGACTTGGTTCATGTGTTAAGTTGTGAAAATCTGTTTGCATGGGTGTCTTTGTTGTGCTAGCATCTTTCATGTTGCAATGATGTAGAATGTGGTCAATTTTCTCTTCTTGTGAAAGACTAAACCCCTTCTGTGTCTTTTCAATTTGAACACCTAAATAAGTGCTAATGTGTCCTAAAGATTTTAGTGTGAAGTATCTCTGCAAACTTTTGGCAAAAATCTCACTCATTTTCTTATTTGGACCAATATAAACAATATCATCAACATAAACAAGAATGATCTCATATGCATTGTTAGATCTTTTTGTGAACACGCATTCATCAGTTTCGGACTTAATAAAGCCCATTGAATTTAGTTTGTCAGTAAGACATAAATACCACATTAAACCTGACTGTTTCAGACCATAAAGACTTTTGTTCAGGAACCAGGTATCCCCTTCCTGCTTTCGGAATCCTGGAGGGCTTCTCACGTAGATCTCTTCATCTAGGTCTGCATGTAGATAAGCTGTGTCCACATCAAATTGGAAAACTTCTAAACCAAGAATAGTTGCAGTGGTTAAGGCACTTTTTACACTTTCAGTTCTGACTGTTGGTGAGTAAGTGTTTGTGTAGTCTTCAGGATAACGTTGAGCGAAACCCTGAGCTACAAGTCTAGCTTTGTATAAAGACTCACCATTCGGTTTCTTCTTGATTCTGTAGACCCATCGAGTGCCAATGATTTTCTTGTTTGCTGGAGGTTTTGCAGGTGTGAATACATTAAGTTTCTTCAAACTGTCCATTTCATCCTGCATTGCATCATACCATTTGTCTTGTTCTGAATCAGGAAGCTGTTTGATTTGTGTGAATGTCTCTGGAGGAAGAGTAACGTTGCAAATCAAAGGTAATGGTGACTTTGTCAGTTGCCATGAATAACGTTGTGGAGGGATTCCTTTTGTGGCCCTCTTGGAACGTCTAGGAGCAACAGACCAGTCTTCTTCTTCTTCTTCATCATCATCCTCGTCCTCACGTTCGTCGCTAGCATCAGCATCCGCGGCTTGAGAAGACGGAACATCAGGTTGTGAAGAACTGGTAGAAGGAACATCTGCCTGCGAATTGTCATCAGGCTGCGTGGCATCTGGAACACCATCTCTAGGAAAATAAACTTCAGGATCATTGGAATGAATCCTGGACCAGTCAATGTCTTCCTCAAAATTAGCAGATTGTGAAATGACGATCACATGTTTAGTATCAATGAATTTGAACCATTTTGAGTTATCATCAATACCCATAAATCTCAGTCTCTTTGCTACTGTACCTCCCTTTCTTCTTTGACTTAAGGGAGTGTTCACCATAGCATATGAACCAAAAATGTGGAGGTTCTTGAGATCAGGCTTGTAGCCATACAGCATGTAGAAAGGTGTTTGATTGATTACACTGCTCCAAGTACGGTTGACAATGTAATTTGCATACTTGATTGCTTCACCCCAGTATGTGTTACTGAGATTGGCATCTTCTAGAAGACAACGCATCATGGTTTGTAGAAACCCTTGTCTTCTTTCTACGACTCCGTTATGAGCCGGTGTATATGGAGCAGATGTCTGATGAAGAATTCCATTCTTACGCATCCAGTCCTGGAAACGCTGAGACATGAATTCTGCACCACGGTCACTCTGGATTCTGGCGATGCGAACTTGGTATTGTGTAGAAACAAACGCTGCAAAGTCTTTAAAGATCTGAAAGGTCTCAGATTTCTCTTTCATAGGATATACAAATCCATATGTAGAATGATTATCTACAATTGTTAAAAAATACTTTCTGCCACCAAGTGTTGGTGGGAAAGGACCCACTATGTCAGTGTGTACCAAATCAAAAGTGCGTGTTGACCAGCGTGTAGCGTGTTTTGGAATTGCAGTCGCCTTGGATTTAGCCTTTTTGCAAACCGCACAATCCAAAAACACCTTACACCCCTTTAGATCCAAACCTTTTGCGAACTCCGGCATCTTTCTAAGAACACGGAAACTGGCATGTCCCAATCTTCTGTGCCACTTGTGAATACACCTGGAATGCAAAGGTTTACCAGTTAGTGAATTCTCAACATTAACAGTTTCATGAGGACCCTCAGGCTTGCTTTGAGCAACCTGTTTTTGTTTTCTCTGTTTGTTGGCTTTAGGAGCCTTTGGCACAGTAACGTTTTCTCTCTCTGGGGCAACTCTCTCTGGGTCTGCGTTGTGCCTTTTTGGAGTTTGCATACTTGCCTGTGCTTGCCCTTTAGGCTTTGGCTTTAAGTAATAAACACCACCAATCAGCATAGTTTCAGCAATAATATCTCCATCTTTAACTAAGTAACTTGCTTTTTCGAGGTGGTGAACCTGGAACTTTAAATCTCTAGACAAGTGACTTTGACTAAGCAAATTACTGGTTGCTGAAGGTATGTAATAAACATCAGGGATGTGTGTATCGAGCTCTTCAATGTAAACAGTTCCTTTTCCCATGACCTTGCAAGTGTGGTTGGTGAAGGAATACAGTTCTCGATACTCAGGCTCTGGTTCGCCCATCTCTGTGAAAAGTTCCCTTCTGTGGGTAACGTGCACAGCTGCTCCACTATCTAAAGTCCACAAAAGACGTCTGTCGAACTTTGGATCAGGTTGTGGAACGTTGGTTATGGCCAGTGTTACAAGTGGAGCTTGTGGATCACGCCTTGGACCACGACGACCTTGTCTTCCGCCTCTACCTCTGCCTCTGGAGTCTGTTCCTCTGGGCTGGTACGTGGCGGGAGCTGGAACTCGTTGGGGACAATCCCGGGTGTCATGTCCCACACGGTTGCAGGTGTAGCATTTTGGCATCCTTGGAGCGTAGCCTCTTCCTCGGAAGGGACGTCTGGCTGGAGCCTTTGATGCTGGAGGTCGTTGCAGATGTGGTGTAGCTAACCTGATAGCTTCCTCTTCCACTAAAAGTCTGCAAACGTGGTTAACTGTGCGTTGAGCAATAGGCACGTAGTTAATCTTTGCAACAGCATCTTTCCATTCATAATTCAATGAGTTAATGATGATGCTTATCATTTGGATATCATCGATTACATGGCCATTTTGTCTCAATTCACTTCTCATTCTTTTCAGTTTGGTCAAATGTCCACCAATTCATTCACCAGGTTTCAACTTTGAACCATGGAACTCAGACATGAGCAAACATGAAGATTCAATTGAAACGGGCCTGTAGCAATCTTCCAAAATAGCCCATATTTCTTGGGCAGTTGCATCAGGTGGAAAGATACCTTGGATCTCAATTTCCATTGACATGAGCAAAGTCGTGATAGCTCTGTTTTCCAGGTCTCTCATTGCAGGTGTCCATGGCTGAGGAGGAGGATTAAAAATCATGGAATGTGTGCCTTCTCTTCGAAGCAAGAGCGCAATTTCACTGACCCAGGCTTTATAATTCTCTCCTGACTCCTTTAATTTGGACTCACCAGTCAAGGGGGTGACTGTGAATACCTGCTGAGGAATGTGCATCGGAACAATTTGTTGATCTGGTTGCAAAGCTGGTTGTTGAACCAGGGGATGCTGGGGTTGCATCATTGGCCTTTGCGTGGCAACATCAAATTGGCTTCCTTGCATTCGCCTTTGGCTTTGCCTTTTTCCATCTAGGGAGGATTCAGCACCACCAGGGGGTGTTGAAGACTTAACCTTTGGAGGCAAAATTTTGGCTTCTAAAGGACTCATAGCTAATTCTTTAAAACTTTCATGAAGCTGCATCATCTTTTGCTGTAATAGTTTTTCTCCGCCAGCAGATGGCAGTGCAGCCTCACTTTTTGGCTGCAGCCGTCTATACGTGTGTGGAAGTTCAGTTGACTCAAAGGGACCACGTGACCTCGGTGACGTGTACATGTCTCTTTGTTCTGATTGACCAATGAACTCTGTGGGGTGTGTCTTAGGCTGTTGTTTTGAAGACAAGATGGCGTCCTCAGACATTTTGGGAGTGGGGGAGCTCCTCCTACTCCTCTTCATCTCCTCAAAGCACTCTCTCGCCTCCCTAGCATATTTTTCAAAACGCTTTAATTGATAAAGGTAGCTTTGCATTTCTTCGTCATCATCTGGGGAGGATTCATAAAATCTGCTTTCTGCGTGGGAGGATTTTTTTTCTGCCGGCAGTTGCCATTCATCAAGTGTCTGATAATCTGCGAGGGTCTGGGAATGGAGTGGCTTTGGTAAAGTGGGAAGTTTTGGCTTGGCCCCCCAAAATTCATAATCTCCTGGAGATATTTTAGAAGGAGGAACCACTGACCTCGTTTCGTAGATCTCGCGTCCTGTAGCTCCTTCCCCCACATCTGGCTCGGCACCTGAAGGAATTTGTTGTTCCTGAAGCACGTTTTGATCTTGCTTCTCTGTGTCTGAGGGAGCCTCCTTGTCAGAAGAAGCTGATCCATCTGTGCTTGTCCCATCTTTCTTCTTCTTTTTTTTCGACATGGCTAATTAGCCTTAGTCGGTTATCTTAAGATAGCACGAAGGGAAAATACAGCCATAAATTGTAGCCATCTCAGCTTGTATCATCAACCATCCTCTGCTACCAAGTTGTCAGGGGAAAAAAAACACCCTGGAGAAGTCTGAGATCAATGGACCGGGCTGATTCCCTTCAGCATATCATTTGAGATATTAAGAAAAGAAATAAAAGTCTTTAAGAAGTATATTCTAATTAATAAACAAACTTTAATACGAAAATAATAAAAGTAAATAAAACAGAAAAGTTAACTAAATTGTTACATTTTGATAATGAAAGCCCCGTCTGCCAACTTGGCAGCCGGACAAAGAACAAAGGAATAGATTCTGGAATGTGTGACGCATGCGCAATAAATCACTTTCAGATAACATTTTGTTTTATGACCTGCGTAATAAAGCTTTCTTAGTTTAACTCTTGAATGTCAGTTCAGGCCTAGCAAACTTTTTAACATCGTGACAGTCAGTAGAATCAAGGAAAATAGAACAAAGGATACATTGTTTCCAAAAAAGAAAAAAAGACCAAGTTCTGGCTTCCGAATGGCAGATTCAACTTTCTCTTATTCGTTTCAGACTTAAAGAAAGCAAAAATCTCTAAGTGTCCTTAATAAAATTTCATAAACAGTAGAAGGAAGGAGTATTAAAATAAAAAAGGTTTTAGATCAACCAAAAAGTAAAGTAGCAAAGAATAGGAGAAAAAAATCAATTCATTCACTTAAGAGGAGAAACGGGAAGCGTTCCAATCACTTCAATCCACAAAATGCTGTTACATAGAAAAGGAAAAAAAAACTTTCTAAGGCAGTCCAATAAAGATAAATTTCGCCGCTTTATTCTTTTGCTTAAAGGACTAATTTATCTTTTAAAAAAAAGTTCTTTGGGCAATCATTCTCAAAGAAAAAATCTCACCAGCTGGACTCACTTTCACTGCCTTCTTTCCGGAGCCGTCTCCGACTTTGTCAGCCTGGGGGCTGTCTGTTTACCACCAGCTTGGAGAACTTCCCTTGGGTCAATCAGGGAGTTTGCGGTGTCCCTGAGACCAGCAAGGATTTGTCTCCTCTTTGGGACGGTTTAGGTCCATATGGACCGTGCAGCGGTAAAAGAATCAACGGCGGTCTCGGACTGTCGAGATCACACGTTGTGTCGTCGCGACGTCTGGCTCTTCTCCATCTTTAGCTTTTTTGATACTGTCAGGAATTTTGTAGTTCTTTGGATCTTTGAGTACATTTTCAAAAAATCTCTGTAGTCATTCAAATCAATTTCATAATTAACATTTTGCCAAATTCAATTAATCCTTCTTGTGCCCATGGAACGACTGCATCTTCAATGTTCCAGTAATCCTGCTCCAAATATGTGAGAAATTGTAATATGTTTGTGCCTGGCAATTGGTTACCTGTTTTTAGATGTTCGCCATCCATCAGCCTTTTCTTCAAATTGGTGATGATGCTTGCCAAAAAATTTCATGAGGAAGGGCAACAAATCGTTGATTTTGAACTAATTTTATGTTTTTGAATCATTCTGTCAACCTTTTTTTCATATGGGCCCTTTCCCCATCTAAGCATTTCAAATGCTTTAATTGATCGCAATATCAATTTTTTGGCATTGATGATGTCTGTGTTTCTCCCCTGCAGGGCATTTGACAGAAGAGAAATCTCATTTAGAAAATCAATCATGAGGGCCAAATCATTCAAAAAAATTAAAGTTTCAAAACGGGCAGCCATGCCTGGGTATTTTTCATTGCCCAGAAAAAACTGATGTAGCGCTGGATAAGCACGCCACACAGTTGTTCAGAGATTTGGAAAAATTCTGTCAGGCTCTTGCAGGATTTATGAAAAATGGTGTGTATCTTGTCAAGGAATATCTTGAAGTGGTTCAGTTGTTTGATGTCTTTTATGGAGTCATCCAGCACAAGTTGGAGGCGATGGTTCAAGCAGTGCCAGCTTACAATGTTTGGGAAGTCTTTAGCTATTCTGGTGATGACTCCAGATTTTCTCCCAAGCATAACACTGGCATCATAGGAGCAGAATGCTATTAAATGCTTTCGCAGATATTCTGCGGTAAACCCAACTTTATGTAAGCTTCCCATAACTGAAGAACATATGGTCTCCACATCTTGTTTCTCCAATTCCACCAGCCCAACAAAAATGGTTGCTGGGCATTCTGAATCCTCAACTTGAACAAATACTATCACAACTGCTTTCATTGATAGCGTTGAGGCTTCATCAATGATCAAACACACTTTCAGATTCTTTGCAATAATGCTGGCAAACACGGTGGCTTTAATTTAGTCTGCAATGAATTCAACTATTTTCACTGCGGATCTCTGTGAATGCAGCCTACTCCCAGATCTACTCCAATTGCACTTAGCAAATCTACCTGCCCTTCAATGTCTGAGAATGGTTTACATCTTTGTGCCAGATTGTAAACTGTGAAAACTATTGTGCTGGTACTGGATAAATGTTTGCCAGTTGACTTATCTATGGATTTGGTTAAAGCATCCTGCTCCCATTGTTTACTGTTCTCTCTACATATGATGTTTGATTTTGATTGAAAATGTTCCTTCATTTTTTTTCTGAGAGATGATTGCTGATTCTTCTTATTTGTCCCTGCTGCCTCAACCTGGAAATTTTTCCTTCTCTGGAAACATGAACACCTTTCTCTAATGAGAACCCATGTTTCGCACAGTACTCACAACCTAACTTTTTGTCAGACACTGCCAGTCCATCATATTTCTCCTTGAAGTTTCTGTATTGCTGCAAACTCCAGCAGTCAGGAAGTTTTGGAAGACTTTCAGTGGAGGAGGTTTAAGGTTTATTTGGATTTATATGCCGCCCTTCTCCAAAGGACTCAGGGCGGCGTACAACATTAAAAACACACATCACAAAAGTAAAAAAAAAGATTAAACCCAATTCCAAAAAGACCAAACCGATTTTTTTTTAAAAAAGAAACAGTACATTTAAAATAAATTAAAATTAACATTAACATTAACAGGCCAGGCCGGCTTGCTGGAAAAGCCAACTTTTTAGGGCGCGTCGGAAGGACCGGAGGTCAGGGATTATGCGGAGCTCCGGGGGCAGCTCATTCCAGAGGGAAGGCGCTCCCACAGAGAAGGCTCTCCCCCTGGGGGTCACCAGCCGACACTGCTTGGCCGACGGCACCCTGAGGAGGCCAACTCTGTGGGATCGTACTGGACGGTGGGAGGCTACTGGTGGCAGTAGGTGGTCTCGCAGGTACCCTGGGCCTAAGCCATGGAGCACTTTAAAGGTCATAATTAATACCTTGAATCGCACCCAGAAAACAACCGGCAACCAGTGCAGGCCGCCTAAAAGGGGTGTGACATGGGAGCACCTAGGTACCCCCATGACAACCCGCGCGGCTGCATTCTGGACCAGCTGAAGCCTCCGGGTGCTCTTCAAGGGCAGCCCCATGTAGAGAGCATTGCAGTAGTCCAGGCGAGAAAGGACGAGGGCATGAGTGACTGTGCACAGAGCAGCCCGATCCAGGAAGGGGCGCAACTGGCGTACCAGGCGAACCTGGTAAAAGGCCCCCTGGTCACGGCCGTCAGGTGTTCTTCTAAACTAAGCCCCGTATCCAGGAGGACTCCCAGATTGCGAGTCTTCTCTGAGGGGGCTAAAATTTCTCCCCCTATCATCAAAGATGGAACAAGGTGTACAAATCGGGATGCCGGGAACCACAGCCACTCAGTCTTGGAGGGATTGACCTTGAGTCTGTTCCTCCCCATCCAGATCCGCACAGCCTCCAGGAATCGGGACATCACGTCGAGGGCATCATTTGGGTGGTTTGGGGTAGAGATGAAAAGTTGGGTATCATCAGCATATTGATGATACCGTACCCCAAAACCACGGATGATCTCGCCCAGCGGTTTCATGTATATGTTGAACAGGAGGGGTGAGAGAACCGACCCCTGGGGCACCCCACAAGTGACGCGCCTGGGGGTTGATCTCTGCCCTCCAGTCAACACAAACTGCGACCGATCCGACAGGTAGGAGGAGAACCACCGTAAAACGGTGCCCCCCACTCCCAACCCCCCGAGTCATCGCAGTAGGATACCATGGTCGATGGTATCGAAAGCTGCCGAGAGGTCTAATAGGAACAGGACAGAGGAACAGCCCCTGTCCTGGGCCCGCCAGAGATCATCGACCAACGCGACCAGTGCCGTCTCCGTGCTGTACCCGGGCCTGAAACCCGACTGAAACGGATCCAGGCAGACAGCTTCATCCAGGTACTGGGGAAGCTGACGTGCTACCACACTCTCGACAACCCTCGCTACAAAGCGAAGGTTGGAGACCGGACGATAGTTGGCTAAAGAAGCTGGGTCCAGGGAAGGCTTCTTGAGGAGGGGCCTCACCACCGCCTCCTTCAAGGCGGTGGGAAAGAACCCCTCTCTCAATGAAGCGTTGGTAATCGCCTGGAGCCAGCCTCGTGTCACCTCCCGGGAAGCCGAAACTAACCAAGAGGGACACGGGTCCAGCACACAAGTGGCAGCACTGAGTCCCCCCATAATCCTGTCCATGCCTTCAGGGGTCACAGGGTCAAACCCATCCCAGATAGTCTCCTCAAGAATCATCCCCGTCGGCTCTCCCGAATCTACCCAGTCAGAGTCCAAGCCTGTCCGGATCTGAGCGATTTTATCCTGCAGATACTGAACAAATTCTTCAGCCCTACCCTGCAAGGGGTCTTCCCCAGTTCCTTGGTTAAGTAAGGAGCGGGTCACCCTAAACAGGGCGGCTGGGCGGTTATCTGCGGATGCGATAAGAGCGGAAAAATATTGCCGTTTTGCCGCTTCTATCGCCACTAAGTAGGATTTAATATAAATTCTTACTAGTGTTCGATCAGATTCGGACCGCCTGGCCCTCCAGCCACTCTCTAGGCGTCTTTTCCGGCGTTTCATCTCCCGGAGCTCCCCGGTAAACCAGGGAGCCATCCGGGATCGACACCGGGTCAGAGGCCGCAAAGGCACAACACGATCCAAAGCCCCAGCGGCAGCTCTATCCCAGGCTCCCACTAGGGCTTCATTCGAGTTGTGAGCAAGGGATTCAGGAAAAGTCCCAAGCTCCATCAGGAACCTTTCGGGGTCCATCAGGTGCCTGGGGCGGAACCATCTAGTCGGTTCCCCCTCCCTGCGGCAAGGGGTAGCGGTATGGAAGTCAAGCCTGATGAGGAAATGATCAGACCATGACAAGGGTTGAAAAGAAATATCCCCTAAATCTAGATCATTCATCCACTGCCCAGAGACAAAAATCAGGTCGAGCGTGTGTCCCCCATTATGGGTGGGGTCTTGAATTAACTGAGTTAGGTCCATAGCTGTCATGGAAGCCATGAACTCCCGAGCTGACTCGGGGAAATCAACCGCCAATCCAGCTAATACATCCAGCAGCTCCGGCAGGGCCGATGAAACATAGCAGGGAGACAGGTATGTAACAAAAAGGCCCACCTGAGCTCCAAGTCCCCACTTCACAAAGAGGGACTCACACCCGCCTATCTGAGGCACAGTGACCTCATGAGGTCTGAGACTTTCCCTAATAACCACCGCTACCCCCCCCCCCGCCCCTGCCCTGGGCTCTCGGCTGGTGAAACGCCCGGAAGCCTGGTGGGCATAGTTCGCTAAAATGAGGAGGAGGCAGAAGTAACGCAGCAGGTCAAGCAGGCCGGGAAGTCAGTGAAGATAGAGGATTGAGTCAGCGAGGATCGAGTCAGCGAGTGACGATGCGAGAGCCAAGCCAGGAAAAGTAGTAAGTGGGCTGTCCGTGGTATATATAGGGGTCTCAGAGGTGGGGCAATCAGTGAGCCAGAGAGTCAATGAGCAGCAGGTGGGTAGGCAGGCAGGGCAAGCATGGTGCGGACAAGCATGGTGCGGACGGGCGGGGCGAGAGAGAGAGTGAGCAGCGATCCGGCGGGTGGGGGGAGTGAGCGGGGGAGGCCAGGGGACTGTACTGGTATGGTGGCGTGGCCACTCCGGCGCTGCTACCAGGATGCAAATGTACAGCTGATTTCCGCTACTGGTACGCCCGTACCGGTGTGTACCAGGAACAACCCACCTCTGCCACTCCCCCTCATGAAAGATGCTGGCACACCTAGCCAAAGAAAAGGTGATCACCAAGCTAGACCTGCAAGAAGCATACTACTGGGTGCAAGTCAAGGAAAGAGACAAGTGGAAAACCACCTTCATTTGTCCCTTAGGGAGCTTTGAATTCAAAGTAATGCCCTTTGGGTTCCAGGGAGCCACTGCAGTCTTAATGCAACTAATAAATGAGGTGCTAAATGAGCACCTGTATAAAGGAGTCCTTGTGTACTCATTTTCACTGAGACCCTAGAAGAGCACATTAAATTGGTGTGCCAAGTGCTCAAAAAACTCCTTGTGGCTAAGCTATACACGAAGCTGTCAAAATGCGAATTCCACAAGACTAGCCTGAACTACCTGGGTTACCGAGCATCAAGCGAAGGCGTGGAGATGGACCCGGCTAAAGTTAAAGAAGTCTTAGACTGGCAACCCCCTTGTACATGAAAACAGCTTCAGAGGTTTTTGGGGTTTTCTAACTTCTGTAGGCAATTCATTCCCTCCTTCACTGAAATTGTCCTGCCCATCACTGAGCTATTAAAAACTGAGTGAGGCCTGCAGAAACCACGGCCAAGCCAACCCCTAAATTGGACTTTAGAATGCCAGCGGACATTCAAGGCGCTGAAAGCCCTATTCACCAAGGAGCCAATCCTCAGGCACCCTAATCCAGAACACCCCTTCATAGTTCAAGCCGATGCCAGCGACGTGGCTGTTGCAGCAGTGCTGCTTCAGAAGAATGCCGATGGCAACTTGTAACCCTGCGCATACACCTCCAAAAAATTGACAGAGACTGAGAGGAGATGGGCGGTGTGGGAGAAAGAAGCCTATGCGGTCTGATGGGCCCTACTGAACAGCAGTTCCATATTGATACATATATACAGTTGGTATTTTCCGTCCTATAAATTCATGTCTTACATTCGTGGTCCCCTTATTCTTTACTTATTTATGTATACTATTCCATACTTATTTGTACTTAACTGTTTATATCAGAATATCATTTTACCTATAACATACTTTATGTTCTTACTATCATTTAGCTACTATGTCTTACTTTATCTTTATTTGTTTTTAAACAAGGACAAACATAAAAATTAAAATTAAAAAAAGCCATCTTCCATTACAAATTGTAGAAAGTGTGTCAGTTGGTTACAGTATTTCCATGCATCTCTTCCATAGTCACCTCCTGCTTTTCATATCAAATCACATATTTTAAATTCACCTATATTCATGTATATCACAATTATTTTATCTCAACCTTAATTTGACTATAATTGTTTTTACGTCCTTTTATATATAATATTCAAAATCTAGAATTGGATTATATGATAACATTCCATTAAATCATCCTAAAGTCATCCAATCACAATACATCTTCATAACATATTCTAGATAAAGCTTTTAAACCTCCTCTCATAATCTCCATATATTGTTTATATAAAATTTCATATTATCAAACTTATATATCTATATGTATTGTTATCATTATTAATCATTATTTAACTATAGCTATTGTTGCTTCATTTTATACATACTACTAGTAAACTAAATTATCTTAATTTTTATTATACATTTTCATTGCATCAACCTGTATCCCTCCAGCAATAGTACGCTCTTATATCTCTTGCCATTTGTAGCATTAATGTTCTAGTTACTTTCTTAATAAATCTTGTATAAACCTCCCTTGGCAACATGCTGTTCCTTTCGTATCTCACAAAAGTTTGAAACCCAGTATCTGCTCTTTCCATCAGCTTATCTTTGGTCATCACTAGTGCTTCTATCAAGATTTCTCTCCTTATCTCCATCAATTTTTGAACTCTGTCCTCCACATTCTTCATTTGATAAACATCCTCAGTTTTTCCATCAAATTTTTCTGTTTTGTATTCCATATTCTCCAATCTCTTTTCAATTCTTTCTGTCACAACTAATAGATTTTGAATTTCAAACATAAGCATTTGCAATGTTACAGTTTCTTTTTCCTGCTGTGCCATTCTTCCAATTTTGCAGGCACTGCCACTATAGGATTCAAGGCTATTTTAATAAACTTCAAACAGGTTCATTTATTATCTTTCAAGTCAAAATGTTGTCTTCTCTCCAATAGCTAGTGACAGAACTTCCAAAAGGCACCTGTATAAACAACTTGTGCACTTCCTACTATCACTGTCAGTAAACAAGCTGAAAGAACCTTGAATCTCAAGTGATCAAATAGTAAGAAGAAAAAACAATGTATCTAGCCTCCAGCGTCTAAGTGGCAGTGTAACTGCTTTTCCTCCTGTTGTTACAACCCTCTTTATAATCCTTCTTATTTTCTTCTTTATATTCCAAGCTTAAGAAAGAAAGAAAAAACCTTAATTGGAGATCAAAAACAATCCAATCAATCAAATCAAGCATTATAAAAAATGGAGAATTTTAATCCATAGGTATAAGCAAAAGTGAAAAAAGAAGAAGAAAAAATCAAGCCATTCAGTTTAAAAAATAGGGAGCCCCTGCAAAAGTTCCATCCGTGAAAAAAAAAATAGAAACTGGATAACACTCTAAGTTCAATGCAGATCAATCTCTCTGTCTACAGTCTTTTGTCTTACAATACAATACAATACAATACAATAGAAGAGTTGGAAGGGACCTTGGAGGTCTTCTAGTCCAACCCCCTGCCTAGGCAGGAAACCCTATACCGTTTCAGACAAATAGCTATCCAACATCTTCTTAAAGACTTCCAGTGTTGGGGCATTCACAACTTCTGGAGGCAAGCTGTTCCACTGATTAATTGTTCTAACTGTCAGGAAATTTCTCCTCAGTTCTAAGTTGCTTCTCTCCTTGATTAGTTTCCACCTATTGCTTCTTGTTCTACCCTCAGGTCCCTTGGAGAATAGTTTGACTCCCTCTTCTTTGTGGCAACCCCTGAGATATTGGAACACTGCTATCATGTCTCCCCTAGTCCTTCTTTCTCTTAAGCTAGACATACCCAGTTCCTGCAACCGTTCTTCATATGTTTTAGTCTCCAGTCCCCTAATCATCTTTGTTGCTCTTCTCTGCACTCTTTCTAGAGTCTCCACATCTTTTTTACATCGTGGTGACCAGAACTGAATGCAGTATTCCAAGTGTGGCCTTACCAAGGCATTATAAAGTGGTATTAACACTTCACGTGATCTTGATTCTATCCCTCTGTTGATGCAGCCTAGGACTGTGTTGGCTTTTTTGGCAGCTGCTGCACACTGCTGGCTCATATTTAAATGGTTGTCCACTAGGACTCCAAGATCCCTTTCACAGTTACTACTACTGAGCAAGGTATCACCTATACTGTACCTGTGCATTCCATTTTTGTTGCCTAAATGTAGAACCTTACTCTTTTCACCATTGAATTTCATTTTATTAGATAGTGCCCAATGTTCAAGTTTGTCAAGATCCTTCTGTATCTTTAGCCTATCTTCTGGACTGTTGGCTATTCCTGCCAGCTTGGTGTCATCTGCAAATTTGATGAGTTCCCCATTTATTCCCTCATCCAAATCATTGATGAAGATGTTGAAGAGTACTGGGCCTAAAACAGAGCCTTGGGGTACTCCACTGCATACTTCGTCTTCATACTTCGTCTTCAATCTTAACTTAATCTTTTTTTCTTGGGTAGTCTCTTCCTCTAATAATAAAATTTCCTCTCCAATTCAACACACTTTATCTTTCCGCTTTCTTCCCGTTCTGGAGCTGTCCCAACTTCAGCAGCTTCATTAGGTGCATTTCTGTCGCAGGAAAAAAGTCTATTCCTGGATCTTTCAGGGACTTTGCAGTGTCCCTGAGATCAGCAGGAGGTGCCCTTCTCAATCACCATCTCTGCAGGACGGTTTAGATCCGAATGGACCATCCAGCGGCAGGAATTCGACTGCGATCTTGGAACACCAAGCTCGCACGTCGTGCCGTCGTGACGTCAGCTCTCTTCCCCAAATTAGATAATACAATACAATAGGGGTTTTTAATGCTTCAAGGTTTTTATGATCAGTCCATGGGTGCTTAGCCCCCTCGAGGAAATGCCGCCAAGTTACTAGGGCCCACCGGACTGCAAAAGCTTCTTTCTCCCAAATTGCCCATCGTCTTTCTGTCTCTGTTAATTTTCAGGAGGTGTAGGTGCAGGGTTGCAGGTTGCCATCTGCAACACTGCCCCCACAACCATGTCACTTGCATCTGCTTGGACCACAAATGGTGCATCCATGTTGGGGTGTTTTAAAACAGGTTCAGCTGCAAACAGCTGTTTCAATTTCTCAAAGGCTGCTTGACATTCCATAGTCCACGTCAAAGGCTTACTAGGCCTTGGTTTTGCTTCTCCCTTTGACTTTAGGAGGTTCATAATTGGCAGTGCAATGCTAGCGAATGAGGGAATAAATTGGCGGTAAAGATTGGCAAATCCCAAAAAACTTTGTAGCTGCTTGCGGGTGCAGGGGGCTGCCCATTCTGTAACAGCCCGGACTTTCTCCAGATCCATGTCAATACCCTCATGAGAAATGCAGTACCCCAAATAGTCAATTTTTTCCTGGTGAAAATTCGCACTTAGACAATTTGGCATAAAGTTCAGCGGCTCGGAGTTTTTTCAGGACTGAGCACACAGGTTTTACGTGTTCCTCTAATGCAGTGATGGCAAACCTTTTTTGTCTCGCATGCCAAAAGCAGGGGGAGCACAGGGGGGTTGTGCACGGGCGTGCCACACCCATAATGCAATGTGCAACGCAAGCATGCATGTGCGCATGACCAGCACTCCCCCCCATTTTTGCATGCATTTTTTGCCCCCCCCAGGCTCCAGAGGCTTCATAGGAGCCTGGGGAGGGCAAAAACAGCCCCCTGGAGGCCCTCTGGAGGCTTCAGGAGTTTCCCTGAAGCCTCCAGAGCGCAAAAAATACAGCCCTATGGGCAAACCGGAAGTTCAGTTTGCTCGTAGGGGCGGTTTTAGAATGTAATAAAGGAAAAAAATCAAGAAAAAAGCACTATTTTCTCAATGATAACGTAATCTTGCCTGTGCGGCGAATGGAATGCGAAACTCTGAGCAGGAAGAATTAATTAACCAATTGCAATAAATCAGAACTTGGAAAAGCAGGAGGCGAAGAGAAACATACCGGAATTTGGCTGTATGCAAGTTTATTCCAATTAAGATATTCTGAGCAACTATAACCAACGAGGGGTGGAAGGTAACAAGGGGAAAAAAATAATACAATCAAGAACCAGGAAAATACAAAGTTTTTTTTCTCTCTGCAAAAGATCAAGATGGCTACCGCTTCTCTTCTTTTTCACATTAGCTGAATTAGCTAAATTTAAGGTGGACCAGAACTTTGAAATAAGAACTGTATAACTAACTGTAACTTTGGAACTGGACATTATAGAAAGGTGGGAATTTGAAGAACTACGTGAAATTATAAAAACATGCATAAATCATTAAAATCAAGTCTAAATAGAATTTTGAAATCAGAGAAGCAGGAATTGAAGGAAGAAGTGAAGGAAGAAGGGGGGGAGAGATAATGAAGGGGGAGAAATGGTGGAAAATAAAAAGCAGACAAAAAACTTCATTGGGTTTGACAGTGGTATAGGGAAAATTGAAAAGGGGGATGTGTCCCAACAAAAGGAAATGAAAAGCAGACAAAAGATCTTACTGAGGTTGACAGTGGCATAGGGAAAATTGAAGAGGGGGGTTATGCCCCAACAAAGGGAAATACAAAATATTTCACTGGGTTTGACAGTGGCTTGGGGAAAATTGAAGAGTGTGGACATGTCAAAACAAAGAAAAGGGAGAAGATGGGAATAGAGAAGTGGAACAAAAGACTTACTAGGAAAAGATCAGACAATTAGAAGTTGTTATATGGGGAAATATAAAGCTGAGATATGTGGTTTACTCCTATACTGTACATGATAATAAAATTGAGTTGCTAACTGATTGAATATGATAATGGAAAGATAATTAAATAAAGGTTAAAATATATGGAATATGGACAAATATGAAACTCTTATGGGGAGAATGCAGAGGTATGTGATTCAGTTTTATGCATGATAATTTAGTTGCATTGCTAATTGATTGAATATGACAATGGAAGGACAATTAAGTATGGGTTAAAATATATGAAGCATGGACACATATAGAACTCCTAAGACGATGAACAAAGTGAGATGTGTACTGCTTGTTATTCTATATAGTAGATTAATGGAATTGTAATGAACACTGAAGAGTAAGGATTGTTATTTAAAGACAATTAAGGGTAACCTAAGACAAGATATGGAAAAATGGAGAGGGAACTAGAAATATACTTACAATGGGAAATTATTGAGATTACAAAGACAGAATCACAAATTTGGGGCATGTAAGGATGCATATGTCAGTGTCATATCATCCAAAATTAAATAATAATAATAATAATAATAATAATAATTTGGATTTATTAGCCGCTCCCTTTCCAAGTAGGACTCGGGGCGGCGTACAATGGAGCATAAAACATAGAAGATATATAACAGCACATAAACGTACATAAATACAAAACACACATACACGCATACACGGAGGAGGTAACAAATTTCATCATTTAGACAGTTAAAAATCAGCATTAAAATACCCCAATTGTAAAAACCCAATATGCAATTAAGAATTAATATTTAAAGACAATTTAAAAAACAGTTAGGAGGAATAAGAGAAATTACGAAATCAGAGTCCAAGGCAGAGCTTTCCTCAAAGTTCCAATTTAATAAGAGAGACATGTCAGTACATCTGTGGAAAACCCGAATCTGAAAGCTTCCTGGGTTTCCCCACCCAGTTGAAAGTTCATGATTTTGCCCCCACACCCACAAGTCCATCACATGGTCCAATCTTCCACTGCCATGCTGGCAGTTCCACCCATCCTGTTCTGGTCAGGCTCCGAGGTGTAGAGAAGAAAAGATGACCTTGGTTTCTAGAAGGAATTTTTTATTTTGACAACAACACATTCTACTCTTTACTATTCCCCCTCCCAATTCCCCACTAATGAAACAGCATAGTAAAATAAGAGAGAGTGTGGCAGGCCAAAGATCCTAAAAGGAACTGACTGCAGGCCTGACAGCATAATTATATACATATAATGTATATTATTATAGGCAGGGGGTTGGACTAGAAGACCTCCAAGGTCCCTTCCAACTCTACTATTGTATTGTATTGTATTGTATTATATAATGATGAGAATAGCTGGGAACTGTAACCAGTTCTACATCTCAGCCAAAAATAGGCTGTGTGTGTGTGTGTTAAAAATAAAATTATGTATAGTTTTTTTTTCTCTTTTTAAAAAAGGAAGAAGATATATGTTAAAATTAAATATGTATATTGAAAAGGAATTATAAATACCATCAACATAAAAGGGAGCTCACTCAAAGGCTGAAATACACCAAGTAAATGAGATGAAGAGTGTGAAGTAGAGGAGAGAGGTAAGGGAAGAAGAGAGGGATAGGAGAGAGGGCAGCGGGGGGAAGAGGAGGAGAGAAAGAAGGAGTGGAAAGGGGAAAGATGAGAAGGAGAGAGGAAGGGGAAGTAGAGAAGAGAAGGATGACAGAGGGAAGAAAGGAGGCAGGGAGGAGGATGAGAGAGGGAGAAGAAAGTGATGGAGAAAAATATCCCAGATATTTTCTACGACTGCAAGAAGAACTAAACAAGGAGATTATAGACAACCAAAAAGCTTTATTTACAGCTACCACGTGCATGTGTAGGATTCTCAAAGGGAAAGAGAATCCCTATAGGTTTACAGGTGATCCTTAAATACACAAAATGAGGTATTAAAATGCGTCATAACTTGGATAAAAAATACAGTTGCGTGAAAAACGTAACAATGCTGGCAGCCAATGAGCTTAGTTGGCACTCATTCAGCAAACACATACAAAATGAACATGCGTATCAAGTGTCATTTAACATTTCAAAATGTTCCCCAAACATCTTTTATTTCCTGCTTTCCTGGAGCTAAACAATAAGATCATTACTGGTTTCCTGCTACATATTTCCTGTTATTCCGTTACAAAGCAAGGGAACATCCAAGCTATCAGGCTATTTCTGATCAAGTCATGACTTCCTGATTTCGCTCCAGGCTGTAATTTTCCGGAAAAGCTTGTGTGCTGGTTAGATATAGAGGTTCATTCAAAATGGAGTTTCTTTTACCCAAATAATCTGGAGGCTTCCACCCCTATTCTCACACCATGTAAATGAAATGAAGAGTGTGAAGTAGAGGAGAGAGGGCAGCAGGGGGAAGAAGAGGAGAGAAGAAGGAGTGGAAAGGGGAGAGATGAGAAGGAGAGAGGAAGGGGAAGTAGAGAAGAGAAGGATAACAGAGGGAAGAAAGGAGGTAGGGAGGAGGAGGAGAGAGGGAGAAGAAAGTGATGGATAAGCTACAAATATGGTGTATGGAGAGCAGAAGACCCAATAATTATTTTTGGGAGTTGATGGTAAGACAAATTGATGTAAACATTTAATAATATAATATGATGTTGGTTATGTAATAGTATACATATGGTTATATGTTATGAAAATGAAAAAATAAAAAACTTTTTATATATATTTTGGAAATGTATAAATGTTTTATGTGAAACTTGAACAGTGCGCTTCACGATCTCAATCCAACTTGGGAAGGGATGTGAAGGACTGCCTTTGCAAATACAATTCAATAAACCTTCTTTGTTTGTACATCAGAGTTGCCTGTCGAATTAGTGAGTATAAATTTTGGATGTTTTAAAATCTCACAAGTATGACAATGAATGTATCCTGGGAAATTTTAATGCAATTGTGGATGCGGAAATGGAGTATAAAACTAGAAAGGTAAATAAAAAAGCAAGGAAGATACTCCCTAAAGCCTTTTTCAGAATGGCAGAAGAACTAGTTACTCAAGAAGTTTTGTCAGAAATGCATCCCAATGAAAATCAATACTCATTTAACTCAAATAGACATATGTCCTGGTCAAGAATAGATACGATATGGATGACTGCGGAACTGAAAGCTAATGTACAAGAAATAAGTATAGAAATAAGAAACTGGGCGGATCATATTCCTATAAAAGTTATTGTCAACTCCCAGTGTTGTCATAGTGAGAGAAGGAGGGGGAGTGCATTCCACGCATACTGTTGGCTGAAGTCGGATCTCAGATTACTGCAGCATGCTTGGGAGGGGTTCATCTCATAGGGGAATGTGATTTATGACACAGACTGAGGGGAGGGAAGGAACAGGGGTAAAGTTCAGCTATAAATCAAACAAAGCTTAGACTTGACTGCGAAAAGTTCTTGCCTATGATGCTCCTAATAAATGACTAGTTTTGTATTGAAACTTGACTCAATACTCATGAATCAGTTAGGGCATTTTTAGGAAACCTCACAGACAGTCAAGTCTGCTTTTATAAATCTATCAAGATTACCAGGTCTCCTGAATCCTGGACCTCCAATCACTCCATCGATATCGGTGGTGCCTGGAGGGAAACTCAGGCAACCATGGCAAAGGGCCAGCTATCCGAAGAGAGCCTGATTGCAGCCAGAGTGCAACCTGACCTCAGACATCAAAGCTGAGATGGGCAAAGCAAGAGGAGATGAGTATTCAACCCCTAAAGCAGCTAAAGCTGAGCTCCCCCACCCCAATGCCCAGAAAAAGGGAAGGGCCCTGAGTGAGGTGGGAAGAGTGGAGGGGATGCTGGACTGGAACCAAGCCAGGCCCCCAAAGCCCTGATGGAGCCCATGGGGAGTTCCATAGAGCAATGGAGGGAGGAACCTGACTGGGCCACCCTCCATGAAGAGAGGCCATTATGCAGGCCAAAAGAGAGGGGAGGAGCAGTGGATCCTCTTGAGGTGACGAGAAGCAGATGGGAACGCAGCCCCCCTTCTCCACCCATCAGAAGGAGGATGAAACCAGTGCCTTTCCCATGTAGCAGGCAGGCTGCCCAGGGCAGACAATATCCCCCCTCCCTCCAAAGTAGAACTGAGGAATATCTCCAGACGTATCAAGCACAAGCACACAGAGGCCGACAGGAGGAGGGAGGGGCAGTGCTGATCGAACCGCCTTAGTTCAGGGGAAAGTTTGATGGGGACACAGACCAGTTAGCCGTATTCCTTGACTCAGCTGAGATCCACCTAGAATGCTATGGACACCTCTACTCATCCCCCAGAGCCATAGTGAATACTATCGCAGAGGGACTATACAGAGAAGCAAGGGAATGGCTAGCAGCCCTCCAAAAGAGGAAAGCCCCACAACTGCAAGGCGTAGAGGACTTCCTATGACTGCTAGAGGCCAGATTTGAGGAGGTGGAGGAGGACCTGTATGCGGAAGATGAGCTCAGCGACCTAAAGCAGAGGGGCCACCCCATCAAAGAGCACATCCGCAAATTTAGGAGAGTCATTGGAAGGCTACCCCCTTTACCAGAGCATCTGTTAGTGCATTTTTTCAGAACAAGTCTGGACAAGCAGATTGCCCAGGTAACTGCCTACCGCGACATCACAAACTGACTCTCTGAGTGGTTCCGAGTAGCAATAAAAGTCGATGGCGGATTGCACGCTAATGACAAGAAAAGCTATCGGACACGAAAGAGAGAGGTCAACGCGACCTGAAACTGCCCAGCCGACAAGGACCCACAGAAACACAGCGGGCCCCGAAACCAGCCCCCCCTCAAAGTCCACTTCAATGCTACAGATGTGGGGGGGAGGGGTGTGTGTAGGCCACATGGCATCTGCATGCATGACCCCAACCCCGATACCAAGGCCAGAGCCACCATCCAGGACACGACTGGAACAGGGCCACAAACAGGCCACCAATGCATCCCGGAAGGCCCTCCAGGCTGCAGAGGACCCTCCCCACCCAGATGAAGGGGAGCGGACCCCAGGCAACAATGACCAGTAGCCAAAATCCTATGACAGTGATGACGAGGGCGAAAACGACCCAATGGTGAGAAGACCAGTTCACCCTTTCCTTTTTCCTACACTAAATGCTTGATCAATCTGACCACAGTCCTGAAACTGGGGATCAGAGCAAAAAGACTGGCCCACCCAATCTGATTCAAACAGGTCGACAGGTCCCTAATGGGGGGGAGCCTATGCCACCTACCTGACCGAACCAATGAGACAACAGCTAGCAGATCACTGGGAAGTAATTCGATTCATAATAGCCCCCAAATTGACAGTCGTACTGGGACTCTCCTGGCTAGACAAGTGGGGACCGACCATTTGGTGGCAAAGGGATATCCGCAGACTTCGGATAGAAGAGGGGCTCCAACCCCTTCCATGCCAGGAAGCAGAAACACCACCCAAGCAGGAAACCCCCCAAAAGACCCCACCAGAACATCTGGCAGCCACATCCGATGAAACTCCAGACACCGAACAGATCCCAGGGGAATATCAGGCCCTCGCAAAAGTATTCAGAGAGACCGAGTGCAACATTCTGCCCCTCCCCCCCACTGTGAGGCAGATTGCGCCATTGAAATCATGCCTGGGGCAAAACTACCCAAACCCAAACTGCATGTCATGATGCTCTGGGAAATGCAAGAAATGAGCAAATACATAGACAAAAACCTAGCACGAGGGTTCATTGAGCCAGCCAAGCCACGGGTCATGGCGCCAGTCCTCTTCAAAGAAAAAAAAAGCTGGAACTATGAGACTGTGTGTGGACTTTAGAGGAGTCAATGTGGTGTGCATACACAACCTATACCCCCTCCCCCTCATGAAGGACATGCTATCTCACCTGGCCAAGGGAAAAGTTCACCAAACTAGACCTCAGAGAAGCATACTACCGAGTACAGATCAGGGAAAGAGATGAGTGGAAAACAGCGTTCAACTGTCCCCTAGGGAGCTTCCAATTCAAAGTGATGCCTTTCGGACTGCAGGTGGCCCCGGCAGGGTTCATGCAGTTAATAAACAAGGTGCTGCACAAGCACCTCTACAAGGGGGTCCTTGTCTACCTGCATTACAACCTCATCTACATGGAGACCATGAACAACCACATACCCCTGGTCCGACAGGTACTGGAAACACTTCTGGCAGTCAACCCATACGTCAAGCTATCAAAATGTGAATTCCACCATGCACCGCTAGACTACGTGGGCTACTGATTGTCAAATGAGGGAATAGAGATGGACCTAGCCAAAGTACAAGCCGTCCTAGGCTGGCAACCCCCTCGCACCCTCAGACAGCTACAAAGTTTCCTAGGGTTCACGAACATCTATAGACAATTCAATCTTCGCGAAGATTGCCAAACCCATGACAGACCTCTTAAACATAGGGAGCCCAGGAACAAAACCTCGCCTGGGACAACCTCTACAGTGAGACCTAACCTTCCAAAAGGCATTTGAAACACTTAAAGAAATGTTTGCAAAGGAACTGGTGGTGAGGCATCCTGACCCTGAGCAACCCTTCATGATCCAAGCAGACAGCAGCGACATGGCAGTGGGAGTGGTGCTACTCCAAAGAAACAGCCAAGGAAACTTGCAACCCTGCGCCTACACCTCCCACAAGCTCACAGACACAGAGAGACGATGGGCCACATGGGAAAAGGAAGCTTTCACGGTGAGATGGGCACTGCTCACCTAGCAACACCTGTTGGAAGGGGGGCAGAAAGCGTTCAAAGTCTGGACTGACCACAAAAATCTGGAGGCTCTCAGGACCCGGTGGAAACTATCACCCAAACAAGTCCGATGGGCTCAATAGTTCAACCACTTCGACTTTGTACTAAAGCACATTTCAAGGAGGAGGAACTTTCTAGCTGATGCCCTCTCCCGCATGCCACAGTACAAATGCGAACGAGAGCAGGTGGTGGACGCCATCATTCCCCCTACTCAAATATATGCCCAAGTGACCACCAGACGACAACACCGTAACCAGCAAGACCAACAAGCAAGTGACCTAACCACGAGACTCAAAACCGAATTGCTAGCAGACCCCTGGTTCCAAAACAACCAACACATCTTGACAAAAAGAGATGGCCTAGCATGGAAGGGGATGAAACTCTACATCCCAGAATCCCTACGCACCTTAATTCTCCAGAGGAGCCACAACGCCAAACCAGCAGGTCGCTTTGGGTTCCTAAAGACTTTACACTTAGTCTGGAGGCAGTCCTGGTGGCCTGAAATAAACAAAGATGTGGACATTTATGTGAAAAGTTGCACCATCTGTGCCACAATGAAGAGATGACCGGGAAACCCCCCCGGACTGCTGCAATCAGTAGCAGAGCCAACGAGGCTGCGGGAGGAGATCGCAATGGACTTTATAGTAGAGTTGCCGAAAAGTGGGGGAAACATGGTGATTTGGACTGTAATAGACCTCTTCTCCAAACAGGCACACTTCTTACCCTGCAGCAGACTACCCTAAGCTCACAAGCTGGCCAAACTGTTCCTGAAGCACATCTGCCACCTGCATGGAGTACCTCGAAGAATTATCTCAGACAGAGGGGTCCAGTTCATGGCTAATTTCTGGATGGAGTTCCTGCGGTCCATTGGGTCATCCCAGGGCCTTAGCTCGGCTTTTCACCCAAGCACCCATTGCTCCCTGCTGCCGTGCACCTGCCCTCTGCCTTCGGAGGTAATGGAGGCAAGTGCTCCTCTTGGTGTGGCGTGCTTGGATGGGTGGGGCGAGGCTTCAGTCCAGAGCAGGAGAGCACAGCTGCTGCACCATGAGGAGCACTTGCCTCCATTACCTCCGAAGGCGGAGTTCAGGTGTGCAGTGGCAGGGAGCAGCGGTTGCTGCTGCTGTGGGTATGAGTGGAAGGTGCTGGGCATCGGGGTGGGGTGTGGGGCACATGTCTGCCTCGTAGAGGTTGCCCAGCAAGTTGCTTCCAAAGGATGCCAGGTGGTTCTGCCTGAACGGCCGTTATCTTTCTCCCTGGGCTCCATCTCCCGGGCAGACGGAGTGTCCCAGGCAGATGGAGTGAGAGCCCAGGGCCAAGCCCATTGGCCACAGCCGCCACTTCAAGAGCAGCCCCCCCCCATTTGTCAAAAACTTTTACTACTGTTTCTTTAAAAAAAAACAAATTATTTGACATTTTCAAAGATTAAAATCACAATTACACTTTTACATCTTTCTGTTATCGGAATTTCTTTTTTCTTATTTCGGGTTTTCCATTTTCCATTCTATTATTTTATACATATTCTTTGTTTCATACTTTCTCATTTTTACAATATATACATCTATATACAATATTTCCATCTCTATTGCTTTCTAAATATATGCCATCTCTTTTCATTGTGTGTGCTATGTGTTCCTTATGCATTGATTTTACATCTCTTTTCTTTTTCTTTTTTTAAACAAAGTTTTATTGATTTTTTGGTGTTTTACAAAAGGAAAAGGTATGGGGAAAGTTACAAATTGTGGCAGCCGCAAACTGCGGTAGGTATACCCCCCCTCCAGACTCATGGTATACATTTGCATAGCATTCAAATATTACATAATAACATATAGTCAGTGTGGTAAATTCATTAATGATTTCAGTCAATTTATATCATGTGGATTTTCTTACTTATTTGTGTGATCTGAGCTTTCTTGATGTCGCCCCATCTCCCCCCGTTGGCAGTGCTCCGGCCCCTCCCGTGTCTTGTACGTCTACTGGGATATCTTCTGGTTTTTCTAGGAGTAGTTAATTTTTTTCCATAAAGGCCTGCGCCTCTATGGGTGTATTAATTCTGACTCTTGTCTCCTCCCAGAATATTAACATACCTTCAGGCAGCAACCAATGAAACCACACCCCCTTCTGGTATAATTTATTCACCAATTGCGAATAATATTTTCTTTTCTCCCTCACTTTCTTGGGGATCTGTTTCAGTATGGTTATCTCCTTATCTTTGTATGTCAGGGCTTGTCCCCTTTGTGTATTCAGAATTTCATCTCTTGTGCTTTTCCTAAGAAATTTAATGTGTACCTCCCTGGGGACATTGTGTGTTCTAGCATATGCGGAGTTCACTCTATACACCAGGTCTATTTCCCACCCCATCTGTTGTTTTTCTTTCTGAATATACTCAGCCAAGATAGTTGTCATGATGTCCCTTATGTTTTCATCATCTGTCTCCATCACATTTTGAAACCTAAGATAAAAAGACATTCTCTCAAACTCTGTTTTCATTTGTTGGGTGTCAAGCTCTTTGTTTCCCTTCTGCACGCCCTCTACCCCCCCCTCATCTCAGCCGCCCCCCGCTCCAAGAGATCCAGTCTCTGTGAGTTCTTATTAATTTTTTCCTGGTTCCCTCTAATTTCTTCTTTCATCTCCTTCAGTTGTTTCTTTATTTCCTCTTGTCCCTGTAGAATTTGCTGAAACATTTGATGAAACTCCAAGTCCGTAGTTTTAGCTTGTTTAAAGGCTGTCAGTGTTGATTGTGTGCTCGGACTTGAGGTTGCAGATGTCGGGGCAGAGGCAGCAAAGCCAGCCTTTCCAGGAGGTGGTCTTTTAGATGTCATTGTTAGTAATAAAGGGTCCAGTCAGTATAGAGAGGAATCAGTCAGAGTGGTAGAGCAGCCAAGGGAGTCCGGGGGGTAGAGAGACCAGGCACAAGGGAGCTCTCTAATCACCCTGGCAGGGAACAGACGTTTTTCACTCCAGAGAGTTCAAAAACAAACAATCCACAAGAGAGTTATCCAAATAACATGGAGACAAAGACCGGAAGCCTGAAGCTAAGAGGTGGAGTCAAGTTCACCTTTCATGAAGACAACGGAAGTGTGCCATCTTGCCCTGCCAACTTCGGGTACTGAGGCAACAAATAAAGTTTTCAAAATTCAAAGTTTACAAGGCTTCCAGATCACATTGTCTTAAAACCTAAAGGTTTAAATCTGAAGATCCATTTAGTTGGAGTGTGACCTCTTTGGTTTGGCTCTCCCCCTCCTCCTTCCCTTGGGGCTACGAGCACGTTTGTTTCTAGCCGCTTGTCCAAGGGGGGGGGAATCCCCCTCCCCTCCAGCCGCACTTCTCCAAGTTAGCCAAAAGTTCAAATTTGCACAGCTGACAGATTTTAAAGTTGGTAATAGGAATGAAGGAAGTCTACACCTCACCGCTCCGCCGCCGCATCCTTCAACTTTCTTTTTTCACTCCGAACAGCCTCTCAGCGAAGACACCCACGCGTCCTCCGATCTGCTCCCCGGTGCCTTGGGCGCCCGGGGGACCTCCCGCCGGCCGCCGCCGATGCAGGGATCCCCCGCGATGCCACCCCTCCGGCAGGACGCCTCTGCGGGGCGTCCTGTGCCCCCCAAGAAGTGGGGAAGCCCACCGGAACCGGAACTCACACACACACACTCTTCAAGCCCCTCTGCCTCCTTCCTCTTCCTGGATTCACTCAGATGATTTTAAGACTCACAGCCTGAGCACACGCACATGCACATGCACACACACACACAGAAACACTTCCAGCCCCTCTGCCTCTTCCCTCTTCCTGGATTCACTCAGATGTTTTTATGACTCACAGCCTGTGCACACGCGCGCGCACACACACACACTACCAGCCCCTCTGCCTCCTCCCTTTTCCTGGATTCAGTCAGTTGTTTTTATGATTCATAGCCTGTGCACGCACGCACGCACAAACACACAAACACCAACAGAAACTTCCAGCACCTCTGCCTCTTCCCTCTTCCTGGATTCACTCAAACTTTTTTAAGACTCACAGCCTGTGCACACGGGCACACACGCACACACACACACTCACTTCAAGCCCCCTCCTCCCACTTCCTGGATTCAGTCAGATGTTTTTAAGACTCACAGACTGTGCACACATACGCACACACGCACACACGCACACTTCCAGCCCCTCACTTCTGGTTCCGGCGGCTGACGGCGACGGGCAGAGACTGCTCGCCCCGCGCATCCCCGGGGGGCTCCCCACCCCTTGGGGGGCACAGGACGCCCCGGAGAGGCGTTCTGCCAGAGGAGCGGCGCGGCGGGAGGACCCCTGCATCGGCGGCGGCCATCGGGGGGCTCTCGCTTCGCTCCAGGCACCGAGGAGTGCGAAGGGGAGGCGCGCTGAACCATCTTCGCTGTGAGGCTGTCCGGGAGAAAAAAAGAAAGCTGAAGGATGCAGCGGCGGTGCGGTGAGGTGTAGACTCCCTTCATACCTATCACCAACTCTAAAACTTGTCAGTTGTGTTAATTGGAACTTTTGGCTAACTTGGAGATTTTACATCTCTTTTCAAGCGAGTTATATGTAGTACTCTGTTTCCTCTCTATCTCTTAGTTCCATCGTTAGTTTGTCCATTTCTGAGCATTCTAACACATTTTTTATGGTTTCTGCATTTGATGGAATGGTTTTTAGTTTCCAACTTTGGGCATATGAAATTCTGGCAGCAGTGATTATATGAAGCATTAAATATTGGATATACTTACTAATATTTTTTTTATTATTCCTAGAAGAAACAGCTCAGGGTTCATGTCAATTTTTGGTTCTATTATTTCTTCTAACCATTTTTGAATTTTGGTCCAGAATTCTTTGGCTTTTGGACATGTCCACCACATATGATAGAAGGTCCCCTGTTGGTGGTTACATTTCCAACAGTTTGGAGATCTATCAGGGCAGCCTCCATCAGTAACCAAGAAAGAAGCCACTCAACTCTGATTTTTCAAAATTAAGAGTACTTTTACTGGTTATGAGTAGATAGCAGCTAGGCAAAGCAAGATCTGAGGCAAAAGCGCGCGTAATCATAGATATCAATATGTGACCCAACTCCCTCCCCCTGGTAACTCCATCCCCCAGTCCAATCCCCACACCCCACAGGTGTCATTGTCAGGGGAAGATTTCACCCTGAACTAAATGAGGTCTTAGACCGCGGCTGTTTCCAAACAGGCATATTCTTTAAGGTGCGAAGAAAAGAAATAAAGAAATCCCGGAGAACGTATTCTAATTAACAACAAACTTTAATACAAAAATAACAAATGGAAATAAAACAAAACTAACTAATTGTTACATTTTGGAAAAAGCAAATCTGTCTCCCAGTTTCCTGGTAGACGGACAAAGATCAAAAAGGAAAGAGAAGACTCTAGAATGTGAAGTAATAAACAAGATAAGCATGCGCAGTACATCATTGTCAGATAAGACCTTATGACCTGCGCAGTAACTCTTTCAGTTTAACTATTTAGTTTCAATTCGTCAGTTCAGGCTAGCAAACAATTTAACGCAGTGACAGTCATGTGGGCTGCATCTTCAAAAAACATCAGCAGGTTGGTATGCCGGACAGTTGGCCTTGGCGGCAATTCCACTATCTGCAGCATGCGCAGTAGATGGTGAGAAAAACACTCCCTTCTTCATTCACTTCTGTGCTGAAAACTTCCATTCCCAAATACCATGTCATCCCCCCTCTCCGTTTCAATGGCAGCTGAAAGCAAGCAGCAAAGCAGAGGCTGACATCCGGCCCTTCGTCAGGAAAGGAGATCATCCCTGGAAGAAAAAAACATAGAGAAAAAAACAGGAACAAGACAGTTTAGACATATATATGTCAACATGAGTTAGGGTTTATCGGGATAGGTGGAGTAGAATTTCCGCAAAAGTCTAGGAGCCCTAACATGGGACTTATCAACCCATTCAGCTTGGGAGGGGGGAAAATGTTTCCAGGAGACCAGATATTGAATCTGATTCCTACGTTTCCTGGAGTCCAAAATCTCTTTGATCTCAAAATGCTGCTCTCCCTCAATGAGAAGCGGGGCAGGAGGCGGAAATAGGGGTGTCCGGACAGAGGAAGTGTGCACTGGTTTCAAAAGGTTAACATGAAACACGGGGTAAATACAGTTGGGATACTTCGGTAGCTCCAACCGTACAGAAACAGGATTAATGACCTTCACAATAGGAAACGGACCAACATATTTAGGCCCCAATTTCTTTGACTTCTGGGCGGTTTGGAGAAACTTGGTAGACAGAAACACTTGATCCCCAATCTTGTACTCTCTTTCCTTCACCCTCTTTTTGTCATATTGTTTGTTGTGTGCCCGATGAGCAGCTTCCAATGTCTTGTGGGCTATGGGCCAGACTTGTTGGAGCTGGTCACTCCACTCGGAGAGGGAGAAAACTTGTGGTTTTTCACGGGGTAATTCTGGAATGGGTACAAAGTCCTGCCCAAATACAACTCTAAAAGGGGTGAAACCAGTGCTGCTGTGCACAGAGTTGTTGTATGCTACTTCAGCCAAATTATCCTGCTGATAATTGATGAAACACCGGAGGTACTGTTCCAAAACAGAATTAGTCCTTTCACAAGCCCCATTAGTCTGAGGATGGTGGGCGGAGGTTAACCCCTGGGCGGAGCCAATCAACTTCAAAAACTCCTTCCAGAAGAGGGAGGTGAACTGCACCCCTCTATCTGAAATTATGCGTTCCGGCACCCCATGCAAATGGTATACATGTGTAATAAACAATTTAGCTAAAGATTTAGCTGAAGGGATCTTGGAACAAGGCACAAAATGAACTTGTTTAGAAAACAGGTCCATGACGACCCAGATCATGGTATTTCCTTGACTCTCCGGTAATTCGACAATGAAATCCATTGATATTTCTTTCCACGGGGATTCAGGATGGGCCACACCTTGAAGCAGGCCCTGGGGTTTTCCTGGTGGCCGCTTAGCGGCAGCACATATGGGGCAACTGGCCACATATGACTCAATGTCTTTTTTCAAAGAAGGCCATCAAAATTGTCTTTTAACGAGATGCAGAGTCTTCACAAACCCAAAATGGCCTGCCATACGGGAATCATGAGCTCGTTGTAGCACAAAAGACTTCATGCTTGCAGGAACATACAATTTAGTACCTATCCAAGCCAGTCCATCTTTCATGGTGCATTCATTTGAATGTTCCTTAAACCAGTCATCGGACTCAAGGCCTTCCTTGAGTTTGCAGATGAGGTCTGTTGTGACCTCCAAATTAGAGTTGCTTTGGCTTCTGGTAACCATTGGGACAGCAAGACTCTTCACTGGGATGACTGGATGAACCACACTTAGCTTTGAACTGTTGTATTGTGGGAGTCTGGATAATGCATCAGCCATGAAGTTCTTCCCTCCAGGGATGTACTTTAGGGTGAAATTGAATTGGTTGAAATGTTGCGCCCAACGCATTTGTTTAGGAGACAGCTTTCGAGGGGTCTTTAACGCCTCCAGATTTTTGTGATCAGTCCACACCTCAAAAGGGTGTTTAGTTCCCTCAAGGAAATGTCACCAGGTCATCAAAGCCCACCTGACATCAAAAGCTTCTTTTTCCCATATAGCCCATTGTCTCTCCGTCTCTGTCAGTTTTCGGGAGGTATAAGCGCAGGGCTGCAGGTTCCCGTCAGTGTTCGTTTGAAGTAGCACTGCCCCCACTGCTACATCACTAGCGTCAGCTTGAACGACAAATGGTGCATCCATGTCCGGGTGTTTCAAAACGGGTTCAGCTGCAAAGAGTTGCTTCAGTTTTTCGAATGCGGCTTGACATTCCATAGTCCATTTTAATGGCTTCCCCGGTTTGGGCTTGGCCTCTCCTTTAGACTTTAGGAGATTTGTAATTGGTAGCGCAATGCTGGCGAACGAGGGAATAAATTGACAATAAAAATTCGCAAATCCCAAAAAGCTTTGTAATTGTTTGCGGGTGCGGGGGGGTGCCCATTCGGTGACAGCCTGGAGTTTTTCTGGGTCCATTTCGATGCCATTGTGGGAGATGCGATAACCAAGGTAGTCAATTTTTTCCTGATGAAATTCACATTTAGACAATTTGGCATAAAGCTCCGCAGCGCAGAGTTTTTTGAGAACTGAATGCACCAATGTCACGTGTTCTTCACGTGTTTCGGTGTAAATCAGGATGTCATCAAGATAGACCATCACGCCCTTGTACAGGTGATCATGCAAAACTTCATTTATTAGTTGCATGAAAACCGCTGGTGCCCCCTGTAGGCCAAATGGGAGTACTCGGAATTGAAAACAACCAAGTGGGCAGTTGAAAGCAGTTTTCCATTCATCTCCCTTTTTAATCCTGACTCTGTAATAGGCTTCCCTTAGGTCCAATTTCGTGAAAATCTTCCCTTTACCCAATTGGGCCAACATATCCTTCATCAGAGGGCGGGGGTAAACATTTTGTACAGACATCACATTTAAGTTCTTATAATTCACACAGAGACGAAATGAGCCATCTTTCTTTTCTCTAAACAACACTGGAGCAGCCACTCGGGGTCTGGCAGGTTCAATAAACCCCCTTTGTAAATTTTTGTCAATAAATTTCCGTAATTCATCCATTTCATGGGTGGGTCATTGAGTAGATTTGGGGTTTTGGAAGTTTTACCCCCAGGAGGATATCAATACTGCAATCTGTTGCACGGTGAGATGGTAATTTATCAGAGGATTTTTCACTGAAAACATCCTTTAGGTCCCAATATTCTTTTGGGATTTTCTCCTCCCCCCTCAAGTTTTTCTTGCCCTGTGGCTGCTAGGTTAGATTTAGCATTAATAGGCTTTGGAGCCCCCCTCTCCCTCAGGGGGTGTAGCGGATTGGATGCGCAACCACCCTTTTCTCCAATTGATGTGTGGGTTCCATTTCCATAACCAGGATAAACCTAGTATGAGAGGCCGATCCATTCCTGGCGTGACAATAAAACTTATAGTCTCTTGGTGAGTTCCCATGCACATATCTATTGGTTCAGTTACAAAGTGGGCAGGGCTCCTCCCAGCTATTGAGCCGTCCAGCTGGCAAAAAGCAATGGGGACTTTTAAAGTTTTCAATTTCAGTCCCAGTTTTTCCACCACCTCAGGGCTAACGATGCAACGTGTGCACCCTGAATCTAAAAGGGCCAGCATTTTTTCTTGTGCTGCAGTAGAGGGCACTTTAAGTTCTAGTGGGATAGTCATGGGGCATGATCGGCAACGTACCAGACGTTTGTCGTCAGATTTGGTTTCACTTTCCTCCGATGAGGAGGATGGTTCCTCCTCCCCTGGAGTAGGATGGAACTGTGCAGTAGGCTCCACCCCTTTCATGGCGGTCTCCCTTCTTTTCCCGGGCTGTTTGTCTGGTTTTCTCTCTCCCCCAGCAGAAGGCTTTGGTCCCATCTTGGTGCGTCAGTTTGCTGCTCTGTGCCACTCCTTCCCCCAACAGAAACAGATGATGGCCAGGGGCTTGCTAGTAGATCAACCTTTCCCTCCTTTTGGAGCTCCTTGGGGGGGTTTGGGGGGGGGTCGCCTTCTCTTTTTCACTGTCATCACGGTACTTGTCTCGGGCTAAATCAATTTCCACATCCGCTGCCAATTCATACCAGGGCTGCAATCTGCGGGGGGGGTGGGGAGGGGCTGTTTACACAGTTCTGGTATATAACTTTGTTTAAACCGTCCATGAAGCCATCCAAAAGGGCCTGTTCGGACCAACCCCGCATATAAACAGACAATTCAGAAAATTCTTGTATATATTCAGCAACTGGCCTGTTCCCCTGGGTAAGGGTTTTAAATTTAGTTCTAGCTTTTCGCTCTGTGAGCGGATCATCAAAGCGTTTCCTCAGGGCGGCCATAAATCTATTATAGTCTCTCAGTAGGGGGGAGTCAGCGTTATGCAGGGCAACCATCCAAGCCACTGCTTTATCTTCTAATGCCATGGTAATGACTCTAACCTTGGCTTCTTCTGTAGGTAGGTCTTCGACAAATTGACTCATGTAATTCCATACTTGAACCAGGAAAAATCCAAGATCCTTTGATTCTCCACCAAATTTCATGCCAAGTGGAGGAACTTTGGCCATCCGGCGTCTGCGGGGGCCCCCTCCCCCTCTTGGGATGGCTCTGGCGGCTAATGCTACTGGGGTTGGGGCTCGTTCATCCTGATCATCACCACCATCTGCCCCCCCCCCCAGCCTCTCTCAGGCAGAACAGACCCTCTGCAGTTCTCTCCTCTGTTTCTTGGGGAATATCTTCTCTTTCAGGACCACACTCACGTAAACGTCGCCTTTCCCAAGCCTCTTCGAAGAGTTTCATAGCCTGGGACATCATAAGGTTCTCCTCCTCGACCTCCTGCCAAGCAGCGGCTGGTCGCCTCTGTCTCCTTGTGGTGACCCCAATCAGAGTTTCCTCGGAATCATACTTCTGTCCCACTCCCAATGTCCATCTGGGGCAAACGGATTGTTCTTACAAGTGTAGTCCAGCCATTCGCTCCGTTTCCAGAGGGCATGAAGATGCAGCTGTCCCCATGTCGTCCTCCTGGTCACTGCCCGGGTGGGACATTCTTTTGAAGTTTGGGATTTTGTTGCACTCCCCTCGGAAGGTGTTAACTCTGGGTTGAATGCGAAACTGAGATCTTGCTTAATGTCAGGGCAGCCTCCATCAGTAACCAAGAAAGAAACCACTCAACTCCATTTTTCAGAATTAAGAGTACTGTTACTGGTTATGAGTAGATAGCAGCTAGGCAAAGCAAGATCTGAAGCAAAAGCGCGCGTAATCATAGATATCAATATGTGACCTGTTCTGACCTTCTCGTATACCAAAGCACTCCAAAACAAGGTCTCTGCAAGATGTTTTATTTACACACAGTTTAAACCTTGGCAGCAATCCAGGTACAGATAACACCTTGGCAGCAATCCAGCCTGCCGAGGTCCAGATGACACCTTGGCAGCAATCCAGCCTGCCAAGGTATGACACAGATTTGAGAGCCTCTCCAACTCTAATGATAAGTTGATTCCTGCAAAACAACTTTCGGAAAGTCCCTCCTTAAATAGCCTTGAGAGGAGTCTGATTACGATCACCTGAGTCCAATCATCTCTTGTAAATGCGTAGCTATTCTCTACGTCTATCAGCTCTCCATTGCCGGGCATCCAGAAACCACTCCCTTGTCTCCTCCCCACTGCTCCAAGGCATGACATCAGGACCATACACCCTTTGGCTTTCACCACTGCTCCATGCCTCAGGCGCCTCCTGGTGGCCAACCAGCCTCTCTGATCCTTGCTCGGAGTCGGAACCCTGTCCAGGGTCCTCCACATCCTCCAGAGCCGACTCATAGAGACCCTCACTGTCGGAGTCTGGTGGCAGCTCCAACGCCTCCTGCTGGGCCACAACAGTGACCCAACTCCCTCCCCCTGGTAACCCCATCCCCCAGTCCAATCCACACACCCCACAGGTGTCATGTGGGTTGCATCTTCAAAACGCATCAGCAGGTTGGTATGCCGGACAGTTGGCCTTGGTGGCAATTCCATTATCTGCAGCATGTGCAGTAGATGGTGAGAAAAACAATCCCTTCTTCATTCACTCCTGTGCTGAAAACTTCCCTTCCCAAATACCATGTCACCCCCTCTCCCCGTTTCAATGGCAGCCAAAAGCAAGCAGAAAGCAGAGGCTGACACATATGATAGAAGGTCCCCTGTTGGTGGTTACATTTCCAACAGTTTGGTGATCTATTTGGGAACATTTTGGTCAATCTCGCCAGGGGTAAATGCCACCTATAAAACATTTTGTAAATGTTTTCCTTATAGGATGCCAACATTGTCAATTTATAATTTTTCCCCATACTTTTTCCCAGTGCTCCAATTCAATATTGTACCTGAAGTTTTTAGCCCAAATTATCATTGTTTCCTTCATGGTTTCCTCCTCCATTTTGAATTTTAAGAGAGAAATGTATGTTTTTGTAATCATTTTTCTTCTGTTCCTGTTACTATTTAGTCCAATTCTTGTTGTTCCTTATATGTCAATATCCTGTTCAAATCTATTACATTGGGGTAGATAATTGCTTCCATGGTTGATATCCATCTTGGAATTTTTGTGTAGAAGTTTCTTTTGACTTTCATCCATATTTCTAGTAAGGCTCCTCTTACCTGATGTCTCTGGAAGCATTTATGGGCTTTACTCTTTCCCTCCCAGATAAAAGCATGCCAGCCCAGCTGTAAATCATCTATCATCAATATTTTTTTATTTTGAAGTACTATCCATTCTTTGGGCCATGTTACCACTGCTGCCTGATAGTAAAGCTCCCAATCTGGGCGGCCAAATCCTCCTTTGATTCTAGAGTCCTGTAGTAATTTTAATTTTATCCTAGCTTTTCCCCCCAGCCAAATAAAATTTAAAATTATTTTATTTAGTTCCACGAAAAATTTTCCCCCTAATTTTACTGGTACAGTTTGGAATATTAAACTAGGGTATTTTAATTTCTAATTTCATTATTATTATTTTATGTATTGTAATGGTTGTTACCTCCTCCGTGTAATATATATATGTGCTTTTATTTATTGTACACTGCCCCGAGTCCCTTGTGGAGAGGGAGTGGCTAACAAATCAAATAAATAATAATAAATAATAATAATAATAATAATAATAATAATAATAATAATAATAATAATAATAATAATAATAATAATAATAATAATAATAATAATAATAATAATAATAATAGAAATAAAATGTTTGGTAGGATATTCATTTTTATGTTTGCAATTCTTCCAATCAGTGATAATTGTAATTTAGCCCAATTTTCCAAGTCCTTTCGTATTTGTTGTAATAATTTTGAATAATTGTCTTCTTTTATGGTAGAACATTTAGCCGTTAGCCCGATTCCAAGATATTTTACCTTTTTAACTATTTGTTTTTCTAATACTCTCTCTAATTCCTCATTTTGCCTTTGTGTAAGATTTTTAGTAATTATCTTTGTTTTATTTTTGTTTATTTTTAAGCCTGCAACTTTACCAAATTCCTCTACTTATTGAACTAATACTTTCCCTGTTTCAAGGGGGTCTTCTATTATAAAAACCATATTGTCCTCAAATGCCTGAGTTTTGTATTCTTCTTTTTAAATTTTTAACCCTTTTATTTCCTCTTTTTCCTTAATCCGTGTTAGTAAAACTGCCAATGAGAGGATAAATAGAAGAGGCGATAGTGGGCATCCTTGTCTGACCCCTTTATTTATATTGACTTTGTCTGTTAGATCTCCATTTACCATTATTTTAGCTGTCTTGTTTGAATATATCGCCTTAATCATTTTAATAATTTTTTCTCCAAATTTCATAATAGCTAATTGTGTGATAAGAAACTGCCAATTTAAATTATCAAAAGCTTTTTGCGCGTCTACCAATACTAATGCTAATTGTTTTTCTGGATGAGCTTCATAGTATTCTAATACATTCATTATAATTCTTGTATTATTTCTTAATTGTCTCTTGGGTAGGAATCCATTTTGATCCAAATGAATAATTTTGTTTAATATTTTTTTAAGTCTTTCCGCAATGATCATCATAAATATTTTATAGTCAGCATTTAGCAGCGAGATTGGCCTATAGTTTTGGATCAATTGATTGTCTGTTTCTTCTTTTGGAATTGATGTTATAAATGCCTCAGTCCATGAACTTGGCATTTTTGCTTGTTCTAGTACAGCGATGGCAAACCTTTTTTGGCTCGCGTGCCACAAGTGGGGGGAGTGCAGGGGGGGGTCATGTGCGGGTGTGCCGCACCCATAATGCAATGCACGATACCCCCCCCAGTGCGCATGCACGCACAACGCGCGACCCCCCCCATTTTACATGCTTTTTTCGCCCTCCCCAGGCTCCAGAGGCTTTAAAGGAGCCTGGGGAGGGCGAAAAGAGACTCCCCCGCCCCCCCAGAGGCCCTCCGGAGGCTTCAGGGACCGTCCGGAGGCTTCCCTGAAGCCTTTGGAACGCTTAAAACCACCCTCCGAGCAAACCGGGAAGTGACGTCCCTGAAGCCTCCGGAAGGCCTCCGGGGGGGGTGGAGGAGGCTCTTTTCGCCCTCCCCAGGCTCCTATAAAGCCTCTGGAACCTGGGGAGGATGAAAAATGGCTTTTAAAAAGGTGAACTCAGCTGGCCAGCGCGCGCATGCGCGCTGGCCAGCTGACAGGGCAGCACCTCACGTGCCCTGACAAATGGCTCCACGTGCCACCTGTGGCACGCGTGCCATAGGTACGCCATCACTGTTCTAGTACTTCATTGTACAGTTCTAACATGATTTCCTCAAAAGTTTCTGGAAATTTTTTATATATCTCTGCGGGGATCCCATCTGGTCCTGGTGATGTATTGTTTTTTTGGTTTCTTTATTGCAGCGGTTCTCAAATAGTGGGGCGCGCCCCCCTGGGGGGGCGCGAGGCTCCGTAAAGGGGGGCGCGAAGGCTCCCTTTCCATCTGGGTGCAACGGCGTCGGCGGCGTCGGCGTGGGCGAGGCATAATATATCCCGCCTGGAAGTGGCAGCACTTCGGACTGTGGATTTTCATTGGAGCCGCGGGCTGGAGCTGTGCAAGAAGCCTGCTCGGGCGGGGGTGGGAGGGAGGGAAGCATGGCTGTCCCAGGCTTCCCTCCCTTCCCCCCCCCAGCCCAAGCAGACTTTTTGCACAGCTCCAGCCCGCGGCTCTGATGAGTCTCTGAGCAGTCCCCAGCGCTGCCACTTCAAGCCGGGATATATTCTGCCATGCCCTCGGCGGCGTCTTTATGCAGGTAGCTCGCCTCCCCGCCAGCAGCTCCACCGCCAGCATTCTGTCTGGAAGCGGAAGCGCAACAGCCGCTGTTGGGGAAGGGACAAAGGGGCGGCGGTCGCCCGATCTTGCCACCGCCACCCCTTCGCCCCTGGTAACGGCGACTGTTGTGCTGCTGCTTCCAGCTGGGATGCTGGAGGAGCTGCTGGCAGGGAGGGAGGGAAGAAAGGGAGGAGGGAGTAAGGATAGACAAGCAAGAGGGAAAGAGGAAAGAAGGCAAGCAGGCAGGAAGGAGGCAGAAGGAAGGAGGGAAGAATGGAACTGGAAGGGAGGCAGGGAAGGAGGGAGGGAGAAAGGAAGGATAGGAGGATAGGGAAAGAGGAAAGAAGGCAGGCAGGCAGAAGGGAGGGAGGTGCAAGGAAGGAAAGAAAAGCAGACACGCTGGAGGGAAAGAGGAAAGAAGGCAAGCAGGCAGGAAGGAGGCAGAAGGAAGGAGGGAAGAATGGAACTGGAAGGGAGGCAGGGAAGGAGGGAGGGAGAAAGGAAGGATAGGAGGATAGGGAAAGAGGAAAGAAGGCAGGCAGGCAGGGGGAAAGAGGAAGGAGGGAACTGGAAGGGAGGCAGGAAGGAAGGGAAGGAGGAAGGGAGGGTGGAAGGAAGGATAGACAAGTAAGAGGGAAAGAGGAAAGAAAGCATGTGACTACGGTGGGAGACGAGGAAAGACCGGTGTGCTATGTTATGCAGAGGTGTACTTATAACAATTTTATAGACAAATTATACTATTTACAGTCGCGCGGGGGGGCGCGCGAAATGTTTTCTTCTTCCTAGGGGGGGCATGACAGAAAATAATTGAGAAGCACTGCTTTATTGCCTCCTTCATCTCTGTTAGAGTTATTTTCTCATTTAGCATTTCCTTTGCTTTCTCTGAAATACTTGGTAGGTTTCTCTCTTGTAAATAATTTTGAATTTCTTTTTCTGAGATATTTTCCTGACTGTATAGAGTTTGAAAAAAGTTTTGGATTATACTTTTTTCTTCTTCTGTCTTATGGAACAGATTCCCGTGTTCGTCCTGTAATTGCTGTATTAGTTTTTTGGTTTTTTCTTTCTTCAATTTGTGGGCCAGCCATTTACCTGGTTTATTTGATGTTTCGAAATAGTTTTGTTTCACCATTTTTAGATTACGTATCATTTATTCTTGAAGTGTTAGATTGATTTTGTGTTTCACCAAATCTCTCTTCTTTGATTTTAATATTTTTTAGTTCTTTCTGCAACACCGTCTCCAACTCTTTAAGCTTATCCTGTAATAATGTTTGCTGTTTCCTTTTTTCCTTATTTCTCCTTGCTCTATATGCTATTGTTATACCCCGCACATAGGCTTTTGTGGTATCCCATAGGTTTTGTAGTGTTGTTTGATTTTTCTTGTTTTCCTTAAAGAAAATATCTAATTCCTTATCCATCATTTGTATATTTGATTTTTCTTTCACAATTCTCTGATTTAGCGTCCATCTGAATTTTTTCCTCTGACCTTTCCATTTTACCATTAGTGGATTATGGTCTGCCCATATATTTGGTGAAATCTCCATATCTTCTATGTTATTGATCAATTCTGGGTTCATCCAAGCCATATCGATTCGGGACCACAAATTGTGCAGATGGGGAAAAAAGGTGTACTGTCTTTTTTTTTTTGGATTTATCTGTCTCCATGCATCCCTTAAATTTAATTCTTGCATCATTTCAAAGAAGGTACACAGTAGTTGTCGTCTTTTCTTTTTCTTCTTCTTTGTATTCCTATAATCGATTTTGTTGTCTGCCACTGCATTGAAATTGCCTATTATACAGACATTTTCCCAATCTGATTCAATTATTTTCTTGTGTAATTTATTATAGAATTCTTTTTGGTTTATATTTGGAGCATAAATTGTCACCAACAGAATTTTTTTTTGATTTGTTGTTATTTCTGTCATTAAAAATCTGCCTTCTCTATCACTAAATATTTTTCTTGAATTTAACCAATCTTTTATGTATACCGTAATCCAGTGGTGGGTTTCAATTTTTTTTGGAACCTACTCTGTGGGTGTGGCCTCCTTTGTGACCTGGTGGGAGTGGCTTGCTGGCCATGTGACTGGGTGGGAGTGGCCAAGACGATATCACTGAATTCATTGCCCCAATGGATGAACTACAATAAGATTAAAATAAGTACAAAAACAACAAAAGAGCAATTTACAGAAGGAAGATGACTGTTCTTGCCAGTCTTCAGTATCACGGACTCCAATGAATGGGCTGCACAAAGAAGAGACACAGAAATGAACTCTTTCATTGCATGCACTGCATTGGGATGAAACCAGCACACAAAATAATAGAAAAGGAAAATTACTCTCCTTTTTTGTGTTTTCTGCACCACCACCTCATGCTCCAACAACCTGTACAAAGGAGAGACACAGAAAGCAAGACTTTAATTGCTTGCACTTCACTATCTCAAGGATGAACACAGCACAGACCACACCACACCCAGCAATAAAGACAGCTACTTACAGAGGAAGGATCCCTGGCTTGCCGGTCTTCTGCACACCACCTTATCGAATTACTTTGCTCAAAAAACCTGCACAAAGGACAGACACAGAAAGCAAGACTTTAATTGCTTGCACTACTATATTAAGGATGAAACAAGCACACAAAGCAATAAAAGAGCTACTTACATAGGAAAGATGACTGTCCTAGCGGTCATACTCTGTTGTCTCTTCATCCTGTTAAATAATACTAACTGCAGAAGAACTAAAACAATATTGGACTCAATTGTGGTTGTAAGCTGAGGACTACACTACAGGTATTTATTTATTTATTTATTTATTATTCATATTTATAGACCGCCCCCTCTCCCGAAAGGGACTCGGGGCGGTGTACAGTCACTAAAATACGTTATAAAATACATACAAAACAGTTAAATAATTAAATACGTAGGTGGAGGAGGTTGCAAGACTGTACATAGAATAATAAATATTAAATATAGTATATAGTGTATTAAAAACTTTTTAAAACCCCAAACCCAATTAAAATGAATAAATCCCCGGGAGGTAGAACTAAGAAAGTGCCAGGCCAGCTGATTGAAATAGGTGAGTCTTTAACTTTTGCCGGAAGGAACGGAGGTCGGTGGTAGTTCGAATGTCAGGGGGGAGGTCATTCCAGAGGGTTGGGCCCATCACAGAGAAGGATCTACTCCTAGGTGTCGCCCGCTGGCATTGACTAGCAGACGGCACCAGGAGGAGCCCCTCTCTGTGTGAGCGGATAGGTCGCAGGGACGTGTGTGGTAGGATGCGATCCTGCAGGTAACTAGGTCCACTGCCATGGAGCGCTTTAAAGATGGTGATCAATACCTTGAAACGCACCCGAAAGGCCACAGGTAGCCAGTGCAGCTCGCGCAGGAGAGGTGTTACGTGGGAGTAACGTGTACTTCCCATAATAACCCGCGCGGCTGCGTTCTGAACTAGCTGCAGTCTCCGGACGCGTCCCAAGGGAAGCCCCATGTAGAGAGCATTGCAGTAGTCCAGGCGAGACGTCACCAGCGCATGAGTGACCGTGCGCAGGGCACTCCGGTCCAGTAGGGGGCGCAATTGGCGCACCAGGCGAACCTGGTGGAACGCCCCCCTTGCCACGGCTGCCACATGGTCCTCCATTGACAGCCGGGCATCAAGGAGGACGCCCAAATTGCGCGCCCGCTCCACAGGGGACAATTGTTCGCCCCCTATGGCCAGCGATGGAGTCAGCTGGCTGAACCGAGGCGCCGGTAACCACAGCCACTCGGTCTTGGAGGGGTTGAGTTTAAGTCTGTTGTCCCCCATCCAGACCCCGACGGCTTCCAAACACCGGGACATCACTTCGACAGCCTCGTTGGGGTGGTTTGGGGTTGAAATATACAGCTGAGTATCATCAGCGTAAAGATGGTACTCAACCCCAAAACCACGGATGATCTCACCCAGCGGCTTCACATATGCGTTGAACAGGAGAGGCGAGAGGACCGACCCCTGTGGCACCCCACAAGTGAGTGGCCTCAGGGACGATCTCTGCCCCCCTGTCAACACACATTGCTTCCGGTCGGAGAGGTAGGAGCCGAACCACCGCAAAACGGTGCCTCCGACTCCCATCCCCTCCAACCGGCGCAATAGGATACCATGGTCGATGGTATCAAAAGCCGCCGAGAGGTCTAATAGGACCAGGATAGAGGAGCAACCCCTATCTCTGGCCCTCCAGAGATCATCGACCAACGCGACCAAGGCTGTCTCAGTGCTGTGCCCGGGTCGGAAGCCGGACTGGCGTGGGTCTAGATAGTCGGATTCGTCTAGGTGTCGCGGGAGCTGCTGCGCCACCACATTCTCGACAACCTTCGCCAGAAAGGGGAGGTTGGAGACTGGACGATAGTTAGCTAGCTCCATTGGGTCGAGCGCAGGCCTCTTGAGCAAGGGTCTCACCACCGCCTCTTTCAAGGCGGTTGGTAAGTATCCCTCACTCAGTGAGGCGCTCACCAGGCCCAGGAGCCAGCCTCGTGTCACCTCCCAGGCTGCCAGTACCAGCCAGGAGGGGCACGGGTCCGTTAAACAAGTGGTGGGTCGCAGCCGTCCACGCAGCCTGTCCAAATCCTCGGGGGCAACAGAGTCAAACTCCTCCCAGAATGGTCCCTCAAGACTCGCTGTTGGCGGCTCGTCTGGTCCACTGACAGGGAGGTAACAGAAGGGACCTCTGTTTTCACCCAACAATGTACAGTCTTTTCAGGAAGGGTGTCCCCCAACAAACAGGAAAGATATAGTCTTTCATCCAAGAAGTTAGATCAAGAATGAATGTCATAGGTAAAGTCACAGAGCAATACAGATTTCTTTTTCTGAAATTTAGTTCTCAGTTCAAAAAACAGAAATATAATGAATTAGGTTCAGTACTTAGGTCGGTCCAAGTAGCTATTCAAGAGTTAGTGGTTAGAAGCAATGGTAAAGCAAGAAATGGAATTAAAACCAGAAATATTTTGTTGGCTATTTGAAAAGGAGTACAATATATATTTAATTTTACACATGTTAGCAGCTGCTGGAATTGTGTTTGCACAACAGTGGAAAAACAGAGATATGAAAATGAATAAATATTACAATGTGCAGGAATAAATAAATTGACAATTAAAATCAAGAAGGCTTTGAATACTTTTTCACATGGGATTTGTTTTAGCAATTGCTAACTAACGGAAACAGAAATTAGAAATCCAAAAGTATGAAAGAAAACACCAATTATGTAAGGAAAGGTCCCTAAAATGTATAAGGAAATATTACTAGATCATTATTAATGCGTAGATAACTGCGGGACATTACACACCCACACCCACACAAACTATGACAGTGCCAGGAAAACACCAAAAAATAAGAACACCCCCCACCCCCAAAGACTGCAAATGAAACCAGTTTTTTTTCCTAACCCTAAGGACAGGAAAGACAAAGCCAGTGGAATAAAAACCATCAAGGCCATGGAAATTATAAAGGACAGTGCCAGGAAGCTCACAGAACCATCAACCACCTCAGAATTACATAAACGAGGGTGAAACCCACAAAATCTTGCAAAGCTGCCTTGCATCAACCTGGCCTGCCCATAGAAAAGCAGCCACTTTGAGATACATAAACCTGGTCTGAACACTTTTAAGCAACATATTGCATCACAAAGAAAACATTTGCAAAAAGGAATAACATTTCTTGTAGTAAATATATTTTATAAACAATTAAAAAATAAAAATTCCCAAACAATAATTCAAAAAAGATATTCTATAAATAAAAAAAATCCTTAAAAACCATTGTTAAATATTCCACCAGCAATAATTTATAGTATAACTATTTTGAGGTATTGTACCATACTGTAACCATTATTCCACCAGCAATAATTTATACTGTAACCATTTCAAACTATTCCACAGACAATAATTTAAAATGAAACCATTAAAAATATTCCATACACAATAAATTACAATTAAACAATTTAAAACAATTCTATGCACAATACATTTTAAAGTATTGAGTATAGAATATTTTAAAATGGTTTATTTTAATTTATTTTGGATAGAATCTTTTTTAAAATAGTCTAAGACAATTTAAAAAAAGAATCCACACACAATAAATTGAAGTAAACTATTTTAAAATATTCTATACTCAATACTTTTAAGTAAAATTATTTTAAAAAATTCTATGCACAATAAATAAAATATTATTTTAAAATACATTAAAAAAATAAAAGAAAAAAAAACCAGGTTACTGGTTACCAGAGGACTTTCCTCGGCGAAGCTAGCCTCCCGCCGGCCGCGTGGCCTAAGCGAGCCCGACGCTTCATTGCGGAAAGGCCCGGAGGCCTTTCCTTGGCGAAGCTAGCCTCCCGGAGGCCACGTGGCGTACCCGAGCCCGGCGCTTCGTCGCGGAAAGGCCCGGAGGCCTTTCCTTGGCGAAGCTAGCCTCCCGCCGGCCGCGCGGCCTACACGAGCCCAGTGCTTCATCGAGGGAAGGCCCGGAGGCCTTTCCTCGGTGAAGCTAGCCGCCCGCCGCCTCAGCGAGGGAAGGCCCAGAGGCCTTTCCTCGGCAAAGCTTGCCTCCCGCCACCCCCCCTCGCACTTAGTTGCTTACCTGAGGGAAGCAGCAAGCTCCTGGAAGGCGAAGAGAAGGGAGTTTTGAAATGGAGGACCCGCTTTTAAACGGGTCGCCTCCAGCCCGCTCACTGATTGGCTGGACTCCAGCCAATCAATGAGTGGCTAGCTGGGCTAGCTAGTTTAGTGCGGACGGGCGGGGGAGCGAGTGAGCTGCGTTGGGACGGCAAGGGCGATCGAGCGACAGGACCGGTGCTGGTTCCCGGTTACTTCCGGGTCCGGTTACTTCCGGGTTCGGTCACCAACCGGTTCACGCGATCCAGTGCGAACCGGTAGGAACCCACCACTGCCGTAATCCCTCTTTTCTTATTTTGTGCTAACACCAGATGCAGCATTTCTAATTTGGGGCATTCTAGAATATTACCATATTTTTCTTTGATATGGACCTCCTGTAGGCAGACAATATCCATATCCTGTCTTTTAAGTCTTGTTAATGTTTGTTTTTGCTTGGCCGGTGAGTTGATACCATTGATGTTCAAGGATATCATCTTTATTTCGTCTTCCATCTTATTTGTATGTTGGTTTTGGTCCTTTCCTTGTTCTTGTCTTGGTTTGTGTTCTTGTCCTGGCTCCTTCTCTCTCCTGTCGTTCTGTTTCCCTTTGATCCCTTATATCTTGCTCCGTAGGTTTTTCCTCTGATGTCTGTTCTTCCTGACTCTTGTTTTCTGCTTCCTCTCTACTATCTTGTTCGTCTTCTCCTATTATACAGTGATCATAAAATTCCTGTGCCTTTTCCAGTGAGTCAATACAGATTTTTTTTCCTGCCAGGTTATTAGCATCCCCTCAGGGATAAGCCATCTAAACATCACTCTGTATTTGAGCAGTTGGGTCAATAGGAAATTGTAGTTTCTTCTCCATTCCCTTATCCGTTTTGGTATCTGTTTTAATGTTATGATTTCTTTTCCTTTATAAACCAAAGACTCTTCTCTTGTTTTGCTGTAGACTTCATCTCTTGTCTTTTTTCTTGTAAATTTTACATGTATCTCTCTTGGAAGTTTATGTCTGTGTGCATAGTTTGTCTGGACCCTATATACTTCATTCAAGTCATTTCCCACTTCCTGCTTGCTTTTTTGCAGAAGTTCAGCCATTAACTTTGGAAGATCTTACTCCTTAGTTTCCACTATATTTTGGAATCTAAGATAAAACATTGATCTATCCATCTCTAAATTTGTAATGGCCTCTTCCATTTCTTTGTTTACCGCCATCATTTTACTTTCTGTTTTATCTAGTTTCTTTTCTGTTTGTTCCGTTCTAGTTTCCACTATTTTTATTTTTTGCTCATTTTGTATTATCTTTTCCTGCATTGTACCAATTTTATCATCTAGTTTGCATAGCTATCCTTTCACCTCCCCATATCACTCTTAAGTTCTTCAAGACTTTTTGTCATTACCTCCTGCATCTTCATCATTGTCTCCTGAATTGATGTTAGGGTTGATTGCACGTTCTGTAGATTTATAGTGGAGCCTGATTTCTCACCTCCTAGCATGCTTTCCACTGAACGTGGTCCTGATGGGGATGCTATTGTTGCAGTTGTCCCCCCCCCCCTATTTTGGTAACTGTGGTGGTTGTACTTGTCATTTTAATGTTTTTTTAAAAGTTCTTCCACAGTACCATATATCCCTATTTTTCCCCTTTATCTATCTACCTCACTTCCTCACAGTTCTTCTACCTACTTCACTAACTATTATTGGTGACCACAATATTGAACACCCTATATTATAATACAATCAATACCCTATTTATACAATTGATCGATACAATTAATGATCTAATAATAATGTAATGATGGTCTAACAGTTCTTTTTTTTTATTTAAAGTTTTAATAAATTTTACAAATATTGCCTCCTCACCTTCCCTCCCTCCCCCCTCCCTCCCCCCAACCTCCCAGAGCAAAATACAGGGTATAAACATTTAACAATCATCGCTCTGCCTGGCTGGAGAGGGGTTTGCCGGGCAGCTGCTCATGAGCATGGTCACCTCATGGCTGCTTCACCCCTGAGGCTGTGCCTGGCTCTTCGGGAGCCAATTTGTAAGGGAGCAGCTGCCAGGCAACTCCCCCCTTCAGCCAGGTAGAACGCCACTCCCCAACCTAGCGGTATCACAGCTCTGCCTTTGAAAGCCTCCTGGCACGGAAAATTGGCCAGAAAGAACAGAGCCCTGTTCTTCTGCTCCGCACTGGCATGACTCCACCCCAGAAGTCCTCTAATTTTTACTACTGTTTCAGTCAGCCTAACTTGGTGTGTATGTGACTGAGTGTGCGTGAGTGATGTCAAGTTGGCCATGCCCACTCAGTCACATGCCTCCACCTAGCCACACCCACTGTACCGGTAGTAAAAAAAATTGAAGCCCATCACTGGGCTAATCCTATCACCCTGGAGCTGAAGGTCTTTTGCCTTGTAGATAAGCTGGCACCAAAATATCTGCTGGAGCTGAGTTTCTGTGTCCCTTAAGATTTCTATTTCTCTTTTAGGGGAAATATTCTGCCTTTTTAATATTTCCTAGTATATTTCATTCTTCTAGGAGAGGGGTGGGAAGGGCAAGAATGTAAATATTGGTGGTGGTGGTCTACTCTAGGGTATCGTGAGCAGCCTGGCTTAGGATCAGAGAATGTGGTAAGCATTGATAACTAAGAAATATATTTATTGCTACTAAGCATGCCTAATGCATGCCTAATGCTTTTGCCTCAGTTGAACAGTGCAACTTTGTGTCATAGGATCAGAGGAGCAATTGTGTAATGGTCAACTATGAAGCATATAAGCCATCCTCAGGAGCAATAAGGGACAGGTTATTTGCAGTGAAAGCAGCATTTCGGGTTAGTATGAAATGCAAGACCCCATGTCTTGCTGCCCTCATTCTAGTGCTGCTGCCACTTTTACACCAGGACTTTCACTCCAGTGTAGCCATTAGCCTTTGAAACTCAGTGCCTCCTATTTGCACCAGGTTATCTCTGGAGAAGGAAATCTGGCAAATTCAAAATATTACATGGATACCAGAGGGCTGCAAGGTGGACTAAAGGTCACCTAACTCTTTTCCCCCTCATATCAATTAAAACAGGTTCCTTAAGTCCTTCCCTACAAGTTGTTGAGCTGAAGGAAGCATGGTCTTTTCCAGGACTTCAACATACTGCTTGGAATTCATGATTCCCTGCACAACTTGTATCCGACCAATACCAGAAGCAGCGATACAACCCCAGATCATCATGTGCAATGGATGCTTCACAGATAGATTCAGGCAGTATGGCCTAAATTCTTCAGCTGGAAATCTTCCGACATACTTATTGCACTGATTCCCAGTCAAGTAGAAATTGCTCTCATCACTGAAGATGACCTTGGCCCACTGTTCGTTGGTCTACTTGGCACATCAATGAGAGCGGTGAGCGTCTGTGAGCAAAGGTTTACTTCGAGCCCTGCAGCCTTTGAGCCCTCTGGCAAGCAGCCCACAATGCATTGTGCTTGTGCACACTTTTACATCACATGTTTCACCCCAAATTCTTGTAATCTGAGGTCAGGTGAGCTTCCTGTCAGCCATCAAAATGCATTGCAGAGCCCGATCTTGTCATTTTGTTGACTTTCTTGGTCTTCCAGAGCAGAGCCTGTCATCAACTGAACCAGTTATTTGGTATTTTTCAACCACTCTGCTCATTGTGGTGCGATGGCATTTCACTCCCTTGACTATTTCTGTACAGGAGTAACCCTCTTCATGAAGCACAATGATGCGATGCCGCTGCTCAGTGCTGGTGAAAGCAAAGGCCTTCATCCTTGCCTGCAGCAGAGCTAAATTAAATTTCTCGATGCATTTCATGCCTATTTATAGTCAGAGAGTATAAATATATATATTGGCTCATAGATTTAGCCTCTGTGCATTTTGATTGGTCAGCCAAAGCTTGCTGCTGATTGGCTACTTTTGATCCTAACATTCTCGAAAATTCATGTTGTGTTTGTTTTAGCACATAAACTCACTCAAAACCTTACAAATACTTTGGTTATATTAATAAAAATTATGCATCTCAATCTGACTACAGAAATTTTCATCGAAGTACTAATTTTGCGTGGTTTCTTTGAGTGAAAAGTTGATAAAACATGTAAATACAGCTTAAAACTGAAAGTGTGCAGGACTTTTTCACACAGCTGTATCTGCTGTGTTGTCTTCACACATGTAAGAAACAAATCTTAATACTCCTTTAGCTACAAGCATGCTGATACTATTAAGTAAGTATAAAGGAGAGAGGGAGAGGACTGGATCAGTTGTGTTGGAAGAAATTTCCTGAGTTCATTCCCAGCTGGGACACACCACAGATGCTGAGAAGAAATGGATGCAGAAGCCAGCTGCCAGAAAGTGGAATTCTTTTAATGTAGGAAGGCAAGAAGCAAAAGGTGACACAGCTCCAGCGTTCCTAGCTTTCAAGCAGCTTGGGGGTGTGAATCTGAACCTTTTATGCTTAATTCCCCTTTGAAGCTCCACAGTTACCTTAACTGCTAAAACCACTGACAACTAAACAAATAAACAAACAAACAGAAACCAAACCTGGGTATTCAGAAATCCAAATTGAAAGGATTTTAATTAGTCAGTGTTATTCATCAGATGAAAAGTGGAAATATTACTTGAAGGACTGATACAAACCATAATGTAGCAGTTAGAGTTTCCATGCATGATCCATGGGAGTCTGACAACCAATCAGAATACATTTCAGAATACACTCCCTTGAAACACAATTTCTGGAACCAAGCATTCTGAGAGAGAAGAGTGTGACATTAATAAAAAATGCTGGGTCTCTAAAATGCAAGCAGATTATTGTGTTTTAGATACTTTAATTGCTCTAGCAGGTGAGAAAGTCGTATCAATGCTATAGTATAGATGCTCGTTGAGTTATGTAAGTCTTGACTTCTGTAAACTCAGTTTTATAAAAATATTTCAATAAAACACATCTACTATTTTCTTCCTGCACTTCCATGACTCTATTCTCATTCTCTACCTCACTTTTAATTGGCTCATCGTAAGGAAGATGACAAAAACACCTCTGTGAAGGGTCTCATGTGAGAATATGTTGGCTTCCTTTTTTAGAGAATTCTTACTCTCTACCTGTTCCTGTTTATGCATACAGGTGAGCTATAGAGCAAGCCCCAGTTAACATAACCAACTGATGCTGTAATGGCTATCCAGCCTTTTTCCCCATGGATCCCCAATATGTCACCTGCAGTTATTGCATACACATTGATTTGGGGGGGGGGGGGCACTTGGTCTAATTCTGACTTATGCAAATATCAAGTTAATCAATGTTTTCTTGAACAGAACAGTTATGCAAGTTTAGGAGTGACTATAATCAAATGTAGCTACTATAGTAAATTAAAATATTAAAATTATTATATATGATAAATATCATATCACATGTACATAAATAGTTTTCTATTTTATCTCATCAAAATGACAAATTAGTGGCAACTCTTGAAGAATATTCCAAATTTTCAAGTGGACATGCTGTCCAGTAGCCTTAGATTATGCATTACCTGTGAAGGTTCCAAGTGTTGCTTGGGGTCAGGATGCTTCAGCACTGGCTCCTTTGCAAACATTTCTTTTAGTGTCTCGAACGCCTCTTGGCAGGTAGGTCCCATGGTAGGGGTTGTCCCGGATGAGGTTTCGTTCCTGGGCTCCCTGTCTTCAGGAGATCTGTCAGGGGTTTGGCAATCTTCGCAGACCAGGGGTACGTGGTGGTCCATGGTCTCTGTGTAGATAAGGATGTCATCTAGGTAGACGAGGACCCCCTTGTAGAGGTGCTCGTGCAACACCTCGTTTATTAACTGCATGAATACCTCTGGGGGCCCCTGCAGTTGGAAAGGCATCACTTTGAATTGAAAGCTCCCTAGGGGGCAGTTGAATGCTGTTTTCCACTCATCTCCCTCTCTGATTCATACTCGGTAGTATGCTTCTCTGAGGTCTAGTTTGGTGAAGACTTTTCCCTTGGCCAGATGAGACAGCATATCCTTCATGAGGGGGAAGGGGTATAGGTTGTGTACGCACACCCCATTTATCTCTCAAAAGTCCACACACAATCTCATGGGTCCATCTTTTTTTTCTTAAAAGAGGACTGGTGCCGCGACCAGTGGCTTGGCTGGTTCAATGAATCCCCTTGCTAGGTATTTGTCTATGTATTTGCGCATCTCTTGCATTTCCTGGGGCGTCATGCCGTACAGTTTGGGCTTGGGTAGTTTTGCCTCGGGGATGATTTCGATGGCTTAGTCTGTCTCCCGGTGGGGAGGCAGAACATTGCACTCGGCCTCGGAGATGACTTCCGGCAGCCGAAGGAGACGGACGTCCACGTCTGCCATCTCGCTGCTCTGGTGGGCTCCCCTGGAATCTGGGGGGAGCACAGGGTGCCTTGGAGGGGCGCCCTGCCGAAGGGGCGGCTTGCTGGGGGCCTCTGGAACGGCGGCAGCTGCGGGGGGTCTCCAGCTTTGCCCCAGGAGCCAGGGAGCGTGGGGAGCGCGTGGAATGCCACGCCCGCTTCTCCGAACACAGCCTGAAGGAAACAATCAATTAGAACGAAGCAGCTGAAGAGCGGTGAGCCGAGGGGTCTCCCCAGGTCTTTTACTATTCTTATATTTTTGGACGGTTTTGCAGCTTTCCTGCCTTGCTTGTTTCAATCTCTGGAGGAGTTTAGATTGGAGGGGGGGGGAAATTCCACCCCCCTCGGAAAAGCGGCACTTGAAAAATCCCTCCCCTTTATGGGGGAAAGAGAAAGTTTGAAAACCACTTTCACTTCCCTTAAATAATGGGGAAAAATATTTTTCATTGGCTACAATTGCGAGAGAAAGGATGGCTGAACTGATTCTTTTTTCAACTACTTATGGAAATTTTGACTTTGTTGTTTTCCTGATCACCTATACTGGCTGACCCAAGATGGCCAACTTCCTCCTTCTTCTTTGTCCTTATGAATGAGACTCCTCCCTTGGAAAACTTTATGGCTTTCAACTAACTTCCACCCCAGAGACCTCCAGGAGCCTCTTCAAACACGTTATTGCCCTGGACGTGGAATATTTTGACCCACCTATCTGCTTTATCTTTTCTGCTAAAGGACTTGTTCCCCTTTGGATCTGCTTGTTTGGTGATTCCTGCTGGCTGTGCTCTCCCACAGACGCCATTTCTTTGTGCAGAATAACAATTAACTCTGAGCCTTATGATGGGTCCTAAGAAATTGCCACCTGGTAAGGCCTCGTCGGCCCCAACATCTTCAACGTCCAGCCCTGCACACCAGTCACAAATGGGATCTTTCCTACAACCTAAAGCCTCTGAAGAGAGTGCAAAAGACCTGTCTACTCAGCAGATGCTTCAAAACATCTTAAAGGGACAGGATGAAATTAAAAAACAATTGCAGGACTTAAAGGAAGAGCTCAGAGAGATGAACCAGCAAACTACACGGAATGAACAGAGGATTGGTGTGCTGGAGGAGGGGGCGGTTGGGATTAGAGATGAGATGAAGACAATCCAGAGGGGGAATACAGAATTTGGGAATAAGATGTTAAAAATGGAATTTGAAAGGATGTCTTTCTTTCTTAGGTTCCAAAATTTGCCAGAAGTTGAGAATGAAGATCTCAAGGAGACTATGACCACAATACTAGCAGAGTATATTAATAGAGATAAACAACAGCTTTGGTGGGACATTGACCTGATTTATAGGGTTAATTCGGCCTATGCAAGAACACACAACGTTCCAAGGGAAGTTCATATTAAATTTCTTAGAAAAACTACAAGAGATGAGGTTCTAGGAGCTCAAAGGGGAGGACCACTAAAATATAAAGACAACGAAATAACCATTCTTAAACAGATCCCCAAAAAAGTAAGAGATAATAGAAGGAAATATTCCTTCTTAGCAAAAAAATTATATAATAATGGGGTCTGGTTTAGATGGCTATTTCCAGAAGGCATGCTGATATTTGGGAGGGCAGCAGAATTAGAAGCCACACACCTGTGGAAGCAGAAGCTTTCACTAAAAAACACAGTGCTCTTTTAGGTGAAATGGGGGATGTTACACAAGAAACAATGGGGGGAGGGGCTGAGGCTCAGCCGGTGGATGGGAGAGAAGATGCAACAGCTAGAAGACTCAGATCACAAAAGTGACTTGGAACACTATTGCAATTGTCGCTACAATGTATTTTTATGGAAGTGATACCAAACAAATGGTTGAAACATACCGATGATTTTGTGTCAAATTTAAAACTGCTAATACTTAAGTAAATGCTGATATTTTTCTATCATTATTTGTAAAAGTTGCAAGACCTGGGGGGGCTTCTCCCCACCGCACGATGTAGCTGTCGAAATGTTTTATAACCCTATAACCCTTTTTCCTCGAAATTTTTTTTAAAAACCAATAAAAATTTCAATAACACAAACATCGCACTCGGCCTCGCTGAATACTTCTGCGAGGTCCTGATATTCTATTGGAATCAGTTGGGCCTCTGGGCTTTTGTCGGATGTGGTTGCCAGTTGTTCTCGTGGGTTTCCAGCGTGGGTGGTGTTTCTGCTTGCTGGTGTGGGAGGGGTTGGGGGCCCCATGATATCCTAAGTCTTTGGGTACCCCCTTGCCACCAGATGGTCGGTCCCCACTTGTCTAGCCAGGAAAGTCCCAGTATGACTGCCTCTGTCATTTTGGGGGCTATTATGAATCGAATTACTTCCCAGTGATCCGCTAGTTCTAGCCTCACTGGTTCAGTTAGGTGGGTGGCATAGGCTCCTCCCCTTAGGGACCCTTCGACCTGCTCGACCTGGATCGGGTGGGCCAGTCTTTTTGCTCTGATCCCCAGTTTCAGGACTGTGGTTAGATTGATCAAGCACCTTGTGCAGCCTGAGTCTATTAGGGCTTGAAAATCCCCCTGGTTTCCTGTTTTTGGGGCTGTGAGGCATATTGGAAAAAGGAAAGGGTAAATTGATTGACTCACCATTGGGTAATTTTCTCCCTCGTCCTCGCTGTCATATGATTCGGACAACTGCTTGTCGCTGCCTGGGGTTCCATCACTTTCACCTGAGGGGAAAGGGGCCTTTGCAGCCTGGAGGGCTTTCCCGGATGTGTTGGTGGTCTGTTTGGACCCTCGTTCTGGTTGTGCCCTGGGCGGTGGGTCTGGCCTTGGTTTTGGGGCTGGGGTTGGGCATGCAGCTGCCATGTGGTCTGTAGCATTTCAGCGGACTTCGAGAGAGGGCTGGTCTCAGAGCCTGTTGTGGTGCTGTGGTTCCCTGCCAGCTGGGTGGTTTCAGGTCGGGTTGACCTCTCTCTTGTGTGTCTGGTTGCTTTGTCATGTCGTTGGTGCGCAGCCCGCTGTCGACTTTTGTTGCTACTCGTAACCACTCAGAGAGTTGATTTGGGATGTCGCAGTATGCAGTTACCTGGGCAATTTGCTTGCCCAGGCTTGTTCTGAAAAAATGCACCAGCAGCTGCTCTGGTAAAGGGGGTAGCCTTCCTATGACCCTCCTAAATTCACGGATGTGCTCTTTGATGGGGCGGTCCCTCTGCTTTAGGTTGCTGAGTTCCTCTTCTGCATATGGGTCCTCCTCCTCCACCTCCTCAAACCTGGCCTCTAGCAGTTGCAGGAAGTCATCTATGTCTTGCAGTTGGGGGGCTCTCCTCTTGTGGAGGGCTGCTAGCCATTCCCTTGCTTCTCCCTCTAGACCCTCTGCGATGGTATTCACCATGGCTCTGGGGGATGGGTAGAGGTGTCCATAGCGTTCTAGGTGGATATCAGCTGAATCAAGGAATAGGGCTAGCTGCTCTGAGTCTCCATCAAACTTTCCCATGAATTGGGGTGGGTCATCCAGCCCTAATCCCCCAGCCTCTTGTCGGCCTTGGTATGCTTGTGCCTGATATGGCTGGTTATCTCTTTCACCCCTAGTTCGGAGAGAGGGAGGGGGTCGCCTGCTCTTGGCAGCCTGCCTGCTGCATGGGAGAGGCACTGGTTGCCATTCTGGGCTCCTTCTCCTTCCATTGGGATGGGGAGGGGGGCTGTGCTCCAGTCTGCATCTCTTCCCTTCAACAAGATCAGATGTCCCTCCCCTCACTTTCTCCCTCCGTTGCTCTTTTGCACTCCCTCAGGATTCCATCTGGGGCTTTGGACTAGGGCAAGGGAATTTCCACCAGTACTTATCTTCTCTTGCTTCTGCTTCTGAGTTTTGGCGCATACCTCCAGCTGCAATCAATCTTCTGTTGCCTGATTTTCCCTCCAAGCAACCCAAACATCGGGGGAGGGGGTACTCGGAGGTCCCAGGCTTCAGGAATCCTGAAAAAAATATATTTTAAAAGTGAGTTTCAGCTGTCTGTGAAGGTTCCAAGAGTTGCCCTAATTAATTTACAAGCCCCGAGACGAAATTCAAAAAAACCCATTCGTTTATTAGGACCAACATCTTGGCATGGACTTCTGTGTAGGTGAAACTAAATCACACTTAATGGTGTCTGAACTTTACCCCTGTGCCCCCTCCCCTCTGGCTGAGGTCATCAATCACATTCTCCAACAGGACGTTATGGCAGGGTTCTGGACATGCGCATTCACATCCTAGTACAGAAATATGAGACTTTTACTCTGGCCAAAAGTATGCATGGCATTTCCCTCCCCTTCTCAAGGTGATAGTAGTCATGGAAATGCCTTAGGCCTTGACATTACCATTTTTACAACTGTTATCAGTCAATACAGTCAATGTTGACCAATGCTCTAATTTCTTCACTAAGTTCTGTCTGGCTCAGAGAAAGAATATAGTTGACTTCCAGTAGTTTTACTATGGCCATTTGAATGCATCTACAGAAGCTGGAGACTTGATTCTCCCACTGGTTAGCTTAGCCTGTTTCTAACCCTGAAGAATCTTCCCCAGGGAATGGTAAGCCTTTGAAATCAACTCTCTCGACCCCCTGGGTAGCTGCATGGAAGATTTGGAACAGAGCAAAGACCAGGTAAATCTCCAGCTGGGGGTGGGGCAAAAAAGCAGCAAGTTCGCCATGGAAGAATCAGCCATTTTAAAATACTTTTAAAATGGACAATTAAATGTGCCTTCTATTTCTTAGGCATTTAATTTTGCATATTTACCTTTATTGTTTTAAAGGAGGCTCTTTTCAAAAAATGATGAAGCTGAGTCAGAATAAGGAAGCCTGAAACTACTTCCTAGATTCTTGAATATTAATGGTTTAAAGTAGAATAAAATATGGATTAAAATATAAGAATGAAGACGTGGCATAAAAGGGACAGTTAGAAGCTTGCTTAAAGGGACAGGGAAATGTCATCAGCCTTCAACCACACCATGTTCCAGCAAACGTCCCTATGTCAAAAGTCCAAAACCACAAGGTTCAAATAAAGTTCATTAATGACATGTAGTCCATACCTGTAACAAAAGGAGAAGTAAGACCGCCATCTACTTATAAGGCTTTCCCCCCAAAATAACCAATAAGAAATGAGTTAAATATTTCCGTGTTGCGCTGTCTTTGAGAATGTATAAGAATGCATGCTTCGATAATGAAGGTTGTTTAGAATTTGCAATGTTAGCCATGTGCTAGCTTTCTGAACCTGGCTGCCAAATAAACTCTTCCTGTATCCTGAGAAGTCTAAAGCCTGTCATTTTCTGCAACAATTCTGGCAACCGTGGGCAGGACTTAGAGCGATATTTCTGTGAGGACGGAACGGACCAACCGATCCCCCATCAAGGCCATCTCGCCCCTCTTCAGGCACCACGGAGATCTTTCTCTGGAAGGGGGCTGACGACCTCTGTTGGGCATCCGGAAGACACCACCGATCCAAGAATCTGACCAGGATCAGGACAAGTTAATAAAAATTATGCCAGCTGAGAAAGAAGATGCCTGCAGGCAAGTATGAAAAGAATTGTAGACCCACTCGGTTAGGAGTGGAAGAGGGGGCCCGATCAACCCCCTGAGCCCGGGATAGCATCCCTTCCAAACGGAACCAGTGTATCCTAATGAGTCTCTAGGTTTGTGTGGGTGGTTAAGTCACCACAGTTCCTGAAGGCGACCGTGATACTCCGGCACTCCAGGTCGGTGACAGTGTGTTAGAAATAGAACATGGGAAGGGGGGGGAGCCTTCCTCTAACGACCCTCCAATGCATGTTGAAAAAAAAACTTTAAGAAAGTTTTAGTAAAGTCTCTGGCAGAGAAATTATCCTCACCCCTATTGTACAAGCCTCAAGGAGGAAAGAAAAAAGTCCCGAAGCGTTCTTCCAAAGGCTGGTTGAAGCATATAAAACCTACACTCCAATCAACCCCCTGGATCCCGAAAATGCCCATATGCTAGCAATGGCTTTCATATCCCAGAGTGCCCTGGACATTAAACAAAAGCTCCAGAGGCAAGAAGGTTCCTTAGGGATGAATATAAGCCAATTAATGGAAATCGCTCGCAAAGTCTTTGTGAACAGGGAAAGAGTAGAAGAGAAAAAGAAGGACGATAGAATGCAACACAAAGCCGAATTGCTGGCAGTTGCATTGTCAAATAAATCCCAAATCCAGAACAGAGGTCAATGTAATTGGTGCAAGGAAGAAGGTCACTGGATGTTAGAGTGCCCCAAAAGACTAGAAACTGGGATAAGGGGACAGGGAATGGGACCAGGGTTTAGTCAAGCCTCCCACCCGAGCCCTTAGTCCGAATTAAGATAGGGGGTAATAATGTAACCTTTTTGGTAGACACAGGGGTGTCTAGATCAGTAATTACAAAACCCTTGGCTCCCTTTTCCAATAATGTACTAAATATCCAAGGGGTTGATGGTCTGACAAACAGCCGCCCTGTGTTGAAGCTCTTGAAATGTTCCCTAAATGGAAGAAAATAATCCACCAAGCCATGCATATCATCATGCACCTATAATTATACAAGTAAAGCCTCTAGTCATGCCTGTCCGCCTATGCCTTCTTCACCATCTCAAATACCCAGTAACAGGTCAAAACAGGCAGTTTGCTTGGACTAGATTTCTCCAAGGATTTAAAAATTCACCTACCTTTTTGGCGAAGCCTTGGCCTCAGACCTAGAAAATTTCCAGCCTTGTGAAGATGGAGATGTGCTACTCCAATATGTAGGTAATATCTCAGTAACCAAACAGACGAAGGAGATTTGTTGAAAAAAAAATACCAATCAATCAATTGCTTCATCTGTTAATGGACAAGGGACATTGTGCCCCAAGGCAAAAAGCTCAGCTGGAAAAGCCCCAGGTTAAATACTTAAGGTACACCATAAGTCAGGGACAAAGAGCAATAGGACACGAGCGAAAGGAGGCTGTGTGCCAAATTAGGTGCAGCAGGATATTGCAGAATCTGGATTCCAAATTTCACTCTTTTGGCCAAACCTTTGAATAGCTCCACGAAGGGGGGTGAAAAGGAACCCTTCATTTGGGGGCTGGAACAAAAATGGGCATTTGAAACCCTAAAAACAGAATTATCTCAAGCTCCAGTAATGGGGCTCCCCAACTTAGAAAAACCTTTTAATCTCTTTGTGGATTCAAAAGGCAATACTGCTCTGGGAGTCCTGACACAGGAAAAGGGAAGTTGACAACAACTTGTGGCTTATCTATCCGAACAGTTGATGCAAAAGGCTGCCTGCTACTACTCTCCTAATGGAGGAATCTAATAAATTAACTTTCGGACAGCCTACCACTATCTACACCAGCCACGCAATTCAAGGAATTTTAGAAACAAAGGGACATTTATGGTTAACAAACCCTAGAATTTACAAATATCAGGCACTCCTGACTAAAAATGCACAAGTGACCTTGAAACAAACGAATGCCCTAAACCCTGCCACCCTTTTGCCAATACGGGGACCCGAAATTGAGCATAATTGTATGCGAACCATTGAGAGTCAGTTCTCATGCAGATCAAACTTACCGGACGTGCCGTTGAAATCTGCAGACTATAACTTGTTCACTGACGGATCAAGCTTCATTACTACGTTATGCTGGCTATGCGGTAGTCTCTCTTGACCAGGTCTTTGAAAGTGGATCTCTCCCAAAAGGCACTAGTGCCCAAGTAGCAGAATTATGGGCTTTAATCCATGCATTAGAGAGGGCTATGATAGTCTTTGACAAGGGAGGTAGATGGGGAACCAAAATGGCAGAAGCCCAGCTACATGGTGATCTGTATGATGCACTCAAAAGACTGGGGATGAGCCATCTCCCCATCGTTGGCCCCATAGCAGTTGGTGTAGAAATTATAGGGTCACCCTCCTTGTGCATCAAACGATACCAGGAACCTGGCATTCCTGTGGGGTCACTATCAGAGGAACAATGCCCATCTGAAATGTACCTTGCCCCCAGGAAAACCCTTGTAGACATGAAATTAACTCGCAGCATGTCTCCCTCTGCTCACAAACTCTTCCAACAGAAAGTCACTTTCTCGCTCCCACCTCCACTCGTTTTTAACCGATGGGAGGGGAATCTGACTACTGGAAGGTGCCCAAGGCCATTCCAACCACCCCGACTTCCCATTTGGCTTTCAATACAATCCACTACGGGAGTTTGTATTTACTTTCCCCCTGGAAATGCCAGTTCTCAATATCTCTTTGAAGGACCAGTCCTCAGGAATAGGCTAATGGACCCTAACCAAGAAGTTCCATTACAGCCCCTGACTAGTATGTTGCTAGCAGGAACCTTACAAGTCTGGACTAACGAAAGGAACCTCTGAGCCCATGCCTTCTCCATGAACATCAGCGTATGTGTAGGAGAAAATGGAGTTTTCTTTTTATGTGGGAGAAATGCCTATCTGTGCTTGCCCACTAATTGGACTGGCACATGCACTCTAGTACACCTCCTCCCCAAAATGGGGGTGGCAAGTGGGGAACAGGCCCTCCCTGTACCCCTCATGGGACATGTCCAGAAAAGAGTGCCACTCCTAATTCCACTATTAGCAATCTTGGGAATAGGGACAGCAGTTGGAACGGGTGTAGGTGGAATGACCCATTTCATTACACAGTTCAGGCAACTGTCGGAAGAATTCCAAGAAAGCCTGAACCAAATTGCTGGCACCTTGGCTGAAGTCCAGGACCAGATAAATTCCTTGGCAGCCGTAGTGTTACAGAGCCGGCGAGGCATTGATCTTTTAACTGCTGAAAAGGATGGGCTATGTGTATTCCTGGGAGAAAACTGTTGTTTCTATATGAATATATCAGGAGCAGTTTGGGGGGTGGTCCAAGAACTACGAGATCGAGCTTCCTCTATTGGTCAAAAAGTACAAGGAACAGATGTGTGGTTCTCTTGGCTACCGGGAACAGGTTGGATCAAGCAAATGCTATTTCTTTTATTATGTGGAATCGCAAGTTTAGCCTTCGTCCCTTGCATAATACCCTTGCTTAAACAATTCGTTATGATGTCTGTAAAAGAAATACGGGCTGAAAATGAGCTAATGTTAATGGAAAGCCTAATCCCACATACCCTCAAGGAAGATGAAGTTTCAGATACTAGCTCGTATATTCAAATTGCACTCTTAGAAGTAGAGAAAGTGATTTTGAAAGATAAGCCCTAAAATGTGTATTGCTTGTATCGTTGCTTTTTTGCTATTCTGTATCCTGCATGCTTATATTGTTAATCTAAGAGGCTAGACTCAATTGTGGGCATTAATAGAGTCTAGAAGCGGGGGATAAAGTAGAATAAAATATGGATTAAAATATAAGAATGAAGACGTGGCATAAAAGGGACAGTTAGAAGCTTGCTTAAAGGGACAAGGAAATGTCATCAGCCTCTAACCACAAGATGTTCCAGCAAACCTCCCTATGTCAAAAGTCCAAAACCACAAGGTTCAATTAAACTTCTTTAATGGCACGTAGTCCATACCTGTAACAAAAGGAGAAGTAAGATCCCCATCTACTTATAAGGCTTTTCCCCCAAAATAACCAATAAGAAATGAGTTAAGTATTTCCGTGTTGCACTGTCTTTGAGAATGTATAAGAATGCGTGCTTCGATAATGAAGGTTGTTCAGAATTTGCAATGTTAGCCATGTGCTAGCTTTCTGAACCTGGCTGCCAAATAAACTCTTCCTATATCCTGAGAAGTCTAAAGCCTGTCATTTTCTGCAACAGGTTTGAATTTCTTTGAGGGCTCTACTTTTCTCATATTGACTCTGCCTGATTCTCTGCTGTTTTCTTATAAAGACCCTTATATGTGGCGATTTCAAGTAGTTTGTTGTGGGAGAAAAAATGTTCCAATTTTAACTGAAGCTGCTTGGTCAGGAATTAACATCAGACTTAAAGCTGCCTGACTGTGAGAGCAAAGCAACAGACTGGATGTCTGCAGAGAACAGAGCAACAAAAGAGATCAGATTACATCCCAGCAAAGAATTCCCAAGAAGAAAGAACAGGAAAAACTGAGATGTTTTATCTGTGGGGATAAAAGTAATTTAAAGAAAGACTGTTTACAAGGAATAAAACAAACAAATGGACAAGTTGCTGTTGCAAAATCTAGCTATTGTAATAGCAGAGACAAATGGTTAATAGACAGTGGGGCTAGTCAAACGATTGTTAATAATTCTAAGTTGTTTTTCAGATTGGATCCAGCTGGAGGAGATACAGTAGCCTTAGCAAATGGCCAGAAGGCTAAAGTCATAGGAAAAGGCAGTGTGCTGATTCCATGTCTGTAGGAAAAGTTTAATAATATATTATGTGTGCCTGAAATGGAGCATAATTTACTGAGTGTCTCCAGTCTAGACAAACAAGGGTTTGTAGATGGGAGATGTCTCATAAAAAGAAATGGGAGTTTATGTGCACAGGGCATAAAAGAGGATAATCTTTATGTGTTGCAGGGACAAAAGGTTAAATGTAAACATTTGTAAATGTGGCACAACATGATTCATGCATTCATCTCTTGCACAGAAAGCTTGGACATGCCAGCTTCAGAGTGTTGCACAAGATGCAACAGTTTGGAGAAGGATTAACCTTGAAAGTGTGAGATAAAAACCCAATTATTAAATCCTCACAACACAGAGACAAGTCTGGTTCACAATTCAAAAAGGTTTATTTACAGAAAAATAAAAAGCATTTGCAAAGGTGGCCTCCAAGTCTCTTCCCAAGTGGATTGAGTACAAGGAGAGCAAAGAATAGCATTCAAACAATACATTTTATACATTCTACTCCTAAGAAACTCCCCCCCCCCCTCCTGCTCATTCATTTACATTGTTTCTTTTGTCATTCCATACTCTAAAGGGTCGACTTGACAATTTCTTGCAAGGCCCCTATCTCTTATTTGGTTTTTCTGGTGCCTTTCGTCTGAGTAGATGGCTTCCTATCTAACGTGTATGTAGGTGCCTGTAAATGACTTGGAATAACAAAGGTTATCTTGTCCTGTTTACTGAACACATTTTGTGGTTTAGCAAATGCACAGTACTAATTACACATTTTAGGCAAGAATATAATGGCTTATACGTTTAACATTGTAAAAGAATACAAAAGTAACCTAACATTTTATAAAAGAGTAACTTAATATCATTTCCTTCAATCCTCACTTTTTCTCTTCTTAGTAACTTACTCTTTTATACCTGCAATTTTTTATACCTACAATAATTCATAATGTCCTAACTTCTCCTTAGGTTCATATGGAAGCAAGTTTTTACATTCAGAGTCCTCCGTCTCCATCCCCTGCTTCCCCACTTTCATTATTAGCATAGTCTCGTTCTTTCCATTTGTGATTGATGTAGTTATTAAGGTCATAGTGCTCATAGTCCTTTTTATTCACATTTGTATGAGAGTAATCAAGCATGGTAAAAACATGATAGCTAGGAATCCTAATATTGCAAATCTTGCTAAATCTTTCCAATTTGAAAACCACCCACCAAACCAATCATTTACCCCATTTAAAGTTAGCCCTCTCCAGGTTTGGACCATAACATGGACTAGCTTTATCATTCGTCTTTAATTTCCTTTAATACTTTTGCATACCTTCCAGGGCGACTCCTTCCAGGGTATCACTTTCAGGATCTTTCAGATAAGCCATTTCAGTTATTTGACCGTGTTTCCTCTTCTTTCATAGTTCCACTTTTTCCCCACCAACTGCCATTGTTCCATACAGTTAGGCAAATCATGTCTCCTACTGCTACCTTTCTGTTTCCTTTCCGTCACTCATAACACACTTTCCTACTAAATTCGTTGTCAAAGCCCAAGTTCACTCCTTACCTTTTGTTAATTTTAAAGTTTTATTATTCCACATCTCTACCACTGTATCGTGGTTTAATTTATGTGCTTCTTATGGCCTCTGTTCTCCCATGTTTGTTCCTCCACACACAAAACAGTTCTTTACCGTAAGAATTTTTTTTGCAATTTCTTCAGCCAATTGTACAAACATATTTACAACTCTCTTAGGGAATTCAGTCAATTCTAATTTTTCAAATTCTTGGTAGTATGACTAAAATATACTTTTGTGTATTGGTTTTAGTTTTGTAGTTTCTATTTTCAATACTAGCCAACCCTATGGATCTTTTCCCTTTCCATCTATTCCAATTCCAAATTCTTTATATTGTGTTCCATTTTCCAGTGATTAATTGGTGTATAAACACCTTACACCCAAAACACAAAACACTATAGATACAATGAGAACAACAACATCCACAAGTACATTTACAAAACCAACACATCCAGGAGGGCACGCAATGGAATTTGTTCAATCATGGTTTTCTTCAGTTGAGGGAAGAGTATAGACAACCACTCTGTGTGAAGTTCCCAAGAGATGACCTAATTAATTTACGAGCGTCGAGACAAAGTTAAAAAAAAACCATTCATTTATTAGGATCAACATCTTGGCATGTTCTTCTGTGGAGCCAAAACTGGCTTCTGCTTAATTGCATTTGAACTTTACTCCTGTGTCCCCTCTGCTAGGTCTATCCCCGTTAGGAGACTAGAGTTCAGCAGCGGAACGTAGTAACAAATAAGCCGTTGAATAGTCACTCACAGCCACCAAAGGTAAAACAAAGAATAGCTTTACTTGCGTAACAAAAATAGGATAAATAGTCTCCAAACAGACTATAAGCAGTCTTGAAGTATATACAGTCTATTTACACCTTGTTGAAGTTACAGTTGCTCAACTCACAATTCACCATGTAGACAGGTAACTTAGTTACAGACTAGCCACCATCCAATACACGGTCTTCTCTCTAATACAAAGCTCATACAGTAAAAGTCAGGAACAGTCAGGAACAGCAGTAGCTATCCGGGGAGGAGAGACCGTAATAGTTCCTTCCTTCTTATATGGCTGCTTAAAGCAATTAGCATCCAATTACATCTCTCTAGCATTTAAAGTAACAGATGTCAACGCCTAAGGCGTTTCCATGACTACTATCAACTTGAGAAGGGGGGGGGAATGCCATGCATACATTTGGCCAGAGTAAAAGTCTCATATTTCTGTACTGGGATGTGAATGTGCATGTCCAGAACCCTGCCATAACGTCCTGTTGGAGAATGTGATTGATGACCTCAGCCAGAGGGGAGGGGGCACAGGGGTAAAGGTCAGACGCCATTAAGTGTGATTTAGTTTCAGCTACACAGAAGTCTGTGCCAAGATGTTAGTCCTAATAAATGAATGGGTTTTTTTGAACCTTGTCTCGGGGGCTCGTAAATTAATTAGGGCAACTCTTGGAAACTTCACAGATAGCTGAAACTGACTTTTAAAATATTTTTTTTCTGGGTTTCCTGAAGCCCGGCCTCTCCGAGTATTCCTCCCCCAATGTTTGGGTTGCTTGGAAGGAAAATCAGGAAGACAGGAGATTGATTGCAGCTGGAGGTATTCGGCAAAGCCAAACAGGGATGCCTTTCTCAGAAGGAGAAGCAAGAGAAGATAAGTACTGGTGGAAATTCCCTTGCCCTAGTCCAAAGCCCCAGATGGAATCCCGAGGGAGTGCAAAAGAGCAACAGAGGGAGGATTTTTACCGAGCCACCCTTGCTGATGAGGGGCCATCATGCTGCCTAAAAGAGAGGGGAGGGACATCTGATCTTGTTGAAGGGAAGAGATGCACACTGGAGCACAGCCCCCCTCCCCCTCCCGATAGAAGGAGAAGGAGCCCAGAACGGCAACCAGTGCCTCTCCCACGCAGCAGGCAGGCTGCCAAGAGCAGGCAAACCCTTCCCTCTCTCCAAACTAGGGGTGAAGGAGAAAACCAGCCATATCAGGCGCAAGCATACCAAGGCCGATAGGAGGCTGAGGGATTAGGACTGAATGACCGACCCCAATTCAGGGGAAAGTTTGACGGAGACTCAGACCAGTTAGCCCTATTCCTTGATTCAGCTGATATCCACCTAGAACACTATGGGCACCTCTACCCATCCCCCAAAGCCATGGTGAATACCATCGCAGAGGGTCTAGAGGGAGAAGCAAGGGAATGGCTAGCAGCCCTCCACAAGAGGAGAGCCCCCCAACTGCAAGACATAGATGACTTCCTGTAACTGCTAGAGGCCAGGTTTGAGGAGGGGGAGGGGAGGACCCAAGTGCAGAAGAGGAACTCAGCAACCTAAAGCAGAGGGGCCGCCCCATCAAAGAGCACATCCGTGAATTTAGGAGGGTCATAGGAAGGCTACCCCCTTTACCAGAGCAGCTGCTGGTACATTTTTTCAGAACAAGCCTGGGCAAGCAAATTGCCCAGGTAACTGCATACTGCGACATCCCAAATCAACTCTCTGAGTGGTTCCGAGTAGCAACAAAAGTTGACAGCGGGCTGCACACCAACGACATGACAAAGCAACTGGACACACAAGAGAGAGGTCAACCTGACCTGAAACCACCCAGCCAGCAGGGAACCACAGCACCACAACAGGCTCTGAGACCAGCCCTCCCTCGAAGTCCGCTGAAATGCTACAGACCACATGGCAGGTGCATGCCCAACCCCAGCCCCCAAACCAAGGCCAGACCCACTGCCCAGGGCACGACCAGAACGGGGGTCCAAACGGACCACCAACACGTCCGGGAAAGCCCTCCAGGCTGCAAAGGCCCCTTTCCCCTCAGGCGAAAGTGGTGGAACCCCAGGTAGCGACAACCAGTCGCCCGAATCATATGACATTCGAGGACGAGGGAGAAAATGACCCCATATTTCCAATATGCCTCACGTATTGATGTGTATGTTTTATGTTATATTTTAAGTGCAATTGGTGTGCCTAGCTTTTTAAGAAGGCTAGGAAACAGTTAACCTTTTTAATGATGTCATCTAGGGCAGAAGTCAGTTTTAAGATGGCTGCCGCTGAATAAAGACAAGCCTCTAGTTTAAGCTCCTTGCTGTCTGCCTTTATTTTATGCCAAAGTCATCACATGGTACCAGGAGTGGGGTGAGAAGAGTCATGGCAGCAAACAGCAACACAAAGAACACGCCTTCCCTGGATTTGGAATCAGGGAACATATCTGAAAACTGGTTAAGGTGGAGGGAACTGATGGAGCTCGTGTTTGCAGGACCTGATGCAGACAAATGGACTAATCAGCAGAAAGCAGCACACTTTCTAGTATGTGTGGGAGAGAAAGGACGTGATGTGTGCAGAGCCTGGCAAGCAAGTGGGGAGATCACTGCAGAGGACAAAAAGAAAACAGAGGTACTGTTTCCAAAGTTTGAAGCATACTCCAACCCAAGAAAAAACTCCACAGTGCAGAGAAAACTGTTATATGAGAGAAACCACTGTGGAGGTGAATCTTTGGATGATTGGGTGACCCAGCTGCGCTTGCTTGCCAAAGACTGTGCTTTTTATGATGCTGGAGATATGATTAAAGACCGTATTTTGATGGGCAGCAAGTCTAAGGAAGTTCAGGAAAAACTGCTGCAGGAAGAAGACTTAAATCTTGAGAAAGCCGTAAGGATTGCCAGAGCATATGAAATATCAAGAAAAGACATGCAGATACTGGAAGGAACACAGCACCAGATCAATGCTATAGAAACTCAAAGCAGTAGATATGGTAAGAAAGGGCATACAAAGAAACAAAAGGCACCTATGGCAGTGGAACAAGTAACAGAGAAGCAGCATGTGGATATTGTGGAAATATGCACCATAAAAACAGTGTCTGTCCTGCAAGGGGGCAAACATTCAACAAATGCAAGAAAAGAGGACACTTTGCCAGGGTGTGTAAACTGTCTTTGCAAACCGGAAGGCCACAAACACGGGCTGTATATGCCATAGAGGACAATGATGATGATGCAGGGTCAAACTCGGACTGCTCCCCGATATATCTTGCAGCGATACAGAAAGCACATCAGTCTGCAGATGAAGCCAATGTAACATTACAGATAGGGGCCAATAAAACTCCAGTCACATTCAAAATAGATACTGGAGCACAAGTAAATTGTGTGCCAAGCCACATATATCTAGAACACCTCAGGAATGAATCCCCTTTAGAGACTCTGAATTTACTGAATTTAATGGGATATGGTGGTGAAAAGCTGAAAGTAATGGGTCGCTGTCAGGTACAATGTGCCTACATGGGATCTGAAAGGGCTTTGCAATTGTTTGTGATAGAAACACAAGCCCCAGCTGTACTAGGTCTCAAAAGAAGTAAAGGGATTTGACTTGTGAAGATCATAATGACTGTGGATGGTGGGCACAGAGGTCTGACGGAAGTTGACATTAAACGTGAGTACTGTGATCTATTCAAGGGCCTGGGGTGTCTCCCAGGCATAAGTCACATACGTTTAAAGGAGGGTGCACAGCCTGTCATCCATGCGCCAAGGAAAATACCTCTAACTCTTGTGGATAAAGTTAGACAGGAACTCACTAGGATGGAGAAGTTGGGAGTAGTAAAGAAGGTCACTGAACCATCGGAATGGGTCAGTTCTATGGTTGTGGTGGAGAAGACGAACACAGGTGCAATTTGCATATGCATCGACCCACGTGACTTGAACAAAGTAATAATGAGAGAACACTACAAACTCCCCACCATGGAGGACATAGCACACAAGCTAGTAGGAGCAACAGTGTTCAGTGTATTAGATGCCCAGTCTGGTTACTGGCAATTGCGTCTTGATGAAGCTAGCAGTTACCTCACTACTCTCTCCTGCAGGTTGATGGCACTTCACAAGGGTGCCTTTCGGCATAGCATCGGCACAGGAGATATTTCAAAAGAAATCACATGAACTAATTGCTGGTCTACAGCGTGTTGAAGTAATAGTTGATGATTTGTTGGTCTATGGAAAGGATCAAGTAGAGCACGACAGAAACCTTACTGCTTTGCTAAATCGATGTCATGAGAGAAATCTTAAACTCAACCCAAATCAAATGCAAATTGGGGTAGGAGAAGTGACATATTTTGGACACCTACTAACCAAAGAGGGCTTGAAGCCTGATCCAAAGAAGATCACAGCAGTTCTTAACATGAAGGCCCCAGCCTCCAGAAAGGAACTGGAGACATCATTGGGCATTTTCAATTATCTATCGAAATTCTCTAAGGGCCTCGCACAACAGACAGCACCACTACGTGCCTTGCTGCAGAAGGATGCCATTTGGTGTTGGGATGCAAACATGGAAAGGACTTTTGACAAAGTGAAGAACCTGATCACTAAATATCCAGGGCCAATACTGAAATACTTTGACGTAAATGCTGACACTGTGCTTCAAGTGGATGCATCCCAGTTTGGGTTAGGTGCTGTACTGACTCAACAAGGACATTCGGTGGCTTATGCTTTACGTGCACTGACCATGACACAAGCTAATTATGCTCAAATTGAGAAAGAGATGTTGGCCATTGTGAATGGATGTGAGAAGTTTCACCAGTACATATATGGCCATCCAGTAGTTGTAGAAACCGACCACAAGCCATTGGAGTACATACTACAAAAACCACTAGCTTCTACACCTCCACGCTTGGAGCGAATGGTTATGAAATTACAGCAGTATGATCTCACAGTGAAGTATAAGCCTGGGAAGGAAATTCCAATGGCAGATTGCCTGTCAAGAGTGTTTCCAGAAGGACATGAAGCCAGGGATGAACCTGATTTGGAAGAGCAGGTACATACAATACTAGTGAACATGCCAATATCAGATGTACGGCTGGAGAAAATAAGACAAGACACCAAACAGGATAAAGTACTAGAGAAACTAACGCGTGTCATGTGCAATGGCTGGCCAGAAAAACGCAAGAAGCTGTGTCCTGAGCTGCAGGAATTCTGGCCTGTGAAAGATGAACTATCCATTCATGAGGATATCATACTAATGGGTGACCGTATTCTTATACCTAAGTCGCAGCGGGCAGAAGTAATGGAACAAATTCATCAGGGACATTTGGGCATTACTCTGTGTAAGCGCAGAGCACGGGAGGTGGTCTACTGGCCTCAGTTGGACTCTGACATTGAAACACTTGTAAAGAAGTGTGACACCTGCCAGACATTTCAAAAAAAAACACACAATGCGAAAGAACCTCTTACACCATGGAATGCTCCTTCACGGGCATGGCAGAGATTGGCTACGGACATTTTTCATTTTGGAGATATCCACTATCTGATAATAGTAGACTACTACAGCAAATACTTTGAACTATCACGTTCACCAACAAGGTTGTAGAAATATGAGATCCAACTCTGGCCGAAGGTATGCATGGAATCCTCCCTCCAATGCCAAACTGATAATAGTCATGGCAACGCTTTACAAGTTGACATCCGGCTCCCCTCACTTCCTGAAAGCGACCTGTGTGACACAGAAACAATTTGAGTACAGGTATGTAATTTAGGGATGCGTTCCTCCCCCAGGAATTTTGCTATAAGGCAATCAGCCTGGATATTCCTACTTTTTACCCAAGATGCCTCTGATAAGGGGTAGCCCTTCCACTTGATTAAGTATTGGAGTTGTCTCCTGTGCCACCTCGAATCAAGGACTCGTTGAACTTCATAATGGGTTTGGCCCCCTATGACCACAGGGCCAAGGGGCTCCCGGGTTAGTGGTCTCAGAGTGTATCCGATCATGGGTTTTAAGAGGATACTATGAAACAACGGGTGTATCTTCCCCAGCAATCAAGGCAGTTTCCATTGCACTGTGACTGGGTTGATGATCTTTACTATGGGGAATGGTCCCATAAACTTTAGCCCCAGTTTCTTGCTAGGCAGTTTTAATCTCAAATATTTTGTGGAGAGGTAAACCTTGTCTCCCACCTGGAATGGCCATTGCGGAGCACGGTGTTTATCTGCCTGTTTCTTATAGGTTTGCGCCGCTTTAGCCAGTGCTTTTTTGACATTCTTTCAGGTTGCTTTCAGCATTGACATCCAATCAGTCAAGCTGACTGAGGAGCGGGGATCCCTTGGATACTCAGACATTGGGATGAAATCCATACCGCTCACTATTTTGAACAGCGTGAGTCCTGTGCTACTGTGAACAGCATTATTGTATGTGACCTCAGCAAAAGATAAAAGGTCTGCCTAATTGGACTGCTGATAATTCAGGTAGCACCTCAGGTACTGCTCTACCATGGCGTTCAGCCTCTCTGCTGCCCCATTGGTGCTCAGATAAAAAGCTGAACTAAGACCCTGAGATGACCCAATGGACCTCAGGAACTCCCTACAAAACTTAGCCATGAACTCGACCCCTCTGTCTGAAATAATTCTTTGAGGGATTCCATGCAGTCGGTAGATAAGCTTCATGAACAGTCCAAATCACTGTGTTTCTATCACTTTTCGGCAACTCTACTTTAAAGTCCATTGCGATCTCCTCCCACGGCCTCGTTGGCTTTGCTACTGTTTGCAGCAGTTTGGTGGGTTTTCCCGGTCATCTCTTCATTGTGACGCAGATGGTGCAACTTTTCACGTAACTATCCACATCTTTCTTAATGCCAGGCCACCAGAATTGCCTCCGGGCTAAGTGTAAAGTCTTTAGGAACCTAAAGTGGCCTGCTGGTTTGGCGTCGTGGCTCCTCTGGAGAATTAGGGTGCGTAGTGATTCTGGGACATAGAGTTTCATCTCCTTCCATGCAAGGTCATCTCTTTTTGTCAAGATGTGTTGGTTGTTTTGGAACCAGGGGTCTGCTAGCAGTTCGGTTTTTAGCCTCATGGTTAGGTCACTTGCGGGTTGGTTTTGCCGGTCATGGCATTGCTGCCTGGTGGTCACTTGGGCAGCTGTTTGAGTAGAGGAAATGATGGCATCCACTACGTGCTCCCGCTTGCATTTGTACTGAGGCATGTGGGAGAGGGCGTCAGCTAGAAAGTTCCTCCCCCTTGGAATGTGCTTTAAAACAAAATCAAAATGGTTGAAGTATTGAGCCCATTGGACTTGATAGTGATAGTTTCCATGGGGTCCTAAGAGCCTCCAGATTTTTGTGGTCAGTCCAGACGTTCAACGGTTTCTGCCCGCCTTCCAATAGGTGTCTCCAGGTTAGCAGTGCCCATCTCACTGCAAAAGCCTCCTTTTCCCACGTGGCCCATCGTCTCACTGTGTCTGTGAGCTTGCGGGAGGTGTAGGCACAGGGTTGTAAGTTTCCTTGGTTGTTTCTTTGGAGTAGTACTGCTCCCACTGCCATGTCACTGGCGTCTGCCTGGATCACAAAGGGTTGCTCGGGGTCAGGATGCTTCAGCACTGGCTCCTTTGCAAACATTTCTTTTAGTGTTTTGAACGCCTCTTGGCAGGTTAGGTCCCACTGTTGGGGTTGTCCCGGATGAGGCTCCCTGTCTTCAGGATGTCTGTCAAGGGTTTGGCAATCTTCGCAAAGGAGGGGATGAATTGCCTGTAGAAGTTTGCGAACCCTAGGAAGCTTTGTAGCTGTCTGCGGGTGTGAGGGGGTTGCCAGCTTAGGACAGCTTGCACTTTGGCTGGGTCCATCACTGTTCCCTCATTTGACACTCGGTAACCCAGGTAGTCTAACCATGCACGGTGGAATTCACATTTTGATACCTTGACGTACAGGTTGGCTGCCAGAAGTTTTTCCAGTACTTGGCGGACCAGGGGTATGTGGTCGTCCATGGTCTCAGTTTAGAGAAGGATGTGATCTAGGTAGATGAGGACCCCCTTGTAGAGGTGCTCATGTAGCACCTTGTTTATTAACTGCATGAATACCACTGCGACCTCCTGCAGTCCGAAAGGCATCACTTTGAATTGAAAGCTCCCTAGGGGGCAGTTGAATGCTGTTTTCCACTCATCTCCCTCTCTGATACGTACTCGGTAGTATGCTTCTCTGAGGTCTAGTTTGGTGAAGACTTTTCTGTTGACCAGATGAGATAGCATGTCCTTCATGAGGGGGAGTGGGTATAGGTTGTGTACGCATACCCCATTTATCCCTCGAAAGTCCACACACAATCTCATATTTCCATCTTTTTTCTCTTTGAAGAGGACTGGTGCCGCGACCCGTGGCTTGGCTAGCTCAATGAACCCCCTTGCTAGGTTTTTGTCTATGTATTTGTGCATCTCTTGCATTTCCCGGGGCATCATGGCGTACAGTTTGGGCTTGGGTAGTTTTGCCCCGGGGATGATTTCGATGGCAGTCTGTCTCACGGTGAGGAGGCAGAACATCACACTCGGCCTCGATAAATACTACTGCAAGGTCCTTATATTCCATCAGAATCAGTTCGGCCTCTGGGGTTTTGTCGGATGTGGTTGCCAGTTGTTCTTGTGGGCTCTTTTGGGGGGGGGTTCCTGTGTGGGTGGTGTTTCTGCTAGCCGGTGTGGGAGGGGTTGGGGGCCCATTGATATCCTAAGTCTGCGAGTACCCCCTTTCTACCAGATGGTTGGTCCCCACTTGTCTAGCCAGGAAAGTCCCAGTATGACTGCATCTGTCATTTTGGGTGCTATTCGGAATCGAATTACATCCCAGTGATCTGCTAGCTCTAGCCTCACTGGTTCAGTCAGGTGGGTGGCATAGGCTCCTCCACTTAGGGACCCGTCAACCTGCTCGAACTGGATCGGGTGGGCCAGCATTTTTGCTCTGATTCCCAGTTTCAGGACTGTGGTTAGGTTGATCAAGCACCTCGTGCAGCCTGAGTCTATTAGGGCTTGAAAATCCCCCTGGTTTCCTGTTTTTGGGGCTGTGAGGCGTATTGCAAAAAGGAAAGGGTGAATTGCTTCACTCACCATTGGGTCATTTTCTCCCTCGTCCTCGCTGTCATATGATTCGGGGGACTGGTTTTCACTGCCTGGGGTTCCACCACTTTCGCCTGAGGGCTTTCCTGGATGTGTTGGTGGTCCGTTTGGGGCCTCTTTCTGGTTGTGCACTGGGAGGTGGGTCTAGCCTTGGTTTTAGGGCTGGGGTTGGGCATGCAGCTGCCATGTGGTGCATCCTCCTACATCTGTAGCATTTCAGCGGACTTCGAGGGAGGACTGGTCTCAGGGCCTGCTGTGGTGCTGTGGTTCCCCGTCTGCTGGGTGGTTTCAGGTCAGGTTGACCTCTCTGTTTTGTGTCCAATTGCTTTCTCATCTCATTGGTGCACAGCCTGCTGTCAACTTTTGTTGCTACTCGGAACTACTCAGAGAGTCGAGTATGTCGCAGTATGCAGTTACCTGGGCAATTTGCTTGTCCAGGCTTGTTCTGAAAAAATGCACCAGCAGCCGCTCTGTTAAAGGGGGTAGCCTTCCTATGACCCTCCTAAATTCACGGATGTGCTCTTTGATGAGGCGGCCCCTCTGCTTTAGGTTGCTGAGTTCCTCTTCTGCATATGGGTCCTCCTCCTCCACCTCCTCAAACCTGGCCTCTAGCAGTTGCAGGAAGTCATCTATGTCTTGCAGTTGGTGGGTTCTCCTCTTGTGGAGGGCTGCTAACTATTCCCTTGCTTCTCCCTCTAGCCCCTCTGTGATGGTATTCACCATGGACCTGGGGGATGGGTAGAGGTTCTAGGTGGTTATCAGCGGAATCAAGGAATAGAGCTATCTGGTCTGAGTCCCCGTGAAACTTTCCCCTGAATTGGGGTGGGTCGTTCAGCCCTACTCCTCCAACCTCCTGTCGGCCTCTGTATGCTTGCGCCTGATATAGCTGTTTATCTTCTTCACCCCTAGTTTGGAGAGAGGGAGGGGGTTGCCTGCTCTTGGCAGCCTGCCTGCTGCATGGGAGAGGCACTGGTTGCCATTTTGGGCTCCTTCTCCTTCTATGGGGTGGGGGAGGGGGGCTGCTCTCAAGTCTGCATCTCCTCCCTTCAACAGGATCAGATGTCCCTCCCCCCTCTTTTGGGCAGCATGATGGCCCCTCATCATGAAGGGTAGCCCGGTCAAACTCCTCCCTCAGTTGCTCTATTGTACTCCCCAGGGATTTCATCTGGGGCTTTGGGAGCCTGGCCTGTGCCCAGTCCCACATCCAGTCCACCCTTGTCAGCTCGCTCGAGACCCTTCCCTTTATCTGGGAATTGGGGTAAGGGAACTCAACTTCAGCTCCCTTAGGGGCTAATTTCCACCAGTACTCATCCTTTCTTGCTTCTGCTGCTGGGAAAGACATCGGGGCTTGGAAGTCTGGAGCTCTGATGTCGGGGTCTGGACGACTTCCTCCAGCTGAAATCAGGCTTTCTTCCGATAATCCACCTTCTGCCATGGTTGCCTGATTTTCCCTCCAAGCACCCCAAATATTGGGAAGTGACTGGAGAGCCTGGAATTCAGGAAGCCTGGAAATCTTAATAGATTTTAAAAGTCAGTTTCGGCTCTCTGTGAAGTTCCCAAGAGATGACCTAATTAATTTACGAGCCTCGAGACAAAGTTCTAAAAAAAACCATTCATTTATTAGGATCAACATCTTGGCATGTTCTTCTGTGGAGCTGAATCTGGCTTCCGCTTAATTGCATTTGAACTTTACCCCTGTGTCCCCTCCCCTCTGTCTGGGTCATAAATTACATTCACCAACAAGGTTGTAGAAATATGAGATCTGATTCTGGCTGAAGGTATGCATGGAATCCTCCCTTCAATGCCAACCTGATAATAGGCATGGCAACGCTTTACAAGTTGACACTCTGTTCTACATAGCAAAAACACAAAAAATTGTCCAAGTGCAAAATTACCTCTCCTATCTGTAGGATGACTGTCCACCAGTCCATTAAGTGCAGTCCAAAACTTCAGCTTCAGTGGGTCTCCTTGGTGAGACTCCACCTTCCACTCCTTTGGGGCTGGCACAGGCCCTCTCATTTAGAAGTAATGAGTCCCTTTTTCAGCAGTCCGAATTGCAGTCCCAGTAGTTGACAGGACAATGAAAGGTCCTTCCCAATTTGGAGTTTGTTTTCCATCTCTCCAGGCCTTTATCAGCACCCACTGTCCTGCTTTTTACCGGTGTACTGCAAAGTCCAAGGGTGGCATTTTGCACACCCTTGGACTTTGGGTTCAAGAGTTGCAAGGCTGATGGTTGCATATATACTGCAAGTTTACATGGTGGGGATTGTCAATCATTTGTGGATGATGTTTGCTTCATTGCAAAATATCTGATACAGGTGAAGGAATTTGGAGAAAAAGTTTGAATTGAAAAATTTGGGTGAAATACAAAACTATCTTGGTGTAGAGATACAAAAAACTGAGAAAGGTGGTTACGTTCTCAGTCCAAGAAAGAAAATTGAACAGCTGTTGGAGAGATACAACATGAGGGATTGTAATTCTGCTCCAACACCTATAAGCACACATTTTCACAACAATTTGGGTGAGGACAAAAGTGAAGCCTGTGATCAAGAGATATATCAGTCAGCAGTAGGGAGCTTGTTATATCTGTCACAGTGATCCAGACTAGACATAGCTTGTGCAATAAGCATCTTAAGTCGCTTTACTGCTGCACCAACGCAGTTGCATTGGATGGGTGTAAAAAGAATTCTCAGGTATTTGAAGGGAACTGTGAATTTAGTTCTTCAAATACAGGTCTCTGAAGATTTAAAGTTAAAATGTTATGTTGACAGTGATTATGCCAATGATATGAAAACCAGAAAATCCAATTCTGGAATTGTGGTATTATTTGGAGGGGCTTTAATTGGATGGAAGTCCAGAAAACAAACTACTGTAGCCATTTCTACTGCAGAGGCAGAATTTATTGCTCTATCTCAGTGTTGGCAAACACCACATATGCATGCGCACTGGCCACCTGGTCTTCTGGTTTCTGGCATGCATGCACACACGAAGACCAGCTACCCTGTGCGCATTCATGTGCCAAAAACTGAAAGAGCAGCTCTTTAAACCAAATTAATAACAATGCATTTCTAACGTAGTGTCTTTGAAAATAACTATGTATCTTATTCTTCCCATACCATAAGAAAGCGTGCCAGCTTAATTGCAGATAATGTCCTTCTAAGGTTAATAATCTTGTATGTCTCAAGATGATTCATTCTTTCACCCAGGTGAGTACTGAGGCCTGATAATACAATTCCCAGTCTGGTAGCCCAAAGCCTCCTCTCTTTTTTTGGCATCCTGCAACATTTTAAAGTCTATTCTTGCTTTTTTCTCTAACCAAATGTATCTTGAAATTATTTTATTTAACTCTTCAAAATATTTTTTCTCCAGTTTTATTAGAATTGTTTGGAATAGATATAATAGTCTTGGTAAGATATTCATTTTTATAGTAGCTATTCTTCCTATTAAAGACAGTTGCAGGTCTTTCAGGTGTTGATGGAAAGAATTAATATACAGACACTATAAAAAATGAAGTACTTAGGAATACAACTAACAGCAAAATGTGCAACAATTAAAGAGGATAATTATATGAAACTGATGAGGCAAATCAAACTAGACTTGGAGAAATGGAAATGGATCTCAGGACTTCTCTCCAGAACATGGCTGTGAACTGAACTCCGCGGTCTGAAATGATCCTCTTGGGCAATCCGTGCAGGCGATAAATGTGTTTCACAAACATTTTCGCTAATTTCTTTGCAGACGGCAACCCTGAGCAAGCGATGAAGTGCACCTGCTTGGAAAACAAATCAATAACTGTCCAGATTACTCTGTTCCCACTGCTGTCTGGGAGTTCCACAATGAAGTCCATTGCAACCTCTTCCCATAGTCGGTTAGGGCTGGCCACTCGTTGTAGTAGTCCAGGGGACTTCTCCGGCAGTGGTTTCATCGTTGCGCACGTATCACAGCTTTTTACGTAATCTTCCACCTCTGTTTTCATCTTTGGCCACCAAAATTGATGCCTGGTGAGGTGGAGTGTTTTTAGGAATCCAAAGTGGCCTCTTAGTTCTGCCTCATGGCTTTGCTGTAGAACTTCCAGCCTCAACCCCGCTGGGACGTACAGTTTTGACTGCTTCCAGGCTAATCCATTTTCCATCGTTAGGATATCCTGGTTATTGTTGAGCCACTGGTCTGTTGGGAGCGCCAATTTCATAGCTGTCATCATCTTACCCTGGCTTCGGTTAGTGACTTGGGCTGTCTTTTGGTGGGAGGAAGAAATGATGGGGTGAACAACTTTTCCGTTCTTACTGTCATACTGTGGTTTTCTCAACAAAACATCCCCCAACAAGGGTTTTGGTACTTGTTGGATCCCTGGGGTTTTTGTCTCTGCTGCAGGTGCTGCAGGTTCTGGGCTCTTGGGTTCAATCGTCCCTGGGTGGCCCTTTTCCTCCACTGGTGGTAGCGGCCCAAATGCAATCATCAGTTTCCTACCACCGTCTTCCTACTGTATCGTAGGCTTCCACTTGTCAAGCCATGCAAGCCCCAAGATAATATATTCCGGCATCTCAGGAGCCACAATGAATCTGAGAAGCTCATAGTGGCAGCCCACTTGTAACTCTACCAGTTCAGTTACTAGCGTGGGTGGGGCTCCTCCAATTAGTGTTCCATCTACCTGCTCAACCTGAATGGGACAGGCTAGAGGTCTTGTGCGTATGCCCAGTTGCTTTACAATCAACATGCTGATTAAGCATCGAGTGCAACCGGTGTCCACAACTGCTTCAACTACCTCTTCCACTCCCATTTTGGGTACTTGGAGGTTGACTTGGAAGGCGAAGGGACGGATGGGTGCACTCACCATTGGGTCATCTTCCTCCTCCAAGGCCTCCCCATTGGTAGGACTCTTCGTCACCTTAGGTTGGGGATCCTCTTCCAGAGGTTGTTGGCCCTTTTCCTCCTCCGAGGCCTCCCCCTTGGTAGGACTTCTCATCACCTTAGGTTGGGGATCCTCTTCCAGAGGTTGTTGGCCCAGATGACTCTTTTCTGGTGGCATCTGGGGCCTTCTCTTTATTGCCGTGGCAGTTGGTGTACACGTTTGTGGCATTGGGGTTGGAGCCAAGCACTCTGACGCTCTGTGGCCAGGTTGACAGCAACGGTGGCATTTTATTGGCCCCCACGAGGGAAGGAACCTAGTTACATCTCTAAACTTAGGAACTGCCTCATCACATTGTTCCGCTATCCATCCTGCAGCTTTCCCCTTATTCATCCTTTCTTCCATTGTCGAGAACTCTTCTCTGCATGAAGGTGGGGTAAGAACCTGTTGGGGCATTGCAGGTGAGGCTGGACACTGTGGGGGGGGGGGGAATCAATCCCTGGATTGGCCACTGCCCAGTTATCTGCCATGGTGCCATCTGCTGAGGGAGGGCAGGTGCCCACTGGCATCCCTTCCATCCATGACCTGGGGTTAAGACCCATCCCGCGGTTGCCTGATTCACAGGTTGCAGTTCAACCAACGATGGCTGGCTAGGGGGGGTTATGTGCCAAGGCCCCCTCTGCTGGCTTGGAGGATTTTCCCATGTTGATGGCCAAGCAGGTGCCCAGTGGCATCTCTGCCTTCCATGACCTGGGAAGAAAGCCCAATTTGGTGGTGCTTGATTCACAAGCTGCAGCCCAATTTCCAGTGGCTGGCTAGTGAAAGATGCTGGCCAAATCCCTTCTTGCTGGCTGGCTTGAATTTCCCATTTTGATAGGGAATCTGTCTTCAACTCAGTTGCAGGGTAATGGGTCATTTCATTTATCGCTGTTTGGAAGGAGTAATTATCTCCACTCCAGTCCTCCAGTCCATTGCAGCTTTTACTAGTGAAGGGGAAGAAAGATTGACTCACTTTTGGCTGAAGAAGTTGGTCTGGGATTCCAAACATCTTGTTGCTTCCAGCCGTGTGCAGAATAAACCTTTCCAGCTCCTTTCGACAGCATTCTTCCAGATGCTATAATTCTTCAAATAGAGACTCCTTCGCATTTCGAGGCTTTGCAAAGAAGCTTGAAACATAAATTTTTCTGCACTTTGAAGTTTTGCAGATAAGCGTCTTGTCCAGCTCATTTTTCTTTGCTGATATTTTACGCTGACCGGGTGAGTCAGCGTTGGGAAATCAGCACCCCTCGCCAGCCCCCGTGTAGGGGTTTGCTGGTGATTTATTTTAATGGGAGATTTGGGATAATGTCAGTGTTCCAAATATCATGCAGAATTAAATCAGAGTCCAAGGCAGAGCTATCCTTAAAGTTCCAATTTAATAAGACAGACATGTTGGCACAAACTGTGGAATCCCAAAACTAAAAGCTTCCTGGGATTCCACCCAGTTGAAAGTTCATGATCTTATCCCCACACCCACAAATCCATCACATGGTCCAATCTTCTTCTGCCACGCTGGCATTTCCACCCATCTAGTTCCGTTCAGATGCAGAGGTGCAGAGACAAAGAATGACCTTGATTTCTAGAAAGGAATGACAACAACACATTCCACAATTCTACTCCTTACTATTCCCCCCTCCCAATTGCCCACTAATGAAACAGCATAGTAAAGAAAGAGAGAGAAAGTGTGGCAGGCCAAAGATTCTAAAAGGAATATAACTGCAGGCCTGACACAAACATCTATAAAAGAGGCATCATCAATAGTTTCTATAAAAAGAGGCACAACCCAGCATTTCTGTGATAGCAAGAAAAGTATCCCAAACTTCTCTAGGGAGAAAAGGCGAGTATTGGTGATAGGCGATTCAATTCTTAGGAGAACAGAAACTATAGTCTGCAAACTGCACATTCAGTCTAGGCAGGTTTGTTGTCTCATTGGAGCAAAACTAAAAGATGTAACTGAGAACCTTACTAAAATAATCAACCCCACAGATTACTGCCCCTTTCTTCTCCTACATGCAGGGACGAAAAACACAACAATGAATCTGAAAACAATAACTATAGATTATGAACAGCTAGGGAAAAAAGTTAAGGAAATAGGAGCACAAGTGATGTTTTCATCTATACTTCCAACAAAAATCTGACATCCAATGAGGGAGCAAAGGAGTTTAGAAATGAACCGCTGGCTTAAAAAATGGTGTTGTCAAGAGAACTTCAGTTTCCTACACCATGGTTTGCATTACCTACATGAAGGGCTCCTGGCAAGGGATGGAGTGAACCTCAGAAGAATAGGAAAGAATATATTCAGAAAACGACTGGCTCATCTTATCCGAAGGGCTTTAAACTAAAATTGAGAGGTGGGTGAGTGAACAATCCTCACAACCTTTAGGACCTAATACCAAGCATAAACCACTAGATAACCAATCAAATATGGCAGGGAGTAAAGAGAAAGAACAAAAACTCAGATGCAAAATAGGAGATGTAGGAAGCATGCCCCAAGGTCAGCAACAAAGAACTTAAATACCTATACACTAATGCTCAAAGTTTAGGGAATAGGGTGAACTTGCAATACTAGTACATGAGGGCAAATATGATATAGTTGCCATTACAGAAACCTGGTGGGATGAAACTCATGACTGGAATGTACTGATAAAAGGCTACAAACTATTCTAAAGAAACAGACCCAACAAAAGAGGAAGTGGAGTCGCATTATATGTTAGAGATCACTTCCTCTCTATAGAGATGCACACAGCAAAGGATGAAAGCCTTCTAGAATGCATATGGGTCAACATAAAAGGGGAAAAAAGAATGAAATTGCCATAGGTGTATACTACAGGCCATCCAACCAAGCAGAAGAAACAGATGAACTTTTTGCTAATCTGTTAACCATTGTATGTAGGAAACACACCACAATAGTAATGGGGGACTTTAACTATGCTGACATCAACTAGGAGACAAACTCTGCAACAAATGGCAGATTGAACAGATTTCTTACCCACCTAGCTGACAACTTCATCACCCAAAAGGTAGAGGAGGCAAGTAGAGAGACAGCTAGACATAATAGAATTCAATATAAAACAGACAAAAGCAACAGAACAAAATCAAACCAGTGTCTTAGACTTTAAAAGAGCTGATTTTAACAAACTCAGAGAGAGCATGGATGAAAACCTTAATTTTTACATTCCAAAATGTAAGAAAACCTACATTCCAAAGTTCTGTCAGACATGATTTCAGAACCATTGAAACATATTTTTCAAAGTTTTTTACGCATCGGGGAACTATCTGAGGACTGGAAAAGACCTGTTGTGGTTCCCATCTTTAAAAAAGGGGGAAAGACAGAGCCCGGAAATTACAGACCAATCAGCTTGACATCAATAACTGGGAAGATACTGGAAAAGATAATCAAGCAACAAATCTGTGAACACCTAGAAGCAAACATAGTTATAACGAATAGCCAACTGTTGTGGCCCAGCAGCGGCCGGTTGAGCTGTTGGTGGACTCAGACTATTATGGGACTGCTCTGGAGGATGAGGAAGACTCTGGAGGGTGTTTGGAGTCAGAGCAGGAACTAGAGAAGCCTTTTGGCCACCAGGTGGCATCTGAGTCAGGGAGCAGTGAGGAGGAACAGAGGGAGGTTGTCCCTGATGTGCGTAGGCGTTGAATTGATAAGAAAAAGGAACAGCTGTGGAGAAGACATCATAGAAGAAAGTAAGGACAGCTGGTTAAGGGTGTGGCCCCTCCCAAAGAGTTTATAAGTGGAGCAACGGGAGGGGAATCTTTGCAGTAAACAACAGTCCATATTCAAGCCGTTGCGAAAGCCTTCTGTAAGTTTTATCTTGTGTTTGTGAAGATAACTTTCTAGGCTCCCAGCCAAGGGGTGGCTTTATCTATGTAATTAGTCATGGCAGACAGCCAAGCCTGGGTCTGCATATTCATTGGAATCACAGGACAGAACACCAACATGGCTTCATCAAAAACAGATTTAGCCAAATCAATTTTATTTCATTCTTCAACAAAGTGACATAACATATTTAGGTTTCAGTAAAACATTTGATAAAGTAGACCACAACCTACTTCCTGGCATAGCAGCAGGCCTCCAGAGCTCCTGCCTTTGAAACAGCAAACGGGGACCAGGCAGCGCGAGGTGGTGCCACCCAACTGAAGTGGCAAGTGGAGGAGGAGGAGGTGGCAGCTGCCGCCAAGCAGGTGATCTGCGGGATGGGGTGGGGGACCGAAGAAAGTCCCTCAAGAAGTGGACACAGCTGATGCACAGCGGTGGTGGAGGCCTTTTGCTGTCACTCCCACCTGGCTCTGAAACAGTGGACTGACCCTCACCCACCAATCATCTGTGGCATGGCAGTCCGGCTTGGGAGGGGAGTGAAAGGGAAGAAGCGAGCAAACAGTCAGGTCATTGAACTGGCTGTGGGGGCCCTGAGGTGTGTGGGTGTGGGTTGCATGTGGCACCTCCCCCCCGCCACCTGCCTCACCTCACCTTGTGGTGGTGCCGCGCACCCTCCTGCCATGTTGCGGCTGTGAAAAGATGCAATATTCTAGGCTCAAAGTGTCCCACTCTAAGCAGCTAATTAAGCCATAACACCTGCAAAGGGTTCCTGAGCCTTTAAATGGTCTCTCAGTCTGGTTCAGTAGGAATCACAATCATGGGAAAGACTGCTGACCTGACAGTTGTGCAGAAAACCATCATTGACACCCTCCATAAGGAGGGAAAGCCTCAAACGGTAATTGCAAAAGAAGTTGGATGTTCCCAAAGTGCTGTATCAAAGCACATTAATAGAAAGTTATGTGGAAGGGAAAAGTGTGGAAGAAAAAGGTGCACAAGCAGAGGGGATGACCGCAGCCTGGAGAGGATTGTCAGGAAAAGGCCATTCAAAAGTGTTGGGGACTTTCACAAGGAGTGGACTGAGGCTGGAGTCAGTGCATCAAGAGCCACCACACACAGACGGATCCTGGACATGGGCTTCAAATGTCGTATTCCTCTTGTCAAGCTGCTTCTGAACAACAAACAACGTCAGAAGCGTCTTACCTGGGCTAAAGGAAACAGACCTGAGAGCAACTTTTGCATCTCATTTGGAAACCAAGGACCCAGAGTATGGAGGAAGAATGGAGAGGCACACACTGCAAGATGCTTGAAGTCCACTATGAAATTTCCACAGTCTGTGTTGATTTGGGGAGTCATGTCATCTGCTGGTGTTGGTCCACTGTACTTCATTAGGTCCAGGGTCAACGCAGCCATCTACCAGGAGTTTTTGGAGCACTTCAGGCTTCCTTCTGCAGACGAGCTTTATGGGGATGCTGACTTCATTTTCCAGCAGGACTTGGCACCTGCCCACATTGCCAAAAGCACCAAAACCTGGTTCAATGACCGTGGGATTACTGTGCCTGATTGGCCAGCAAACTCGCCTGACCTGAACCCCATAGAGAATCTATGGGGCATTGCCAAGAGAAAGATGAGAGACATGAGACCAAACAATGCAGAAGAGCTGAAGGCCGCTATTGAAGCATTCTGGTCTTCCATAACACCTCAGCAGTGCCACAGGCTGATAGCTTCCATGCCATGCCGCATTGAGGCAGTAATTGCTGCAAAAGGGGCCCAAACCAAGTACTGAGTACATATTTCAGGCACTCCTACAAAGACCAGGGGGTCAAACTATTTTCCAAAGTACCAAAAGACAAGACAAGAAACAATGGATGGAAACTAACCAAGGAGCTAAGCAACCTAGAATGAAGGAGAAAATTGCTAACAATGAGAACAATCAACCAATGGAATAGCTTGCCTTCAAAAGTTGTGGGTGCTCCATCACTGGAGTCTTTCAAAAAGAGACTGGACAACCATTTGTCTGAAATGGTATAGAGCAGGGGTGTCAAACTCAAGGATCGTGGCCAGATGTGGCCCACGAAGTGGTTAGTTCTGGCCTGCAGGGCCACCCTTGAAACAGTGAAGGACCGGCCTACGGTGCCTTGGACCGGCCCAGGCCAACCAGGCATCGATCTACAATCTGGTGGCAGCAATCCAGGCTGAAACATGGCCACCCTTACATCTGTGTGGCCATCCTGGAGCCGGCAGGGGGCTTGCCCTGCCCCACCCCCTGGACACACACATAGGAGGCCCATATTGGCCCACAGGCTGACTGCGTTCTGAGCACTTCCCTTTCACCCAGAATGCCAGCGCTTGCACTGGGCATGTGGCACAGGCGGCAGGGCAGTCTCTCACTGGCTCCAGGGCAGCCGTGTGGGTCGGATCTAAGGCCTGGGCACAGGAACCAATGCTGTCCATGGCCCAGGTGGGCTTCTCCCTCGCATGCGCCAGCCTTACTGTTTGAGGGCAGGAACCAGTGGTCGGTTGCAGGCAGTACGCCCTGGTACGGGCATACCGGAGCCTGCCTGGAGCACCGGATACCGTTCCAGTACGGTGCTCCGGAGGGCCCACCCACCCGCCCAAGCTCCTTACCGGTCTTTTAAGTCTTCGGCGCTTCCGTGCACATGCACGGCACATACAGCGCCTGCGAAATGCTCCGCTGAGCAGCTGGAGCGTCCTGGAGGCGTTAAGACGCATGTGCATGCTGCGCTTGTGCACATGCGCTGCGCGCATCCATGTGGACAACGCTGGGCCCATTCCAACTGTACCGGTTGGAATGGGATCCGGAACCCACCACTGGCAGGAACGAAACCTTCAACTGAACGAAGCCCTTGTACCCGCATCCAGCCCACTGGAGATTTCCTCCTGTTGTCCCGTGGAGCCCACCGACATTTGAGTTGGGAGGAGGAGCAGGAGAGCAGTGAGGCTTTGTGCCAGACGGCCAGCCAAGTGGGGAGTAGGTTGGGTGGGGCTGGCTGGCTGGGGAGTGGAGATCATGGTTGCTCAGGTGGCTCCTGCCACCACTGGCAGAAGCTTGGGTGCCAGCTGAATCTGAGGTGAAGAAATCAGGCGCAGCAGTGAGATTGCCCTCAAAGATCGCTTCATTTCCAAGCACCCCATTTGCACACAGGCAGGCTCCATGGGACAATGGGATCTAATTCATCCCCCAGCACGGCGAGCTCCTGTGGGCTGGATGCGGGTGTGAGGGCTTTCTTCAGTTGAAGGGTTCGTTCCTGCCCTCAAACAGTAAGGCTGGTGCATGCAAGCGATCAGTGCACCCGGGCTAGGGACAGTATTGCTCCTTTTGCTATGTTTGCTTCTGCCTCCTCCTCCTCTACCTGGTCCTGCTTCCTCTTCCTCCTGCTACCTCTTCTTCCTCCTCCTCCTCTTCTTCCTCACTTTTCTTCTCTCCTTCTCCCGGAACCCCAACTGGGCTCGTTCTTCCTTCGCACACCTCTCCAAGTTTTCAAGACAAGTACACAGCAGCCCAATTTGCAACCGGGGGCTCCCCCAAAGCCTCGTTGGATGGGGGACCCCCTCCAAGGTATGTGTGTGGGGGGGGATGTCTTTTTCTTGGAGTGCAAATAGGGGCAGGGAGAAGCTACCTTTCACCTTAAGCGCTGCATCTCCAAGGGAATCCCTCTCTCGTTTGCATCTTTTCCAAAACTGCTGGGCTACATTGCACTTCAAGTGGAATATTTTTCTTTTGTTTTGATGCTCGAGGATGTCTCATGTGTTTTCGTAACATCCTGCCTGCTTTTTGTGGTTTGGTTTGGTGTGTGTGTGCTTAAAGGGTTTTCACTGCTTGGTCCAAGCCTTTGCAAGCTGAGGTGGCTGCATGCTTTGGGTGTCAACTCGCAAAGCATCCCTGGCCTGCACTCAAGTTGCCATGGGCAAGGAGGAGTGGAAAATGAACTTTGCAGCTGCAGCAAGGGGGCACTTCAGTCAAAACAAAAGCACATTCCAGCCACCTCTCTGTCAAGGCCATCTCTGCGGTTACCCACAGTGGCTGGAGGGGAGTGACAACCGCAAAATTGCTTTGTTGGAGAATGTGACTGATGACACACCTTGTGGGGAGGGGGGAACAGGATCAGAGCCAGGATGTAAATTAAGTGTGGCTAGAGTTGGATTCACTTGGAACGTGCCAACATTAAGCTCCTAATAAATAACTGGATTTCTTTTGAAATGTGCTCCAACCCGGTTTGGAATGGGGGAGGGGGAGGGAAGAAACTACCTTTCCCCTCTTAAGTGCTGTGTCTCCAAGAGAATCTCTCTCATTTGCACCTGTTGGAAGAAATGTCCTTCTGGGTTCAGTTCCAAGTGGGGAAAAAGACACTGGATGCATGGAAGTTGCTTGGAAAGAAGGTTTATTGATGAACAGGATCACATGGTTTGAGATGCTGGGCAAAAAAGGGAAGAGATGCTGAGAGTGCCTGGGTTTTATGCCCTCTCTGGGCTTTTGAATTTGAGCTTGTATTCTAATTGGTTGTCAGACTCCCATGGGGCCATGCAGGGGTAACTTTGTAGGTTGTAGGTGTGCAAGAACTGCAGCACCTAACTAACTATAAGGGCAACACGAGGAACATGGTCAACACTGATGCCTCATTGGTGGAGGAGTTGAACACCTTCTTCACCTGCTAAGAGGTGAAAAGACCAGATCCCATAGCCGCTGCCCTCTGGCCTTCTGATTCCCAGACACTCGCTCTCTATGAACACCAAGTGAGAACTGTATTGAAGGCTGTGAATCCTAGTAAAGCTGCAGGTCCAGAGGTGGTGCTTGGGATAGTGGTAAAGAATTGTGCCGATCAATTAGCAGGGGTCCTGACAAGGATCTTCAACACCTCCCTGCAAACGGCTTGTGTTCCATCATGCTTGAAAGCAGCCACTATTGTCCCAGTCCCAAAGAAAACAGCAATTAACTGCCTAAATGACTACAGACCTGTCACATTAACGTCTGTAGTGATGAAATGCTTCGAGAGATTGGTTCTCCAACACCTTAGGACATGCCTCCCACCGGACTTTGACAAACATCAGTTTTCCTACAGGGGAAATAGGTCAACAGACGACGCCATACCTACTGCTTTACATTCTGTAACGAGCCATCTGGAGAAACCCGGGAACTATGTCAGGATGCTTTTCATAGACTATAGCTCGGCCTTCAATACCATTCTGCCGACCATACTTATTGAAAAGCTGACTGACTTGGATTTTCCCTCTTCCATCTGCGACTGGATCAAAGACTTTCTGAGTGATCGGCCACAAACAGTGAGGGTCAAGTCTGTCATATCCACCTCCCTGAAGCTTAACACTGGCTCCCCACAGGGCTGTATGCTCAGTCCCTACCTGTACTCACTGTACACACGATTGTGTGTTGTCTGACCCATCCACTGTGATCATTAAGTTCACACTGGTGCAATAGGACTGGGTGTTTATTAATATGATTTATTGGGTTAGGAATTTTCTGTTTTCACTGTGACTTGTATTGTGTTGGGGGGGATGTGCTCTGAGGGAGCTCAACCAATCTCAATGTATATATGTTGTGCACTGACAAATAAATAATTCTAATTCTAATTGTGTATTGAGTCCCAAGTTTGGTTGAGCCTTTCTGGGTGATGTAATCTTCCCAGGTGCCATATGGTGAGTTCTGTTGCTAGATGGAGGCCATGTCTTTTGTGTTGTAGATAAGCTGGCCCAGACCTTAATGGCCCATTAACAAAGGTGGGGTGTGTGTGTGAGTTTTTGCCTCCCTTTTAGGGGAAATATTCTGCCCTTTTAATATTTCCTAAAATATTTCATTTTTCCAGGAGGGGGTGGGTGTTAACTTCCTACACACCTTTTTCAAGACTGCTCAGCTTTTGCAGTGCCAAGTTGCTTTGGTCTCTCTCTCTCTCTGGAGAAGAAGAGAAGGGAGGACTGAGATGCTGAGTCCCTAGTTTTATGCCCTCTCTGGCCTTTGATCTTGAGCTTGTATACTGATTGGTTGTCAGACTCCCATGGGGCCATGCAGGGCAACTCTCTAGGCTGCGTTTTGAATCCAGGTTTGGTTGAGTTCTCAGATGCCATGTTGTGAGTTGGGTAAAGGGCCAATATTACCATGCCTTAATCCCATCCCTCTGGAGCTGAAGGGGAGAACTCTTTATTATGTAAAGGGAAATAGTACTCACAGGCACCTGCAAAAAACAATTCGTGCCCTTGGCTCTTTATCAGTTTGTAATTACAAACCCTTCAGCTACAAAGTCAGTGAAAACAAAGAGAAAATTTTTTAGAGATACATTGTTTCAAAAACTCCAGCTTCCGACTTCTGAGTGGCAATGTTGCTACTTTTCACTTTCACTATATCAGGCTTAAATGGAATGAAGTTCTTTAATAAAATTTAATAACAACTAATAGGAAGAATTGTTAAAAACAAAAAGGAAGGTTTTAGTCCAGAAATAAAAAAATAAAGTAACAAAGAGCAGAAGAAAAAAAAAGGTTGATCCGTTCACTTAAAGAGAAGAAACAAAAAATGTTACAAGCACTTCAATCCACAAAATATGGTTACAAAGAAAAAAAGCTTTCCAATGCAATCCAGTATTAATTAATTCTTGCTTGAGGATCTAATTTGGCTTTTTTTTTTTTTTTTTTTTTTTAAAGGTTTCTTTGGGCAGTCTTTCCCAAAATAGAAAAAAAAAATTCACCAGATGGACTCACTTTCTCTTTTCACTTCCTTCCTTCCGGAGCCATCAGGAAGGCTTTGTCTGCCTGGTCACTGTCTCTACGGGACAGTTTAGGTCCAGCTGGACCATCCTGTCACGATGTTAAAAAGTTTGCTAGGCCTGAATTGCCTAAACTGACATTCAAGAGTTAAACTAAGAAAGCTTTATTGCGCAGGTCATAAAACAAAAAAGTTCTTATCTGAAAGTGATTTATTGCGCATGCGGTTACACATTCCAGAATTCTTTTTTCTTCTTTGTTCGGCTGCCAACTTGGCAACCGAAGCTTTCATTATCAAAATGTAACCAATTAGTTATTTCTGTTTCATTTACTTTTATTATTTTATTATTAAAGTTTGTTTATTAATTAGAATACTTCTTAAAGACTTTTATTTTTCTTAATATCTCAAAAGATATGCGGAAGGGAATCAGCCACGGTCCATTGATCTCAGATATCAGGCGTTTTTTCCCCTGACAACTTGGTAGCAGAGGATGGTTGACAACTTGGCAGGTGAAATGGCTACAATTTATGGCTGTATTTTCCCTTCATGCTATCTAAAGATAACCGACTAAGCCCAATTAGCAATGTCGGAGAAAAAGAAAAAAAAGAAAAAAAAAGATGGGGCGAGCACAGATGGATCAGCTTCCTCTGACAAGGAGGCTCCCTCGGACACAGAGAAGCAAGAACCTTCAAACGTATTCCAGGAGCAACAAAGTGCCGAGCCAGATGTGGGGGAAGGAGCTACAGGACGTGACATCCACGAAACGAGGTCAGTGGTTCCTCCTTCTAAAATATCTCCAGGAGATTATGAATTTTTGGGGGCCAAGCCAAAACTTCCCACTCTGCCAGAGCCACTCCATTCCCAGACCCTCGCAGATTATCAAACAATTGATGAATGGCCGGCTAAAAAAAAATCCTCCCACGCAGAAAGCAAAGTCTATGAAATCTCCCCAGATGATGAGCAAGAAATGCAAAGCTATTTTGATCAAATAGAACGTTTCGAAAAATATGCTAGGGACGTGAGAGAGTGCTTTAACGAAATAAAGCGAAGTAGGAGGAGCTCCCCCACTCCCAAAATGTCTGAGGACGCCATCTTGTCTTCAAAACAACAGCCTAAGACACACCCCACAGAGTTCATTGGTCAATTAGAACAAAGAGACATGTACACATCACCGAGGTCACGTGGTCCCTTTGAGTCAACTGAACTTCCGCAGAAAGGTGAGGCAGCCAAAAAGTGAAACTGCACTGCCATCTGCTGGCGGAGAAAAATTATTACAGCAAAAGATGAAGCAGTTGGACCAGATTTTTAGAGATCTGTCTATGAGTTTTACAGAAGCCCAAACTTTGCCTCCAAAGGTTAAGTCTTCAACACCTCCTGGCGGTGTCGAATCCTCCCTAGATGGAAAAAGGCAAAGCCAAAGGCGAATTCGAGGAAGCCAATTTGATGTTGCCACGCAAAGGCCAATGATGCAACCCCAGCATCCCCTGGTTCAACAACCAGATTTGCAACCAGAGGAACAAATTGTTCCTCAGCAGGTATTCACAGTCACCCCCTTGACTGGTGAGTCCAAATTAAAGGAGTCAGGAGAGAATTATAAAGCCTGGGTCAGTGAAATTGCACTCTTGCTTCGAAGAGAAGGCACACATTCCATGGTTTTTAATCCTCCCCCTCAGCCCTGGACGCCTGCAATAAGAGACCTCGAAAACAGAGCAATCATGACTTTACTCATGTCAATGGAAATTGAGATCCAAGGTATCTTTCCACCTGATGCAACTGCCCAAGAAATATGGGCTATTTTGGAAGATTGCTACAGGCCCGTTTCAATTGAATCTTCATGTTTGCTCATGTCTGAGTTCCATGGTTCGAAGTTGAAACCTGGTGAACGAATTGGTGGACATTTGACCAAACTGAAAAGAATGAGAAGTGAATTGAGACAAAATGGCCATGTAATCGATGATATCCAAATGATTAGCATCATCATTAACTCATTGAATTATGAATGGAAAGATGCTGTTGCAAAGATTAACTACGTGCCTATTGCTCAACGCACAGTTAACCACGTTTGCAGACTTTTAGTGGAAGATGAAGCTATCAGGTTAGCTACACCACATCTGCAACGGCCCCCAGCATCAAAGGCTCCAGCCAGACGTCCCTTCCGAGGAAGAGGCTACGCTCCAAGGATGCCAAAATGCTACACCTGCAACTGTGTGGGACATGACACCCGGGATTGTCCCCAACGAGTTCCAGCTCCCGTCACGTACCAGCCCAGAGGAACAGATTCCAGAGGCAGAGGTAGAGGCGGAAGACAAGGTCGTCGTGGTCCAAGGCGTGATTCACAAGCTCCACTTGTGACACTGGCCATAACAAACGTTCCACAACCTGATCCAAAGTTCGACAGACGTCTTTTGTGGACTTTAGATAGTGGAGCAGCTGTGCACGTTACCCACAGAAGGGAACTTTTCACAGAGATGGGCGAACCAGAGCCCGAGTATCGAGAACTGTATTCCTTCACCAACCACACTTGCAAGGTCATGGGAAAAGGAACTGTTTACATTGAAGAGCTCGATACACACATCCCTGATGTTTATTACATACCTTCAGCAACCAGTAATTTGCTTAGTCAAAGTCACTTGTCTAGAGATTTAAAGTTCCAGGTTCACCACCTCGAAAAAGCAAGTTACTTAGTTAAAGATGGTGATATTGTTGCTGAAACCATGCTGATTGGTGGTGTTTATTACTTAAAGCCAAAGCCTAAAGGGCAAGCACAGGCAAGTATGCAAACTCCAAAAAGGCACAACGTAAACCCAGAGAGAGTTGTCCCAGAGAGAGAAAATGTTACTGTGCCAAAGGCTCCTAAAGCCAACAAACAGAGAAAACAGAAACAGGTTGCTCAAAGCAAGCCTGAGGGTCCTCATGAAACTGTTAATGTTGAGAATTCACTAACTGGTAAACCTTTGCATTCCAGGTGTATTCACAAGTGGCACAGAAGATTGGGGCATGCCAGTTTCCGTGTTCTCAGAAAGATGCCGGAGTTCGCAAAAGGTTTGGATCTAAAGGGGTGTAAGGTGTTTTTGGATTGTGCCGTTTGCAAAAAGGCTAAATCTAAGGCGGCTCCAATTCCAAAACACGCTACACGCCAGTCAACACGCATTTTTGATTTGGTACACACTGACATAGTGGGTCCTTTCCCACCAACACTTGGTGGCAGAAAGTATTTTTTAACAATTGTAGATAATCATTCTAGATATGGATTTGTATATCCTATGAGACAGAAATCTGAGACCTTTCAGATCTTTAAAGACTTTGCAGCGTTTGTTTCTACACAATACCAAGTTCGCATCGCCAGAATCCAGAGTGACCGTGGTGCAGAATTCATGTCTCAGCGTTTCCAGGACTGGATGCGTAAGAATGGAATTCTTCATCAGACATCTGCTCCATATACACCGGCTCATAATGGAGTCGTAGAAAGAAGACAAGGGGTTCTACAAACCATGATGCATTGTCTTCTAGAAGATGCCAATCTCAGTAACACATACTGGGGTGAAGCAATCAAATATGCAAATTACATTGTCAACCGTACTTGGAGCAGTGTAATCAATCAAACTCCTTTCTACATGCTGTATGGCTACAAGCCTGATCTCAAGAACCTCCACATTTTTGGTTCATATGCTATGGTGAACACTCCCTTAAGTCAAAGAAGAAAGGGAGGTACAGTAGCAAAGAGACTGAGATTTATGGGTATTGATGATAATTCAAAATGGTTCAAATTCATCGATACTAAACATGTGATTGTCATTTCACAATCTGCTAATTTTGAGGAAGACATTGACTGGTCCAGGATTCATTCCAATGATCCTGAAGTTTATTTTCCTAGAGATGGTGTTCCAGATGCCACGCAGCCTGATGACAATTCGCAGGCAGATATTCCTTCTACCAGTTCTTCACAACCTGATGTTCCGTCTTCGCAAGCCGCGGATGCTGATGCTAGCGACGAACGTGAGGACGAGGATGATGATGATGATGAAGAAGAAGACTGGACTGATGTTCCTAGATGCTCCAAGAGGGCCACAAAAGGAATCCCTCCACAACGTTATTCATGGCAACTGACAAAGTCACCATTACCTTTGATTTGCAATGTTACTCTTCCTCCAGAGACATTCACACAAATCAAACAGCTTCCTGATTCAGAACAAGACAAGTGGTATGATGCAATGCAGGATGAAATGGACAGTTTAAAGAAACTCAATGTATTCACACCTGCAAAACCTCCAGCAAACAAGAAAGTCATTGGCACCCGATGGGTCTACAGAATCAAGAAGAAACCAAATGGTGAGTCTTTATACAAAGCCAGACTTGTAGCTCAGGGTTTCGCTCAACGTTATCCTGAGGACTACACAAACACTTACTCACCAACAGTCAGAACTGAAAGTGTAAAAATTGCTTTAACCACTGCAACTATTCTTGGTTTAGAAGTTTTTCAATTTGATGTGGACACAGCTTATCTACATGCAGACCTAGATGAAGAGATCTACGTGAGAAGCCCTCCAGGATTCCGAAAGCAAGAAGGGGATACCTGGTTCCTGAACAAAAGTCTTTATGGTCTGAAACAGTCAGGTTTAATGTGGTATTTATGTCTTACTGACAAACTAAATTCAATGGGCTTTATTAAGTCCGAAACTGATGAATGCGTGTTCACAAAAAGATCTAACAATGCATATGAGATAATTCTTGTTTATGTTGATGATATTGTTTATATTGGTCCAAATAAGAAAATGAGTGAGATTTTTGCCAAAAGTTTGCAGAGATACTTCACACTGAAATCTTTAGGACACATTAGCACTTATTTAGGTGTTCAAATTGAAAAGACACAGAAGGGGTTTAGTCTTTCACAAGAAGAGAAAATTGACCACATTCTACATCATTGCAACATGAAAGATGCTAGCACAACAAAGACACCCATGCAAACAGATTTTCACAACTGAACACATGAACCAAGTCCTGAGTTCGAGGATCAAACACTTTATCGTTCAGTCATTGGTTCACTATTATACATTAGTAGTTGGACCAGACCTGACATCGCACTTAGTGTTAATCTTTTATCACGACACGTAGGTAAGGCAACACAATTTCATTGGTCATGCATTAAGAAGTTATTGAAATACCTGAAACACACTAAACACATGAAGTTATTGCTAGAACCAACACACACTGATCAACCAAAGTTGATTTGTTTTGCTGATTCCGACTGGGCGAGCGACAAGAAGTCACGCAAAAGCACTTCTGGTTACATGATGTTCCTAAATGGTTGTCCTGTTTACTGGCAAGTGAGAAAACAGAGTTTTGTTTCATGTTCATCTACTGAAGCTGAATGTGCTTGTGTTTCAGATGCTTGTAATTCTCTAACGTGGTTTGATGCTTTGATCACAGATATCTGGACACGTCCGATTAGACCAATCACCGTGATGGAAGATAATGTATCTGTTGTTTATATTTCTGAGTCACATTTTACAGGTTCTAGGTCCAGACACATTGACATTCGTTATCAAAACACAAAGCAATTAGTTAAGCAAGGTTTTGTTAAATTGCAATATGTTTCTACACATGATCAGATCACAGACATGCTTAACAAACCACTCGCCGCAAATCAACACGAGTATCTGCGAAAGAAGATGTGCCTTAATTGATGATTTGATGACGTCAGCCCAGACTAGCAAAAGAAGGGGTGTCACGATGTTAAAAAGTTTGCTAGGCCTGAACTGCCTAAACTGACATTCAAGAGTTAAACTAAGAAAGCTTTATTGCGCAGGTCATAAAACAAAAAAGTTCTTATCTGAAAGTGATTTATTGCGCATGCGGTTACACATTCCAGAATTCTTTTTTCTTCTTTGTTTGGCTGCCAACTTGGCAACCGAAGCTTTCATTATCAAAATGTAACCAATTAGTTATTTCTGTTTCATTTACTTTTATTATTTTATTATTAAAGTTTGTTTATTAATTAGAATACTTCTTAAAGACTTTTATTTTTCTTAATATCTCAAAAGATATGCGGAAGGGAATCAGCCACGGTCCATTGATCTCAGATATCAGGCGTTTTTTCCCCTGACACGTCCAGCGGCAAAAGTGTCAATGGCGGTCTCGGAGTGTCGAGACCGCACGTTGTGTCATCGCGACGTGGCTCCTCCTTCCGAAGCACGCATTCTTATGCATTCTCAAAAGCGGCAGAACACGGAAACACTTGACTCATTTCTTATTGGTTACCTTGAGGAAAAAGCCTTATAAGTAGATAGGGCCGTGATGGCGAACCTATGGCACGCGTGCCACAAGTGCGCGCGCTGGCCAGCTGAGTTCACCTTTTTAAAAGCTATTTTTCGTCTTCCCCAGGCTCCAGAGGCTTTATCGGAGCCTGGGAAGGGCGAAAAGAGCCTCCCCCGCCCCCCCGGAAGTTTCAGGGAGCATCCCTGAAGCCTTCGGAACGCTTAAAACCACCCTCCCAGCAAACCGGAAGTGACTTCCGGGTTGCTCGGAGCGTCATTTTAAGCGTTCCGAAGGCTTCAGGGACCGTCTGGACGGCGGAGGGAGGGGGGACTCTATGGCCTTCCTGCCATGCGTCCCGCACAGGAATCCGTCCCCTCGGGGCTTTGCGCGGGCGTCGCAAGGATTAAGCCGAAAGGGGGGGGGACGGGGAATGCGAAGGGGGCTTTGTTGTCCTCCTTCTCCTTCTCCTCCTTTCCCCCTCCTGCTCGAACGCGGCGCCAGGGCCCGGCAGGCAGCAAACGAATCGGAGCCTGCCGACTGGAGGAAGAGGGTGAGAGGCGGGTCCTGTGAACGGCGGCAGCAGCGGCGGCAATAGTTGCAACTCGGCGGCGGGCCGCCCCGGCTGGGTAACAAAGGAGGGGAAAGGCGGCAGGCAGCTGAGTTGCGACTATTGAGCATGGCGCGGCGCCGCCTGAGGCCGGGATCGAGGCGGCTGCACGGCCTGCCTGGCGTGGCGTGGCTAGAGGAGGAGGAGGAGGAAGCGAGGGCGGCGCGGCCGAGGCCTGACGGCCGCGCAGCCGCCTCAATCTCTTGCGCCGCTCCGCCCAGCCTCTGCGCGCTCGCCAGGGCCCGGCCTTCACATTGCTGCCGCCGCCGCCGCCGCTGCCAGGACGGGCTCGGCCGAAGGGAAGTCCGTCAGGTCTCAGCTGTGCCCGCCGTGGCGGCGGTGGCAGCGATGTGAAGGCTGGGCCCTGGCGAGCGTGCAGAGGCTGGGCGGAGCGGTGCAAGGACGCCGGGCCCAAGGCGCCGCGCGGCGGAGGCGATCCGCGCACGGGCAATGGAGACGCATGTCTCGTGCCTGTTCAGGGACCGTCCCGAGGCTTCCCTGAAGCCTTCAGAACTCTTAAAACGACCATCCGAGCAACCCGGAAGTCACTTCCGGGTTGCTCGGAGGGTGGTTTTAAGTGTTCCGAAGGCTTCAGGGAAGGCTCCGGACGTTCCCTGAAGCCTCCGGAGGGCCTCCGGGGGCCGGGGGAGGCTCTTTTCGCCCTCCCCAGGCTCCTATAAAGCCTCTGGAGCCTGGGGAGGGCGAAAAAAGCATGCAAAAATGGGCGCATTGTGCGCGCATGCGCACTGGGGGGCGCGTTGCATTATGGGTGTGGCATGCCCGCACACAACCCCCCCGCGCTCCCCCCATTTATGGCACGCGAGCCAAAAAAGGTTCGCCATCGCTGAGATAGGGTCTTACTTCTCCTTTTGTCTTGGGCCATAGGTACTGACTACGTGTCTCTATGTGAACTTTAGCTGAACCTTGTGGTTTTGGGCTTTTGACATAAGGTCATTTATTGGAACTTTTACTGGACGTCTGTGGTTGAAGTCTGATGACATTTTCCTGCCTTCTTTCAAGCAAGCTTTTTATCTGTCCCTTTTGCCATACCTTATTCTTATATTTTAATTCACATTTTATCCTGCTTTATCCCCCCCTTCTAGACTCTATTAATAGCCATAATTGAGTCTAGCCTATTACAGAGTTTTTGATTAACAATACAAGCATACAGAATACACATCAGCAGAAAAGAAACAAGTAATACACATAGAATAATTCTTAGGGCTTATCTTCTGGAGGTACTTTCTCCATGCCACTGTGTTTATTTTGGTTTGCTAGCTGTGCTGAAGATTTACTGCGCAGGTCACAGTTCTTATCTGACAATGATTTACTGTGCATGCACTTTCACATTCCTCCTCAACTTTCTCTTCTGATCTTCTGTTCGCCTGCTGAAGGAGGCAGGCACCTAGCTCTTGCCAAGATGTAATTAATTCAGTTAGCAAGTTTGTATTTTTACTTTCTTTTATATTAAAAATGTTTTTTTTAATGAGATCTTGCTTTGGGTTTATTTTTGCTTATTCAGAAGTATACTGCCAGGGAAAGCCACGATCCATCATAATTAATTACAAAGGTTTAAATTATATCCTTAACATGGTAGCAGAGGATGGTTGTCTAATTTATGGCTTTTCCTTGCTTTGTTATTTTTTGAAGATAAGCGCTCTAGGCTAATTAGACAGGATGATTTATACCGACTGAGGAACGATTAAATCATTTTCCAACATGCTGAAGAAAAAAAAGAAACCGAAAGATTTCTCTTCAAGGCATTCAGATATTTTCACCCTCTCCGAAGAAGAGAAGGAAAGTATTTTACAAAGATTTACAACCCTCGAAGCCCCGCTTGCTCCAGCAACCGGACTGGATGAAGACCCTACTGTGGGAGAAAGATCTCAACAAGATGGGACTGCTCCAGGAGATAACAATCCACGACCGAGGTCAGTAGAGTATCTTCCTAATTATGCATGCTCCCAAATGATTAGAGACTTTGAAACACTTCCTCCTGATACGTTCACACAAATCAAGCAGCTTCTTGATTCAGAGCAACAGAAATGGTATGAGGCAATGCAGGATGAGATGGACAGTTTAAAGAAACTTAATGTATTTACACCTGCAAAACATCCAGCAAACAAAGAAGTCATTTGCACTCGATGGGTCTACAGAATCAAAAAGAAACCAAATGGTGAGTCATTGTACAAGGCCAGACTTGTAGCTCAGGGTTTCGCTCAACGTTATCCTGAGGACTACACAAAAACCTACTCACCGACAGTCAGAACTGAGAGTGTAAACGTTGCTTTAGCCACTGCAACTATTCTTGGTTTAGAATTTTTCCAGTTTGATGTGGACACGGCTTATCTACATGCTGACCTAGATGAAGAGATCTACGTGAGAGGTCCTCCAGGATTCCGACAGCAAGAAGGGGATACCTGGTTCCTAAACAAAAGTCTTTATGGTCTGAAACAGGTTTAATGTGGTACTTATGTCTTACTGATAAACTAAATTCAATGGGCTTTATTAAGTCTGAAACTGATGAGTGCGTGTTCACAAAAAGATCTAACAATGCATATGAGATAATTCTTGTTTATGTTGATGATATTGTTTATATTGGTCCAAATAAGAAAATGAGTGAGATTTTTGCTAAAGCTTTGCAGAGATACTTCACATTGAAATCTTTAGGTTATATTGGTACTTACTTAGGTGTTCAGATTGACAAAATACAGAAGGGGTTTGGTATTTCACAAGAGGAGAAAATTGACCATATTTTGCATCATTGTAACATGAAGGATGCTAACACAACAAAGACACCCATGTAAACAGATTTTCACAACTTGACACATGAATCAAGTCCTGAGTTCGAGGATCAAACACTTTATCGTTCAGTTATTGGGTCACTGTTGTACATTAGTAGTTGGACCAGACCCGACATTGCACTTAGTGTTAATCTCTTATCACGACACGTAGGTAAGGCAAAACAATTTCATTGGACATGCGTTAAGAAGTTATTGAAATACCTGAAACACACTAAACACATGAAGTTATTGCTAGAACCAACACATACTGATTATGCAGAATTATGTTGTTATGCAGATTCTGATTGGGCAAGTAATAAGAAATCACGCAAAAGTACTTCAGGTTACATGATGTTCCTGAATGGATGTCCTGTTTACTGGCAAGTGAGAAACAGAATTTTGTTTCTTGTTCATCTACTGAAGCTGAATATGCTTGTGTTTAAGATGTATGTAATTCTCTAACATGGTTTGATGCTTTGATCACAGATATCTGGACACGTCCGATTCGACCAATCACCGTGATGGAAGACAATGAATCGGTGGTTTATATTTGTGAGTCACATTTTACAGGTTCTAGGTCCAGACACATTGACATTCGTTATCAAAACACAAAGCAATTAGTTAAGCAAGGTTTTGTTAAATTGCAATATGTATCCACACATGATCAAATTGCTGACATGCTCAACAAACCGCTTTCAGCAGCTCAACACGAGTATCTTCGAAATATGTGCCTTATTTGAAGTCATTCACCCAACTAGCAAAAGAAGGGGTGTCACTGCATTTATTTTGGTTTGCTAGCTATGCTGATGATTTACTGCGCAGGTCACAGTTCTTATCTGACAATGATTTACTGCACATGCACTTTCACATTCCTCCTCAACTTTCTCTTCTGATCTTCTGTTCGCCTGCCGAAGGATGCAGGCACATAGCTCTTGCCAAGATGTAATTAATTCAGTAGTTGTTATTATTATTATTATTATTATTATTATTATTATTATTATTATTATTATTATTATTATTATTTTAAATTTATAGACCGCCCCCTCTCCCCGAAGGGACTCGGGGCGGTGTACAGACACCACATTAAAGCCTAATATAAATGGATACACTTAAAAACCAATTAAACAATAAGGCTGTACAGGGTAATAAAAGTTAAAAATCAGCTTAAAACAACCCCAAAAATTTAAAAGTACAGAATTGAGGGACTAGATTGGGATTAGGCCAGGCCCGCTAAACTGGTGGGTCTTGAGCATCTTACGGAAGGAGCGGAGATCAGTGGTTGTTCTGATGTCACGGGGGAGGTCATTCCAGAGGGTCGGGCCCATCACAGAGAAGGCCCTACTCCTGGGCGTCTCCCGCTGGCACTGCCTCGTGGACGGTACCCGGAGGAGCCCCTCCCTGTGAGAGCGGATCGGCCGAAGGGATGTATGGGGCAGGATACGATCCCGTAAGTACCTCGGTCCTGTGCCATGGAGCGCTATAAAGATGATGACCAATACCTTGAAACGCATCCGAAAAGCCACAGGTAGCCAGTGCAGACCGCGCAGGAGAGGTGTTACGTGGGAGTACCTAGAGACTCCCGCAACAACCCGCGCGGCCGCATTCTGAACCAGCTGCAGCCTTCGAGTGCATCTCAGGGGGAGCCCCATGTAGAGAGCATTACAGTAGTCCAGCCGAGACGTCACAAGTGCATGGGTGACTGTGCGGAGGGCATCCCGGTCCAATAGGGGACGCAATTGGCGCACCAGGCGAACCTGGTGAAACGCCCCCCTTGCCACGGCCGTCACATGGTCGTCCATTGACAGCCGGGTATCTAGGAGGACGCCCAAATTGCGAACCCAATCCATGGGGGCCAGCTGTTCGCCCCCAATGGCCAGTGATGGACGCAGCTGGTTGAACCGGGGTGCCGGTAGCCACAGCCACTCCGTCTTGGACGGGTTGAGCCTGAGTCTGTTACCTCCCATCCAGATCCACACGGCTTCTAGACACCGGGACATCACTTCGACGGCATCGTTGGGGTGGTTCGGGGTAGAAATGTACAGCTGAGTGTCGTCAGCGTACAGGTGGTAGTCCACCCCGAATCCACGGATGATCTCGCCCAGCGGCCTCATATATATGTTGAACAGGAGAGGTGAGAGGACCGACCCCTGAGGCACCCCGCAAGTGAGCGGCCTCAGGGTCGACCTCTGCCCCCCTGTCAACACACATTGCGCTCAGACAGAGAGGTAGGAGGAGAACCACCGCAAAACGGTGCCCCTCACCCCCAGCCCCTCCAGCCGATGCAATAGGATACCATGGTCGATGGTATCGAAAGCCGCCGAGAGGTCTAATAGGACCAGGATGGAGGAGCAGCCCCCATCTCTGGCCCTCCAGAGATCATCCACCAACGCGACCAAAGCCGTCTCCGTGCTATGGCCGGGCCGGAAACCGGACTGGCACGGGTCTAGATAATCCATTTCTTCCAAGTGGCGTGGGAACTGTTGTGCCACCACACTCTCTACAACCTTCGCCAAAAAGCAAAGGTTGGAGATGGGACGATAATTAGACAATATAGCTGGGTCCAGGGAAGGCTTCTTGAGTAGGGGCCTCACCACCGCCTCTTTTAAGACAGCCGGCAAGAACCCCTCTCTAATAGAAGCGTTGACTAGTTCCTGGAGCCAGCCTCATGTAACCTCCCAGGATGCCAGTATAAGCCAGGAGGGACACGGGTCCAGTAAACATGTGGTGGCTCGCAGTCGCCCACGCAACCTGTCCATATCATCGGAAGTAACAGAGTTAGCAAGTTTGTATTTTTACTTTCTTTTATATTGAAAATGTTTTTTATGAGATCTTGCTTTGGGTTTATTTTTGCTTATTTGGAAGTATACTGCCAGGGAAAGCCATGATCCATCATCATTAATTACAAAGGTTTAAATTATATCCTTAACACTCCACTCCTAAGAGTGCAAGTTGAACATACGAGCCAGTATCTGAAATTTCATCTTCCTCGTCGGGATGTGGGACAATCCTATGGTTAATAAGGTTTTCCATCAGCATTAACTCCCTTTCAACCCATATTTCCTTTACGGACCTCATAACGAGTTGCTTAAGTAGGGGTATTATGCAAGGAAGAAAGGCTAGGCTTGCGATCCTACATAGCAGAAGAAACAGCATTTGTTTAATCCAACCTGATCATGGTAGCCAAGAAAACCATGCATCTGTCCCTTGCAGTCTTTGACCAATTGAGGAAGCCTGGTCCCACAGTTCTTTGACCACCCCACGGACTGCTCCTGATCTATTCATATAGAAACAGCAATATTCTCCCAGGAATACACATAGCCCACCTTTTTCAACAGTTAAGAGATCTATGGCATGCCAGTTTTGTAAAACTACTGCTGCCAAGGAATCTATTTGATCTTGGACCTAAACCAGGGTGCCAGCAATTTGGTTTACACTTTCTTGGAATTCCTCTGCCAGTTGCCTAAACTGTGTGATGGAGTGGGTCATTCCACCCACACCTGTTCCAACTGCTGTCCCTATTCCCAGGATCGCTAATAGTGGGATTAAGAGCGGCACTCTTTTCTGGACATGTCCCATTAGAGGTACAGGGAGAGCCTGTTCCCCACTTACCACCCCCATGTTAGGGAGGAGGTGTATTAGATTGCATGTGCCAGTCCAATTAGTGGGTAAACATAGATATGCATTTTTCCCACATAGAAAGAAAACTCCATTTTCTCCTACACATATGCCGATGTTCATGGAGAAGGCATGGGCTCAGAGGTTCCTTTCATTAGTCCAGACCTGTAAGGTTCCTGCTAGGAACAGACCAGTCAGGGGCTGTAATGGAACTTCTTGGTTAGGGTCCATTAGCCTATTCCTGAGGACTGGACCTTCAAAGAGATATTGGGAACTGGCTTTTCCAGGTGGAAAGTAAACACAAAATCCCGTAGTGGATTGAATCGAAAGCCAAATGGGAAATCAGGGTGGCTGGAATGGCCTTGGACACCTTCCAGTAGTCAGATTCCCCTCCCAACGGTTAAAAACTAGTGGGGGCGGGAGTGAGAAAGTGACTTTCTGTTGGAAGAGTTTGTGAGCAGAGAGAGACATGCTGCAAGTTAATTTCACGTCCACGAGTGTCTTCCTAGAGGCAAGGTACATTTCAGATGGGCATTGTTCCTCTGACAGTGACCCCACAGGAATGCCAGGTTCCTAATAGCATTTGATGCACAAGGAGGATGACCCTATGATTTCTACACCAACGGCTATGGGGCCAACGATGGGGAGATGGCTCATCCCCAGTCTTTTGAGTGCATCATACAGATCACCTTGCAGCTGGGCTTCTCCTGTTTTGGTTCCCCATCTACCTCCCTTGTCAAAGACTATCGTAGCTTTGGTTTTTTCCCAAAGATCTGGCTCAACTGGAACAGCATGATAAGATGATGGTCCAGCAGACAAACACGACCAGCATTTTTGACCCAGGTCAGGGTTGGACTGATTAATTAAGCTTTGACCTAATTCCAACACTCTTTTTTGGGGGGAATTTTTTTTAATTGTTTTAATTAAACAAAAACACACACAAAAAAACATTCTTCATTACATCTTGTAGAAAGCATGTCGATTGGTTACAAATAAATTTCATGCGTTACTATACATCCTTCATATTTTAAATTTACATTTTAAAATCAAAAATCTTTATGTATTTTGCCATCAATGTACCATCATTCTCATTTAGCTATAATTATTTAAACATGCTTTTATCTAGAATCATTTGTATTTAAAGACACAACCACCTACTGGCATTCATTAGCTATTCCTATAAACCTCCAATAATTACCCTTTTATAGCATATTCCCTTTTTTTTCCAGCTCACTATTTAAGGCTTATATCTGATTGCTTTTACCAATGCCAAGACATGTAAAAATCATTAAACATTATCCATTAACATTTCCTTATTATTATTAGTTATCTGTTGTGGCCCAGCAGGCGCCGTTGCCGCTGCCACCAGACTCTGAGAGTGAGGGTCCCTATGAGTCGGCTCCAGAGGAGGTGGGGGACCCTGGACAGTGTTCCGACGCTGAGCAGGGATCGGAGAGTCTGGTCGGCCACAAGGAGGCGCCTGAGGCATGGAGCAGCGGTGAGAGCCAGAGGAGGGGGGCTCCCGATGCCATGCCTTGGAGCAGCGGGGAGGAGTCACGAGACAGTGAGTCAGAACTGAGCAGGGAGTTCCTGGACACTCGTTACCACCGCGCCCATAGACGCAAGGAGCGTGGGCGTAATTATCGGCGATAAGAGCTCTCAGCTGCTGATCAGGAGGCTCCTCTCCAGGTTATAAAAAGGGTTGACTGTGCATACGCCCTTTGCAGCAGTCAACAGAGGACTTATGCCAGAAGTTCTAGTCTGGAATTCTAGCAAGCTGGATAGCTGCTTTCGTGTTTTGTTTTTGTGAGTTTTGTCTTGGTGGTTTACTGCCACGGAAACTTCTGTTTGTTTGTGCAATAAACCTTGTTCCCTTGTACTGTTCCGGAGTGTGTTCTGTGTGGGCAAAGGAGGAAGGGGGGTCAGAACAGTTTGACTGCTGCCCCAAATGAACCTCCATTCAGCAATAATGGAGCAACTCCAGGCGGAGAATGCCCTCTTCGCAAAGGAACTTGCCTTGTTAACAGCGCAGGTTGCGCAACATTCTGCTCCTGTCAACCCCCCACCCCCCCAGCAGCAACGGAGGAAATGCTCAGTGGCCATGCCGGATAAGTTTGATGGCAATCCAAAACTTTTTGCGGCGTTCCTGGGCCAATGCCGGTTGTTTATCGGCTTGAGAGCGGAGGACTTTCCCACCGACCAGACGAAGGTGGGATTTATTATCAGCTTGCTCTCAGGAACAGCAGCGAGGTGGGCTACTCCTTTGCTGTCTCAGCCGAGCCCCCTGCTGGACGACTTTCAGGGCTTTTGTGCCCATCTTCGGCTGATGTTTGAAGAGCCCATCAAGGGGGAAACAGCCACCAGACTCCTGAAAGAGTTGCACCAAGGGCGTGGTTCTTTACTGGATTATGTTAGTGAGTTCCGGCTGCTTAGTCAGGACTCTGAGTGGAATGAGCCAGCCCTTATGGATGCTTTTCAGGACGGCCTGTCAGATGACCTGCAGGACGAGCTGGTGAGAGTGGACAGGCCTCCAACGTTTGATGCGTTGGTTCATTTGTGCCTCCGGATTGACGGCCGGCTGCAGAGGCGGAGGCCTCGCCGAGCGTCCCGGTAGGTTCCGAGAGTGCCAGTTCCACAGGAGACTCCTGTCACACGGGAGGAGCCCATGAAGTTGGGTGCAGCCAGACCCCGCTTGTCACGCATGGAGATGGATAGACGGCGTGCAGGGGGGTTGTGTTTTTACTGTGGGGATCCGGGACATCTGGCTATGGTTTGCCCCAAGAAGGGAGGTAGAGGGGCTGCACGGTCTACGGCCTCCCCACAGCGCCGGACCTCCGTATCGGGAAACGGGGGAAGCCCGATCTGAGGAAGGCTTCGGGTCGGGCACAGGCCGGAACAGAGGTGGAGGGGCCTCCACGGCATATGATTTTAGCAGCGCACATTCTCTTGTCGGGTAGTCCGCAGGGAATTCCAGCCCATGCCTTGGTCAATTCCGGGGCTACCACAAACTTTATGGATGCAGCGTTTGCTACAAAATGCAATGTCCCTCTGTGTCCGGTGGACCCTCCGATGAGAGTAGAGACCATTGACGGTCGGGTGCTTCTGTCTGGGCCCATCAAGGACGCCACGCAGCCTTTGCGCCTGATCCTCAGGGAGCATGAGGAGGCCATCCAATTTTACGTGGCTTCGGGTCTGCATTTCCCCGTGGTGTTGGGCTTGGCTTGGCTGCGGGCGCACGACCCTCAGATCTACTGGTCGCAGAACCAGATCTTGTTCCCGTCCTTGCAATGCGTCGACCACACCCGTCATGTTTGTGCAGCTCAGGTGCCCAGTTCGGCCGAGGTGACAGTGCCGCCGGGTTTAGCGGAGTTCGCGGATGTTTTTAGCGAACAGGAGGCGGACCAACTGCCACCGCACCGGCCTTACGACTGTCCCATTGACCTGGTACCTGATGCGAAACTCCCGACGGGCTGTTTATACTCCATGTCTGAACCGGAGTTGGCTGCATTGCGGGACTTTATTGACAAGAACCTCGCCCAGGGGTTTATCCGGCCTTTGTCTTCGCCCTTGTCTCCCCCGGTTTTGTTAGTCAAAAAGAAGACCGGGGATCTAAGACTTTGTTGCGATTACCGGCGCTTGAATGCCATCACGATACGTAACCGTTACCCGTTGCCTCTGATTCCTGAGTTGTTGGAGCGGCTCCGGGAGGCAGCAGTGTTCACAAAACTGGACTTGCGTGGGGCTTACAATCTGGTCCGAGTCAGGGCAGGGGACGAATGGAAGACAGCCTTTGGCACCCGATACGGACATTTCAAGTACACGGTCATGCCTTTCGGGTTGACCAATGCCCCGGCTGTCTTCCAACATTTTATGAATGATATCTTTCGGGACCTTTTGGATCAGTTTGTCGTCATTTACCTGGACGACATCTTGATCTACTCCACGTCTCGGAAGGATCATCAACATCATTTGCGTCAGGTCTTGCAGCGACTTCGAGAACATCGCTTATTTGCCAAGCTGGAGAAGTGTCAGTTCTGGCAGACTACCATCGAGTTCCTGGGGCACCGTATATCCCCTGAAGGAATTGCAATTGAGCCAGGCAAGGTGGAGGCGTTACGTAGTTGGCAATCTGCTCGACGGATGAAAGACGTTCTGAGACTCCTCCGGTTTGCCAACTATTACCGGTCCTTCATCCCCGGCTTTGCTTTCTTGACCGCGCCCCTCACTCGGCTCCTGCAAAAGAAAGTGCCATTTCACTGGGGGCCCACGGAACAACAGGCGTTCGTGGCCTTCAAGCGCGCTTTTACGAGGGAGCCGATCTTGAAACACCCTGATCCCCATCGCCCCTTTGTAGTCGAGGCGGATGCATCTGACATCGTGGTGGGGGCGGTGTTATTGCAGGCTCACGCCCCTGATGATACCCTTTTCCCTTGCGCTTATTACTCTCGGAAACTCAATCCTTCCGAGCGCAATTATACCATCTGGGAGAAGGAGTTGCTGGCTATCAAGGCTGCGTTTGAAGCCTGGCGACATCACCTGGAGGGGGCCAGGCATCAGGTCGAAGTCTGGACGGACCATCGGAATTTGGAGTTTTTGACAACAGCCCGTAAGCTGAATCAACGCCAGATCCGGTGGTCTCTATTTTTTGCCCGGTTCCATTTCAAGGTCACGTATATCCCCAGTGCCTTGAACCAAAGGGCGGATGCCCTGTCTAGAAAGCCGGAGTACTCAGACCCTGCAGATTCACTTCCCCCCCGTCGAGTCCTACCCGTCGAGTCCTTTGCTGCAATCCAGGAACCCGTGGATTTACGGTCTTTGATACGGGATGCGCAGCGGAACGACAAGTGGGTGGAACAACGGCGGGCAAAGGTAGGGCCGACATCCCCGTGGACCTTTGACGAGGACCTTTTGAGGTATCGGGATCAGCTCTACGTGCTTGCAGGACCTCTCCGTGGATTGGTTCTCTCCCAGTGTCATGACACTCCAGCAGCGGGACATTTTGGCCCGTTCAAAACATTGCACCTGGTTTCCCGTACTTTTTGGTGGCCTCGCCTGCGATACGACGTACAGACGTACGTCACGTCGTGTGTGCAGTGTCGACAGGCCAAATCAGCAACGGGAGCTCCTCCAGACTTGCTACAGCCATTGCTGACCCCGGGCAGACCCTGGGGAGCTGTGTCCATGGACTTCTTGATGGAATTGCCTCTGCCGTCCAGTTTTACTACGGTCCTGGTGGTGGTGGACATGCTCAACAAGATGGCACATTTTATCCCCTGCCGGAGATTGCCGACAGCCCGCGCCATCGCCCGCATGTTCATCCAACACGTGTTCCGGCTGCACGGCCTACCTGACTGGGTCGTCTCAGATCGTGGGACACAATTGACGGCCCAGTTCTGGAAAGGGCTGATGGCCGCTCTTTTTTTTTTTTTCCAGAAAATTTTATTGGTTTTTTAAAACATTTATAAGGAAAAGGGTAGGTGGAATGGTATACAAATTTTGGCAGTTGCAAGTATGGCAGACGCCCCCTCCCTCCAAACTCATAAGATACATCTATGTATAAAACATTAATACAAAATCGTATAAAATCAGCATATTAATTCTATAAAAATTTTTCAATCAACTTATATATTATGATATATAGTCTAAATATAATTCCATTATTACTTTCGGTCTGTTTATAACAATGTGATTTTCTTATTCATTTTTGTGATCTGGGCTTTCTTAGTGTTGCCCCTTCTCCCCCTGCTGGCAGAGCTCCGGCCCCTCCCGTGTCCTGTGTGACCGTTGAAGAGTCTTCTATTTTTTCTAGGTTCGCTTTATTTTTTTCCATAAAGGCCTGAGCCTCTATGGGTGTATTGATTCTAATTCTTGTCTCCTCCCAGAATATCAGCATCCCTTCAGGCATCAACCATCTAAAACACACCCCCTTCTGGTATAATTTATTTGCCAATTGCGAATAATTTTTCCTTTTCTCCCTAATTTTTTTTGGGATCTGCTTCAAGATGGTTATCTCCCTGTCGTGATATGTCAATGCTTGCCCCCTTTGTACACCCAGAATTATGTCTCTTGTGCTTTTCCTAAGAAATTTGATATGGACCTCCCTAGGTACATTGTGTGTTCTGGCATATGCTGAGTTCACTCTATAGACCAGGTCTATCTCCCATTCCATCTGTTGTTTATCTTTGTGTATATATTCAGCTAAGATATTAGTCATGATGTCCCTTATGTTTTCCCCATCTGCTTCTATAACATTTTGAAATCTAAGATAAAAGGACATTCTCTCAAATTCTGTTTTCATTTGTTGGATATCAAGTTCTTTGTTACCCTTCTGCAAAGCTTCTATCCCCCCCCTCGCCTCCGCCACCCCACCCTCCACAAGGTCCAGTCTCTGTGAGTTCTTATAAATTTGGACTTGATTCTCTTTAATTTCTTCCTTCATTTCCTTTAATTGTTTCTTAATTTCTTCCTGGCCCTGTATGAGTTGCTGAAGCATTTGTTGCAAATCCATCTCTGTACTCTTAGGTTGCATCAGTTCTGTAATCTTTGACTGTGTGGCAGGACTGGATGTTGCAGATGTCGGTGCAGAGGTAGCAAAGCCAGGTTTTCCAGGTGGTGGTCTTTTTGGAGACATAGTTTATAAAGCAGAGAGATCAGTCAGTGTAGAGACTGGACAGCTGAAGAGGTAGAGCAGGCAGATGAGTTCAGGAGGCAGAAGATCCAAGCAGCTGGGAGTTTCTTTAGTCAGTCTAGCAATAGAGAAAAATTTTCTCTCCAGAGGGTTCAGGAAATAGCAATCCACAAGAGATTCTTCTGGGTGACACGGAGACAAAGACCGGAAGCCTGAATTTAAAGGTGGAGTCAGGTTTCACAGTTCATGAAGACAACGGAAGTGTGCCGCTGATGGCCGCTCTTGATGTCCAAGTTTGTTTATCCTCGGTGCACCATCCTGAAACCGATGGGGTGACGGAGAAGGTGATTGGGATTCTGGAACAATATCTGCGCTGCTTCGTGAACCAGCAGCAGAACAATTGGGCGGAGTACCTAGCCGTGGCGGAGTTTGCGTTTAATAACTCGCAGCACACCTCCACACGGACGACGCCTTTCATGGCAAACGTCGGGTACCACCCTCGTTTTTTCCCTCTCACCCCAGTGGACTCTCCAGTCCCCGCAGCGCAGGAATTCCTCTCTGAGCTTCAGGCGGTTCACCAAATGGTGCGCCGCTATTTGAATCAGGCGAAGGAGGATTACAAGCGAGTAGCAGACAGGTCTCGACATGCGGTGCCGGAATTGGCTGTGGGTGATCGCGTGTGGTTGTCCACGCGGCATCTTCCGTCCCACCAGCCAACGAGGAAGTTGGACCACCGGTATCTTGGGCCGTTCCCGGTGGAGGCCATTATCAACCCGGTGGCTTATCGTCTGACCCTCCCGCGCTCGATGCGTGTACACCTAGTGTTCCATCGCTCGCTCCTGATCCCTGAGCGGTCGGATTGTCCTCTCCGACGTCCCTCTTCGCCCCTGCCGTCGTCGCGTGAGGTGCACGCACATCCACCGCACAGAGTGACCCGGATCCATGACTCGAGATGGCTCAAGGGACGGTTCCAGTATTTGGTTGACTGGACGGACGAGGACTCAGACGGGGGGACCTGGACCGATGCGACGGCTGTGCATGCTCCAGCTCTGGTGCGGGCCTATCATGTACAATTTCCCTCACGACCGCATCCCAAGCATCAGACCCGGGGGAAGGGCCCTGCTGTGAGGGATAGTGTTGTGGCCCAGCAGACGCCGCTGCCGCTGCCACCAGACTCCAAGAGTGAGGGTCCCTATGAGTCGGCTCCAGAGGAGGTGGGGGACCCTGGACAGGGTTCCGACGCTGAGCAGGGATCGGAGAGTCTGGTCGGCCACCAGGAGGCGACTGAGGCATGTGAGAGCCAGAGGAGGGGGGCTCCCGATGCCATGCCTTGGAGCAGCGGGGAGGAGTCACGAGACAGTGAGTCAGAACTGAGCAGGGAATTCCTGGACGCTCGTTACCGCCGCGCCCATAGACGCAAGGAGCGTGGGCATAATTATCGGCGATAAGAGCTCTCAGCTGCTGATCAGGAGGCTCCTCTCCAGGTTATAAAAAGGGTTGACTGTGCATACGCCCTTTGCAGCAGTCAACAGAGGACTTATGCCAGAAGTTCTAGTCTGGAATTCTAGCAAGCTGGATAGCTGCTTTCGTGTTTTGTTTTTGTGAGTTTTGTCTTGGTGGTTTACTGCCATGGAACTTTCTGTTTGTTTGTGCAATAAACCTTGTTCCCTTGTACTGTTCCGGAGTGTGTTCTGTGTGGGCAAAGGAGGAAGGGGGGTCAGAACAGTTATCTAAAGAAAAAAGAAAAAAAAATGCCATTTATATCACATCTCCTCCCCTCCGACCCAAGAAAAATTACATCTTTATAATAAAATCTAAACAAAAGTTTGTTAGTAAAGTTTATAAATGCTCAAGAGAACTTACATCTTTATAACAAAATCTAAACAAAAATGTATTAGTGAAATTGATAAATCTTTTCCCCAGGTCCCAATTTACAGTTTATATCCAAATTATTTTTACTAATTGAGATTATTATTCCATTATTATTATCATAATGAGTTATTAATTAACAAATAAACATTTTAAAGAAAACATTCTAAAAGTGTCTAGAAAATCCTACTTATTAATCACCAAAGGTTAACAAAATTTTGAGTTATCAACCTTCATTATCAGCCTATGTCTTTCCAGTAACAAAACAATCTTATCTCTTTAGCCAGTTGTTGCGTTAATTCTCTTATGAACTTCTTTATAAAGTTTTTAAAAACTTCTCTCCGCACTTTTTTGCTTGAAAGATCTCTCATATAGTCTTGTTGCCCTTGAACTGGTATTAAAATTAACATATCTTTGATTATCAGATGTCTTTCTAAAGCTGTTTACATATACACTCTTAACATATAGTCCCCTTTTCTCAATTGTTGCAGGGGTCTGTTTTCTCTATGCTCTGCTTTTTTTCTTACAGGGTTTGTCAGGTAATTGGCTTTAGACGTCAGGATTGGCTTACGGTTCTGTCCCCAAGCATAGATGATGCGCCGTTGGCGGGAGCAGACAAGTTCCACATCCTGTGACTGTTTTTTACCCTGTTCTCCGCGATTTTTAACATCCTCGGACCTTTCTTCAAGAGCAAGGGGTGTTGCTCGGGTATTTTTGTAACTTTGGGAACTAATATTCAGGATGTTATCACTTAGCAAGCCTCTTGCCAATAACAGCCAGAGCCACAAAAAGCTCATACTTGTCCCTCCTGCAAAACTTCTCCTAATACAGTTCTTTTAACCTACAGAATCACCACGTCAGGGAGAAGTCTGAGGAGGTGCAATATCAGCCTTGGGCGCTCCACAAGACCAAATCTTATTTGCTAGAAATACACAACAATTCAAAATAAGGATAATCAGACTTACGAAAGCAAAAGATATAGCGGCTATGGATATAAAAGCTTGAACTGTCATGCCCTGACAGATGCTCAAATTTTCTAATTCATCTTATATCTAATAATTTGGAACATTGTTTTCTTTCTTCAAATTTTCAGCCATACGTAGAGAAGTCAGCTTTCGGTGTGACTTCAGTAGGGCCTCTTCTGCCCTGTATGTAGTTTACCCGTTGCTGGTAGGACAGGTATAGTGGGTGCTTCTTCAAGCGTATCACTAAAGGACGGGCTTCATCCCGGTTAGCTTCCCAGTACTCCTCAACGGCTGGCTTAACACGGGTCCAATGAATCCAAGACTTGGATTCTAAAACTTTTACTGCAAGTGGAGAACACATAACTACAGTATACAGGCCCTTCCATCTAGGTTTTAAGTTATCCCCTTTCCAGTGTTTCACCCACACTCTGTCCCCCACCTGAATATTATGACTAGCAGTCGTCAGAAATGGTGGGGTGAGAGAAACACAGTACTGTTGGATTTCTTGTATTTGCTTGTTTAATTCTCCCACCATTTGATTCACCCATGAGGTCCCCAGCTGTCCTAGGTCCCCTATATTATTTTTCAAATTAGGGCTTATAACCGGTGGCCGTCCAAACATCATTTCAAAAGGAGATAATTTAAGTCCTTTACATGGAGTACATCTCACAGACAAGAGAGCTAAGGGTAAAGTGTCTACCCATTTAAGGTGGGTTTCAAGACACACCTTGGTTATCTTTTCCTTAATAGTGCAGTTCGAACGTTCTGTGCGGCTTCCACTTTGGGGGTGTAGAGAACAGTAGAGCCTCCATTGGGTCCCTAAAGATTTTGCTAGCTTTTGAATTACTTGGTGCACAAACTCTGGCCCATTATCTGATGATATGAATGAGGGAATTCCGTATTGGGGCACAATGTCTTTAAGCAGGATCCTGGCCACTTCGCGTGCCTGCTTTGTCTTTGTAGGAAAACATTCAGGCCATCCAGTATAGTTACACACCATGACCAGCATAGCTTTATAAAGTCCACATTTGGGCATATCTGTGACGTCAACAACTAGTGAATCCATGGGGTAATACCCTTTAGGTTGGCTTCTGGGGGGTAGTCTAGGTCCTTGCCTCGGATTAACATGTGTTACATCTTTTGCTTGCATGTGCACATAGAGAGTGGAGGCAATCGATGTAAGCTATATGTTGAAGCGCTTCGGCTAACGCAGTCTGGCCCATATGCGTTGCTGAATTAGAGTCTTTTACTACTGGCCAGGCTAAGTTAGCTGGTACAAAAATCCTTCCGTCTGGAAGTACATACCACTCTCCTTGTTTATGTCCCCTCAAGTCTACAGTTGCTTGGAGTTCCTCTGCCTTGGAGTATCTACGGCTCAGTCCTTTCGGCATCTCTAATGCTACATAAGCGGTTATATGTCAGGGCAGCCCTGATCGTCTCAGGTTGCCGATAACCTTACTTCTTTGTCGGTGGTCCTATTCCCACTGGCTATTTCATCTTGTCCCTTCTGATGGCCCTTGCAACGCATAACAGAGACTTTCTTTGGCATTTTTACAGCAGCTATGAGCCTTTCAATTAGGAAGGGGTGTTTAATTTCCTTTCCTGAGGCCGTTAAAAGACCTCTTTCCTTATAAACGGCTGCATGGACATGCAAGGTGAGGAAGGCATACTTAGAGTCAGTCCATATATTCACTCTTTCATTCTTTGTCCTCTCTAGCGCTCGGATCAAAGCCCATAATTCCGCTACTTGGGCACTAGTACCTTTTGGAAGAGGTCTGCTTTCTATGACTTGGTCAAGAGAGACTATCGCATAGCCTGCATAGCGCTCTCCCGTAGTAATGAAGCTCGACCTGTCAGTAAACAAGTTATGGTCTGCAGGTTTCAACGGTACGTCCATTAAGCCTGGCCTGCACGAAAAGTGACTCTCAATGACTTGCATAGGGTTGTGTTCAATTTCAGGTCCTGGTATTGGCAAGAGAGTGGCTAGATTTAGGGCATTCATTTGTTTTAAGGTTACTTGTGGATTCTGAGTCAAGAGTGCCTGATACTTGTAAATTCTGGGGTTTGTTAACCAAAAATGGCCCTTTGTCTCTAGGATCCCTTGAATTGCGTGGCTGGTATAGATAGTGGTAGGCTGTCCGAAGGTAAATTTATTAGCTTCCTCCATCAGGAGAGCCATAGCGGCCAGGATTTTGAGACAATGTGGCCAGACTTTTGCAACGTAATCCAACTGTTTGGATAGATAAGCCACAGGTTGTTGCCAACTTCCCTTTTCTTGCATCAGGACTCCCAGAGCCATATTGCCTTTTGAGTCCACAAAGAGATTAAAGGGTTTTTCCAGGTTGGTGAGTCCCATTACCGGAGCCTGAGATAATTCTGACTTTAGCACTTCGAACGCCCATTTCTGTTCTAAACCCCAAACAAAGGGTTCTTTTTCACCCCCCTTCATGGACTCGTAAAGAGGTTTGGCTAGAAGCACGAAGTTTGGAATCCATATCCTGCAATATCCTGCCGTGCCCAAAAATCCCCAGAACTCTTTCCTAGTCGTTGGTTCCGCAATTCGACACACAGCTTCTTTTTGCTCATGTCCTATTGCCCTCTGTCCTCGATTTATGGTGTACCCTAGGTATTTAACTTGGGGCTTTACCAGCTGAGCTTTTTGCCTTGAGGCACGATATCCCTTGTCCATTAACAGATGGAGTAATTGGTTGGTATTTTTCCAACAAGTCTCCCTCGTCTGTCCGGTTACTAAGATATCATCTACATATTGGAGTAGCACATCTCCGTCTTTGCAAGGCTGGAAATTTTCTAGGTCTGAGGCTAAAGCTTCACCAAAAAGGGTAGGTGAATTTTTAAATCCTTGGGGAAGCCTAGTCCAAGCATACTGCCTCTTACGACCTGTTACTGGATCTTCCCTCTCAAAAGCAAACAGTTTTTGACTGTCTCTATGTATTGAGATGGTGAAGAAGGTGTCATTTAAATCTACCACTGAGAACCAATTGGCTGAGGCTGGGATCAGGCTCAAAAGGGTATATGGGTTGGGAACAATGGTGTGGACCATGATTGTGGCGAGGTTCACAATCTTCAGGTCTTGAACTGGCCTGTAAGAGACATCAGGCTTTGATATTGGTAGAATTCGGGTATTACAGGGAGATTGTATTGTTCTGAGAATGCCCGCTTTCAAATATTTGACAATATGATCCTGAATCGCCTGTGCAACGGGGCAAGGATAATTTTTCTGTCTGAGGCAGACAGGCATGGCTAGGGCTTCACTTGTATAATTATTGGTGCATGATGAGATGCATGGCCTGGTGGATTATCTTCTGCCCACAACTGGGGCACCTCGAACTCTTGCCAGGTATTGGGGATCTGGCTCTCTTGAATCACCATTACTCGACATATCTCATCTGGGGGGTGCCTCATCATTAGGGCCATCTTATCTTCCTCAAAGGACAGGGTAGCTCCCATTTTGCATAGGATGTCATGACCCAAAAGAGGAACTGGACACTCAGGCATGTAGAGGAACTGGTGTTCTCTATCTCTTCCATTTAGGGAACATTTCAGGGGCTTTAACACGGGGCGACGATTTATTAGACCATCAACCCCTTGGATATTTAGTACATTATTGGAAAAGGGAGCCAAGGGTTTTGTAATCATGGATCTAGATGCTCCTGTGTCTACCAAAAAGGTTACACTATTGCCCCCTATCTTCATTTGGACCAAGGGTTCAGGGGGGCTTGGCTAAACCCTTATTTATTTATTTATTTATTTATTTATTTATTTATTTGATTTGTTAGCCGCTCCCTCTCCACAAGGGACTCGGGGCGGCGTACAATAAATAAAAGCACATATATATATTACACGGAGGAGGTAACAACCATTACAATACATAAAATAATAATAATGAGATTAGGAATTAAAATACCCCAGTTTAAAATTACTGATTTAAAAAGACTGTCAGGAGGAATAAGATGGAATTATGGTTGAGCCAGGCCAGATAGTTGAAAAAGGTGGGTCTTGAGTTTTGAACGGAAGGAGCGGAGGTCGGTGGTAATCCTAATGTCGGGGGGGAGGTCATTCCAAAGGGCTGGGCCCATCACAGAGAAGGCCCTACTCCTGGGTGTCACCCTCTGGCATTGTTTAGTGGACGGCACCCGGAGAAGTCCCTCTCTGTGAGAGCGGATTGGTCGTAGGGATGTATGGGGCAGGATGCGATCCCGCAGGTAGCTAGGTCCTGTGCCATGGAGCGCTTTGAAGATGGTAATCAAAACCTTGAAACGCACCCGATAGGCCACAGGAAGCCAGTGCAGCTCGTGCAGGAGAGGTGTTACATGGGAGTATCTAGTACTCCCCATAATCACCCGCGCGGCCGCATTCTGGACCAACTGTAGTCTTCGAGTGCATCTCAAGGGAAGCCCCATGTAGAGAGCATTGCAGTAGTCTAGGCGGGACGTCACCAGCACATGGGTGACTGTGCGTAAGGCATCCCGGTCCAATAGGGGGCGCAATTGGCGCACCAGGCGAACCTGGTGGAACGCCCCCCTTGCCACGGCTGTTACATGGTCATCCATGGACAGCCAGGCATCCAGGAGGACGCCCAAATTGCGCTCCCGCTCCATGGCGGCCAGTTGCTCACCCCCAATGGCCAGAGATGGAAGCAACTGGTTGAACCGGGGGGGCGGAAACCACCCTGGCTCCTTCAGTCTTCAGGCCGCTCATCTATTGCAGCCAAGCCTATAGCTTCCATTCCTTTTTGGTGCTGACTTCAGCCTCTGCCCTGAAATCCACGGGACTTCATCCCTCTTCCACTTCTTCCTCTCTGGGGATCATAAATTTTGACCTCTCAAGTCAATCGACCAGGTTCCATTCTTCTATTCTGTCCTCTTCCCTGTCCCCTTATTCGTACTTCAAGTCTCTTGGGACACTCTAGTATCCAGTGGCCTTCTTCCTTACACCAATTACATCAACCTCTGCTCTGGGCTTTGGAATTGTTTGACAACACAACTGCCAGCAATTCGGCTTCACGTTGCATCCTGTCATCTTTCTTCCTTTCTTCTACTTTCTATTCACAAAGACCTTTTGTGCAATTTCCATTAATTGGCTTATATTCATTCCTAAGGCCCCTTCTTGCCTCTGGAGCTTCCATTTAATGTCCGGGGCACTCTGAGATATGAAAGCCATGGCTAATATGTGGATGTTTTCGGGATCCAGAGGATTGATTGGGGTGTAGGTTTTATACGCTTCAACCAGCCTTTGGAAAAGGGCTTCGGGACTTTTGTCTGATTTTTGGATTACAAGAGAGGGTTTGGACATATTCACTGGGGGTTTTGCAGCCTGTTCTAAGCCCTGACGAATTAGTGCCTGATAGTCCCAGAGGGAGGCCATGTCTCCATAGGGATCCCATTGAGGATCTTGTCTTGGAAACCGTAAATTTAGCGCAGCCTGAAGGCTTCCTCCATCCGCGGGTTTTAGGATTTTTCCAATGGCACTACTCAATCTTTCTCTCTCTTCTCCATTAAGGAGAGTAGTCATTAACTGTTCCAAATCCTGCCAGGTTGGATTATGGGTTTTGATAATAACCCTGAACAAGTCACTAACCTCCTGAGGCTTAGTGTACAACGGTCCGTAATGTTGTTTCCAATTCAATAGATCTGTAGTGGTGAATGGGACGTATTGAAATAGAGGCTGAATTTCTGCCTGTCCCTGTCCATCTATAACTCTTTCATCCACTTGGTGAAGTGTGGCTAAGAACTGACTTCTGTTTTGGGCAGCAACGGGAGAAGTCCGTTGGGTTGCAGGAGAAGGGGGTCTGCTAGAAGGACTTTCCACTTTTTGCTTTTCCCTCTGGTCACTTTGTCCTACTGCCCCTTGATTATTTCCACCGCTAGCAATTTGTTGCTGCCTCGGATGATAAAGAGGAGCATATGGAGGGGGACCTTCCTCTTCATAGGGTGCGGTCTTTAGGATAGGCTTCTTTTCAGGGTGACTCTTTTTGACCTCACATTTGCCATTTCCTCTCATTCGAGCCACACAGACCTTCATGGTTTCCAGTCAGGATTCTGTTGCACTGCTATTTGCCACTGGTCAATATACTGATACTGATCCGGGTGGCCGGTTTTAGCATCTGTTATGATCTGATGTACTTTTGAAATGATGTCTGGATTAAAAGTGCCTTCGGGCTTCCACCCTACATTAAATGTCGGCAATTCATTCTCACAGAATCTTTTCAAATCCCCGGGATTGGGTTTGGGATCTCCATAATCTCCACAAAAAACTCTCTTAAAGTTTCTCAACATGTATTGGAGGGGCATTCGAGGAACGCTTCCTCCCCCTCCCATGTTCTATTTCTAACACACTTTCTACTGACCTGCGGCCCCGGAGACTCACAGTCACCAACAAGAACTGCAGTGGCTTAACCACCCACACAAATCTAGAGCCTCATTAGGATACGCCAGTTCCATTAGGAATGGACGTTATCCCGGGCTCAGGAGGGTGATCGGTCCCCCTCTTCCACTCTTAACCAAGTGGGTCTACAATTCCCACAATACCTGTCTGCAGGTGTCTTCTTTCTCAGCCACCGTATTTTTTTTTTTAAAGAATTTTATTGGTTTTTTTAACATTTATAAGGGAAAAGGTAAATGGAAAGGTATACAAATTTTGGCAGTTGCAAAGTGTGGCAGGCGCCCCCTCCCTCCAAACTCATAAAGTACATCTGGGTATAAAACATTAATACATAATCATATATAATCAGCATGTTAATTCTATTGATATTTTCATTCAGTTTATACATTGTAGTATATGATCCACATATAATTCCATTACTACTTTCGGTCAGTTTATAACAATGAGATTTTCTTATTCATTTTTGTGATCTGAGCTTTCTTGGTATTGCCCCTTCTCCCCCTGCTGGCAGAGCTCCGGCCCCTCCCGTGTCCTGCATATCCGTTGTAGGATCTTCTGTTTTTTCTAGGTTTGTTTTGTTTTTTTCCATAAAGGCCTGTGCCTCTATGGGTGTGTTGATTCTAATTCTTGTCTCCTCCCAGAATATCAGCATACCTTCAGGCATCAACCATCTAAACCACACCCCCTTCTGGTATAATTTATTCGCCAATTGCGAATAATTTTTCCTTTTTTCCCTAATTTTCTTGGGGATCTGCTTCAAGATGGTTATTTCCCTGTCGTGGTATGTCAGTGCCTGCCCCCTTTGTACACCCAGAATTATGTCTCTTGTGCTTTTCCTAAGAAATTTGATATGGACCTCCCTGGGTACATTGTGTGTTCTGGCATATGCTGAGTTCACTCTGTAGACCAGATCTATCTCCCATTCCATCTGTTGTTTTTCTTTATGTATGTATTCAGCCAAAATGTTAGTCATAATGTCCCTTATATTTTCCCCATCTGCTTCTATGACATTTTGAAATCTAAGATAAAAGGACATTCTCTCAAATTCTGTTTTCATTTGCTGGGTATCAAGTTCTTTGTTTCCCTTCTGCACCGCTTCTACCCCCCCCTCACCTCCACTACCCCCCCCTCCACAAGGTCCAGTCTCTGTGAGTTCTTATAGATTTGGACTTGATTCTCTTTAATTTCTTCCTTCATTTCTTTTAATTGTTTCTTAATTTCTTCCTGGCCCTGTATAAGTTGCTGAAGCATTTGTTGCAAATCCATCTCTGTACTCTTAGGTTGCATCAGGTCTGTGATCTTTGATTGTGTGGCAGGACTGGATGTTGCAGATGTCGGGGCAGAAGTAGCAAAGCCAGGTTTTCCAGGGGGTGGTCTTTTAGGAGACATAGTTTATAAAGTAAAGAGATCAGTCAGTATGGAGAATGGACAGCTGGAGAAGCAGAGCAGCCAGATGAGTCCAGGAGGCAGAAGATCCAAGCAGAAGAGAATTTCTCTAGTCTGTCTGGCAATAGAGAAAAATTTTTCCCCCAGAGAGTTCAAAGAATAACAATCCACAAGAGATTCTTCTGGGGGCCACCGTAATTTTATTGACTTGTCCTGTTCCCGTTCAGATTCTTGGATCGGCAGGGTCCACCGGATGCCCGAGGGAGGTCATCTGCCCTCTTCCAGAAAAAATCTCCATTGGCGCCTGAAGATGGGGCGAGACAGCCTCGATGGGGCACCGGTTGGTCTGTTCTGTCCTCAGCGAAATATTGCTCTACGTCTTGCCCACGGTCTCCAGAATTGTTGTAGAAAATGACAGACTTAGACGTCTCAGGATGCAAGGAGAAGTTTATTGGCAGCCAGGTTCAGAAAACTAGCCAAAGGCTAGTATTGCAAGTTCTGAACAACCTTCATTATCGAAGCACACATTCTTATACATTCTCAAAAGCGGCACAACATGGAAACACTTAACTCATTTCTTATTGGTTACCTTGAGGAAAAAGCCTTATAAGTAGATAGGGTCTTACTTCTCCTTTTGTCTTGGGCCATAGGTACTGACTATGTATCTCTATGCGAACTTTAGCTGAACCTTGTGGTTTTGGGCTTTTGACATAAGGACATTTACTGGAACTTTTACTGGACTTCTGTGGTTGAAGGCTGATTACATTTTCCTGCCTTCTTTCAAGCAAGCTTTTTATCTGGATTATACGGAGTTGGGTGATGTGTAGCCATAATAACATTCTTTCTCAGAAAGTCAAGGTCGCTTTTCTCCCTGCACCTGGGCAGATGTGGATGGGAGGAATCTGTCTTCGTGGAGAGCGAAGGATTGGACCATGTGATGGACTTGTGGGTGTTGGGGCAGGATCTTGAACTTTCAACTGGGTGGGAAAGCCTGGAAGCTTTCAGATTCGGGTTTTCCCAGATGTGCCAACATGACATCTCTAATAAAGTGGAACTTTGAGGAAACACAAGCCTTGGAGTTTTATTTCGTTGGGGGTGTTTTTTGGAATCCTGACAGTAACCTGAATCGCCCTTAAAATACTTTACCAGCTACCCCAAAGGGTTGCTCTCCAGGGTCTTGCCTTGTGCTTATGTCTCCAGAAAACTCACTGACACTGAAAGACAGTGGGCCATTTGGGAGACAGAAGCCTATGCAGTCTGCTGGGCACTACTCTCATGGAGACATTTCCTAGAGTGGGGGAAAGTGCCGTTCGAGGTCTGGACTGATCATAAAAACCTTGAAGCCCTGAAGACCCCCAGAAAACTGTCTCCAAATCAAGTCCACTGGGAGCAGTACTTCAGGAGATTTAAATTCAAACTGAAGTACATCCCTGCAGGGAAGAACCTGCTAGCAGATGCCTTGTCAAGAAAGCTGCAGTTTGACAGTCGGAGGGAAGAGGTAGTTCACGCCATCATTCCTTCTAAACAAATGACAGCACAAGTCACCACCAGATGCCAGACCAAATGGCCAACCGACCCCAGCCAGGAAAAACAAACAGCCACACTGAAAGCACCGATGCCAACTGATCCCTGGCTCACTGACAACAAAGGAGTCTTAACTATGAGAGATGGACTAGGCTGAAAAGGATCCAAAATATACGTTCCTGCCAGTTTTAGGCTAGATGTGCTACAGCGGAGCCATGATGCAAAGTTAGGAGGCCATTTTGGATTCCTAAAGACGCTCCACCTCACCAGCCATCAATTTTTTTCCAAGGTTTTTAATTTTTTAATTTTTTTAATTTTTTTTAGTTAAATTTTTAAAATAAGTTTTGCAATTATCACCCCCCCTTACCCTTCCCTCTTCCCACCCTCCCTCCCCCCGACCTCCCAAAGCAAAATACAGGGTATAAACATTTAACAACCATACGCTAACATAAGCTAACTAATTTTAACATATTACTATTCTTGTGCTTTAACTCCCCCTTTATTAAACTAACTTTGAATAAATTGTAACATTCTTTATGCCTTCATTCATAAGCTAACTGAAATTTTTTAGTCCAGTATTTGTTTTGAATATAGTCAATCCATCTTCTCCAGTCCAGCTTGTACTTCCCATCTGAGTGATCCTTCAGATACGCTGAAATTTTGGCCATCTCTGCTAAGTTTACTACTTTTAACGTCCATTCTTGGATAGTGGGCAACTCTTCCTTCTTCCAATATTGCGCCACCAACAATCTTGCTGCCGTCATTAGGTTCAAAATCAAATTAGTCTCTATAACAGTACAATCTGAAACTATGCCTAACAAAAACAACAAGGTTTTTAATTGTTTTAATGCAAATTATACATATTATAGGAACAAAGAGTTGTCCGGATCTTTTCTTTTACATCTCAATTACATAGTCCTTTTTACATCATGGTTTCGTTTTCACTTTCAGCCAAATTATTCTCTTCCATTATTTTTCATCTTTATAGTTTTTTTAAATACATAAACAATATCTTCAATTGCCCCTTCAAAGTTACACCAAATTTTCCTTTCTTATTTTCTCCATTGGTATACTTTGCTGTTGTGGCCCAGCAGGAGCCGTTGGAGCTGCCACCAGACTCCGAGAGCGAGGGTCCCTATGAGTCAGCTCTGGAGGACCCTGGGCAGGGTTTTGACTCTGAGCAGGGATTGGAGAGTCTGGTCGGCCACCAGGAGGCGCCTGAGGCATGGAGCAGCGGTGAGAGCCAAAGGAGGGGGGCTCCGGATGCCATGCCTTGGAGCAGTGGGGAGGAGTCACGGGACAGTGACTCAGACATAAGCAGGGAGTTCTTAGATGCCTGTTATCGCCGCGCCCACAGGCGCAAGGAGCAAGGGCGCAGTTACCGGCGGTAATTGCTCTCAGCTGCTGATAAGTAGACTCCCCTTCAGTCTATAAAAGGATTGATTGAGCATACACCCTTTGCAGAAGTCAACAAAGGAATTATTTGGAAAGTTCTGTCTTGGAAGCTTAGCATGCTGGACAGCTGCTATCGTGTCTCTGTGCCGGAGGGTTCTGAGAGCCTTGTCGTGGTGGATTGCTGCCAAGGATCTGTCTGTCTGTCTGTGCAATAAATCCTGTTGAAGTAGTTTTGGTCCGGAGTGTGTTCTGTGTTGGCGAGGGAAGAAGGGGGGTCAGAACACTTTGCTATACACAGCATACATCCTCTAATTCAATTTAAACATAGAGAGCATTTCTTTCAATTTTTTTCTACAATTAACAATATACTATCATTTCTTTATTTCTTAATTAGTTACATCACAATGGCAATCTTACTACCATTCCCTTTAGTCGACTAATATAACTCTTTTTCCCTTTCTTCCTCTTTTCTTTTAATAGATTTTTATTGTTTTTTCCATCTATAACAACTTTCAATCATCACATTAACATTGTTACATCATCATACCTGTATATATCGATCTTATATTGCTTCTATATTTATATACATTCATTTACAATTCTATACATTTCTCTGTTGCTTCTTGGCTAGTTTAACTTTATTTCTGTTATACAACCATTTATACCAATTATCCCAAATTTCATAGTATTCAGACTCTTCTTTGTCCTTTAACCTTAAAGTTAATTTATCAATTTCTGCGCAATCTAGAATTTTCTGAATCACTAATTCATCTAGGGGAATATTACTCTGTTTCCAACATTGGGCAAACGTTATTCTGGCTGTAGTCAACAAGTGTATTAATATATATTTAATTTTCTTTCCATATTGCTCCTTGGTCATTCCCAGCATAAAAACCTCCGGTTTATATTCTATTTGTTCCTCTGTAATTTGTTGTATCCATTTCCAAATTTTGATCCAATACTTTTGAGCTTCTGGGCAGGTCCACCACATGTGATAGAAAGTCCCTTGCAGTTTTTTTTTGCATTTCCAACAAGTTGGATTCATGTTTGGAAACTTTTTGGCCAATCTCATTGGTGATAAATGCCAACGATAAAACATTTTGTACATGTTTTCTTTATGTGCTACTGATCTTGTTAATTTACAATTTGTGTTCCAAATTCTTTCCCAATCCACTAGATCTAGATTATGTCCAAACATTTTGGCCCACGCTATCATGCAACCTTTAGCTACTTCTTCATCCAGTGTCACTTCTAATAACTATTTGTACATTTTTGTTATAAATTTATCGTCCAGGCCTGTTAAAATTTTATCTATTCCATATTACATCTTTTTTATATCTCGTTTGTAATTGAAGATATGGCCACCAATCTATATTTATATTTTTCTCCTTTAATTCTTGATTTGTTTTCAAATTCCCCTGAATGTCTAAAATTTCTCTGTATCTAACCATTTTAGATAGATCTAATACATTGGGATATATCATGGCTTCCATAGTGGAAAGCCATATCGGTATTTTCATATAGTATTTTTCCCTAATTTTATTCCAGACCTGTATCAGCGCGTCTCTAATATAGTGTCTATGAAAATATTTTTGTTTCTTTTTTTCCTTTTTCCATAAGAAGGAATGCCATCCCATTTGTAAGTCGTGACCCTTTAATACTCTTTTATTTTTTTAATTAATCCAATCCCTGATCCACATTAATGCTGCTGCTTTATAATAAAGCTCCCAGTCAGGGAGTCCCATACCACCTCTGCTTCTGTTATCCTGTAGCACTTTCAGTTTTATCCTAGCATTCTTTCCTTGCCATATAAATTTTAATATAATCTTGTTCAATTCAGTAAAGAAGTTTTTCTCTAATTTTATGGGAATTGTTTGAAATAAGTATAGAAGTCTCAGTAGTATATTCATTTTTATCGCTGCTATTTTCCCTAATAATGACAGTTGTAGCTTCCCCCATAATTCTAAATATTTTTTATTTGTTGCACTAATTTCATATAATTATTTTCTTTTATAGTTGAGCACTTTGCAGTTAGCCATATTCCAAGGTATTTAACTTTCTTTGTCATTTGCAGTCCTATCACGGTTTCTAATTCTTTTTTTTTTTTTTTGGTACTTCCATCAAATTTTTGGTTATTTTAGTCTTTTCTCTATTGATCTTTAACCCTGCTACATCTCCATATTTTTCTAATTCTTGAATTAAACTACGTCCTGTTTTTAGCGGATCTTATATAATAAATACCAAATCATCTGCAAAGGCTTGAATTTTATACTTCTCTCTTTTAATTTTAGTTTCTCTTATCTCTGAATTTCGTCTAATTCTTATTAGCAAACTTTCTAGCGTCAGAATAAAGAGCAGAGGTGATAGTGGACAACCCTGCCTTATTCCTTTCATTATTTTGAAGGTCTCTGTGCTTTCCCCATTTAATAATATTTTTGCCTTTTGGGTAGAGTATATTGCTTCTATTAGTCTTTCAAATTGCTCCCCTAATTTCAAATTCTTAATTTGTTGTATCATAAATTCCCAATTTAAATTATCAAATGCCTTCTGTGTGTCCGGAAAAACAAGTGCCACTTGTTTCTCTGGATGCGCCTCATAATACTCTAAGACAGGGGTTAGCAAACTGTGGCTCTGGAGCTGCATGTAGCTCTTTCCTTCCTCTCCTGCGGCTTCGTCACCGGTCCGTGCCACAATTTTGAGAGAAGCTTCCGGGGGGGGGGGGGAGAAGCACAGTGCGCCTGGAGAAGACTCTATGGGAAGGGGAGGGTTTTCCAGTTGTCTCCCCAATTGGTAAGGCTTTCGGTTATGACAGGTAGAGGAAAAAGTATGCCGCGCTAGGAGGAGACTCTATGGTGGGGGAACTGAACTTCTGGTCAGCTCCAGAATTGAACAGGGGGCTTCCGGTTAGAACCTTTGTGGCGCCCGGTGTTTTCTTTTCTGTGGGAAACGGGTCCAAATGGCTCTTTAAGTGTTTAAGTTTGCCGACCCCTGCTCTAAGATATTTACTATTGTTCTGATATTGTTCCTAATTTGCCTTGTTGGGAGAAATCAATTTTGGTCTAGATGTATGTATTCATTCAATAATTTTTTCAGTCTCTCCGCTATTATTGTTGTGAATATTTTATAGTCGGCATTTAACAATGAGATTGGCCTATAATTTTGAATCTGGTTTTTGTCTGCACCTTCTTTAAATATTAATGTAATGTGTACTTCTCTCCATGAATCCGGTATTTTTGCTTTCATCAGTACCTCATTATACATTTCCAACACCAAGGGTTCTATCAGTTAATTCAATTCATCCAACATCTTATACCATTCTGCTGGGAATCCATCTGGACCTGGCATTTTATTGTTTTTCTGTTTTTTGATCTCCTGTTTCAATTCTAGTCTTGTTATTTCTTTTGATAACATTTCTTTCATATCTTCTGTTATTGACGGGTTTCCTTCTCCCTTCAAATATTCCTTTATTTTTTTCATCTTCTACTTGATCCCCTTTGTACAAATTTTCAAAATACTTGTAAGCAATCTTTTTCTTCCCTTCCATTGTATGTTGGAATTCCCAATTTTCATCTTGAAGTTGATATATTAACCTTTTCTCCCCCTCTTTTCTCAAACTATATGATAACCATCTTCCTGGTTTATTTGCTTGTTTGAAAAAAAAATGTTTTGTTAATTTTAAGCCCCTTACCATTTCTTCCTGGTCTAAAATATTTAATTTGTGTTTCGCTAGCATCCAATCCTTTCTAATTTTGTCATTCTGTGGCTTGTTTTTTAATTCTATTTCTAAATTTTTAAGTTCCTCCTCCTGTATCTTCTGTTGTGCCAATTTTTCTTTATTCCTTTTTGCTGAATATGCGATAATAATTCCATAGAAATAGGCTTTCATAGTATCCCATAGATTTTGTATAGATGTCTATTGTTTTGTATTTTCCTTGAGGAATAACTCCAATTCATTTCTACATTTTTAAATAAATTCTTTTTCTTTTAGTATTTGCAAATTTAGCATCCATCTTCATCTAGTTTTTTTTAATCTTTCCAAATTATTTTAATGGGATTGTGATCTTCCCATGTATTTGGTAGTATTTCAATTGTATGTATTTCTGCCCCAATTTTCCCATTCATCCATGCCATATCAATTTGTGACCAGGATGGATGTGGATTGGAGTAAAAGGTAAATTGTTTTTTTTTCTGGTTCCAATTTTCTCCAAATGTCAATTCAATTTAGCTCTTCCATCATCTCAAAACAAGTCATTGGTAATACTTTCTTTTTATTTTTCTTGTCACTTACATAATCTTTTTTACTATCCACTATGGCATTATAATCTCCTATTATACAAATATTCCTCAATCCAATTTCTCTAATTTTTTCGTGTAACTTTTTATAAAAATCTTTCTGATTTTCATTTGGGGCATATATTGCTATCAATAATACCGGTTTTTGGTTTATCCATATCTCTATCATTAATATTCTTCCCTTTGGGTCAGCATAAATTAAATTTGTCTTTATCCCATCATTAACATATATGGCTATCCCTTTTCTCTTTTCTTCTGCTAATGTTGCATACAATATTCCTAATTTAGGACATTCCAAATATTTTATATGTTGTCTTTTAATGTGTGTTTCCTGTAAGCATATTATATCTGATTTTTGTTTTGTTAATTTTGCCCAGATACGCTTTCTTTTTGTTGGTGAGTTTAAACCGTTAATATTTACTGACAATAATTGGATTTCCTCTTCCATCCTCTTAATTCTCTGCCCGTCTTTGTCTTCTATTGACTCTAGTGTCTTTTTGGCTCCTTGTTATTGGTCTCACCCCCTCCCTTCTTTGTCGTTCTTTCTCTTCCCTACTACTTTCTTCTTTTTTTAATTTTTTCCCTATTTTCCCCCATTCTGACTCCCAAAATAAGGGCTTGGAATTATTTTTGAGGAGGTATTATTATTATTATTATTATTATTATTATTATTATTATTAATAATAATATAAAGTTTTTTTATTTTTTCATTTTCATAACATATAGCCACATGTACACTATTACATAACCAACATTGTATTATATTATTAGCTGTTTACATCCATTCGTCTTACCATCAACTCCCTAAAGCAATTATTGGCTCTTCTGCTCTCCATACACCATATTTGTACCTTATCCATCACTTTCTTCTCCCTCTCTCCTCCTCCTCCCTACCTCCTTTCTTCCCTCTGTTGTCCTTCTCTTCTCTACTTCCCCTTCCTCTCTCCTTCTCCTCTCTCCCCTTTCCACTCCTTCTTTCTCTCCTCCTCTTCCCACCCACCCCCGCTGCCCTCTCTCCTATCCCTCTCTTCTTCCCTTACCTCTCTCCTCTACTTCACACTCTTCTTCTCATTTACTTGGTGTATTTCAGCCTTTGAGCAAGCTCCATTTTATGTTGATGGTATTTATAATTCCTTTTCAATATACATATTTAATTTTGACATACATCTTCCTCTTTTTTTAAAGAGAAAAAAGAAGTATACACAAATATATAGTAATTGTTTTTTTAACAAGCACACACACACACACACACACACACACACACACACACACACACACAGAGCCTATTTTTGGCCGAGATGTAGACCTGGGTACAATTCCCAACTATTCCCAACTATCATTATATTTATATAAGTATGCATCCTTACACACCCCAAGTTTGTAGTTCTGTCTTTGTAATCTCAATAATTTCCCATTGTAGGTATATTTCATGTTCCATCTCCATTTTTCCATATCTTGGCTTAGGTTACCCTTAATTGTCTTTAAATAACAATCCTTACTGTTCAATGTTCATTACAATTCCCTTAATGTACTATATAGAATAACAAGCGGTACACATCTCACTTTGTTCATCATCTTTTTTTTTATATATATAAATTTTATTTATTTTTCTTTTAAAAAAGACAAAACAACACATACAGAACAAGAGCAGGGAAGTAAAAAAAGAAAAAAAAAACACAATTTCATCAAGCATGTCGTTTGGTTACAAGTTTTTGTGCAACGGTTTTTACAATTAAGAGTAAGGTCACTAATTATCCATTAAACATAGTTAAATATTTCATTGAGCATTGTGTGTTCAGATTACCATTAGTATTCTTTCTTTTGTGACAACCCTTGTTTCTTTGCATCCATAATTATATACTAGGTAACAATAAGTCTTTATAAAATTATATCACCATTCTCTAAAAGATAAGAATAAGGATTGAGTCAAAGAAAAAAAAACCTCATTACTTCATATAAGACATTTCTACTTTCCATTAGCCATAGAATTTCCAATCATCCTCAACTCCAAATATAATTTTCCATTATTATTTGTCAATCCATGTAGTCATTAAATATTTCAGTCTATGGTTATATCCATTATTCATTACATCATCATTATTCCATTTTATATTATAAGATAGTTACCAACTACAATCATACCTAACAATTTAAATCAACTCACTCTTATATGTTAAATACCTTATTATTCTTATATCGTATAAGTAGATAGTCTGTTTCATAGTTAAAGCTTAACACATATAAAAAGAGAAAAAAGAAAGGATTTTTTTTTTCAACATTAAGTATAGCTTTCTATTATTATTACATATAAGATTAGATAAAGGGAAAAAAATTCATTTCCAGGTTTTTTTATCCAACCATTGATAAAACAAATCCCATACTTTATAGAATTGCTCATCCTCTAATTCTCTAATTTCAAATGTAAGTTTACTCATTTCAGCACAGTCCATTATCTTCCGAACAATTTCTTCCTCTGTTGGTACTTTCTCGTTTTTCCAATTTTTAGCAAATACAATTCTAGCAGCTGTTAACACATTTATAATCAAATATTTCAAGTCTTTATTGTATATTTCTGGTATTATTCCCAATAGAAAAAGTTCTGGTTTCAAGTCTATATGTTTATGTATCATTTTCTCCAACCACATGTGTATTTTAGTCCAGTATCTTTTAGCTTCAGGACAAGTCCACCACATGTGGTAGAATGTGCCTGGCGTATGTTGACATTTCCAGCATTTTTCAGACTTATTCTTCAACATTCTTGCTATTCTCGATGGGGATAAGTGCCACCTATAAAACATCTTATACAAGTTTTCTTTATATGCAGTTGACATTGTCATTTTATAATTTTGAGTCCACAATTTTTGCCATTTTTCTAAGTCAATCCCATGTCCAAAGTTTTTCCCCCAAGCTAGCATAGTTTCTTTCACTTGTTCTTCATATAATTTCACCTCTAACAGATAATCATAAAAGTTTTTAATTACTTTTTCATCATTACCTGTTAAGATTTTATCTAATTCAGTCAGTTTATCATAAAAGCCCTCATTTTTTCGATCTTCATTGTATCTAGAATGTATTTGCACATATGAATACCAATTGAGTTCAATACCTTCTTGTTTCAATTCTTGTATAGATTTAAGTTCACCCTCTGTATTCAATAATTCAGCATATCTAACTGTTTCTTCCCTTTTATATACTATTGGATATGAAAAAGCTTCAATAGTTGATATCCAGACTGGAATTTTCAAGTAGTGCAACCTCTTAACATTCTCCCAATTTGATAACAGAGCCTCTCTTATAAAATGGTCTCTGAAATAACCATGCTTTTTAGTTCCTTTATACCAGTGGTCGGCAAGCCGCGGCTCGCGAGCCACACGCGGCTCTTTACACATTTTAATGCGGCTCTCCTGTGTGCCGGGCGCCCGCTCCCCTCCCTCCTCTCGGGCACTTCAAAACAAGCGCCCCTTTCCCTTTTTTCTTTTCGACTCACAATGATTAGGGAGGATCCTGAAGTCGGGGGGGACGAGAAGCGAGGAGGCAGAAAAAGAAACGGAGGCTAAGGAGCTTCCCCCCGCCCCCTCCCAGCAAAAATCTAACTGGGGAGCCGGGCGGGCAGTAGCAAATTAGCCGATCACGGTGCGTGATCGGCTAATTTGCTACTGCCCGCCCGGCTCCCCGGTTAGATTTTTGCTGGGAGGGGGCGGGGGGAAGCTCCTTGGCCTCCGTCTCTTTTTCTCCCTCCTCGCTTCTTGGGACTCCACCAATGGGGGAGTTTTAAGAGGTAACAATTGGCTGTTTTAAGACTGGTGGACTTCAATTCTCAGAATTCTGGGAGTTGAAGTCCACCAGTCTTAAGAGCCAATTTTGCAGATCCCTGGGCTAATATGATTGATGCCCTTGGTGGACTTCAATTCTCAGAATTCTGGGAGTTGAAGTCCACAAGTCTTCAAGCTGTCAGGTTTGAAGACCCTGGGTTTTTTTTTCTAAAGGGTTGGGGGTGCGAGGGTCTTGCAACTTGACAGCTTTAAGACTTGCATGCTTCAATGCCAGAGTTCCTGAGCCAACATGACTGGAGGAGGAATTCTGGGAGTTGAAGTCCACAAGTCTTAAAGCTGTCAGGTTTGAAGACCCCTTGGGGTATTTTTCCTAAAGGGTTAGGGATGTAAGGATCTTGTAACTTGACAGCTTTAAAACTTGCGTGCTTCAAATGCCAGAGTTCATTGAAACTAAAAACAGTGTACCATCCTATGTATTTTCGGTTTTAAAAATGTGGCTCTCAAAATAAATTTCAATCGTGGTTTTGGCGAGATTTGGCTCAGTTGAAAAAAAAGGTTGCCCACCACTGCTTTATACCATAAGTATGCATGCCACCCCAACAGCAGGTCATGACCCTCTAGATTCAAAAGCCTGTCATTTCTTAACATTATCCATTCCTTAATCCACATCAAACTAGCTGCCTGGTAGTATAACTCCCAGTCAGGTAGGCCCCACCCTCCCCTTGATTTGGCATCTTGTAACAGTTTACGTTTTATTCTTGCTTTTTTCCCTTGCCATATGAATTTCAACACCATTTTATTTAATTCTTCAAAATAGCCTTTCCCCAACTTAATTGGAATAGTCTGGAACAAATATAACAGTCTAGGTAAGATATTCATTTTAATTGTTGCGATTCTACCAATCATTGATAATTGAAGCTTCTCCCATTTCGCCAAATCTGTTGCAATTTGTTGCTTCAATTTAAGATAATTATCTTCTTTGAGGGTGCTGCATTTGGCTGTTAGGTGAATCCCCAAATATTTAACTTTATTTGTGATTTGCATTTCCAGATTTTCCGCCAATTCTTCTTTTTGTTTTCAAGGTATATTTTTTGTCAAGATCTTTGTTTTATCTTTGTTTATTTTTAAACCTGCAACTTCTCCATACGCCTCAATTTCTCCTATCAATTTGGGTGCAGATTGAAATGGCTCCTCAAGAATGAAGACTAAATCATCAGCAAATGCTTGCAGCTTGTATTTTTCCATTTGGTGGTCATTCCCTTTATTTCCTCCTCATCTCTAATCTTTCTATTTAGTACTTCTAATGTTAAGACAAAAAGCAATGGTGATAGTGGATAGCCTTGTCTCGTACCTCTTTTAATTTCAATTGGATCCGTCAGTTCTCCATTTATCATTATCTTGGCAGTTTGCTTGTGGTAAATCGTTTGTATAGCTTGAATAAAGTTCTTACCAAAGTTCATTTGTTCCATTTGTTGTATCATAAACATCCAATTCACATTATCGAAGACTTTCTGCACATCCAGGAACATCAAGGCCATTTGCTTCCCAGAGTGGACCTGATAATATTCCAAGGTATCCAGAATTATCCTTATGTTGTCTCTAATTTGCCTCTTTGGTAAAAAGCCATTTTGGTCCGAGTGAATGAACCCATTTAAGTATTTTTTCAGTCTCTCCGCCAGTATAGAAGCAAATAGCTTATAATCTGAATTCAACAAAGAAATAGGTCTATAGTTCTTAATTTGCGTATGGTCTGCCTCCTCTTTGGGTAGCAATGTAATATATGCCTCCAACCATGAATTAGGTATTTTACTTTCAATCATTACTTCATTCATGACTTCTAGTAATGGAATGGCCAAAGATTTTTCTAGTGTTCTATAGAATTCCACCGGAAGGCCATCCGGTCCCGGGGCCTTCCCATTATTTTGTCTTTTAAGGGCCTCGGTTAGTTCCATCATTGTTATTTTATCTTCTAGTATGGTTCTAATATCACTTGGTATTTGGGGGAGTTTGGCATTTTGTAGATATTGTTTCACTTCTTCCTCTTTTATGTTCTCTTGTTCATACAACTTGGCATAATAATCTTGAATAATTTTCTTTTTTTCCATATTTCCATAGTGCAATTGTCCTTGTTCATCTCTTAGTTGTAATATTTTCTTGGTCTCTCTTTCTTTTCTCAGTTTATATGCCAGCCATCTGCCTGGTTTATTTGCATTTTCAAAATAGTTCTGTTTGGCGCCTCTGATTTTTTGAGCCAAGTCCTCCTTTTCCAGTAGGTCCATTTTGTGTTTTATTGTGTCCATCTTTATTTTAATCTCTTTCTTTTGTGGAAATTTCTGTAGTTCTTTTTCCAGTGTGCTGTAATCTTTTTCTAGATCCTTAGACACTTGTCTTTTCTTTAAGTTTCTCTTTCTTGCATAGTCTATTATCAAACCTCTAGAAAAGGCCTTCATTGTATCCCAGAGATTCTGTAAGGATGTGTCTTCTTTTTTGTTTTCTTTAAAGAAGAAAGTCAATTCTTTTTCCATTTTCTTTACAAATTCTTTCTCTTTCAATATCATGTTATTTAGTGTCCATCTAGGTCTTATTCTTTGTTGTCTCCAACCTATTGTCATTGGATTGTGATCCGCCCAGGTGTTCGACTCAATCTCCACGGCTAGTGCACTGTTGGATATATCCGTTGAGGCCCAAATCATGTCAATTCTAGAGAGCGATGAGTGTCTATTTGAATAGAAGGTGTATTGTTTTTTAGTGGGGTTCCTTTCTCTCCAAACATTTTTTAGGTTTATTTCATCCATCATCCTGAAGAAGGACTTTGGGAGTGTTTTTCTATTTAGTTTTGTTGTTTTGTGGGTTTTATAGTCCAAGTTCTGATCTACAATACCATTGAAGTCTCCCATCATACAAATATCAACATAGTCTAAATCAGAAATTTCCTTGTGGATTTTTTTATAAAATTCATCTTGTTTTTCATTAGGTGCGTAAATTCCAATTAGTAGTATTTTCCTAACATTGTCCATTATTTCCACCATTAAAATTCTTCCATCTTCGTCTGTATAGATTTGTTTCGCAGGGATTTTATCTTTAATGTAAAAAGTCACACCTCTTTGTTTACAATCCGCTAACGAAGTAAAATTTTCCCCCAGTTTTGGTTGTACTAATATATGGCTGTTTCTTTGCTGGATATGTACTTCTTGTAAGCAAATTATGTCTAATTTTAATTTTCCTAATTTATGAAATATGTTCCTTCTTTTATATGATGAATTGAGTCCATTTATATTAATTGAGAGTAATTTTATTCCTTCCATCCTTATGTTTTATATATAGGGTTTATAGCTCTAGTTGATCTTGGTTCCCGTTGTGCTCTGATCTCTACACCCCCAACAGCCCCTTCTTCAATATCAATTCCACCTACAGCACCCTCTGTCCTCTCAATTTCGAGTATAGGTAAATCCAGCAGTTGCACCGGTAGCTCTTCGTTTCCAGGCTTCTCTGCCTTTCCTCTCAAATATTCTGTGTAGAAAGCTTCTGCCTTCTCAATTGTATCAATTCTGTATCTCTGTCCTTTCCATAAAAACATGAGGCCTTCCGGAATCAACCATCTATAGCAGGGGTGGCGAACACGCGGCTCGTGAGCCGCATGCGGCTCGCGGCCAAAATAAATGAGGCTCTTTGCCTCTTACCATTATTTAGTTTACTGTGGCTCGGATCGCGCGCTAAACCCGGAAGTACGGTCGACGCGACGCTTGCCTGCACTCCACCAGCTCTCCACCAGTACTTCCGGGTGTAGCTCAACAGCGCCCTCTGCTGCGCCCAAAAAAATAATGCTTCAAAGTCTAGCACAGTTGCTGCAGGATTCCGGTGAGGTTCTAATGATTGCTCAAATTAATAATAATGGTTGCATATTGAAGCTCTGGGTTCAGGAGCAGCAGAGTTTTAAATAGGAGAAAACATTTAATTGAATTTCCATGGTTAGTATATTTCCCAAAATTCTACGAGTGTTTTTTTCACAGCCTGTAATTGTAATAGATATCAAAGATAATCCAAACTCATATATATATTATAATACATATATTAGGTTAAAGGAAGATAATATTAGGACCAGGCTTTACCCATGTATAGGTTGTACTCGATTTACAATCACAATCTCGTCACTGAGCAAAGCAGTCATTAAGCGAGATATGTGACTGCTTTGTTTAATGACTGCAAGTGTGGCATTCCTGGTTGTGGTCATCAAGTAATCTTGTAGGTTGTTAGGTGGACAGAGATTCCACTTATTTATGGATTTAAAAGTTATACAGCAGCTCTAATGGGTTTATAAAAATTTATAACAAAAAACACCTGACTGAGCATGTTATATTATGTGTTTAATATATTAGTGTTAAAATTATATGCTTTTGTGTGAGTGTTTGTCTGTTTTGGCAGGTCACTGCGTGGTGTGGCTCTCTGACTCTCACAGTTTAAAATTTTGGCTCTTTTTGTCGAACTTGTTCGCCACCCCTGATCTATAGTTAACTCCTATTTTAAGTAGAACTGTGGTCAAAAATTGGTATTTTCTTCTCTTCTCTCTCACCCTTCTTGGTATTTGCTTTAGAATTGCAATCTCCTTGCCTTTGTATTCCAGTTTTTTATCTCTTGTATTTTGCAGGATTTGTAGTTTTAATGCTTTTTTCGTAAATCTTACATGGACCTCCCTTGGGAGGGAGTTCCTCGTTGCATATCTTGTATTAACTCGAAATGTCTCATCTATCCCGTCCATTATCTTCTCCTCAGGTATCCCTAATATTTTTATGAGAATTTCAGATATTATTTGTGGCAGATTTTCACCCTTTTCTTCTACTATATTTTGAAACCTCAGAAAGTATTCGGAATGCTCCATCTCCAGTCCAATTATTGCACTGCTTTCTATTTCCACTTCACTCAATCTGGAATCAAATTCTTCATCCCTCTTCTCTCTCTGCTTCTCTCTTTCAGCAATTTTTTGCATAACATCTTCTTGTTTTTTGACCCACTGTTGTATATCTTTTATATTTCTCTCTGCTTCATCTGTTTTTTTTATGTTCTCCATCTTCATTTCCATATTGCCCATTTTCTTTATAAGTGTATCCAATTTTTCATCGGTGCTTGTTTGTAGTTTCTGTATTGATTGCATAATTGAATCTAGAGATATAGTCTTCTCTTTTTCCTGTTGAATCATAGATTGTATTGATCTTTGTCCTCCTGCCGGTGAGGAGGCAGGGTTTTTTTTTTTTAAAAAACAAAGTTTTTTATTGGTTTTTTGATGTTTTACATAGGGAAAAGGTAAGGGAAAGGTTACAAATTTTGGCAGCTGCGAAATGCGGTAGGTGCCCCCCCCTCCAAACTCATAATATACATTTGCATAAAATTCAAATATTACATAATAGCATATAGTCAGTGTGGTAAATTCAATTGGTAATTTCGGTCAGTTTATATCACGTGGATTTTCTTGCTTATTTGTGTGATCTGAGCTTTCTTGATGTCGCCCCATCTCCCCCAGCTGGCAGTGCTCCGGCCCATCCCGTGTCTTGTACATCTACTGAAGTGTCTTCTGGTTTTTCTAGAAGTAGTTTATTTTTTTCCATAAAGGCCTGCGCCTCTATGGGTGTATTAATTCTAACTCTTGTCTGCTCCCAGAATATTAGCATACCTTCAGGCAGTAACCATCGAAACCACACCCCCTTCTGGTATAGTTTATTCGCCAATTGCAAATAAGATTTTCTTTTCTCCCTCACTTTCTTGGGGATCTGTTTCAGAATGGTTATCTCCTTATCTTTGTATGTCAAGGCTTGCCCCCTTTGTGCATTCAGGATTTCATCTCTTGTGCTTTTCCTAAGAAATTTAATGTGTACCACCCTGGGGACATTGTGTGTTCTAGCATACGCTGAGTTCACTCTATAGGCCAGGTCTATTTCCCACCCCATCTGTTGTTTTTCCTTCTGAATATACTCAGCCAAAATGGTTGTCATGATGTCCCTTATATTTTCATCATCTGTCTCCATCACGTTCTGGAATCTAAGATAAAAAGACATTCTCTCAAACTATTTTCATTTGTTGGGTGTCAAGTTCTTTGTTTCCCCTCTGCACACCCTCTATCCCTCCCTTCATCTCAGCCGCCCCATCTTCCAAAAGATCCAGTCTCTGTGAGTTCTTATTAATTTTATCCTGGTTCTCTTTAATTTCTTCTTTTATCTCCTTCAATTGTCTCTTTATTTCCTCAAGGCAGGGGTTGTTGTTGTGGAGCCCACTGGTGTTGGCTTTCTACTCATCTTGCTATTTTATTCTCTCTTCTTCTTCTTCTTCTTCTTCTTCTTCTTCTTCTTCTTCTTCTTCTTCTTCTTCTTCTTCTTCGTTTTGTAGTTCAGTCCAATTGCAATTAACACTAGGAGAAAGAGAAGATAAGAAGAAGAAAAGAGGAAGGGAGGAGGAAAAAGGGAAAAAGAGTGTATGGTAGTTAGATAAAAGTAGTAAGGGGAGGAATCAAGATTTAAGTAGAGAGCACAGAATATGGGAAATATAATAAAGGATATAAAAGAGAGGTAGAAGAAGGAGAGGGGCAAAAAGAGAAAGAAAGAGAGAGGGAAAAGAAGGCAGTCCGTATAAGAAGGATGAGTGTAGATGAAGGGAGTGGGAGGAGAGAAAGAAAAAATTGTGTCTCTGTTATTTCAAAAAAAAAAAAAAAGAAAAGGAAAAAAGAAAAAAATTAAGGACCAGGAAAAAAAAAGAAAAGAAAAAATTATTCAGCGCTTCCAGGCTTCAGGACTTCAGGAAAAAAAGAGACAAACAGCACACGCACCAACCAGGAAAAGGAGAAATCATCACATCCCCAGCAGAATAGTATACACATTCGATGTAATTTCCAAAGTCACTCCAGTTTTCTCTTATAAGTCTTCCAAGATAAGATAGGTTTCCAGTCCTTAAAGCTCCACAAGAAACAGCCTGCAATAAACAGCTGTGTTTCTTGCTTCTTATCAGGTCTCGACCTTGGGTGGAAGGTGTTTTCTCAAAATAGTCCCAGCAGTAGGAATTAGCAACAATGTTTCAAAGTCCGCTAGATGGCAGTGTTAAAATGTATCCAGTCCCTAGCCCCTTAAAGCGCTGCCTTTAGTAAAAGGGAAAGTTAAACTCGGCAAAAAGAGAAAAAAGGTCTTTTAGGCATTAAAAGGAATAAAGTAAAAGAAAAAAGGCTCTAATGAAGTCACTTTAAAAAAGAAAGGGAAGTTAAAAATAAAGAGAGAGCTTCAACAGCAGTTGTAACAGCTGTAATGAAAGTCCGGTCTGGCTTCCGGTAGATAAAAAGGGGGGGGAAAAAAGCCCAAATGGTTTCAATTAACTCTATTCAAACCCGCCGCTAAGTCTCCGGTTGTTTTCTATTTTCCTTTAGTCTCCAATTTAAGGGTGTCCTCTGCATAATTTAAACGAAGAAAAAAAACTTTTTTTCAAATAGTCTCACCAAAACACGGCATGCTTCTCTCTCTCCTGCTCTTGCTTTGCGGAGCCGTCAGCCGCTTCGGCAGCCTGGGGGCTGGCTCTTGATCGCCGGCAGAAAGGGGTTTCCCCAGGGTTTCCAGAGACTTTGCAAGTGTCTCTGGATCCCCCGGAATTTCCCCTTACCTCCCACTGTCTCTACGGGACAGCTTGGGTCCAGTGGACCGTCCAAACGATCGGGATTCAACGGGTCATCTGGAGTGACCATAAGATCCATGGTAACGCAGCGACGCGTGGCTCCTCCTCCACTTTGTTCATCATCTTAGGAGTTCTATATGTATCCATGTTTCATATATTTTGACCCATACTTAATTGTCCTTCCATTGTCATATTCAATCAATTAACAACTCAGTTTAATTATCATGTATAGAAGTGAATCGCATACCTCTGCTTTACATTCTCCACGTAACAGTTTCATATTTGTCCATATTCCATATATTTTAACCTTTATTTAATAATCTTTCCATTATCATATCTAATCAGTTAGCAACTCAATTTTATTATCATGTACAGTATAGGAGTAAACCACATATCTCAGCTTTATATTTCCCAATATAACAATTTCTGATTATCTGATTTTTTCCTAGTAAGTATTTTGTCTCACTTCTCTATTCCTGTCTTCTCCCTTTTCTTTGTTTTGACATGTCCACCCTCTTCAATTTTCCCCAAGCCACTGTCAAACGCAGTGAAATCTTTTGTATTTCCCTTTGTTGGGGCATAACCCCCCTCTTCAATTTTCCGTATGTCACTGTCAACCTCAGTAAAATCTTTTGTCTGCTTTTTATTTCCTTTTGTTGGGACACATCCCCCCTTTTCAATTTTCCCTATACCACTGTCAAACCCAATGAAGTTTTTTGTCTGCTTTTTATTTTCCACCGTTTCTACCCCTTTATTATCCCTCCCCCTTCTTCCTTCACTTCTTCCTTCAATTCCTGCTTCTCTGAGTTCAAAATTCTATTTAGACTTGATTTTAATGATTTATGCATTATTTTTTTTTATAATTTCACATAGATCTTCAAATTCCCACCTTTCCATAATGGCCAGTTCCAATGTTACAGTTAGTTATACAGTTCTTATTTCAGAGTTCTGGTCCACCTTAAATTTAGCTAATTCAGCAAATGTAAAGAGGAAGAGAAGTGGGAGCCATCTTGATGTTTTGCAGAGAGAAAAAACTGTGCATTTTCCTGGTTCTTGATTTTGCTATTTTTTCCCTTGTTGCCTTACACCTCTCGTTGGTTATAGTGGCTCAAAATATATTAATTGGAACTTGCATACAGCCAAATTCAGGTATGTTTCTCTTCGCCTCCTGCTTTTCCAAGTTCTGATTTATGGCAATTGTTTAATTAAATCTTCCTGCTCAGAGTTTTGCATTCCGTTCGGCACCGACAAGATTAGGTTATCAGTGAGAAAATAGTGCTTTTTTCTTGATTTTTTCCTTTGCTCACATTCCACCTCTCATTAATTGGAGTCACTTAAGATATGTTAGTTAGAAGAAATTCGAACGGAGCAAATGTCCTCAGTATGTTTTGATTTTCATTTCAACCTCCTAGTCTCTTTTAAAAACACAATCTTTTCAAACCCAAAACCAAATTTAGAGTTTGTATTTGAGTGGGTTTGTCACTTGTCTACTTTCTCCTTTTCTGTCCAGATTTTTGTCCACATGTGTTTCAAGCAAATGGCTCTTTTTGGGCTAGTGGTTCAACTGTCCATTTTCCCCCTTCTTTCTTTCTTTTTGCCAAAATCCAGATCTGTCCATTAATATTATTTATACTCTCAAGGTTCTTTGCCTTTTCCAAGTTCTGATTTATAGCTGTGGGATAATTAGAACTTCTTACCAGGCTTTCATCTCATCCTGCACACTCCTCCTCAGTAGCTTTGGCTGGAAGCCAGCTTCTTATGCAGCCATGTTGCCATGCTGCTGCCCCGACTCAGATTCAGAGAGCAAATCTCCAACCTGCGAGGGACCTGTTGCCTCCCTCTGGGTCTGATGAAACGCTGCCCCTTCTTCACTGCCCCCCTCCAGGGGGTTCTGATCCAAAAAGGATCTCGGAATTGGTTTGTCAGAGAGACTTCATGTGAGTCTCTTCAGAGCTCACACCCCCTTGTCTGTCCAGCTGGAGAACTTCTGGTCGACCCCCTACTACTTTCTTCTTGTTCTCCTTTTATTCCCTGTTGTTGCTCTTCCTGACTTCTGGATTCTAACTCTTCCTTAATGCTCTGTTCCTTTTCCGGTCCTACCAGTTGATCATATAAATTCTGTGCCTTCTCCAGATTATCTACTTTAATCCTTTTCTCCTGCCAAGTCACCAGCATCCCTTCAGGTACCAACCACCTAAATAATATATCCCGCTTAGTCAATTGTTTTGCCAAAAATCAGTAGTCTCTCCATTGTTCCCTCACTCTTCATGGAATTTGTTTCAGGGTTTGCATCTCCTTTCCTTTGTACATCATTGGTTCATCTCTTGTTATTCTATAAATTATATCTCTCACTTTCCCCCCTGCAAATCTAATGTGTATTTCTCTAGGCAATCGGTATCTTCTGGCATAATTTCTGCTTACTCTGTATAAATCGTCCAGTTCATTTAGAATCTTTTGCTTGTCTCTTTGTAGCATTTCTGCTATTATCTCCACCATTATCATTTGTAGATCTTCCTGTTTTGTCTCTATTACATTCTGAAATCAGAGATAGAAAGCCGCACAGTCCATTTCCAGATGGATGAGTGAGTCTTCTAAGACTTTGTTCAATGTTTTCATCTGCTGTTCAACTAGCTCTAGTTTCTTCTCTGTTTGTTCCATTCTTTTTTCTACAACTTTTATTGACTGTTCATTTTTTTCCAGTGTTTGTTGTATTATTTTCATTTTATCGTCTAATTTCTGTATGTCACTTTTAACTTCACTTTTCATTTCACTCATCTCTGGTTTCATTTCACTTATCTCTGTTTTCAATTCACTGTAGTTTCTGGTCATTGCCTCTTTTTTTTTTATTAAAGGTTTCAACAAATTTTACAAATATTACCCCTTCCTCTTCCCACCCTCCGACCCTCCCTCCCCCCAACCTCCCAGAGCAAAATACAGGGTATAAACATTTAACAATCATATGCCAACATAAGCTAACTGATTTTAACATCCTACCTCCTCTTGTGCTTTAATTCCCCTTTTATTAAGCTAACTTTAGGTAAATTGTAACATTCTTTGTGCCTTCACTCATAAGCTAATTGAAATTTTCTAGTCCGATATTTATTTTGAATATAGTCAATCCATCTTCTCCATTCCAACTTATATTTCTCATCCGAATGGTCCTTCAAATATGCTGTAATTTTGGCCATCTCTGCTAGATTTATTACTTTTAGCGTCCATTCTTGAATAGTAGGCAATTCTTCCCTCTTCCAGCACTGCGCCACCAACAATCTTGCTGCCGTTGTTAAGTTCAAAATCAAATTAGTCTCTATGACTGTACAGTCTGTAATTATACCTAACAAAAACAACTGGGGGGTGAACTTTATCCATTTTTTAAAGTATATTTTGAATAACCCACCATATTTTTATCCAAAATGCTTTGACTTTTTTGCAAGTCCACCATATATGGTAATATGTAGCATCAGCACAATCACATCTCCAACATTTAGTTTGTAAATTCGGATACATACAAGATAATTTTTTGGGATCTAAATGCCATCTATACAACGTCTTATAAAAATTCTCTCTCAAATTCTGAGCTTGCGTAAATTTTACATTTCTTACCCAAATCTTTTCCCATGTTTCCATCATTATTGGCTCTTCGAAATTTTGTGCCCATTTTATCATACAGTCTTTAACTAACTCTGTTTCAGAATCTATTTCTATCAGTATATTGTACAACCTTTTTATATGCATTTGACTCTGGTCCCTAATTTGTTTTACCAAACTATCCTCATTTTGCGTGATACCAATTGTCTGATCTTTTTTCCATCTAGCTTGTAACTGTCCATACTGGAACCAGGTTTGAATTACCCTTTCCTCTCTTAATACGTTCAAAGGCTTTAACTGTAGTACACCTCTCTCTACATTAAGAAGTTCTCTATATGTAATTACATCCTGTTTTTGTTCTATACTTATATTCTCTATCGCGCGTCTGGGTACTACCCACATAGGTATCTTATCATTTAACATATATTGGTATTTTTTCCAGACACACAATAGGGCATTCCTTAATATACGGCTTTTAAAAATCTTACCCACCTTCTTATCATATATTAAATAAGCGTGCCAACCATATACCAAATCATATCCCTCAATATTCAGTATTCTATTGTCTGTTAGATTAATCCAATCACTAATTGTTGATAAAACTACTGCTTCATAGTATAATTTTAAATTGGGCATTTTCAAACCTCCTCTTTCCCGTATATCTTGCATTCTTTTAAGTTTTATTCTTGGTTTCTTCCCCACCCAGACAAAGTTATTAATACCTTTCTGCCATTCTTCCAAATTTGCATCTTTTTAAAGTATTGGTATCATTTGAAAGAGAAAGAGAAACTTAGGCAAAACATTCATTTTTACTGCTGCTATCCTTCCCAACAATGACAATTGTAGTTTTTTTTCCATTTATTCATCTCTAACTGGATTTTATGCCATAATGGTTCATAATTATACTTATATAATTTCCCATTTGAGGTTGTAATGTAGACTCCTGAATATTTAACCTTTTCTACTATCTCGCATCCTGTTGCTCTTTGTAGTTCTTCTTTTTGATTTGTGGTCATATTTTTAACTATCATCTTTGTTTTTCCTAGATTTATTTTGAACCCAGATACTTGACCATATTGATTAATTATGTTCATTAAACCTCTAGCTGATTTCCCCGGTTGGGTTAAAGTTACAACCAAGTCATCCGTGAATGCTCGTAGTCTATATTCATAATACCTAATCTTAATTCCCTGTAGGTCATCTGACCCACGTATTCTATTCAACAATAACTCCAAGGTTAAGATAAACAATAATGGAGACAGGGGACACCCCTGTCTTGTTCCTTTTTCAATTTTGAAGGATTCTGTTAAACTACCGTTAACTATAATTTGTGCTGTTTGTTTCTGGTATATTGCCTTGATAGATTGTGCAAAATACTCTCCAAAATGCATCTTTTGTATTATTTTTATTAGAAATTGCCAATTCACTCAATAAAATGCTTTTTCCGCGTCTAAGAATAAAAGCGCTGCAGGGACTTGGTTGTTCTTCCCCAGATATTCCAATATATTAACAATTTGTCTTACATTACTTTTCATTTGTCTCCCCTGTATAAAACCAGATTGATCATTATGAATTGTTTGTTGTATAATTGACATCAACCTATTTGCTAATATTTTAGCAAAGATTTTATAATCTGTATTAAGTAATGAAATAGGTCTATAGTTTTTTGGCTGGGTGTGGTCCTGATCTTCTTTTGGAATCAGGGAAATAAAGGCTGTTCTCCAAGATGGCGGTACTCTTCCTTCCATTTGAATTTTGTTAAATAATTCGTTAAGAGGATCTACCATTTCTAATTGTAACTTTTTATAATAAACCGCTGTCAATCCATCTGTACCCGGGGCCTTCCAAATTTTTAATTGCTTAATTGCCAGAAGAATTTCCTCTGTGGTTACAAGTTGATTCAATCTTTCCCTTTGCTCATCTGTAACTATAGGTATTTTCTCTTTCTCCAGATATCTATCTATATCTAAACCTTGCATTTTATCACCAGCGTACAATCTAGTATAATATTCTGAGAAAGCCTTTTTAATCATATCCTGTTGATAAACTTCTTTGCCTTTGTATTCTACTTTCTCTACAGTACAAGACTTTTGTTTTTTCCTTAACATGTATGCTAGCCATCTACCTGGTTTATTTGCATTACAAAAAGTATTATGTGTCAGGGCAGCCTCCATCAGTAACCAAGAAAGAAACCACTCAACTCCATTTTTCAGAATTAAGAGTACTTTTACTGGTTATGAGTAGAAAGCAGCTAGCAAAGCAAGATCTGAGGCCAAAGCATGCATAATCATAGATATCAATATGTGACTCAACTCCCTCCCCCTAGTAAACCTGTTTTGACCCCCCTTCCTCCGTTGCCCACACAGCACACACACTCCGGAACAGTACAAGGGAACAAGGTTTATTACACCAACAGACAAGAGGTTTTGTGGCAGCAAGCCACCAAGACAGAACTCACAAAGACAGAACACACAAAAGCAGCAATCCAGCTTGCCAGGATCCCAGACTAGAGTTGCTGTCAAAAGTCCTTTGTTGATTGCTACGCAGAGCCTCTCCAGAGTCAACCCTTTTATAACCTAAAAAGGGCGTCTCCCAAACAGCACCTGAGAGCTCTTTACTGCCTATAATTACGCCCACGCTCCTTGCGTTTGTGGGCGCGCCGGAAACGGGCATCTCGAAATGCCCTACTAAGTCCTGAGTCACTATCCTCTCCGCTGCTCCAAGGCAGGGCATCGGGAGTCCTCCTCCTCTCGCTCTCACCGCTGCTCCATGCCTCTGGCGCCACCTGGTGGCCGACCAGACTCTCGGATTCCTGCTCAGCCTCCGAATCCTGTCCAGGATCGCACATCTCCTCTGGAGCTGACTCTTATGGAGTATCACTCTCGGAGTCTGGTGACAGCGGCACCGGCTGGGCCACAACAAAACCCAACCCCCAGTCCAATCCGCACACCCCACAGGTGTCATGTGGGCTGCAGCTTCAAAACCCATCATCAGGTTGGTATGCCGGACGGTTAGCCTTGGCGGCAATTCCACTATCTGCAGCATGCGCAGTAGATGGTGAAAAAATCACTCCCGTCTTCATTTACTCATGTGCTTAAGCTTCCCCTCCCCAATACCATATCATCTCCCCCCCTCCCCGTTTCAATGGCAGCCGAAAGCAAGCAGCAAAGCAGAGGCTGACATCATGTTTAGCATATATCAGATTTGTGGCTACTTGGTATGACATCAACATATTGAACTGTCCTCGCAATAAAGTAATTGCTTCTCTTATCTTCTTATCGTTTGGATTAGATATTAACGCCTGCTCTTTCTTTTTTATTTCTTCTTCTAATTCCCTTTGTTTCCCCCCCTGTCTATGCCTATATAAATTATTCAAATTTATTAAGACACCTCTCATGTAAGCTTTGCTTGCATCCCAAACCATTTCCATCGATGTCCCCTTATGCATGTTAAAAGCAAAATATTCTTTCAATAGTTTTTTACATTCTATAACATTTCTCTCATATCTAAATAAATTTTCATTTAACCTCCAAGATCTCCTAGATCCCTCTCTGTTGTGGCCCAGCAGGAGCTGTTGGAGCTGCCACCAGACTCCAACAGCGAGGGTCCCTATGAGTTGTTTCTGGAGGATGTGGAGGACCCTGGGCAGGGTTCTGACTCTGAGCAGGGATCGGAGAGTCTGGTCGGCCACCAGGAGGCGCCTGAGGCATGGAGCAGCCGTGAGAGCCAAAGGAATGGGGCTCCTGATGTCATGCCTTGGAGCAGTGGAGAGGAGTCACGGGACAGTGACTCAGACATCAGCAGGGAGTTCTTAGATGCTCGTTACCGCCACGCCCACAGGCGCAAGGAGCAAGGGTGCAGTTACCAGTGGTAATTGCTCTCAGCTGCTGATAAGTAGACTCCTCTCCAGTCTATAAAAGGACTGATTGTGCATACGCCCTTTGCAGAAGTCAACGCAGGAACTATTGGGAAAGTTCCGTCTTGTGAGCTTGGCATGCTGGATAGCTGCTATCGTGTCTCAGTGCCGGAGGGTTGTGAGAGCCTAGTCGTGGTGGATTGCTGCCAAGGATTTGTCTGTCTGTCTGTGCAATAAATCCTGTTGAAGTAGTTTTGGTCCGAAGTGTGTTCTGTGTTGGCGAGGGAAGAAGGGGGGTCAGAACAGATTGACTTCTGCCCCAAACGAAACTCCATTAAGTTGAAATGGAGCAACTACATGCTGAGAATGCCCTCTTGGCACAACAATTGGCTTTGTTGACTGGACAAATAGCCCAGGGGCTTGCTACCCCCCCCCCCCAGCCAAGGAGGAAATGTCCAGTGGCTACTCCAGACAAGTTTGACGGCAACCAAAATATGTTTGCAGCGTTCTTGGGACAATGCCAGATGTTTATCAGCTTGAGAGTGGAGGACTTTCCCACTGACCGGACAAAGGTGGGATTTATTATCAGCTTGCTCTCAGGCACAGCAGCTAGGTGGGCCACTCCCTTGCTCTCTCAGCCGAGCCCTCTGCTGGATGATTTCCAGGGTTTTTGTAACCATCTCAGGCTGATGTTTGACGATCCCATTAAAAGGGAAACAGCCACCAGACTCCGTAAGTCGTTGCAGCAGGGGCGTGGCTCTTTGCCCGATCTGAGGGAGATTTTAGGTTGGGTGCAGGCCGGAACAGAGGTGGAGGGGCCTCCGCGGCACATTATTTTAGCAGCGCACATTCTCTTGTCGGGTAGTCCGCAGGGAATTCCGGCCCATGCCTTGGTCGATTCCGAGGCTACCACGAACTTTATGTATGCGGCGTTTGCTACTAAATACAACGTCCCTCTGTGTCCGGTGGACCCACCAATGCGTGTTGAGACCATTGACGGTCGGGTGCTTCTGTCTGGGCCTACCAAGGCCGCCATGCAGCCTTTGCGCCTGATCCTCGGGGAGCATGAGGAGGCCATCCAATTTTACGTGGCTTCAGGCCTGCATTTCCCCGTGGTGTTGGGCTTGGCTTGGCGGTGGGCGCACGACCCTCAAATCTACTGGGCGCAGAACTTGATCACGTTCCCGTCCCTGCAATGCGTGGCCCACACCCGTCAGGTTTGTGCAGCCCAGGTACCCAGTTTGCCCGAGGTGACCGTGCCGCCGGATTTAGCGGAGTTCACGGATGTCTTTAGCGAACAGGAGGCGGACCAACTGCCACCACACCGGCCTTATGACTGTCCCATTGACCTGGTACCTGATGCGAAACTCCCGATGGGTCATTTATACTCCATGTCTGAGCCGGAGTTGGCCGCATTGCGGGACTTTTTTGACAAGAACCTCGCCCGGGGGTTTATCCGGCCTTCGTCCTCGCCCTTGTCTGCCCCAGTTTTGTTCGTCAAAAAGAAGACTGGGGATCTGAGACTTTGTTGCAATTACCGGCACCTGAATGCCATCACGGTACGTAACCGTTACTCGCTGCCCCTGATTCCTGAGTTGTTGGAGCGGCTCCGGGAGGCAACGGTGTTCACAAAACTGGACTTGCATGGGGCTTACAACCTGGTCTGAGTCAGGGCAGGGGACGAATGGAAGACGGCCTTTGGCACCCGGTACGGACATTTCGAGTATACGGTCATGCTGTTCGGGTTAACCAATGCCCCGGCAGTCTTCCAACACTTCATGAATGACATCTTCCAAGACCTTTTGGATCAGTTTGTCGTCATTTACCTGGACGACATCTTGATCTACTCCACGTCCCGGAGGCATCATCAACATCACTTGCGTCTGGTCTTGCAGCAACTCCGAGAACATAGCTTATTTGCCAAGCTGGAGAAGTGTCAGTTCTGGCAGACTACCATCGAGTTCCTGGGGCACCGTATCTCCCCTGAAGGAATTGCGATGGAGCCAGGCAAGGTGGAGGCATTACGTAGTTGGCAACCTCCTCGACGTATGAAGGATGTCCAGCGACTCCTCGGGTTTGCCAACTATTACCGGACCTTCATCCCCGGTTTTGCTTTCTTGACCACGCCCCTCACTCGGCTCCTGCAAAAGAAAGTGCCGTTTTGCTGGGGGCCCACGGAGCAACAGGCGTTCGTGGCCCTGAAGCGAGCTTTTACGAGGGAGCCGATCCTGAAGCACCCTGATCCCCATCGCCCATTTGTAGTAGAGGCGGACGCTTCTGACACTGCGGTGGGGGCAGTGTTATTGCAGGCTCATGCCCCTGATGGTACCCTTTTCCCTTGCGCTTACTACTCTCAGAAACTCAATCCTTCCGAGCGCAATTACACCATCTGGGAGAAGGAGTTGTTGGCTATCAAGGTGGCATTCGAGGCCTGGAGACATCACCTGGAGGGGACCAGGCATCAGGTCGAAGACCCGATGGACCATCGGAATTTAGAGTTTTTGACCACAGCGCGTAAGCTGAACCAACAGCAGATCCTGTGGTCTCTGGTTTTTGTCTGGTTCAATTTTAAAGTCACGTACATTCCCAGTGCGTTGAATCAAAGGGCGGATGCCTTGTCTAGGAAACCGGAGTACTCTGACCCTGCAGACTCACTTCCACCCCGGACTGTTCTACCCGTCGAGTCCTTCGCTGCAGTTCAGGAACCCGTAGATTTACGGTCTCTGATAAGGGATGCGCAGCGGGACTACGAGTGGGTGGAACGACGGCAGGCAGAGGTAGGGCTGACATCCCCGTGGACCTTTGACGAGGACCTTTTGAGATATCGGGATCGCCTCTCTGTGCCTGCAGGGCCCCTCGGTGGACTGGCTCTCTCCCAGTGTCATGACACTCCAGCAGCAGGACATTTTGGCCTTTTCAAAACATTGCACCTGGTCTCCCGTACTTTCTGGTGGCCCCTCTTGCGACACGACGTGCAGATGTATGACACGTCGTGTGTGCACTGTCGACAGGCCAAGTCAGCAACGGGAGCTCCTCCAGGCTTGTTGCAGCCATTGCTGACCCCGGACAGACCCTGGGGGACTGTGTCTATGGAGTTCTTGATGGAACTGCCTCCGTCGTTAGATTTTACCATGGTTCTTGTGGTGGTGGACATGCTCACCAAGATGGCACATTTCATCCCCTGCCGGAGATTGCCGACAGCCCGCGCCACCGCCCGCATGTTCATCCAACACGTGTTGCGTCTGCACGGCGTACCTGACCGGGTCGTCTCAGATCGTGGGACACAATTCATGGCCCAGTTCTGGAAAGTAAGTAAGTAAGTAAGTAAACTTTTATTTATAAACCGCACCCTTTCCTAAACAGGACTCGGGGCGGTGTACAGACATATTAAAAACCATATAGATACAAAATATAAATGTGCATAAATATATAAACATATAAACATATAAACGGAGGAGGTAGAATGTGCTGTACCAAATTTAAATTAAAATACAAATATAATTAAAATTTCCCTTAAAAATTACACAGTAAGATGTTTGCCAGGAGGTTAAAGATGGGACTATACATCATTCAAGCCAGCTAATTGGAACAGGTGGGTCTTAAGCTTCTGTCGGAAGGAGCGGAGGTCGTTAGTAGTTCTAATATCGGGGGGGAGGTCATTCCAGAGGGTTGGGCCCATCACAGAGAAGGCTCTACTCCTAGGCGCCGCCCGTTGGCACTGCTTGGCGGATGGCACCTGGAGGAGTCCCTCCCTGTGAGAGCGGATTGGTCATGAGGATGTGTGAGGTAAGATGCGATCCCGCAGGTAACTAGGTCCCATGCCATGGAGCGCTTTGAAGATAGTAACCAACAACTTGAAACGCACCCGAAAAACCACAGGCAGCCAGTGCAGCTCGCGCAGGAGTGGTGTTATATGGGAGTATCTTCTCCCTCCCATGATGGCCCGCGCGGCCGCATTCTGAACTAGCTGTAGTCTTCGGGTGCATCTCAAGGGGAGCCCCATGTAGAGAGCATTGCAGTAGTCCAGGCGAGACGTCACCAGCGCATGAGTGACTGTGCGTAAGGCGTCCCGATCCAATAGGGGGTGCAATTGGCGCACCAGGCGAACCTGGTGGAATGCCCCCCTCGCCACGGCTGCCACATGGTCATCCATCGACAGCCGGGCATCAAGGAGGACGCCCAAATTGCGCGCCCGTTCCACAGGGGGCAGTTGTTCGCCCCCTATGGCCAGCGATGGCATCCACTGGTTGAACCGGGGCGCCGGTAGCCACAGCCACTCAGTCTTGGAGGGGTTGAGTCTGAGTCTGTTGTCCCCCATCCAGACCCGGACGGCTTCCAAACACCGGGACATCATTTCGACGGCCTCGTTGGGGTGGTTTGGGGTGGAAATGTACAGCTGGGTGTCATCAGCGTACAGATGGTATCCAACCCCAAAACTACGGATGATCTCACCCAGCGGCTTCATGTATGTGTTGAACAGGAGGGGCGAGAGGACCGACCCCTGTGGCACCCCACAAGTGAGTGGCCTCAGGGTCAACCTCTGCTCCCCTGCCAACACACACTGCATCCGGTCGGAGAGGTAGGAGCAGAACCACCGCAAAACGGTGCCCCCCACGCCCACCTCCTCCAGCCGGCGCAATAAGGTACCATGGTCGATGGTATCGAAAGCTGCTGATAGATCTAATAGGACCAGGATAGAGGAGCAACCCCTATCTCTGGCCCTCCAGAGATCATCTACCAACGCGACCAAGGCCGTCTCCGTGCTGTGACCGGGTCGGAAGCCGGACTGGCGCGGGTCTAGATAGTCAGTTTCCTCCAGGTGACGTGGGAACTGTTGTGCCACCACACTCTCTACAACCTTCGCTAAAAAGGGAAGGTTGGAGACGGGACGATAATTGGCTAGCTCCACCGGATCCAGGGAAGGCCTCTTGAGCAGGGGCCTCACCACCGCCTCTTTCAAGGCGGCCGGCAATGACCCCTCTTCAAGTGAAGCGTTCACCAGACCCAGGAGCCAGCCTCGTGTAACCTCCCAGGATGCCAGTACAAGCCAGGAGGGACACGGGTCCAATAAACATGTGGTGGCTCGCAGTCGCCCACGCAACCTGTCCAAATCCTCGGGGGCAACAGAGTCAAACCCCTCCCAGCGTGGTGTCTCAGGACTTGCTTCCGACGTCTCCCCTGGTCTGCTGAAGGGGGCCCACCCACTCCGGATCTGAGCGATTTTGTCCTGCAGATATTCCCCAAACTCCTCTGCTCTTCCCGCGGCCTCTGAGATAAGAGGGAGCGAGTCACCCGAAACAGGGCGGCAGGGCGGTTATCTGCGGACGCAACGAGAGCGGCACAGTATCTACGTTTGGCCGCTCTCAGTGCCACAAGGTAGGTCTGTAAATAGGCTCTTACCTGTGTTCGGTCAGATTCGGAGCGTGAGGACCTCCACCTGCTTTCTAGGCGTCTCTTGTGGCGTTTCATCACCCTCAGCTCCTCGGTGAACCAAGGAGCCAGGGTGGTTCGTTGCCGCAGGAGAGGCTGCAAAGGCGCTACCCGGTCCAAGGCCCCAGCAGCCGCCCTATTCCAAGCGGCCACTAGGTCCTCCGTCCGGGAGCGGGTCAGGGCTACAGGAAGTGGCCCAAGCTCCGTCTGGAACCTATCCGGTTCCATCAGTCGCCTGGGGCGGAACCATCTGGCTGATGGGCGCTCTAGATATCCAGGTTTGTTTGTCCTCGGCGCACCATCCTGAAACCGATGGGGGGACGGAGAAGGTGATTGGGATTCTGCAAGAATATCTGCGCTGCTTCGTGAACCAGCAGCAGAACAATTGGGCGGAGTACCTGGCCGTGGCAGAGGTTGCATTTAACAACTCGCAGCACACCTCCACATGGACGACGCCTTTCGGGTACCACCCTCGCTTTTTCCCTCTCACCCCAGTGGACTCTCCAGTCCCCGCAGTGCAGGACTTCCTCTCTGAGCTCCAGGCAGTCCACCAAGTGGTGCGCCGCTATCTGAATCAGGCAAAGGAGGATTACAAGCGAGTAGTGGATAAGTCTCGACATGCGGTGCCGGAATTGGCTGTGGGAGATCGCGTGTGGCTGTCCACACGGCATCTTCCGTCCCACCGGCCGACGAGGAAGTTGGACCACCGGTATCTTGGGCCGTTTCTCATGGAGGCCGTTATCAACCCGGTTGCCTATCGCCTGACCCTCCCGTGCTCGATGCGAGTGCGCCCGGTGTTCCATCGCTCGCTCCTGATCCCTGAACGGTCGGCTTGTCCTCTCCGATGTCCCTCTTCGCCCCAGCCATCTTCGCGTGAGGTTGACACACAGCCATCGCACACAGTGACCCGGATCCGTGACTCGAGATGGCTCAAGGGACGGTTCCAGTATTTGGTCGACTGGATGGACGAGGGATTGGACGGGGGGACATGGACCGATGCGATGGCTGTGCATGCCCCTGCTCTGGTGCGGGCCTATCATGCGCAATTTCCCTCAAGGCCACATCCCGAGCGTCAGACCCAGGGGAAGGGCCCTGCGGTGAGGGATAGTGTTGTGGCCCAGCAGGAGCCGTTGGAGCTGCCACCAGACTCCGACAGCGAGGATCCCTATGAGTCGGCTCTGGAGGATGTGGAGGACCCTGGGCAAGGTCCTGACTCTGAGCAGGGGTCGGAGAGTCTGGTCGGCCACCAGGAGGCGCCTGAGGCATGGAGCAGTGGTGAGAGCCAAAGGAAGGGGGCTCCTGATGCCATGCCTTGGAGCAGTGGGGAGGAGTCACGGGACAGTGACTCAGACATCAGCAGGGAGTTCTTAGATTCTCGTTACCGCCACGCCCACAGGCGCAAGGAGCAAGGGTGCAGTTACCAGCGGTAATTGCTCTCAGCTGCTGATAAGTAGACTCCTCTCCAGTCTATAAAAGGACTGATTGTGCATATGCCCTTTGCAGAAGTCAACGTAGGAACTATTGGGAAAGTTCCGTCTTGTGAGCTTGGCATGCTGGATAGCTGCTATCGTGTCTCAGTGCCGGAGGGTTCTGAGAGCCTAGTCGTGGTGGATTGCTGCCAAGGATCTGTCTGTCTGTCTGTGCAATAAATCCTGTTGAAGTAGTTTTGGTCCGAAGTGTGTTCTGTGTTGGCGAGGGAAGAAGGGGGGTCAGAACACCTCTCTATATTCCAATTCCATCCAAACTGGATTATGATCTGTAAGGGTTCTCAAGCATATGTTCGTCTTCTTCACCCTAGAAAATAAATCATTTGTAATTAATATAAAGTCAATTCTGGAAAAGGATTGATGCCTATCGGAGAAAAATGTGAAGTCCCGTTCTTTAACATTCCGTTCTCTCCAAATATCTCTCAGTTCCATATCATCCATCAACTCAAAAAAGGATTTAGGTAGTCTTGTTCGCATTTGATTATTTTGCAATAGTCTCTTCTTGTCTTTGGTAGTGTCCATTACTCCGTTCCAGTCACCCAATAGTATATACGATCTATAATCCCATTGTGTTAATTTAGTATGAAGCAATTTATAAAAATTTTCTTGTTGTTGGTTGGGAGCATATACTCCTGTTAAGAGTATTTTCTTTCCTTCTATTAATAATTCAGTTGCAATATATCTTCCTTGAGGATCTGCTTCGATTAATTCAGCCTTTAAATCTTTTCTTAATTATATAACTATACCATTTTTCTTCTCTGGACCAGATGCCACAAAGTCTGATCCCAATCTTGCGTTCATCAAGTATTTCTGATCCTGTATTCTAATATGAGTTTCTTGCAAGCAAATTATATCATTTTAAAATTGTTTCAAGTAGTGATTTCCCCCCCCCCCTTTTTTTGTGGTGAATTTAAACCATTAACGTTCCAGGTTAGAAATTTAATTGTCATCTTCATCTCCCTGAAGCTTTCTAAGAGCTGCCTGGAAATCTTGCTGGGATTTCACCTTCAGTCTTGCTCCCCACACAGCTTCTTTGTTCGTGTTTGTAATTTCTTGGATTATTGTCTGGGCTTGCTGCATCTTTAACTCTTGCTCTTTGTGTTTAGTGGCTGCTCGAGTTTGTCTTTGTTCCATAATTTCTTCTGTCTTCTCAGGTAAATCCAGAGCCTGAGCAGCTCCCCCTTGTACCTGAATATCTTGCTGTCTGTTCTCACCTGCTTCTTTTCTTCCTTTAGGTCCTGGGGATGGGGGGCAACCAGCCTTTAATACATTGCTATAAAAATCTCTTGCTTTCCAAACTGTGTTAAAACAATATCTTTGTCCTTGATAATTCACCACCAGTCTGACTGGGGCCTCCCATCTAAATTGAATCTGGCGACTTTTAAGTTCATCCACTAAAAATGCATAATCCTTTCTGGATCTCAACATTTTTGGGCGGATTTCCTTCAATACTACCACATCTTGTCCTGCCACTTGTAACTTATTTTTCTAAGTTGCTTGCAGTATTTCATTCCTGGTTTTCCTGGTGACAAAATAAATCACAATATCTGTTGGTAGTTGTCTCTGTCTGGCAATCCATGAATTAACACGGTAAATTTTATCGATCTCCCAGGCACACTCCACCTTTGGTTCACCAGTTAATTGAGCGAAAGCTCGGCAAAAATATCTCACAGATCTTCCTGGTTATGTTCTTTCAAACCTCTTATTCTTAAAGCAAATTCCATTGTTCTATATTGTATCATTGTTACTTCTGCCTCTGATTTATCAATTTTCCTTTGTGCCTCCTCAGCTTTATTCTCCAACTTAATGTTAGACTGATTAATTTCTTCCACCTTCTCATCCAGAGATGTTACAAAACCAAGTAAGCCTTTAAATGCATCTACTATGTCTTCCCTAATCTGTTGATTACGGGTTTGAATTAAGTCCTTAATTCCAGACATTTCATCAGACATATCTTTTTTTTTTTCCAGAAAATTTTATTGGTTTTTAAAAACATTTATAAGGAAAAGGGTAGGTGGAATGGTATACAAATTTTGGCAGTTGCAAGTATGGCAGACGCCCCCTCCCTCCAAACTCATAAGATACATCTATGTATAAAACATTAATACAAAATCGTATAAAATCAGGATATTAGTTCTATAAAAAAAATTTCAATCAGCTTGTATATTATAATGTATAGTCTAGATATAATTTCATTATTACTTTCGGTCTGTTTATAACAATGTGATTTTCTTATTCATTTTTGTGATCTGAGCTTTCTTAGTGTTGCCCCTTCTCCCCCCGCTGGCAGAGCTCCGGCCCCTCCCGTGTCCTGTGTGACCGTTGAAGAGTCTTCTGTTTTTTCTAGGTTCGCTTTATTTTTTTCCATAAAGGCCTGAGCCTCTATGGGTGTATTGATTCTGATTCTTGTCTCCTCCCAGAATATCAACATCCCTTCAGGCATCAACCATCTAAACCACACCCCTTTCTGGTATAATTTATTTGCCAATTGCGAATAATTTTTCCTTTTCTCCCTAATTTTTTTGGGGATCTGCTTCAAGTTGGTTATCTCCCTGTCGTGATATGTCAATGCTTGCCCCCTTTGTACACCCAGAATTATGACTCTTGTGCTTTTCCTAAGAAATTTGATATGGGTACATGATGTGTTCTGGCATATGCTGAGTTCACTCTATAGACCAGGTCTATCTCCCATTCCATCTGTTGTTTATCTTTATGTATATATTCAGCTAAGATATTAGTCATCATGTCCCTTATGTTTTCCCCATCTGCTTCTATAACATTTTGAAATCTAAGATAAAAGGACATTCTCTCAAATTATGTTTTCATTTGTTGGATATCAAGTTCTTTGTTACCCTTCTGCAAGGCTTCTACCCCCCCCCCTCGCCTCCGCCACCCCACCCTCCACAAGGTCCAGTCTCTGTGAGTTCTTATAAATTTGAACTTGATTCTCTTTAATTTCTTCCTTCATTTCCTTTAATTGTTTCTTAATTTCTTCCTGGCCCTGTATGAGTTGCTGAAGCATTTGTTGCAAATCCATCTCTGTACTCTTAGGTTGCATCAGTTCTGTAATCTTTGACTGTGTGGCAGGACTGGATGTTGCAGATGTCGGTGCAGAGGTAGCAAAGCCAGGTTTTCCAGGTGGTGGTCTTTTTGGAGACATAGTTTATAAAGCAGAGAAATCAGTCAGTGTAGCGACTGGACAGCTGAAGGGGTAGAGCAGGCAGATGAGTTCAGGAGGCAGAAGATCCAAGCAGCTGGGAGATTCTTTAGTCAGTCTAGCAATAGAGAAAAATTTTCTCTCCAGAGGGTTCAGAAAATAGCAATCCACAAGAGATTCTTCTGGGTGACACGGAGACAAAGACCGGAAGCCTGAATTTTAAAGGTGGAGTCAGGTTTCACAGTTCATGAAGACAACGGAAGTGTGCCATCTTGCCCTGCCAGCTTTGGGCTCAGAGGCATAACAAGGTTTTAAAAGTTCAGAAAATTCTCAGTTCACCCATAAGTTCTGGAACTAAATCCAATGAAAGTCACTTTTACAGGGGTGAGGCATCATTAGTTGGCTCTCCCCCCTCCTCCTTCCCCTGGGGGCAAAAGCAAAATCTTCTCAAGCCGCTTGTCCAAGGGGGGGGGGAAATCCCCCTCCCTCTAGCCGCACCTCCAGCAAGAATCCGAAAGTTTAACTTTTAAAAACGCTGGAAAGTCCATCAATTCAAAAAGAAAGGGAGTGAAGAAAGGAAGCCTCTCACCATACCGCCGCTGCTTCCTTCAAAAGTATGTTGTCCGATCGGCATGGAGCGAGACGCCCACGCGCCCTCCGATACTGCTCCCCGGTGCCTAGAGCGAAGCGGAGAAGCCCCCACCAGCCGCCGCCGATGCCAGGGCCCTCCGCAAGCCGCTCCCTCGGCAGGACACCTCTCCGGGGCGTCCTGTGCCCCCCCAGAAGCGGGGGAAGCCCACCGGGAGAGCGGGAGCGGGCAAAGGCTTGCCGGTCGGCGTAGCCGCCGGAACCGGAAGTCCCAGACATATCTTTAAAAGCATTTGAAATCTTTTCCTCCAAAACAACGGCTTGGTCCTTTAATGCATTTTGGAGATCCTCAAGTGTCAGAATTTTTGTTTCTGCTGGGGGTAATAAAGATTGTAATTTTTGTGTCTGGGCTGGGGAACTGCCAGCACTTGTGGAAATGGTTAATTTTGCTTGTTTTGAAGCCATTTCGAAATATTCAAACAAACTTTTCAGCGGCCAGTTTATTAAGTCCAAAAAGTCCACCTATTCCCCCAGGTTTGTTAACCAATACTGTTTTCTTTGATCTTAAACTCTTGAGTCTTTTAACATCGTTAACAGGCAGTTAACAAATGCTGTCCCTTTTAAGTTTCACTTTCGACACACCCTTTGTTATTCAATCGCCATCTTTGAGGCCTTTTGTCTTCATAGAGGGAAGTATGTTACATCGGAATTAAGGTTTGTACCTACAATTATATTCACTCCTCCTTGGCTCTGCCTGTGTATCTTTCAAATATAAATTTAAACATTGGCAGCAAGGGTGGTCGTGACGTTTCGTTTCTGCAAAAGCAGAAGTGTCCCGGATGAGGAGCTATGTCGGGCTTCTGGGGAGCTCTCACCCTTCGTACCCCAGGATCACTCCTGGGGGTCCCGGGGAGCTCTGCCCTCACCCGTCTGCTCACCCCCCCTTTTCCCGAGGGGGGAGTTTTCAAACCACTAGACAGCTGATTTACGCTGTTCTAGCAGTTTATTACTCAATCACAGGGCTGGAGTTCCCTAGGGAGCGTCTTCCAACGCAACCGGTGCCACCGGACGTTTCTCTGGTCATTGCCTCTTGAAGCTTGGTCATGGTTTCTTGAATGGTTAGCAATGCTGCCTGCACATTTTGGGCGTTCAATGTTGTTTTTTGTTTCTCCTTCGTGGGCATTCCTTCTGTTGACCTTTGGGTTGCTGGAGAGGCAGTTGATGCTGCTATTGCTAGATTTACAATTGTCTTCAATGATGTTGCTGTGATACTCATCATCTCTTTTAAAATTTTATCTTGTTCTTTTAATATATTGTATATGTTGACCCTGTCACTGCGTTTATTTGGTTTGCCAGCTGTGCTTACATTCTGAGTTATATGGTAGAATGAACTGACTCTTATCTCTAAGCTTCACTGCACATGTCACACATTACACATTCTTTCTTTCACTTTACTTTTTGTTTGTTTGTCTGCCAAGGCAGACAGGAACTCTGCCAAAATGTAATCATTAACTTAGTAAGTTTTGTTTTATTTTCTTTACAATAAAATGTTTTTCTTAGAATATATCTCAGGTTTATTTTGCTTATTTAAGAAGTATGCTTCAAGGAAATGCCACAATTCATACCTCGTTAATTACAGGGCTCAATTTACCCCTGACAGTCCCAAAGTGGCATCAAATATCTTAACTATTATTATTTTTTGACTTATCTTCTTTCTATCTATCAATACTCTTTTTTATTTAAAAAAGATCTCTTTTGATCACAACTCTAAATTTGCTGCTAATAGGGTATACACTGTTACACTAGGTACTACTTGAAATATAATATCTTAGTTTCGCTATTAATTTTATTGGCTTTTAATCAATTACTTTTAAATTTTTGATTTTTTAAGTAATTCCTTAGCTTAACTTATTTTATCTATATTAATCCACAAACAGTTATCCTATAGCAATATAAGTATGTCTACATATATCTCTAAATTATTCAATAACAACAAATAAACTAAAACAAGGAAAGGGAGAAAAAGAAAGAAGAAGCCTCAATGCTTATTTATACCAGCAGTGCTATATCTTAAAAATACAATTATTTCATTATATCAGTGCAATTAATTCAAATAGACACACACACACACATATCTCCACCAGATTTTCACTTACTTATAAATATAAATATGAATATAAATACTTATTTATGGAAATTTTAAATATTATATATAATTGTAACTTAATTGTCTAAATTCTATTTATCATAACCTACAAAATTTTCTTATATCTATCTTTCAATAACGATTTCACTAAACCATTAACACAGTCAATTCATTCAACACCTTTTCCTTTACTTTTGTTTTTTTAAAGTTCTTGGTTGATTTACTTTTCTGTTCAGTCTTTGCAATGCTGTCCACACTTTTCTGTTCTAAGTAGTTTCAGCATGACTGTTGCAATAGCCTCTTTGCCTTCCGCTTTGCTGTCCTCCTTCTTTTTTTCCAACTACTGTCAGCAAACTGCCACCTCCAGACACATCACAATTCTCCAATTCCTCCTTCTTGGTTTCTTCTTCTCCACTCTAGTCTGTATGTCTTAGGTTCAGTTCGTATAGGGCTCTCACCCGATCTTTAGAGACTCACTACTTCGCCCATTCTTCTCTGTGATCTTCCTTTTCTTCTAACACTCCCTGCCGTTTCCATTCACAAGTTGATCCACTAGTCCTTTCGATGACACAGCAAGTTGATTAAATTCTTCCTTCCCCTTTTAGATAGCTTGTCGCTACTTCAGGCCCTCCATTGAAACAAGGCAGATGCTTGCACACTGGATTAAAAGGGTATCGCCATTTCGTAGGATCCGTGTACCCCGAAGGGGTCCTCCAAATGTGTAGATCAGGGTAAAAAGCCGGACCCCCGATCTTCTTCCCCACACTTGTCACAACGTCACCACCGGAAGTCCTCTTTCTTCCTCTTTTAACCATTTTCTCTTGGGCTATCAAAAATTCCAGTTTTAATTCTTTTCCTTCTTCTCTTCCTTTCCCCTACCTTCTTTTTCTTTTTCTATTTTTGTGATTATTGTGTCTTTTCTTCAGAGTATTTACTTTTATTATTCTAGTAACTTTCCCCAGGGTTTTCCCTGTTCTCCTCCTTTCCTTGCTATTTTGTGGTTTCTTTTTTGGGAGATCTCCTCCTTTGTCTGCTTTTTCTTTCTGACTGTAAATCCCAGTGAATGGCTCTCTGCAAACCGCAATGCAATCCGACAGCTAGCTGTCAATAGCCATCAAAAACGCTTTTAATCCACCTAGAATAGAATAAGATAAGGAAAAAGGAGACTTCCCCCTGGGCTCTTCCTTTTAGTTGTTAATTTTTCTTCACTTCCAAATTGCAGAAGACAAAATCATCTAAGGCTTTGGTGCTTTAAACTCCTCTCCCACCTTTTTTCAATAACATTCCCTAAAAGCCAGTTAGTCGCTAATTTCACTCTGGGACCCTTTTTAAGATTAAGATCAGCTTTTTCTTCTTTTCTGTGAGTTGGTCAATCACTCACCCAGTTCCAACACTCTGATCCAACACCACTTCAGCACAATAACTTAGTCCAGATGCCCCAGCTTTGTAGCAGTCATTCAGTTATGGCTGCCGCCCCCACTGCCAGTTTGAAGGGTTATTCTCCAACTTCTGGAGGAACTGCTGGTTCCTCTAAGTCATCCGAGATGTCCCTTCTTCTCCCCTGTCCCTCCAGGACAGGTTTCAGTCCGAAGACTTCCGGACAGCGGTTTGTCCAGCTGGATTTCCACAAGGCTCGGCAAAGCCTGCTATTTTTACAGCCGGTCTCACTGCAATGCTTCCGGCTTCCCACCAGGCATCAATTTTGGTGGCCTAAGATGAAAGCAGAAGTAGAGGACTATGTAAAAAGTTGTGCCACTTGTGCAGCCATGAAAATAAGAACAGGCAAGCCCCCTGGGCTACTGCAACAGGTGGCCAGCCCCAGCCGACCCTGGGAAGAGATTTCAATGGATTTCATTGTAGAACTCCCAGACAGTGGTTGGAATACAGAAATTTGAACAGTCATTCACTTATTTTCCAAGCAAGTCCACTTTATCGCTTGCTCAGTGTTACCATCAGCGAAAAAGCTAGCGAAGATGTTTCTCAAGCACATCTACTGCCTACACGGTGTGCCCCGGAAAATCATCTCAGACCAAGGAGTCCAGTTCACTGCCAAGTTCTGGAGGAAGTTCCTCAGGTCCATTGGGTCCACGCAAGGACTCAGTTCGGCTTTCCATCCAAGCACGAACGGGGTGGCGGAACACGGACCAGTGGTAATACAGGGAGAAACTCATTATGAAGTGAAAAAAAATTAGACTCTAAATCAGTGATGGCAACCCTTTTTTGGCTCACGTGCCACAAGTGGGGGGAGCGCAGGGGGGTCGTGTACCCATAATGCAATGTGCAACCCCCCCAGTGTGCATGCGCGCACAACAGGCGCTGCCCCCCATTTTTACATGCTTTTTTCACCCTCCCCAGGCTCCAGAGGCTTTATAGGAGCCTGGAGAGGGCGAAAAGAGCCTCCCCCGCCCCCCTGGAGGCCCTCCGGAGGTTTCAGAGATCATCCGGAGGCTTCCTTGAAGCCTTTGGAACACTTAAAATGACCCTCCGAGCAAACCGGAAGTCACTTTCGGTTTGCTCGGAGGGTCATTTTAAGCGTTCCGAAGGCTTCAGGGAACCCTCTGGACGGTCCCTGAAGCCTCCGGAGGGCCTCTGGGGGGGGCGGCGGGGGAGGCTCTTTTCGCCCTCCCCAGGCTCCTATAAAGCCTCTGGAGCCTGGGGAGGGCGAAAAATGGCTTTTAAAAACGGTGAACTCAGCTGGCCAGCGCGCGCATGTCATAGGTTCGCCATCACTGCTCTAGATTGTATAGAGGTCAATTGCAATATTTAGTGCATTGAAAGGGATACCCTTTGTCTGAAGCTACTTGGGTAAAAAGTTGTAATGTAAAAGCTGGCAAGTTAGTAAAACAATTCCATGTTAAATTTCCCGACAAGCCAAAGGGCCCCGCTTGGGGGGGGGAGAGGTGGTTAGTTCTGTTATGTTAACCCCTACTTTATTCTCTTTTCAGGAAATGGGTTTCTTCTGAGGAGAGGCTGCCTGTCAGGCCTGCAGCCACCGTTTCTTTTGGATCTTTGGCCTGCCACACTTTCTATTATTCTACTATGCATATAAGCAGAAATTAACACCAAGATTAACATTTAACCAACAATCAAGTAAACAATACCCCAATCAAGGAACTACTAATGCAGACAAAAAAGATAACAGTAAACAACAGTCCAATCAAGGAAACTCCAAGAACACTCCCCACAACTCTGACAGGGCAAGCCACTAGGTAGATAAAATAAGAGCAAACCCTAGTCCCTTGTATAACTGATGATGTTACTTGGTTTGGTAATGAAACATCTGCAAGAAAACCACCAAGCTCAGAGATCACCAAGGACCCCGCATTTCAACCCGGGGCTACAAATATTCTCTATCAGTATACACTATAAAATAGGAAATATCTATCCATCAAAGGGAAAAGAAGGGGAAAGAAATTAAAGTTGTGCCATAAAAAAAGACATTTAACATTAGTTAGACATAGGAGCAATTAATGGCAAGCGGGCGTAAAAAGGTTTGTTTTAATGCCCCTATTAATAATATCTAGAGAAAAATGGATAAATAGCATAAGATGCGGAAAAAAGTGACAATGGTTTCATTAAATCAGGATACGGCGAATAGAGTATTTTCCCCACTGGAAATGGCTGTTTGCAACACACAAGGAGGGGATACTTTCCTAAGAGCTCACAATTCAAGAATACCAATGTGCCCATGAGGTATCTCAGGGAGAGGAAGGCCATGGGGGGCCTAGTGATAGAACAGGCCCTCAAGGCCTCCCCAACCCACTAAGATACTTCTCCGTCCCTTCCTGCCACAAGGACTCACTTACCTTGCAAACATCTGTCTCCTCTCTGCTGCTGTTTCTTTGCCTTTGAGGAGGGGAGAGGAGAGGAGAGGAGAGTTGGCTTGGAAATGCTTTTTGTGCCGAGAATGGAACCTCCTGAGTGCTATAATATTGCACAGGTTCAGGCAGGTTTAGTTGGTTTGTGTGCTACGCTGATTCCATGTGGTTGTAATAATCTCTTGGGTGGTTCTGACATGTTTTTGATGTATGGCAGTGTTATTCATTTTGCAGCTTGCGTTGGTTGTGCTATCATAGGTTGAGCCTTCAACTGAGCAAGGAAGCCCTGCAGAACCAGGCCCTTCACAGCCTGGATCCAGCCTGCAGGAGGGAATCATGGTGGCTCCTACCACCCCCCCCTCTGCCAGCAGCTTGCTCTTGCTCTCTCTCTCTGTCTCGCTGTGGCAGTAGTGGCCAGCTTGAGTGCCCCGACTGCATCTGAGCTGAAAAAAGCAGAGGCACAGCAGCAGGCTGGCCTTCAAAGATTGCTCCAAGTGCCCCATGTGCACGCAGACTCCCCATTTGCATGCAACCCCACCCACCCCACCCCAGCCTACCTGAGGGCCCTTCAGCCAGGCAAGCCAGGCCAAACCCCCACACCCCCTACCTAGGGCAGCCACATCCCTTCACTAACCTGCTTTCCAGCTCCATTCTCCCTCACGGCGTGCAACTAAAGTAGTCTGTGGGACTACGGTAAAAAAAATAGTTCAGACCTTCCAACTTCTCATGAAAAAAAAAAATCGTGTGAGGTTGGAAGGTCTGAACTATTTTTTTTACCATAGTTTCACAGATCAGCGGGGAGGGGCTGAGGCAGCTGGCATGGATACTAACGCCAGTGGAAGATGGCTTCGGGAGTTGGCGTGGGCGCGGTTGGAGGGGGGGGCTTCGTTGTGCCCCCCCCCAGTATTACCACCGTTGCCTGGACCACCGTACTGTGCCATTTGGCCCCCCCTCCTGTGATATTATGGACTGGGTCAACGGAGTGCGTCCCTGACGATGGATGTGAGTGCGGCTGGTGTGAGCGGAGCTTAGCTGTTGGAGTCGGAGTTGGAGCAGCAGCCAATGCCGCCACTGTGCTCGTTGCCGCCATCACTGGCCGCTTCATCACCTCGCAAGCTAGCATCTGCTGCGATTTTGGACAGCTGTCCGTTACCCTTACATATTGTCCCCAACACCGACTATTTTTATGATGGACATAAGCTTCCTGCTACCCCCTTGAACACTGCCGGTTGCCCCCCCCCCCCGGACATGTCATCTCCTTGTTCCATCTCCCCATGATGTCATCCCATTTGGTTGATGCCACACTCTCCTCTATGCTATACTGCGACAGAACTTTATTCCCTCTGGGAACTCGCCCTTTGCCCCAATGAACTACAGTAAGATTAAAATAAGTACAAAAACAATAAAAGAGCTACTTACAGAAGGAAGATGACTGTTCTTGCCAGTCTTCAGTATCACGGACTCCAGTGAATGGGCTGCAAAATGAACTCTTTCATTGCATGCACTGCATTGGGATGAAACCAGCACACAAAATAATATAAAAGGAAAATTACTCTCCTTTTTTGCGTCTTCTGCACCTTAATTGCTTGCACTTCACTATCTCAAGGATGAACACAGCACAGACCACACCACACCCAGCAATAAAGATAGCTATTTACAGAGGAGGGATCACTGGCTTGCCCGTCTTCTGCACACCACCTTATCAATTGACTTTGCTCAAAAAACCTGCACAAAGACAGACACAGAAAGCAAGACCTTAATTGCTTGCACTTACACCTTACATAAGAATAACACAATGAAAGAGATACACTCAAGTACTTACTTGTGTTATTGCTTTTCTGTTTGTTGATATCTCCATAGTGTTCTTAGGCTTCCAGATTCCTCTGTTACAGCTTTCCTCATCTTTCCTCGTGGATCATTAGCCGTGTGGTGGTGCGCTCTGAGCCAAACTTTCACTGTAGGAATTGGGTCCCATCTCTCAACAGGTATGCCAACAACACTTATCACCATCAGATTACTTATGTTTGGAACAGTTAGGCATGTTCTTTGCTCCGAACATATGAGGTTCATTTTTAACTAAATGTTATTTAAATGTTTTAGTGGGTTCCAGGGTGGTGGTGGGGGGTTAGCCAGGCCAAGAGAGGGGTTAGTGCCAGGTGGACAGGTGTGGTTGGGAGGGGAGTGAGCGGAGCTGGGGAGGGGAGGGAGAATAACGATATTCCATTAGAGGGTCTTTTCATCTCAACGGTTGTAGGGAGGGGTGGGTGCGAGGATAGACGAAGATTCTGTAACCGGTTGGGAGACAATGGTCGTTGGACACGACCGGTCATTTGTCCCAACCCCCGGACCCTAGGTGGCCAGGATCTACAGAGCCAGGGCCTGAGGCTGATGTTGTGCAACGCGAGGTCCATTGTCAATAAGGCCCCCCCATTAATGATTTGATCTCGGAGGGGGAGCAGGACCTTGCAGGGATAACGGAGACCTGGCTGGGGTCTACCCCTCGTGGAAATGTGCCCACCGGGATACCATGCATTCCATCAGCCGCGGGCCCTGGGTAGGGGTGGCGGGGTAGCAGTGATTATAAGGGAGGGTCTGGAGCCGAGAGAGTTCACTGTGCCGCAGATATCCGGGTGTGAGTCTCTATGCGTGAAGTGGGGCCCAGGGAAACAGTTGGGCTTGCTGATTGTATACTTGGCTCCTCGCTATGCATCAGCGGCCCTGCCAGAGCTCCTCGAGATGATCGAAGAGATGGCGGTTGAGACCCCCAAGCTACTGGTTATGGGGGATTTCAACCTGCCGTCGATAGGGGAATCATCCGAGGCGGCTCGGGAGTTCATGGCTTCCATGACAGCCATGGACCTGACCCAAATAATTCAGGGCCCCACACACGAGGGAGGCCACACGCTGGACCTTATTTTTGTCTCTGGCCAGTGGAAGAGTGATCTGGGAATAGGGGAATTAGTTATTACACCCCTGTCATGGTCAGATCACTCACTTCTCTGGCTCGACTTCCCAGGCGCTACCCCCCATCGCGGGGAGGCGGAACCAGAATGTCCTAGATGGTTCCGCCCCAGGTGCCTGATGGAACCAGATAGGTTCCAGATGGAGCTTGGGCCACTTCCTGTAGCCCTGACCCGCTCCCGGATGGAGGACCTGGTGGCCGCATGGAACAGTGCGGCTGCCGGGGCCTTGGACCGGGTTGCGCCTTTGCGGCCTCTCCTGCGGCAGCGAGCCACCCTGGCCCCTTGGTTTACCGAGGAGCTAAGGGTGATGAAGCGCCACAAGAGAGAGCAGATGGAGATCTTCACGCTCCGAATCTGACCGAACACAGGTAAGAGCCTATTTACGGACCTACCTTGTGGCATTAAGAGTGGCCAAGCGTCAATACTGTGCCGCTCTTATTGCGTCCACAGATAACCGCCCTGCCGCCCTGTTTCGGGTGACCCGCTCCCTCCTTTCGCAGAGGCCGCGGGAAGCCCCCCTGCAGGGTAGAGCAGAGGAATTTGGGGAATATCTGCAGGACAAAATCGCTCAAATCCGTAGCGAGTGGGTCCCCTTCAGTAGTCTAACTATCGTCCTGTCTCCAACCTTTGCTTCCTGGCGAAGGTTGTAGAGAGTGTGGTGGCACAACAGTTCCCACGCCACTTGGAGGAAATTGATTATCTAGACCCGCGCCAGTCCGGTTTCCGGCCCGGTCACAGCACGGAGACGGCCTTGGTCGCGTTGGTGGATGATCTCTGGAGGGCCAGAGATGGGGGTTGCTCCTCCATCCTGGTCCTATTAGACCTCTCAGCTGCTTTCGATACCATCGACCATGGTATCCTATTGCGTCGTCTGGAGGGGTTGGGGGTGAGGGGCACCCTCTTGCGGTGGTTCTCCTCCTACCTCTCCGGCCAGACGCAATGTGTGCTGGCAGGGGAGCAGAGGTCGACCCTGAGGCCACTCACTTGTGGGGTGCCGCAGGGGTCGGTCCTCTTGCCTCTCCTGTTCAACACGTATATGAAGCCGCTGGGTGAGATCATTTGTGGTTTTGGGGTTGAGTACCATCTGTACGCTGATGATACTCAGCTGTACATCTCCACCCCGAACCACCCCAACGATGCCGTCGAAGTGATGTCCCGGTGCCTGGAGGCCGTACGGGTCTGGATGGGAAGTAACAGACTCAAGCTCAACCCCTCCAAGACGGAGTGGCTGTGGTTACCGGCGCCCCGGTTCAACCAGTGGGTTCCATCACTGGCCATCGGGGGTGAACAACTGGCCCCCGTGGAGCGGGCACGCAATTTGGGCGTCCTCCTGGATGCCCGGCTGTCGATGGATGACCATGTGACAGCCGTGGCAAGGGGGGCGTTCCACCAGGTTCGCCTGGTGCACCAATTGTGTCCCCTATTTGACCGGGACGCCCTTCACACAGTCACCCATGCGCTAGTGACGTCCCGACTGGACTATTGCAATGCTCTCTACATGGGGCTTCCCTTGAGATGCACCCGAAGGCTGCAGCTGGTCCAGAATGTGGCTGCGCGGGCAATCATTGGAAGTACCAGGTACTCCCATATAACACCTCTCCTGCGTGGGCTGCACTGGCTACCTGTGGCTTTTTGGGTGCGTTTCAAGGTGTTGACGATCATCTTTAAAGCGCTCCATGGCACAGGACCTAGCTATCTGCGGGATCGCATCCTACCCCACACATCCCTGCGACCAATTCGCTCTCACAGAGAGGGACTCCTCTGGGTGCCGTCCACTAGGCAATGCCAGCGGGCGGCGCCCAGGAGTAGGGCCTTCTCTGTGATGGGCCCGACCCTCTGGAATGACCTCCCCCCCGACATCAGAACAACCACTGATCTCCGCTCCTTCCGCAAGAAACTTAAGACCCACCTGTTCCACTTAGCTGGCCTGGCCTAACCGTAGCTTTAATCTTTAATCCTTCTGGTCGGTATTTTAAATTTTTTGGGGTAGACTTTTTAGGCTGCTTTTTAATTTTTATTATTGTACGGCTTTATATTTAATCTGTTTTTAAGGGGTATTTAATATTTTCAATTGTGTATATGGTTTTTTAGCTGCTGTCTGTACACTGCCCCGAGTCCCTTCGGGGAGAGGGGGCGGTCTATAAATTCAATAAATTCAATTCAGTTCAATTTTTGAGAACCCCCTTTCCGCCTCTGCTGAACTAACAGCAATTGTCCTGACCATATCTCTAGTTTTTCGGATACTGCCAGGAATTTTGTACTTCTCTGGATTTTTCTTCACATTTTCCAAAATAATCTCTGTAATCGTTTAAATTAATTTCATAATTAAAAATACTGCCAAATGCATCCAATGCTTGCTCTGCATCAGCCCATGGAACGACTACATCTTCAATGTTCCAGTAATCTGGCTCCAAATATGTGATAAAGTGTAACTTGTTTGCTGCTGGCAATAGGCTACCTGTTCTTAGATGGTCGCAATCCATCAGCCTTTTCTTTAAATTGGTGATGATGCTTTCCAAAAGTTTTCCACGAGGAAGGGCAACAAATCGTTGATTTGGAGCTAAATTGATGTTTTGGAAGGCTTGTGTTTTTAGCAATTCCACAAGTTGGTTTTCATATTTGCCCTTTTTCTGTCTAAGCACTTCAAAAGCATCGATTGTTCGCAATACTAACTTTTCGGCCACGATGATATTTGTCTCTCTCCCCTGTAGAGCATCTGACAGACAAGAAATCTCATTTAGGATGTCGATCATCAGGGCCAAATCCTGCAAAAAGTTTAAATTTTCAAAATAGGAAGCCATGCCTGGGAACCTTTCATTGCCCTGAAAAAACTGATGTAGCGCTGGATAAGCACGCCACACAGCCATGGTTGCCCTTAAACTACAGGCAGCCCATCTTGGTCCCAAAACTCTGCCAATCTTCACAATTTCTATGCCCAATTGTTCGGAGATTTGGAAGAGGTCATTCTGGCTCTTGCAGGACTTGTGGAAGGTGGTGTGTACTTTATCCAGGAAGATCTTGAAATGGTTGATCTGCTTCACTTCTCTTATTGCATCATCCAGCACAAGTTGCAGGCAGTGGTTCAGGCAGTGCCAGATGATGATGTTTGGGAAGTCTTGAGCTATTCTGGTGCTGACTCCAGATTTTCTTCCAAGCATAACTTTGGCACCATCGGAGCAGAAAGCAATTAAATTCTTCCATAGATATTCAGTGGTAAATCCATCTCTATGCAAGCTTCCCATCGATGCGTAATATATGGTCTCTGCATCTTGTCTCTGTAATTCCAGAAGCTGCAGATCTCCGTGAATGCAAGCCAACTCCCACATCCACTCCAACCGTATTTAGCAAATTTACTTGCGCTTCAATGTCTGAGAATGGATTACATCTTTGCGCCAGATCGTAAACAGTAGAAAATATTGTGCAAGTACTGGATAAATGTTTCTCAGTTGACTTATCCACGGATTTGGTAAAATCTTCCTGCTCCGATTGCTTACTGCTCTCCACGCAAATAAGGTGGGCTTTTGATTGAAAATGTTCCCTTAATTTTTTTCTGAGCGATGCTTGTTGTACAGCCTTGCTTTTCCCTGCTGGTGCCACCTGGAAATGTTTCCACTCTTTGGAAACATGAATACCTTTCTCTAACGAGAACATGGGTTTTGCACAGTACTCACAACCCAGCTTCTTGTCGGATACTGCCAGTCCATCATACTTGTCCTTGAAGTGACTGTATTGCTGCAAATTCCAGCAATCAGGAAGTTGTGGAACTTCAGTGGAGTCGATGGACTTGCTGCTTTCGCCGACCTCAACTGGTGGTAGTGGTGGTGCTGGTGGTGCTGGTGGTGCTGGTGGTGCTGGTGGTGCTGGTGGTGCTGGTGGTGCTGGTGGTGCTGGTGGTGCTGATGGTGGTGCCTGTTTTGGATCAGCTGATTCCTCAACTCTTGGTTTTTTGGAGAAGAAAGCGGTCATACTCTGTTGCCTCTTCTTCATTATGCTACGTAATACTAACTGCCTGCCAAAGAAATAAAACAATATTGGACTGAGGGTTGTAAGCTGAGGACTACAGGTAACAGAAGGGACCTCTGCTTTCAACCAACAATGTATAGTCTTTTCAGGAAGGATGAGAAACAGGAAAGATATAAACAAACAGGAAAGATATAGTCTTTAGTTCAAGAATGAATGTCATAGGTAGATTCCCAGAGCAATACAGATTTCCTTTTTCTGAAATTTAGTTCTCAGTTCCCAAAAACAGGAATTTGTAGCTATTCAGAAGTTAGTGGTTAGAAGCAATGGTAAAGCAAGATATGGAATTAAAACCAGAAATATTTTGTTGGCTATTTGAAAGGGAGTACAATATATATTTAATTTTACACATGTTAGCAGCTGCTGGAATTGTGTTTGCACAACAGTGGAAAAACAGAGTTATGAAAATGAATAAATATTACAATGTGCAGGAATAAATAAATTGACAATTAAAATCAAGAAGTCTTTGAATACTTTTTCACATGGGATTTGTTTTAGCAATTGCTAACTAACGGAAACAGAAATTAGAATTCCAAAAGTATGAAAGAAAACACCAATTATGTAAGGTAGGGTCCCCAAAATGTATAAGGAAATATTACTAGATCATTATTAATGCGTAGATAACTGCGGGACATTACACACCCACATCCACACAAACTATGACAGTGCCAGGAAAACACCAAAAAATAAGAATTCCCCCCCCCCCCAAAGACTGCAAATGAAACCAGTTTTTTTCCCCTAACCCTAAGGACAGGAAAGACAAAGCCACTGGAATAAAAACCATCAAGACATTGTGGAAAATTATAAAGGACAGTGCCAGGAAGCTCACAAAACCATCAACCACCTCAGAATTATCTAAACAACAAAGGTGAAACACATTAAATCTGGCAAAGCTGCCTTGCACCAACCTGGCCTTCCCATAGAAAAGCAGCCACTTTGAGACACATAAACCTGGTCTGAACACTTTTAAGCAACATAGTGTATCACAAAGAAAACATTTGCAAAAAGGAATAACATTTCTTGTAGTAAATATATTTTATAAACAATTAAAAAATAAAAATTCCCAAAAAATAATTTAAAAGAAAGATATTCTATAAATAAAAAAATCCTTAAAAACCATTGTTAAGTATTCCACCAGCAATAATTTATACTACAACTATTTTAAGGTATTGTATCAGCCATAGTATACTGTTACCATTATTCCACCAACAATAATTTATACTGTAACTATTTTAAGGTATTGTACCAGCCATAGTATACTGTAACAGTTATTTCACCAGCAATGATTTATATTGTAACCATTTCAAACTATTTCACACACAATTAAAAATGAAACCATTTTAAAATATTCCATACAGAATAAATTACAATAAAACTATTTTAAAAAATTCTACGCACAATACAATTTAAAGTATTGAGTACATAATATTTTAAAATTGTTCATTTTAATTTATTTTGGATAGAATCTTTTTTAAAATAGTCTAAGACAATTCAAAAAAAGGATCCACACACAATAAATTGAAGTAGACCATTTTAAAATATTCCATACACAGTACTTTTAAGTAAAACTATTTTAAAACAATTATTAAATAAAATATTATTTTAACATACATTAAAAAAATAAAAGAAAAAAAACCAGGTCACTTACCAGCAGGCAGAATCAGCAGCACTCCGATGTGATGGATGGATGCAACAAGGAGCAGGCACGCAGAGACTGGCAGCAGGACAGGTAAGACACTGGACTGGAGGGACAAGGAACCCAGTAAGCAGGTTGCCTGGCAGGCTTAGCTAGCCAGGCGAGGCTGGAGAAGCGGGGGGGGGGGGGGCTTTTGGCCCTGTGGCCTACGCGAGGCCGCGGCTTTTGAGAGGGAAGGCCTGAAGAAAGCCTTCCCTTGCAAAACTAGGCCGCTGCCGCCGCCGTCGCCACCGCTCACCTGCCAGCCCGCCTTCGGCTGCATGGCCTACGAGAGCCCGCGGCTCGCGCAAGTTAGGCCACTTCCACCCCCCCGCCCCCTGCCTCTCTGAGTCCTGTCGCCTCGTGCTGTAGGCCGCTGCTGCCTTCGGGTGCATGGCCTATGCGAGGCCGTGGCTTTTGAGAGGGAAGGCCTGAAGAAGGCCTTCCCTTGCAAAACTAAGCCACCGCCACCGTCGCCACCGCTCACCCACCCGCCTGCCTTCAGCCGTGTGCCCTACGCAAGCCCGCGGCTCGTGCAAGTTAGGCCGCTGCTGCCGCCCCCGCCCCCCCGCTTCCCGAGTCTTGTCGCCTCGTGCCGTAGGCCGCTGCCGCCTTCGTCCGTGTGGCCTATGCGAGGCCGCGGCTTCCGATAGGGAAGGCCTGAAGAAGGCCTTCCCTTGCAAAACTAGGCCGCCGCCGCCTGCCCGCCCACGTGGCCTACGTGAGGCTGCGGCTTCCGATAGGGAAGGCCTGAAGAAGGCCTTCCCTCGCAAAACTAGGCCGCCGCCGCCCGCCCGCCTCCCGCCGTCCCTCCTCGCACTTAGTTGCTTACCTGAGGGAAGCAGCAAGCTCCTGGAAGGCGAAGGGAAGGCAGTTTTGAAATGGAGGAAGACCCATTCAGCAAGCGCAATGCGAGACTGCTCGGGACAGACAAAGACTCTTTTGAAAAGAGAAGTTTCCAAAAGAGAAAGACTCTTTTCAAAAGAGGAATGTAGGCCGTTGGCGCCACGCTTTTAAATGGGTCGCCTCCAGCCCACTCACTGATTGGCTGGACTCCAGCCAATCAGTGAGCGGTGGGCTGGGCTAGCCTAGTGCGGACGGGTGGGGGAGCGAGCGAGCTGCGACGGGAATGCAATCGAGCGACAGGGCCGGGGCCGGTTCCCAGAAGTTACTTCCGGGTCCGGTTACTTCCGGGTTCGGTCACGAACCGGATCGCCCGAACCTGTGCGAACCGGCAGGAACCCACCACTGATCTGGTAACACCACGGAGATAATTGTGGTAGAGGCTGGAACAGCAGAGGTGGTGGTAAAGGACGTACATCCAAAGGAATTCCCGGCTGTATGCCAGGTTTCACATGAAGATCCTGGGCGATTGGCTGAGGGTAGGGATGGAAGAGAATCATGGTGTCTGGGACTTTTGGATGCTGGGAACTCTCGGGGGTTACCTGCCTCAGGACCTGTGCTGACCCCTTTGGGAACCCATTTTTCTTAATGGAGAGAAAGACGTACACTATATTGCCAAAAGTATTCACTCACCCATCCAAATAATCAGATTCAGTTGTGAGCGAATAGTTTTGGCAATATAGTGTATTTTGGATGATGACAACTGGAGCTACTCCACAGCAGTGGGTAGCCAAACCATTGAGGTTTTACAAGAAATGTTTAGGGCTGTGGGGTTTGGAGGCCCAGTCCAGAGTAGTGGTTGGCATGATACACCCCCAGCTTTTCATCCTCCTCCTGAATCTTGCCAGTTGAGAGGGGGTCTTGCAAGGGAATTCTGGTCACCTGGAGCAGGTGTAAGGAAGTATGAAGGCACAGAGCCTATGAGAGCAGCTCTCCAGTGACCATCCATGGAACTTGTATGGGCTGGTCAGGATACCTATGAGTTGGGGTCTGCTGGAGTGAGACCCAGGAATTATGAGGTCCATCCCTCACTTGGCCAACCAGCAGAAGGTATAGGCCAGATGCTGGGACGCTGAGATCCTCCTGCGTTAAGAGCAACCTTTAATGGGAGTTCGGGGAATGTGGCTTTGTTTATTGGACAAGTTTTTAAACACATGCACAGGTATGGGCACCTGTACACCTTCCAATGGGACCGAGTGATGGCTGTAACAGTAGCGATGGAGGATGAGGCGGTGGAGTGGGTGGCTGATCTTTATGGTGACCACGCGGCAGAGCTTGGGAACCTAGGCCTATTCCTAGTGGCATTGCAGAAAAGGTTTGAGGATGGGACTCGGTCATTACAAGAGGAGGGGGACCTGTTGGTTGTCAAGCAGAGAGGCAGACTGGTCAAGGAGTACATTCAAGATTTCAGACATTTAGCCGGCAAGGTGTGAGGATGGCCTGAAGGGTTACTTATACATCAATTTAAAGAGGGCCTTGATTGGACGTTGCATCAAGCCTGCTTGTGTAAGGGGTTACCCTATTGCTTGCAAGCCTGGTATCAGACTGCAACTGAATTGGACAGTGAATTTCGAGATGACTGTCTATGGGGCTCCAGAGGCCAGAAGCCTACTCCTTGACCTATGAGTCCCCTTGCAAAACCATCACCGTGTCATGGGACGCAGACATCATTAGCAAAACCCCTGCCTGTCGCAACTTCAGGACCAGCTACTCCAACCAGACTGCAAATGACCTGTTTCAGGTGTGGGAAGCAAGGTCATTGGGCTGCAGAATGTTATGCAACAAGCCCAGAAAGCGCAGGTAAAACCCCCATTGCTAAATGTGGTACGGCACGAAAAACTGTAAAAACTTTGCCTGAAACCCTAAGAGGTACAAGGCAAACATCGACAATGACCCCGCCCAGTGGGACTGTGGCTGAAGTAGCAGGAGAGGCCCTATCAGCAAGTGGGAATGAGGAGGACAGCAAGTCAGACCCTATGGTCAGACCCATCACGCCTTTTGTGATCCCCGTAGTAGTGGAGTCATCCAAAAGAAGACGGTGTACGGCTTTGATAGATACGGGTTGTACGTGGTGCCTCATGAGTGCTGCAGTTGCTGAGAGTTATGCGGTGCTCCTTCATGCATTGGTCCATCCCATAAGGTTTGAACAAATGGATGGTTCATTGTTGGGGGGACAGCTGGCTACCCAAGTTACTGAACAGGTAATCCTGGAGATAGGGGACCATCGCGAAAAAATACAATTCGTAGCAGTTCCCAATATAACAGAAGAGATAGTGCTTGGTTTGGCTTGGTTGGATAAATGGGGTCCTATGATTTGGTGGGGCGGGGATTGTAGGCACCTGTGTATAGGGTTGGGTCCTACCCTGCCAGGGAAGAGAGAGACTTGTGTGGCCCCTACCCAGGGCCTGGGGAGAGAGGTAACTATGGCACCACTGGGAGCTATGAAAGACCTCGGCTACCCCGCAGAATACCTGGATTTAAAAGAAGTCTTCAGTGAGCAGGAGTGTGACATCCTGCCTCCCCATCATCCCACTGATTGCAGGATAGAAATTCATCCTGGAGCGGTTCTATCAAAACCTAGAATGCATTCCATGATAATACAATACAATAATACAATACAATAGTAGAGTTGGAAGGGACCTTGGAGGTCTTCTAGTCCAACCCCCTGCCTAGGCAGGAAACCCTATACCATTTCAGACAGATGGCTATGCAACATCTTCTTAAAGACTTTCAGTGTTGGGGCATTCACAACTTCTGGAGGCAAGCTGTTCCACTGATTAATTGTTCTCACTGTCAGGAAATTTCTCCTCAGTTCTAAGTTGCTTCTCTCCTTGATTAGTTTCCACCCATTGCTTCTTGTTCTACCCTCAGGTGCTTTGGAGAATAGTTTGACTCCCTCTTCTTTGTGGCAACCTCTGAGATATTGGAATAATGCTATCATGTCTCCCCTAGTCCTTCTTTCTCTTAAGCTAAACATACCCAGTTCCTGCAACCGTTCTTCATATGTTTTAGTCTCCAGTCCCCTAATCATCTTTGTTGCTCTTCTCTGCACTCTTTCTAGAGTCTCCACATCTTTTTTACATCGTGGCGACCAGAACTGAATGCAGTATTCCAAGTGTGGCCTTACCAAGGCATTATAAAGTGGTATTAACACTTCACGTGATCTTGATTCTATCCCTCTGTTGATGCAGCCTAGAACTGTGTTGGCTTTTTTGGCAGCTGCTGCACACTGCTGGCTCATATTTAAATGGTTGTCCACTAGGACTCCAAGATCCCTTTCACAGTTACTACTACTGAGTAAGGTATCACCTATACTGTACCTGTGCATTCCGTTTTTGTTGCCTAAATGTAGAACCTTACTCTTTTCACCATTGAATTTCATTTTATTAGATAGTGCCCAATGTTCAAGTTTGTCAAGATCCTTCTGTATCTTAAGCCTATCTTCTGGAGTGTTGGCTATTCCTGCCAGCTTGGTATCATCTGCAAATTTGATGAGTTCCCCATTTATTCCCTCATCCAAATCATTGATGAAGATGTTGAAGAGTACTGGGCCTAAAACAGAGCCTTGGGGTACTCCACTGCATACTTCCCTCCATGTAGATGCAGTTCCATTGAGAACTACACGTTGAGTGCGGTTGGTCAGCCAGTTACCAATCCATCTGGTGGTGATGCTGTCTAACCCACATTCTTCTACTTTATCTAGTAGTAGGTTATGGTCTACCTTATCAAAAGCCTTACTGAAGTCCAAGTAAACTATATCAACGGCATTCCTCTGGTCCACTAATTTTGTCACATTATCAAAGAATGCAATAAGATTAGTCTGGCATGATCTGTTTGACAAATCCATGTTGGCTTTTGGCTATTACTTTGTTTGCTTCTAGGTGTTCGCAAATTCGTTGCTTGATTATTTTTTCCAGAATCTTTCCTGGTATTGAGGTTAGGCTGATAGGTCTGTAGTTTCCTGGATCTAATTTTTTCCCTTTTTTGAAGATGGGAACCACATCAGCTCTTTTCCAGTCCTCTGGTAGTTCCCCGGTGTTCCAGGATCTCTGAAAGATATAATTCAGTGGTTCTGAGATCTCGTCTGCTAGTTCCTTCAGAACTCTGGGGTGTAATCCATCCGGTCCTGGTGATTTGAACTCATCTAGGGTAGACAGGTGCTCACTTACCATTTTCTTCCCTATTTCAATTTGTGTTCCTAATTTTGTGGTGCTGCTTTTGATAGGTTGGACTGTTTTATCCCTTTGTGTAAAGACAGATGCAAAACATGAGTTAAATAGTTCTGCTTTCTCCCTATTGCTTGTCACCTTCTTGCCACTTTCTCCTAGCAATGGACCAATTGTTTCCTTAACTTTTTTCTTGTTTTTAACATGTTGGAAGAAGCTTTTTTTGTTAATTTTTACTTTTGTGGCAAGCCTTTCTTCATTGTGAGCCTTAGCTTTCCTCACTTCATCTTTACAGGCTCGGGCTATTTGCTGATATTCTGCCTTAGTTATGTCCCCCTCCTTCCACTTTTTATACTTACTTTTTTTGTCTTTCAGTTTGTCAGATAGTTGTTTATGCAGCCATGCTGGTTTCTTGATGCTGCAAGAGCTCAAGGAGATGAGGGCTTACATTGACAAACATCTAAAATGGGGGTTTATCCAACCTGCTAGATCAAGAATAGCAGCCCCAGTCCTTTTACAGGAGAATGATGCAGGCCTTCATCTATGTGTAGACTTTAGGGGTCTTTTAGTTTGAAAAAGTTTTTTATTTTTTATTTTCAAATACATTCACAAATATACATTCTTATAGGTACTATTAACATTTATCTATTAATCATTAACATTTATCACTATCTTCTTACAAATATAGAGAATACATTTTGGGTCACTTTCTTGCCACCCCGTGCCTCCATCTTATTTTGCAACAGCCTTGCTCCTTCCATCTTCTCAACCTCCCTTCTCTGCCTTCTTCTTTCCTCCTCTCCTTCCTCTTTTCTCCTTCCCCTCTCTTTCCCCCACTCCTCCTCTCTTCTTCTCCTTCTTACCCTCCCTCCTACTCTTACTTCCACTCCCTTGCTTCCACTGCTTTACTTTTTCTTCCTTTCCCTCCTTGTCCTCCCTCCTTTCTATTGTTGCCCTTGCTTATTTACTTTCTCTGATGGATTCTTGGGGTGGCATTTCAGCGATCCCAACTTTATATTTACATAAAAATAATGTCAGGCCTGCAGCCATATTCGTTTTGCATCTTTGGCCTGCTACACTTTTTATTATTCTACTATGCCTTTCCTATTACGAAACCCCAACCAGTTCCAGTCCTAGCCGCAATGCCCCAAATTTGCTAAACAAGCTGCAAAGACTCAAACCCTTTCCCCAGGAATCAGTGGAATCCCAGCCAAGGGGCCCTTGCCAACCCCGGATGAAGGAAGCAGGGGGGATGACGACCCGATGGTAAGTGCACCCATCCGCCCCTTTGCCATCAAAGCCAAACTCATAGTGCTCGAGAAAGGGGTAGAAGGGGAAGTTGAGGCAATCGTGGACACAGGCTGCACCAGATGCTTAATCAGCATGTCTATTGTGGAGCAGCTAGGCATACGCACAAGACCCCTTGCCAATCTCATTCCGTTTGAGCAAGTAGATGGAATGCTAATTGGAGGGACCCCTGCCAAGCTAATCACCGACTTGGTAAAGTTGCAGATAGGGCACCACTATGAACTTCCCAGATTCACCGTAGCTCCAAAAATGCATGAATCAATGACACTATATTGCCAAAAGTATTTGCTCACAACTGAATCTGATTATTTGGACGGGTGAGTGAATACTTTTGGCAATATAGTGTATCTTGGGGCTTGCATGGCTGGACAAGTGGGCACCTACCATAAAGTGGGAGGACAGTGTTTGAAAATTGATCATAGGCTTTGGGCCACTACCACCCGTGAAGCCAGAGGGCCACCCAGGGACTATCGAACCCAATAATGCTGACTGCCCAGAGCCTGCAGCCCCTGCAGCAGACACAAAACCCCCAGGCATCCAGCAAGTACAAAAGAATACTAGGAACTGGCAGGGGTTTTCAATGAGGAAGATTGCAACTATCTCCCCCCCCCCCCCGCATCGGCCCACCAACTGTGTGATAGAGTTCGTGCCTGGAGCCACCCTACTGAAGCCGAAAATGTACCCCATGACTCCTAAAGAGATGGTAGAATTAAGGAAGTACATTGACATCAATTTGAAGCAGGGCTTTATCCAACCAGCTATGTTGAAAGTAGTAGCCTCTGTGCTCTTCAAAGAGAAGAAAGAAATGTGTGTGTGTGTGTGAGAGAGATTAGGCTATGTATCGACCTTCATGGGATCAACGGCGTATGCGTAAAAAACACCTACCCACTCCCTCTCATGACGGATATGTTGAACCACTTGGCTAAAGGCAAGGTATTCACCAAACTGGACTTGAGAGAGGCGTATTACCGCATACGTATCAGGGAGATGAATGGAAGACCACCTTTACCTGCCCCCTGGGCAGCTTCCAATTCAGAGTCATGCCATTTGGGCTACACTGGCCCCTTGCAGTCTTCATGCAATACATAAATGAGGTGCTACATAAACACCTATTGTGAGGCCTGTAGTTATGTTTCTTTTTAGGATCTTTGGCCTGCCACACTTTTTATTAATTTCCTATGCTGTTTCATTAGTGTAGTAGTTGGGAGGGGGGCATAGAAAGGAGTAGGATTGTGGAATGTATTGTTGACATTCTTTTATAGAAGCCAAGGTCATCTTTTGTCTCCGCACCTCGACACCTGACCGGAAGCAGAGGGGTGTAGATACCAGCGTGGAAGATGATGATTGGAACATGTGATGGATTATGGGGTGTGGGGATAGATCATGAACTTTCAACTGGGTAGAATTCCAGGAAGAATTTGCCTGTATGATTAAAAGGGAACTTTAAGGATGATTCTGCCTTGGTCTCTGATGATTTCATACATGGTATTTAGAACGCCTGACATTATTCCAACTCTCTCTTTAAAATAATTCACTAGCACCCCCCCTCGCAGGGGGGGGGCTGGTGATGGGGGGTGCTGAATTCCCAACGCTGACCGGGACAGCGTAAAATATCAGCGGAGAAATAATGAGAAAGCTTTTGGTGATAAGAAGCTGAGAGCCGATGCTTAAAAGGCAATGGAATGCTGCTTCTAAATTTATTGCATCTGGCAAGAGGACGGAGGGGGCTGGAAAAGACTTTTTCTACACCCGGTTAGAAGATGAAAGGAATGGAGATTCAAGCCATCCCCACGCAATCATCTCTGATGGGCTTCCCGGACCATTTCGGACAACTAAACGTGAGTGCATGCTCCCCCTCCTTCCCCCCAGCTTGGAAGCAAGGCTTGGAAAAAAAACCTGGAGTGGAGGTTTTGACTCCTTCCAGACAGCAATAAATGAAATGACTTATTACCCAGCAACTGAGTGGGAGACAGATTCCCTTTCAAAATGGGAATTTCAACCCAGGCAGCAAGAAGGGATTTGGCCAGCATCTTTCACTTGCCAGCCACAAATTGGGCTTCAACCAGTAAATGAAGCAAACCCAGATTGGGTTTTCTTCCCAGAGTATGGATGGATGAGATGCCACTGGCCACCTCCTTTGCCATCAGCATGGGAAAATCCTCCAAGCCAGCAGAGGGCACCTACTTGGCCCATAACTCCTCCAAGCCAGCAGGAGGGTCCTTGGCACATAAACCCCCCTAGCCAGCCATCATTGGTTGAGCTGCAACCTGTGAAGCAGGCAACCCCGGGATGGGTCTTAAACCCAGGTCATGGATGGGAGGAATGCCAGTGGGCACCTGCCCTCCCTCAGCAGATGGCACCATGGCAGAAAACTGGGCAGTGGCCAAACGAGGGATTGACCTCACCACCGGTTCCAGTCTCCCCTGCAAGGCCCCAAAAGGTTCTTACCCCACCTCCCTACAGAGAAGCAATCTCCAAAGGGGAAGAAGGGATTACCAAAGAGAGGCCTGCAGGATGTATGGCAGGAAAATGTGCACCTACAATGCCCCAAAAGGTTCTTACCCCACCTTCCTACAGAGGAGCAATCTCCACCATGGAAGAAGGGTTTACCAAGGGTGAAGCTGCAAGTTGGAGAGCAAGCCAATGTGATGAAACGGTTCCTAAGTTTAGAGATGTAACTAGGTTCCATTCCTCGTGGGGGGCCAATAAAATGCCACCATTGCTGTCAACTTGGCCACAGAGCATCAGAGTGCTTGGCTCCAGCCCCCATGCCACAAACGTGCGCACCAACCACCACGGCGGTAAAGAGAGGGCCCCAGATGCCACCACAGAAGAGTCATCTGGGCCAACAACCTCTGGAAGAGGATCCCCAACTTAAGGTGATGAAGTGTCCTACCAAGGGGGAGGCCTCGGAAGAGGAAAAGGGCAAACAATCTCTGGAGGAGGATCCCCAACTAAAGGTGACGAAGAGTCCTACCAAGGGGGAGGCCTCGGAGGGGAAAATGCCCAAACGACCTCTGGAAGAGGATCCTCAACTTAAGGTGACAAAAAGTCCTACCAAGGAGGAGGAAAAGGCCCAGCCGTGGATGATTGAATCCAAGAGCCTAGAACCTACAGCACCTGCAGCAGAGAGCCCTAAACGGCCATGGGAAGAGGTCGCAATGGACTTCATCGTGGAACTCCCAGACAGCAGTGGGAACAGAGTAATTTGGACTGTTAATGATTTGGTTTCTAAGCAGGCACACTTCATTACTTGCTCAGGATTGCCATCCGCAAAGAAATTAGTGAAAATGTTTGTGAAACACATTTATCGCCTGCACGGAATACCCAAGAGGATCATTTCAGACCACAGAGTCCAGTTCACAGCCAAGTTCTGGAGAGAGGTCCTGAGTTCCATTGGATACACACAAGAACTGAGCTCAGAGGTTCATCCCAGCATGAACTGCGCAGCAGAGGGAGCCAATGCGGTGGTGGAACAATACATCCGGTGTTTTGTGGACTATCAGCAAGACAACTGGTTGGACTTGCTACCCTTCGCCGAAGTGGCATACAACGATGCGGTCCACAGCAGCACAGGATTAGCGGGTTTCCAGATTACCAGTGGCATGGAAATTGTTGCCATACCTGAGCTGCTGAGAGAACCACCCTCCTCCATGCCTTTGAATGAATGGATGGACATGCTAAAGAAAGGATGGGAGAATACGAAGAAGGCTCTAGCAATTGCGGCAGAAGCCATAAGAAGCAAGCTGATCAACATCGCTCGCACCAAAAACCCTTCCTTTTGGGGGATGAAGTTTTTGTGTCTACCAATTACATAAGATTAGGAATGCCTACCAAGGAATTTGGTCCAAAATTTCTAGGTCCATTCCCAATAGTGAAGATAGTTAACCCAGTTACAGTTCAACTCAGTCTACCCAGAAGTCTAGGGAAATTTGACCCAGAATTTCATTGTAGCTTGTTGAAACCAGTAATTGGGTCTAACAGAAGAGCATCCACCCAAGCTCAATCTCCTCCTGTAGTAATAGAAGGGGAAAGACAATCTGAGGTGGAAAAAATAGTAGATTCCAGGCTGAATAGGGGTCGCTTACAGTACTTAGTGTACTGGAAGGGTTACCCTTGGTCTGAAGTTACTTGGGTGAAAAGTGGGAACCAAAAAGTGGAGAAGTTAGTAAAGCAATTCAATGAGAAGTTTCCCGATAAGTCAAAGGGTTCCCCTGGGTGGAGAAGAGGTGGTTAATTTTATTATGATAACTTTTATGTTATTCTCTTTACAGGAAACGTTTTTCTTCTGAGGAGAGGCTGCCTGTCAGGCCTGTAGTTATGTTTCTTTTTAGGATCTTTGGCCTGCCACACTTTTTATTAATTTCCTATGCTGTTTCATTAGTGTAGTAGTTGGGAGGGGGGATAGAAAAGAGTAGGATTGTGGAATGTATTGTTGACATTCTTTTATAGAAGCCAAGGTCATCTTTTGTCTCCGCACCTCAACACCTGACCGGAAGCAGAGGGGTGTAGATGCCAGCGTGGAAGATGATGATTGGAACTGACAATGAGAGATGGCTTAGCCTGGAAAGGATCCAAACTGTACGTTCCTGAGAACTTGAGGCTGGAAGTACTACAGCGAAGCCACAACATGAAATTAGGAGGCCACTTTGGATTCCTAAAAATGCTCCATTATGCCAGGTGTCAATTTTGGTGGCCAAAAATGAAAGCTGAAGTGGAAGACTATGTAAAAAACTGTGCCACGTGCGCAACCATGAAAATACGGCCAGGGAAGCCCCCTCGATTACTGCAACAGGTGGCCAATCCTAGCCGACCATGGAAAGAGATCGCAACGGACTTCATCGTATTTTCCAAGCAAGTCCATTTCATCGCTTGCTCAGGACTACCATCCACAAAGAAACTAGTGAAAATGTTTGTTAAACACATTTGCCACCTGCACGGAGTACCCAGGAGGATCATCTCAGACTGTGGAGTTCAGTTCACCGCGAAGTTCTGGAGAGAGTTCCTGAGGTCCATTGGGTCCACACAAGGACTTAGCTCATCTTTTCATCCGAGTACAAACAGGACAGCAGAGAAAGCTAATGTGATGGTGGAGCAATACTTCTGTTGTTATGTGGATTACCAGCAAGACAACTGGTCGGATTTGCAGCACTGGATTAACTCCTTTTCAAGCTACCAGTGGCATGGAATTTGTTCCCATGCCTGAACTGCCCAGAGAAACCCCCTCTTCCATGTCTCTGACTGAATGGATGGACGCTCTTAAAAAGGGGTGGGAAAATACGAAAGAAGCTCTGGCGGAAGCAGCAGAAGAGTACAAGAAACAAGCTGATAAACACTCCAACCCCCCCTTCTGTGTGGGGGATAAAGTTTTCTTGTCTACCAAAAACATAAAGTTAAGAATGCCTAGCAAGAAATTCAGCCCAAAATTTCTAGGTCCATTCCCAATAGTGAAAATAATTAACCCAGTTACGATTCAGCTCAGTCTGCCCAGAATTCTATGGAAAATTCACCCAGTTTTTCATTGCAGCTTACTGAAGCCAGTGATTGGGTCCAGCCTAAGAGCATCGACCCAACCTCCCCTTCCTCCAGTAGTGACAGCAGGAGAAACTCACTACGAAGTGAAGAAAATTTTAGACTCTAGGTTGCACAGAGATGTTATTTGCAATATTTAGTGCATTGGAAGGGGTACCCCTTGTCCAAAGCTACTTGGGTGAAAAGGTGGAATGTAAAAGCTGATAAGTTAGTAAAAACAATTCCATGAAAATTTCCCGATAAGCCAAAGGGACCCCCTGGGGGGGAGGTGTTTAGTTCTGCTTATGTTAACCCCCACATTATTCTCTTTCCAGAAAATGCTTTTCGTCAGAGGAGAGGCTGCCTGTCAGGCCTGCAGCCATATTCCTTTTGGATCTTTGGCCTGCCACACGTTCTACTATTCTACTATGCCTTTTCTATTGTGGGAAAATGGGAGGGGGGATTGTACGGAGTTAGATGCTATGTAACCCAAACAAAATTCCTTTCTATAAAGCCAAAGTCATCCTTTGTCTCTGCATCTCTGCATCTGACCCGAACTGGATGGGTGGAAATGCCAGCATGGCAGTGGAAGATTGGACCATGTGATGGGCTGGTGGGTGTGAGGCAAGTTTGTGAACTATCAATTGGGTGGGGAAAACCAGGAAGCTTTCAGATGTGCCAACATGGCTCTCTGAATAAATTAGAACTTTCAGCAATACTTTGCCTTGGACTCTGCTTTAATTTTGGATACTATTTGGAACCTTGACAAATAATTTTCTGTGTAACATTTTTCTTCCCAATAATAAATCCACTTATACCATTTTTTAACTTGCATATTTGTATTTTAATACTTTTCTATTTTTCCCTCCCCTCCAAAAAAAAAATTAATAGTGTGTCATCTGGGTTATTTATTCTATGATTTTTCCCTTTCTATTTGTTTCTCTTTTCTAACAAATCATAAAATTGCCCCCATGTCCTGAAGTACACTGATTCCTCTTTGTCCTTCATTCTCAATGTCAACCTGTTCATTTCTGCACAATCTAATATCTTCTTCATTAACTCTCCTTCTGATGGGATTTTATGTGTTTTCCAATTTTGTGCAAATACAATTCTAGCTGCTGTTATTATGTGTACAATCAAATATGTATCTTCTTTGCTATATTATTCTGGTAGGATACCTGTTGTGACCCAGCAGGTTCCGGTTCAGCTGCTGATGGACTCGCACAGCAAGGGATCATTTGAGTCTGCCCTGGATGATGTGGAAGACCCTGTGCAGGTTGCAGATTCAGAGCAGGGACCAGAGGGGCTAGTTGGCCACCAGGAGGCGCCTGAGGCATGGAGCAGTGGGGAGGATCAAAGGCAGTCAGTCCCTGATGCTAGAGTGAGAAGGGCTGAGAAACGAAAGCAGCAGCTTTGTAGGCAGGCTCACAGACGATAATTAGCACAGGTGGTTGTAGATTGGCCCCTCCCAAGAGAGCTTATAGGTGAGGCGTTGGGAGGGGACATTTGCAGGAAACAACCGTTCGAATTGGTGATTGAGAACCTCTGTGTATTTCCTGTCGTGTCTGTTCCTGGGGACTATCTGTGTTGTTCTGTTGGCACGTGAGTGGTCTGGGCTCTCAGCTAAAGGACTTGCTATCTCCTTCATTAAATAGTGGCAAACAGCCAAGCCTGTGTTCTGGCTTAGTCACAGGTGTGTAGTGGTGGGTCAGAACAGTTTGTTTCCTGCCAACAATTTACAAACAAGCCACCATGGAGCAGCTCTGTGCCGATAATGCTCAAGTGGCCCAGCAGGTGGCCTTGCTAGCTGGCCAGCTGACTCAGCTTCAAGGGCATGCTATTTCCCCACAGCCTTGGAGGAAATGTCCGGTTGCCATGCCTGCTAAGTTTGATGGCAACCAAGCCATGTTTCCAGCTTTCTTGGGACAATGCCAGCTTTTTATCAGCCTGAGAGCGGAGGACTTTCCCACTGACCAGGCTAAGGTGGGGTTTATCATCAGCTTACTCTCCGGCCCCTCAGCTCATTGGGCTACTCCTTTGTTGGCTCATGCTAGCCCTTTGCTGGACGATTTCAGGGTGTTCTGTGATCACCTCAGACTCATGTAGGAGGACCCCATTAAAGAGGAAACAGCCGCCAGACGTCTCAAGATGATGCAGCAGGGCCGGGGTTCCTTGCAGGACTATGTCAGTGAATTCCGGCTCCTTAGCCAAGATTCGGCCTGGAATGAGGCAGCCCTCATGGACACTTTTCAAGATGGGCTGTCGGACGACCTGCAGGATGAGCTGGTGCGGGTGGACAGGCCACCAACGCGCAACGCGCTGATCCACCTGTGCCTCCGGATAGATGCCCGATTGCAGAGACGGGGGAGTCGCTGCGCGTCCCAGGAGACCGGAGGAGTGCCGATCCCGTGGGAGACTCTAGCTCCATGGGAGGAGCCCATTGATTTGGGCGCCGCCAGACCCTGCTTGCCGTGAATGGAGATGGACAGACGGCGCGCAGGGGGGTTGTATTTTTATTGCAGAGACCTTGGGCACCTGGCAGCGGTTTGCCCCAAGAAGAACAGGGGCTGCGAGGTCTGGGGCCTACCCCTCAGCTTCAGAACAAGTTGTCGGGAAACAGGCGGAGCCCAATCTGAGGGAGACCTTAAGTCGGGAGCACTCTGAGACTGAGATTGAAGGCCCTCCCCGGCACTTGATTTTGGCAGCACGCATTCTCCTGTCTGGTAGTCCGCCGGGGATTCCGGCCCATGCCCTGGTCGATTCCGGGGCTACCACAAACTTCATGGATGAGGCGTTTGCTACCAAGTATGCCGTCCCTCTGTGTCCGGTGGACCCACCAATGCTGGTCGAGACCATTGACGGACGGGTCCTTCTGTCTGGGCCTATCAAGGCCACCACGCAGCCCTCGCGCCTAGTCATCAGGGATCACGAGGAGGCCATCCAGTTTTACATTGCTTCGGGCCTGCATTTCCCCGTGGTCCTGGGCTTGGCTTGGCTGCGGGCGCATGACCCGCAGATTTATTGGTCCCAGAACCTGGTCACGTTCCCGTCCCTGCAATGTGTCGACCACACCCGTCACGTGTGTTCAGGCCAGGTGCTGAGTTCGCCCAAGGTATCTTTGCCAGAGGACTTAGCGGAGTTCGCGGATGTGTTCAGCGAGCAGGAGGCGGACCAATTGCTGCCGCACCGGCCTTATGACTGCCCCATTGACTTGGTGCTGGACGTGAAGCTCCCTGTGGGTCGCCTGTACTCCATGTCCGAGCTGGAATTTGCTGCATTGCGGGACTTTCTGGATAAGAACCTTGCCTGGGGTTTTATTCGGCCCTCATCTTCGCCACTCTCTGCCCCGGTCTTGTTCATCAAGAAGAAGATCAGGGATCTGAGACTCTGTTGTGACTATCGTCATCTGAATGCGATCACGGTGCGCAACCATTACCCTCTGCCCCTGATTCCATTGGATTGACCAATGCCCCGGCCGTCTTCCAGCATTTCATGAATGATATCTTCCGGGACGTTTTGGACCAGTTTGTCGTCATTTATCTGGACAACATTTTGGTTTACTTGGCTTCTCGGGAGAGTCATCAGCAGCATCTACGCCTGGTCCTGCAACGACCCTGGGATCATCGTTTGTATGCAAAGCTGGAGAAGTGTCAGTTCTGGCAGACTACCATTGAGTTCCTGGGGCACCATATCTCCCCTGAAGGAATTGCGATGGAGCAGGGCAAGGTGGAGTCTTTGCGCAGTTGGCAACCTCCTCGGCGAGTGAAGGATGTCCAACGACTCCTTGGGTTTGCCAACTACTACCGCACCTTCATCCCCAGCTTCACTTCCCTGACCGCGCCCCTCACTTGGCTCCTGCAGAAGAAAGTGTCGTTTTGCTGGGGGCCTACGGAGCAACACGCGTTTGAGGCCCTGAAGCACGCCTTCATGAAGGAGCCGATCCTGAAGCACCCTGATCCCCATCGTCCATTTGTGGTGGAGGCAGACGCGTCTGACATCATGGTGGGCGCACTATTACTGCAGGCTCACGCCCCTGGTGGTACCCTTTTCCCTTGCGCTTTCTTCTCGTGGAAACTCAATCCTTCGGAGCGCAATTACACCATCTGGGAGAAGGAGTTTCTTGCCATTAAGGTGGCGTTTGAGGCCTGGAGGCATCACCTGGAGGGGGCCAGTCATCAAGTCGAGGTCCGGACGGACCATAGGAATCTAGAGTTCTTGAAAACGGCATGCAAGCTGAACCAGTGCCAGATCCGGTGGTCTCTGTTCTTTGCCCGGTTCAACTTTTGAGTGACCTACATTCTGAGTGCGCACAACCAAAGGGAGGATGCCTTGTCCAGGAAACCTGTGTACTCTTGCACCGCAGACCCACTTCCACCCCGGACAGTTTTGCCCATTGAATCCTTCGCTGCCATTCATGAGCCCGTGGACTTATGGTCTCGGATACGAGATGCGCAGCGGTGCGATGAGTGGGTGGAGCAACAGAGGGCAGAGGTAGGGCCGGCCTCCCTGTGGACCTTTGACGATGACCTCTTGAGGTACCGGGACAGGCTCTATGTGGCCGCGGGGCCCCTCCAGGGGCTTATTCTGTCCCAGTGCCATGACAATCCGGCTGCGGGACAGTTTGGCCTTTTCAAGACATTAAACCTGGTCTCCCATACTTTTTGGTGGCCCCGTTTACGACATAATGTACAGACGTACGTCACCTCTTGTGTACAGTGTCGGCAGGCCAAGTCAGTGCCGGGAGCTCCTCCAGGGTTGCTTCAGCCATTGCTGACCCCGGACAGACCCTGGGGAGCCGTCTCCATGGACTTTCTGACAGAATTGCCTCCGTCTTCGGGGTTTACCATGGCCCTCGTGGTGGTGGACATGCTCACGAAGATGGCACATTTCATTCCATGTCAGAGATTGCCGACAGTCCGTGCCACCGCCCGCATGTTCATCCAGCACATCTTCCGGCTCCATGGCCTACCCGATGGGGCCTTGTCGGACCGGGGGACGCAGTTCACGGCCCAGTTCTGGAAAGGGCTGATGGAGTCTCTGGATGTCCAGATTTGTTTGTCCTCGGCGCACCATCCTGAAACTGACGGGGGGACGGAGAAGGTGATTGGGATTTTGGAACAGTACCTGCGCTGCTTCGTGAATTAGCAGTAGAACAACTGGGCGGAATACCTGGCCGTGGCGGAGTTTGCTTTTAACAACTCACAACACACCTCCACACGGACAACGCCCTTCCTGGCTAATGTCGGGTACCACCCTTGCTTCTTTCCTCTTACCCCAGTCGGGTTCCCGGTCCCCGCAGCGCAGGACTTCCTCTTGGAGCTCCAGGCGGTCCACCAAGTGGTGCGCCGCTATCTGACTCAAGCCAAAGAGGACTACAAGAGGGTGGCGGACAGGTCTCGGCGTGCGGTGCCGGAGTTGGCTGTGGGAGATCGCGTGTGGCTGTCCACGCGACACCTCCCATCCCACCGGGTCACTAAGAAGTTGGACCACCGTTATCTTGGGCCGTTCCCGGTGGAGGCCGTCATTAATGTCACGATGTTAAAAAGTTTGCTAGGCCTGAACTGCCTAAACTGACATTCAAGAGTTAAACTAAGAAAGCTTTATTGCGCAGGTCATAAAACAAAAAAAGTTCTTATCTGAAAGTGATTTATTGCGCATGCGGTTACACATTCCAAAATTCCTTTCTTCTTTGTTCGGCAGCCAACTTGGCAGATGTAGCTTTCATTATCAAAATGTAACCATTAGTTATTTCTGTTTCATTTACTTTTATTATTTTATTATTAAAGTTTGTTTATTAATTAGAATACTTTTAAAGACTTTTATTTTTCTCAATATCTCAAAAGATATGCGGAAGGGAATCAGCCACAGTCCATTGATCTCAGATATCAGGCGTTTTTTCCCCTGACAATTAACCCGGTGGCCTATCGCCTGACCTTGCCACTCTCGATGCGAGTGCACCTGGTGTTCCATCGCTTCCTCCTGATCCCTGAGCGGTCGGCTTGTCCTCTCCGCCAACCGTCTTCGTCCTGGCCGTCACCGTGTGAGGCGGAGAAGCAGCCTACACACGAAGTGGCTCAGATCTGGGACTCGAGATGGCTAAAGGGATGATTCCAGTATTTGGTGGACTGGAAGGATAATGGGCCGGACGGGGGGACTTGGGTCGATGTGAAGTACGTGCACGCTCCTGATTTTGTGCGGGCCTACCATGCCCAATGGCCCTCGAGGCCGCACCCTAAGCGTTAGACCTGGGGGAAGGGCCCTGCGGTGAGGGATAGTGTTGTCCCAAGAGAGCTTATAGGTGAGGCGTTGGGGGGGGGGGGCATTTGCAGGAAACAACCATTCAAATTGGTGATTGAGAAGCTCTGTGTATTTCCAGTCATGTCTGTTCCTGGGGACTATCTGTGTTGTTCTGTTGGCACATGAGTGGTCTGGGCTCTCAGCCAAAGACTTGCTATCTCCTTCATTAAATAGTGGCAAACAGCCAAGCCTGTGTTCTGGCTTATTCACAGGCATGGAGTGGGGGGTCAGAACAGATACCCAATAAAAATACCCCTGGTCTGAGCTCTATACGCTGATGTACCATTTTCTCTAACCATTTTTGTATTTTTAACACAGTAGCTTCTTGCATCCCTACACATTCACCACATGTGATAATATGATCCTGGCAATTGATGGCACTTCCAACATTTAGCTGATTTGCCCTTGAACATTTTTGCTAGTCTTTCACGTGGCATGTGCCACCTGTAAAACATTTTGTACAAATTTTGTTTATATGCTGTCACCATTGTTAATTTATAATTCCTTTCCCATAATTGTTGCTATTTTTCTAATTCTATCATCTAGCCAAATTATTTTGCCTATCTTATCATTGTTTCTTTAACATCTTCTTCCTCTAGGTTGATTCTAAGTAGGTAACTTGTTCTGTCCTGTGATTCTAATGAATATGCAGACACAGGCTTGGCTGTCTGTCACAACTAATTATGGAGATAAAGCCACCCCTTGCCTAGGAGCCTAGAACGCTATCTTCAAGAAACCAAGATTAGACTTATGGAATGCTTTCTCAACAGCTAGTAAAATGGACTGTTGTTTCCTGCAAAGATTCTCCTCCCGTCGCTCCACCTATAAACTCTTTGGGAGGGGCCACAACAGTAACCAGCTGTCCCTATTTCCTTCTATGACATCTTCTCCACAGCTACTCCCTTCTCCTCTCAGCTCTACGCACATGCACATCAGGGACAACCTCCGTCTGTTCCTCCTCACTGCTCCCTGACTCAGATGCCACCTGGTGGACAACAGGTCTCTCTGTCAGTGTTCCAAATATCATGCAGAATTAAATCAGAGTCCAAGGCAGAGCTATCCTTAAAGTTCCAATTTAATAAGACACACCTGTTGGCATCGTACTGTGGAAATCCCAATTCTGAAAAACTTCCTGGGATTCCACCCAGTTTAAAGTTCATGATCTTTTCCCCACACCCATAAATCCATCACATGGTCCAATCTTCTTCGGCCACACTGGCATCTCCACCTAGCTGGTTCCGGTCAGGTGTCGAGGTGCGGAGACAAAAGATGACCTTGGGCTTCTAGAAAGGAATGACAACAACACATTCCACAATTCTACTCCTTTCTATTCCCCCCTCCCAATTACTACACTAATGGAACAGCATAGGAAAATAATAGAAAGTGTGGCAGGCCAAAGATCCTAAAAGGAACATAACTACAGGCCTGACACTCTCTTTAACAGCAAAGGGAATTAATCGAGAAAACTAGGGGGGGGGGGAGGGAGGATGGAAGCTTTCTGCAAAAAAAATGTTTCTTTTTCTCTGTAATTGTAAAGGCTGATTGTTTCCTAGAAACTAGTTTGCTCTCGAACAAAGGTAATATTTGGGAGTATTTAGCTTGAGAGATTCTTTTTTTTTATATACAGTATATATAAAGTTTTTTATTTTTTCATTTTCATAACATATAGCCACATCTATACTATTACATAACCAACATCGTATTATATTATTAACTGTTTACATCAATTCATCTTATCAACTCCCAAAAACAATTATTTGCTCTTCTGCTCTCCATACACCATATTTGTACCTTACCCATCACTTTCTTCTCCCTCTCTCCTCCTCCTCCCTACCTCCTTTCTTCCCTCTGTCGTCCTTCTCTTCTCTACTTCCCCTTCCTCTCTCCTTCTCCTCTCTCCCCTTTCCACTCCTTCTTTCTCTCCTCCTCTTCCCACCCCACCCTCTCTCCTATCCCTCTCTTCTTCCCTTAAATGTATTCTCCTCCTTTTTAATTAAAAGAAATAACAAAAAAGTATACATATTGTCACTGCGTTAATTGTTTGCTAGCCGAACTGATGAGTTACTGCGCAGGTCATAGGCAGGTCATAGGCCTTATCAGCAATGATTTACTGCGCATGCTTCTTAACACGTTTCATATACATCACACATTCCAGAGACTTCTTTACTTTTGATCTTCTGTTCGTCTGCCAAGAAGGTGGACGATAATTGTCCTTGCCAAAATGTAACAATTAGATAGATCTGTTTATTTTCTTATTTTCATATTAAAAGTTTTGTTTTCATTAGAACATGTTCTCGGGTTTTTATTTTTCGCTTTTTCTGAAGATATGCTGTTTGGAAAGCCTTCGATTCTAGACCTCGTTAGCTCTAGTTCCTGCTCTGACTCCAAACACCCTCCAGAGTCTTCCTCATCCTCCAGAGCAGTCCCATAATGGTCATCGCTGTCAGAGTCCACCAACAGCTCAGCCGGCTGCTGCTGGGCCACAACAGTAACTATGCAATTTTTTAAATCATTTTTTCATCCGTTCCCATGACTATCTTATCCAGTTCTGAATTTCCTAAGTTAAAACCATATTCTCTAGTATCCTTTTCATATCTTGTTTGTATTTACATTTGTTTAAACCATCCTATATCAATCCCTTGTTCTTCTAATTCTTTCTTCTGTTTTAATTCTCCCCTTACTGTTAGTATATCTTTATATCTGATAAAATTTCTCATACTACTAATATTCGGGTATGTCAAAGCTTCCACTGTTGGGGGGCCAGGACCTGACGTCGCAACGACATGACATGCGATCTCGGGGCTCCGACATCGCAGTCGATACTTTTGCCGCTGGACGGTGCATCTGGACCTAAACCGTCCCGAAGAGATGGTGACAGGGAAGAGTACGTCTTGCTGATCTCAGGGACATCGCAAAGTCCCTGATTGATCCAAGAGAATCTCTTCTAGCCTGTGACAAAAAGCACAGCCTCAAGCTGCTGACGTCGGGACAGCTCTGTAACAGGAGGAAAGCGGAAAGAGAAAGTGTGTCCATCTGGTGAGGAAATTTTATTTTTATAAAAGACTGCCCAAAAAAGATTGAAGTTAAATCAAATTGGTAAAAAAAAGGAAATAAGTGGCGGAATTAGCATAATTGGACAGTGTGTTATCTTTTTTATTTTATTTTTTTTCTATCGATGGAAGTTTTGCGAATATTTTTTACTTTTTACTTTTTAAAGTGAAAGTCTTGGGTTTTCTCCTTCTATTTCTTTTTTTTAGCTATGGATTAAATTTTTTCCTTTATTTCTACAATATTGGTTGGGATGGATTTTTTCTTTTTATTTGGTTTCTTTTAAGAACTTTATTTCTTTTAAGCCTGAAACATAAAGAAGATTTAAAAGGTATATAAAGAAGGTAGTAACCTGAGAGGGAAGAGAAGTTACACTGCCACTTGGAGGTTGGAGGTTGAGACCTGGAAACATTGCTTTTCTTTTTTCCCTTTGATCATTTTGACCTTGCACTTCAAAGGCTTCAGCTTGTTTATAAAGAAGGGCATGGGTTGTTTACGCAGGTGCCCTTTGGATGTTTGTTGCTAGCTGGAAAGAAGTGATAATAAAGATTTGCTTTTAAACCAGAGTGGCTGTGTTTATTAATTGGAAGGATGACACGAATTCAAAAAGAAACCATAACATTGCAACAGATTATATCTGGAATTCAAAGACTATTAGAAACAACAGAGAGAATTGAGAAGAGATGGGAAAATATTGAAAATATAAACTTTTTTTTTTTCAAAAAGATTTTATTGGTTTTTTAAAACATTTATCAGGAAAAGGGTAGGTGGAATGGTATACAAATTTTGGCAGTTGCAAGTATGGCAGACGCCCCCTCCCTCCAAACTCATAAGATACATCTATGTATAAAACATTAATACAAAATCGTATAAAATCAGCATATTAGTTCTATTAAAAAAATTTCAATCAGCTTGTATATTATAATGTATAGTCTAGATATAATTTCATTATTACTTTCGGTCTGTTTATAACAATGTGATTTTCTTGTTCATTTTTGTGATCTGAGCTTTCTTAGTGTTGCCCCTTCTCCCCCCGCGGGCAGAGCTCCGGCCCCTCCCGTGTCCTGTGTGACCGTTGTAGAGTCTTCTGTTTTTTCTAGGTTTGCTTTATTTTTTTCCATAAAGGCCTGAGCCTCTATGGGTGTATTGATTCTGATTCTTGTCTCCTCCCAGAATATCAGCATCCCTTCAGGCATCAACCATCTAAACCACACCCCTTTCTGGTATAATTTATTCGCCAATTGCGAATAATTTTTCCGTTTCTCCCTAATCTTTTTTGGGATCTGCTTCAAGATGGTTATCTCCCTGTCGTGATATGTCAATGCTTGCCCCCTTTGTACACCCAGAATTATGTCTCTTGTGCTTTTCCTAAGAAATTTGATATGGACCTCCCTGGGTACATTGTGTGTTCTGGCGTATGCTGAATTCACTCTATAGACCAGATCTATCTCCCATTCCATCTGTTGTTTATCTTTGTGTATATATTCAGCTAGAATATTAGTCATGATGTCCCTTATGTTTTCCCCATCTGCTTCTATAACATTTTGAAATCTAAGATAAAAGGACATTCTCTCAAATTCTGTTTTCATTTGTTGTATATCAAGTTCTTTGTTACCCTTCTGCAAAGCTTCTACCCCCCCCTCGCCTCCGCCACCCCACCCTCCACAAGGTCCAGTCTCTGTGAGTTCTTATAAATTTGGACTTGATTCTCTTTAATTTCTTCCTTCATTTCCTTTAATTGTTTCTTAATTTCTTCCTGGCCCTGTATGAGTTGCTGAAGCATTTGTTGCAAATCCATCTCTGTACTCTTGGGTTGCATCAGTTCTGTAATCTTTGACTGTGTGGCAGGACTGGATGTTGCAGATGTCGGTGCAGAGGTAGCAAAGCCAGGTTTTCCAGGTGGTGGTCTTTTTGGAGACATAGTTTATAAAGCAGAGAAATCAGTCCGTGTAGAGACTGGGCAGGTGAAGAAGTAGAGCAGGCAGATGAGTTCAGGAGGCAGAAGATCCAAGCAGCTGGGAGTTTCTTTGGTCAGTCTAGCAATAGAAGAAAATTTTCTCTCCAGAGGGTTCAGGAAATAGCAATCCACAAGAGATTCTTCTGGGTGACACGGAGACAAAGACCGGAAGCCTGAATTTTAAAGGTGGAGTCAGGTTTCACAGTTCATGAAGACAACGGAAGTGTGCCATCTTGCCCTGCCAGCTTTGGGCTCAGAGGCATAATAAAATTTTAAAAGTTCAGAAAAATCTCAGTTCACCCATAAGTTCTGGAACTAAATCCAATGAAAGTCACTTTTACAGGGGTGAGGCATCATTAGTTGGCTCTCCCCCCTCCTCCTTCCCCTGGGGGCGAAAGCAAAATCTTCTCAAGCCGCTTGTCCAAGGGGGGGGGAAATCCCCCTCCCTCTAGCCGCACCTCCAGCAAGAATCCGAAAGTTTAGCTTTTTAAAAACGCTGAAAGGTCCATTATTTCAAAAGGAAGGGAATGAAGAAAGGAAGCCTCTCACCATACCGCCGCTGCTTCCTTCAGAAGTATGTTGTCCGCTCGGCATGGAGCGAGACGCATGCACGCCCTCCAAAACTGCTCCCCGGTGCCTAGAGCGAAGCGGAGAAACCCCCACCAGCCGCCGCCAATGCCAGGGCCCTCCGCGAGCCGCTCCCTCAGCAGGACGCCTCTCTGGGGCGTCCTGTGCCCCCCCAGAAGCGGGGGAAGCCCACCGGGAGAGCGGGAGCAGGCAAAGGCTTGCCTGTCGCCGTAGCCGCCGGAACCGGAAGTCGAAAATATAAACTTTAATGTGGCAAAACCTGATGGAAAAATGGAAGATAAACAGCAAATAGAAGAAATTGAGCAAAAGGAAAAAGTGTAAGCTGGCATCCTAAAAACCCAGGGGGAAAATGAACAAAGAGGCAAGATAACCGTGGATATTGACAGTGAACTGAGTGTGATTGGAGATGGAAAGAGTGGATTAAGGAAAGGGAAGATAGATGGAAAGGTGTTTTACTACAGATTTCAAGATATAGAAGAAGAAAAAAGAGAAGAATGGAAGGATTTAAGGAGAGAAATTTTGACCAAAACATTACTGATAACCAAAGATAAACTGATTAAGGAAGCTGATGGAGGGTTTCGAGATTTTACAAGATATGTAATAAGCAACAAGTTGCAAAGAGAAGTCCAAACAAATTTGATTAAGGAAATAACCAGAAGACCAATTCCACAAATGGCAAAAGAAATAGGACTACACTATTACTGGAAAGACACAGGTTGAGATATGAAAATTAATAATAAAACATTAGTTAAAATTAGTTAAAATTTGTGAATGCATGACAGTAGTTTGGTTCAGGCTTTTGCTGAGGCTGTAATGCAAGTAGGCCTTAAGAATGTGACCTTTAACATATATAGTGCTTGCATAGAATAGGAATGTGACCTTTTAACAGAGTGCTTGCACAGGATATTGGCCGACCACAGTATCTGAATAACCATTCCTATAGCTTAAAATATCGCTTGCATAGGATGTTGGTTAACCGCAGATATTTGACTGTTTGATTGTTATATGGCAGATGTTAGCCCACCTTTTGCTGTGACGCAGTTGTTATTCGCTTTTTGTGGAAAATTACTGAAATGTATGTGTCCACTCCCCCGCCCTTGAAAATCTATACAATAAAAGGGTTTGTACAGAACATGTCAGGAGGAATGTAACTTACACTCTCCAGGCATCCTGTGCCTGCCTATTTCGAACTAACTCTTTGTGTAGTGTCTTAATTTGCGGCCTTCGTCCACGTGTGGACCCTCCAAATTCCCGGTGAGGACCGGGGCTCGTTCTCCCACCCAAGGGAGAACCCTGAAGGCCCAGACAGGCGAATCCGGACTCGAGTGTGTTGCAGATCTCGTTGCAACATCTGGGGGCTCGTCCGGCTGATTGTCCTGTCTTGGCGCCTTCGTGGGCACGATCGTTGTCTAGCGGTGTGCTCTCCTTCACTCCTGTGACCTTACCCGGCCGGAAGCGCCACTGTGCACACGTAAGTCATGGGCTCCTCGGGCTCAAAAGCTTCTGCTCATCACCGAGAGGAGCTTTTCGCTCTCGTGAAGCGTTCAAATTGTCTCCAAAAGATTAATGGCACTACTGTCTACCCGCTTTCTAAAAAATCTATCGCTTACTCTTTATCCTAATTCTCCTTCAGACGATTCTTCCGTTTCTTTTGTTCCTAATCCTTCTCCTTCGGACGAAACCCTGAAGGTTTCACCACCTCCTTATGAGGCCCCCAAAGTCTCCGTCGCTTCCTCCGCTCCCCCGGCGGAGACTTCTGCTTTTTTTCCTACTGAAACTCCTATTGACTTTCCTGACGTAGATCTACGGGCTGGTTCCTTTTTTGCCTTTGTTGCCTTGTATGTATGTATGAAATGAAGGAAGTTCCTACTAAAGGTTTGCCTTCAACCTGAGTAAAAACCCTTTGCACATTTTTCTGACCAACCTACTCTATTAGTCCTAAAGTAAAAACCTGGCCTCCAGAAGGCAGTTTTGATTTAGATTTTGTCAACAAATTTGCTGATTTTTTGGCCACCATCAGATGAATCAAGGCCCCCCCCCCAGATGCAAATGATGTGTTAATGAAAGTTTCCATACATCTTGGATCTTTAAAAATATGCCAGCATGAGCCACCCTAGAACCCTGGCTGAATGCAAACAATGTGTGGACAAACATCTCTGTACATTGTTTTTATACATCTTGATATTTAAAAATGCCAGCGCGTGCTGGGATATCAAGATAGAATTTGGATCTTTAAAAATTAGCCAGCGTCCGTTGGCAGATCCACATTAGAAACGAACACCCCAGGGCAGAGACAGGCATTAACTATCTAGTGCTTAAGGAGATAGAACAGCCGGGTCACTTCAAGCAAAAGTAAGAAATTTAGCAGGTAACAAAAAGGTAAAGCCTGTCTGAATGGAAGACCTAGGTAATTGGACTTGATTAATTTGATGTAATATCTGTTAAGAAATTCTTAGGTGTGCATCTATACACTGCTCTCTGAGTTTTCACATGCTTGGAGAACGAGCCATGGTATTTGTGCATGTATGTGTGTGTGTGTGATTATCTCCAGACCTGGAGGGAAGTTGAGATCCTTTAATAATAGAAAATGGAGCTCATTGGCTTATGTACAGCTCCCTGAAGTAATTGTAATAACTGCCTTGCATGAAGAAAGAATGAAATGGGATTTTTATATGTGAAATTAATGATTGTAGTGTAAATGTGAGTAGGTTGATGGTAAAAGTTGGTATGAATGGTTATTTGTTTGAGATGGTATAGGTTTCCTGCCTAGGCAGGGGGTTGGATTGAAGGACCTCTAGGGTCCCTTCCAACTCTGTTATTGTATTGTATTGTATTGTATTGTATTGTATTGTATGAATTGTAGCTTGTTTTAATAAAGCATGACTGCATAAAATGTTATAGTCTTTTTTGTTCCAACCTTTTTTGTTTGAAAGGAGTTATTTTGCTAATTAATTTATGGCAGCTATTGGGGAATTTTTGTTTGGATTTGTCCGTTTTTGTCTGCCGCTATTTAAAGTTTTTTATTTGATTTATTTTTTCCTTTTTTGTGCCCTTGCCACAGTTCAAAAGATTAATGAGATTTTGAGCATTCCATTTGTGGTTTGCGTAACTTGTCAGCTAATTCTTTTGATGTTTTTTTTTAAAGACAACAGACTCCGTTTTAAAATGTTTCGCCATTTTTTTAGGCAGTTAAATTAATAACCTTGGGTTTTTTGTAGAAATTGGACTGATTTTATTAACATTATTTTTTCTATTCCAAAATTTGATTTTTTTATTTTTTTTATTTTTAAAATAATTTTTTTTCAGTGTTTTTTACTTGACTATGTGGTTTGTATGACTTTTTTCCTTGCCTATTGTTCTCAATTCTTTGCTTTCATAAGACTGTTTTTTTTTTTTGGATGGAAGATGAAATTGTTTATAAGGACTCTTATGAAAGTTTCCTACCTTGCAATATTGTTGTTTTTGTAACACTGAAAATTGTTTTTTGCTATTTTATTTTTTCACATTTTTTTAATAAGCTTTTTAACTATATTTTTGACTTTTATTATGTGTGTCCATTTATTTTTAATTTTTTAGAAACTATGTTTTTTTTTCTTTATATTTATTTTTGATTATTTTTTTTCATCAAAATGCCTGGGGACTGGCACAATTTTGCCATATGCCACTCAACCAGGCCAAGCAAATTGTTTTATTTTGTTCCCAGTGTTTTGGGGCATCCCCCTCTGGGGACAAAGAAGTTAATTTTTATGATTTGGCCTCTAATCACTATGGCAAATGGATGTCACCTATGTTTTCTTTTTTTTTGGCTTTTTAGAAATAAATTTATTTAGTTAGTTAGGGGGTTGGACTAGAAGACCTCCAAGGTTTTTTCCAACTCTATTATTGTATTATTATTGTATTATTTATTTTTTAATTTTTGGCCACATTTTCTCATTTTTTTTTAGCCTTTATTGCCTTGGGCAAACTTTTTTTAAAAAAAACTGACAATGGCCTGGCCTATTTTTTATTGGCCTTTTTGTAATTTTGTACTAATTGCACCACTTTTAATTTTTGGGGTTTTTCCTTATAATTCCACAGGTTAAGCCATTGTGGAACATGTTAATTGGTCCTTCAGGGACTGTTTTTTCAAACATATAAAAAAGGAGGGATTTTGGGTACCTAGTAATTTGGTGTACCCCAATTTGGCTAATTTGGCATAGGTAACACAATAGATTTAAAAAGTTTGTTTGCCTCCCCCGCAAGGGGGACGAGGATATGCTGTGCTTGTTTTTACAGATTTTTATGGATTCTAGTACGTGATGTTTGTCTAGACAAGAATATTGTCGTACCAGTTCCCAAATCCAGTTCCAGAGATGACCAAGATGACTTTACAGACAGCACAGTGGCCAATACGATCTTGCCAAAATAGCTGTCCAGTGATATGAAAAACCAAAAACCACCAAAGCAGTGCTGAAACAACGACACGACAACTTATGTGCTGCCATTTTTGCCAAGTTTTTAGTCATCATTAGTCATCATTTGTTTATGTTTATTTGTTTTGTCATTTCACCAAAAAACTCATTTGAACAGTGACTGCAATAAAAATCTATGGGTGCAACTAACATTACACACACTGACTTGAACTGTATATGAAACATTTGCTTTTTATATGCTTGGATCCTGTTTGAATTTTGCCTGCAGTAATTCAACACTTCATTGGTTCGAATTATAAGACTATCTTTCATTGAGGATTAATTGCTTATGATCCTCCCTCTGATGCAATTGTTTTGTATATATTGATAGTAGCAGTTCCTAAAAATGTAACATGTGTTAAAGTAGTTAACTGTATATTTTTAAGTAATAAGCCTTATTGTCTCTTATTTCTTCCTCCTATTTTGCTCTTAATAACAGTCATGCCTTTCCTAATGCTGATCCGGAGTGCTGGATGTGCCTTTTTTTTCCAACCACCATTTTATGAGGCCATAGGTTCTGCCGTAACTTTTACCAACAGCACCTCAGATGCCACCTGCCGGTGGTCTAATTCTTTTATAACAGTGTTTTCAATTGAAGGTCAAGGTTGTTGTATTGGATATGTACCCTATAACTTCTCTCAATATTGTATTAATGCCTCTACAGAATTGTATCATCAATGCACCCTTTATTTGTCTAAATCTCGAATGTCTTCCTCTGTCCAGTCATCCGCCATTTATGGGGGCTGGGTGACTTTGTTCTCCTCTAACCCCACAGTTGATCTTTCCAATTATTTTAAAGGATATTTTTTTATCCCCTCCAATGGTTTTGTTTGGGCCTGCTCCACTGGTGCTACTGCGTGTGTCAGTGGAGACATTTTAGCCTCACAAAGAGCCTTTTGTATTCAGATTTATCTTTTCCCAAAAATGTCTGTTTTTTCTAATAATGACTTTCTTTCTCAAATGGAAACACCTCAATATCTCCCACGAACAAAACGTGAGATAGTCACTACTATGACTTTGGCCCTTCTCCTGGGCCTAGGAGCCACTGGAGCAGCCACAGGCATCGCAGGAATGGTTGTGGCTGACCAACGAGTCCAAAAGCTCAGTATTGAAATTGATGCCGATCTCAAACGCATTGAACAATCTATGGTTGCTCTTCAGAACTCTCTCACTTCACTATCTGAGGTTGTTTTACAGAATAGAAGGGGTTTGGATTTGCTGTTTTTAAAACAGGGCGGGTTGTGTGTAGCTTTGAAAGAAGAATGCTGTTTTTATACAGACAGTTCAGGCATTGTGCTTGATTCTATGGCAGAATTAAATACCCGATTAAAAGATAGAGAGTCAGAGCGCTCCAAGTCTCACATATGGTATCAAGGAATGTTCAATTTATCACCATGGCTAACAACCTTGCTTTCAGCACTTATAGGCCCTTTGATTTTGGTTTTGCTCGCTTGTATTATTGGTCCTTGTGTTATGGGAAAATTGCTTCGATTTTTGTGCAGCCGTTTAGGTGATATAGATAAAGAGGTTAATGCAACTAGAAAAGATCTAAACCTACTGCAAAACTTATTGCCCTCCTCGTATGACTCTTGCAAACAACCATTGCTGACATTTTCGGATTCCGATTCCGACACAGAAAGTGAGATTCAATTCCCGGATAAGGTGAGTGGTTCTTCTCGCTGCCTACCGGAGGGTGGGTCGTTAGAGGAATGCATAGCCTTAGAGGGATATTGACCTCTTTTTAATAATAAAAACAGAGGAGATGTGAATGCATGACAGTAGTTTGGTTCAGGCTTTTGCTGAGGCTGTAATGCAAGTAGGCCTTAAGAATGTGACCTTTAACATATATAGTGCTTGCATAGAATAGGAATGTGACCTTTTAACAGAGTGCTTGCACAGGATATTGGCCGACCACAGTATCTGAATAACCATTCCTATAGCTTAAAATATCGCTTGCATAGGATGTTGGTTAACCGCAGATATTTGACTGTTTGATTGTTATATGGCAGATGTTAGCCCACCTTTTGCTGTGACGCAGTTGTTATTCGCTTTTTGTGGAAAATTACTGAAATGTATGTGTCCACTCCCCCGCCCTTGAAAATCTATACAATAAAAGGGTTTGTACAGAACATGTCAGGAGGAATGTAACTTACACTCTCCAGGCATCCTGTGCCTGCCTATTTCGAACTAACTCTTTGTGTAGTGTCTTAATTTGCGGCCTTCGTCCACGTGTGGACCCTCCAAATTCCCGGTGAGGACCGGGGCTCGTTCTCCCACCCAAGGGAGAACCCTGAAGGCCCAGACAGGCGAATCCGGACTCGAGTGTGTTGCAGATCTCGTTGCAACAAAAATTAGAGCTCTATGTTAAAAATGTAGTGATAATGATAAAGTTAGGTAAATAATTGATAATGATAACAAGGTACACATATATATTGGTTTGATAAGAAGAAACTTGGTACAAATTTTTAAAAGGTGAAAAAAGGGGGAAAGTAAGTTAAATATAGTCAAATTATCACTAAATAAATGACTGATAATGATAATAATGCAATAATTTGTATTGACACGATAAAAGGGAAATTGGATATAAATTGTAAACAATGATTAAGAAAAGAGGTTTAAATATTTTGATATTAAATATAATTAATTTTTTATTTTGAATGTGTTATAAAGGTATAATGTAGTTAGATGATATTGAAAATAGATAAGGGAATGCCTCTATGTGGTTTTGTTTTAAATTTTGGAATGTTTGTTATAAAGGGACGTTAAAACTATAGTCATATGAAGAATGAGGTATGATGATAACAATATATATAAGTATATGTGATGTAAAATAGATAATTTGATATGAATCAGAGGTGATGACTGTGGAAGAGATGCACAAAAACTCTTTGTAACCAATTGACACACTTTTTACAATTTGTAATGGAGGATGATTTTGTTTGTTTTTTTTATTCAAAAAATAAAAAAAAATGGGGAAAAAAAGCTTCCACTGTTGAAAGCCACATTGGTATTTCCATGAAATGTTTTCCTTTCACTTTCTCCCATATTGTGTATAAGCCATTGAGGGGCATGGCCAGCATCGCAGCAGTATGTGCGCAAACTTCGGGGCTCTGGAGAAGCTGTGATATCCTGTCGTTTTCGGGACCCCATCAGGATGGTGAGGAATAGGGGCACGTGCAGACGCCAATGGGAGTGTCGTAAATCCCCTGGAGCACCAGCAATAGCCACGACTCAGCGGCAAGAAGACAGCCATTGTGTGCTGTCAAAGTTGGGGCGGCCACACAAAGAAGGAGAAGAAAGTACAGTGGAGCGTCTGGGTGAGATTGTGAGACTATCTTGGGGTACACTGTATTCATATTTTTTTTTGCTCCCTGATTGATTGAAGAATATTAGAAAGAGAACAGCAAAAGGGAGGGGGGAGAGTGGATTTTTTACTATCTCCAGAAGTAGCAGCGAAGAAGCGAATGCCAGTATAAATAAATGACTTGTGAAACATTTTTGGGAGGATTGTTTGGATAATGGAAAGCAGATGGGACAGAGTTAATTTCTATTGAAATTTTCACACTCCTATATTGAAAGAATTTGGGTTTGAAACCCTGAGACTGCTTTTGGATTTTTTTTTCTCTTCCTTTTTTCCATTAACTGAACAGGAGGAATAAACAATAGTGCCATCTAGTTGTTTCAGTGGAAATATACTAGCTAAAGAATAAAGAGGGAGATTAGAAGGGAATGGCCTTGGACAATGTCTAGAGACTTGGTAAACAGAGTGGTGATAACAACTGCCTCCTAAGAAGAAACAACACCAGCTGTGTGCCTATCTTTTGTTCTACTTTTGTTCTCTTGCTTTTCTGTCTACAACTTTGGAGTTTTGGAACTGTGGGTGTTGAATTCGGGCAAGGAGAGGACAGACTCCAGACGATCATGACAACAGCTCTTTATTAAGTCAAGTAGATCCGATCCAGCTGACTACGGGGTCGTGCAGCTCCCCTTTTATGGGGAGCTGGCATACCTCCCGACCAATCAGAGTAACCCTTTGTTCCCACCTAAACGGCGGACCTGAGTGGAGACTACAGCAGTTTATGCAAATATCTAACACCCCTCCCCTCTTAGTTGGAGTGTTCCAGTTCATTACGAAATCCTGTAAGTAAGCGGGTTTTTGTTTCGTTCTGGTAGACCTGCGTAATTCAGGTTGAGCCTGTTCCTGTACTTGGTCGGAGGGTCCTTTTTGTTCCGCCGATCTGCTTGGAGACTGTAGAGCCCGTTCGTTCGGGGCGTGCTCCGTTCTTACATCGACCTCGGGTCCCTCCGTCGGCTCTGCTGAACTGGAGTTGTCTGTGAGGGGTGTGAATCAGAGTAACCCTTTGTTCCCGCCTAAACGGCGGACCTGAGTGGAGACTACAGCAGTTTATGCAAATATCTAACAGTGGGGCTTTTGCTTTTATTAGGATTTAATTTTTGTACTGGAATTTATTTATTTTTTGGTTGATACCTTTATAAGTAAACCCTGTCTTTGTTTTGTTTTTTCTTTCTTTGTCCCCACTCACTTTTTTTTCATTAGAGCTGGAAGGAACAAGATGGATTAAAACAGATTTTTATTTTTCAGTTGTCTATTTTGCTCTCATTCAGATTTAACTTTTCATACTTGGATTTATTTTTTGGCAGAAACTTTCTTTTTTAGCCAACCTTTTCTTTGTCTTTTCTTTTTCTCTCTCCACTTACTGGGTTTTCTTCACCAGAGCTGGAGGGAACAATAGGGATTAAAAACCCATTTTTATTTTTCAATTGTGGTTCATTTTTCTATCTTTTTCTTTCAAACTTGTTTTTTTTCCCTCCCCTTCACTCTTAATTTTAATTACAACATCCCACTGTTTTTTGGTGGAAAACATTTGGTGGGAAAAACATAATTTGATTAGGGTAACAAGAACCTGAAGTTTTAGTCACTGGATTTGAAATAAATGAATTTTGGATACTTGGAGATAAAAAGTGTTTTTGTGGGATGACTTCTAAAACTTGATGTCAGGGTTCCCTATAGCATCCAAAATTAAATCAGAGTCCAAGGCAAAGTAGTGCTCAAAGTTCCAATTTATTAAGAGAGCCATGTTGGCACATCTGGGAAAACCCGAATCTGAAAGCTTCCCGGTTTTCCCCACCCAACTGAAAGTTCACAAACTTGCCCCTCACCCACCAGCCCATCACATGGTCCAATCTTCCATTGCCATGCTGGCAGTTCCACCCATCCAGTTCCGGTCAAGTGCAGAGATGCAGAGACAAAGGATGACCTTGGCTTTCTAGAAAGAATTTTTTTTTTGTAAAAAAAGTGTTATTGGTTTTAAAAACATTTATAGGGAAAAGGTAATAGGGTACATAGAAAATTTTAGTAGCTCCCATGTTGGCAGCAGAAATCCCCCCAAATCTCACACTTTTACAATTTTAAAAATAACATGTAAAGGATAGCATAAACAGAATTCTTACTTTATGTAAACAACATGTTCAATCATCTCTTTCTTTGTCACTTTCTAGTATATCAACAATTGCAATAATATTTCAGATATTTTCATTTTTGTGACCTGAGCCTTTTCGATATTGCTTCCTCCTCTCTGCTCCCGGGTGGAGCCGTGCCCCCCCTCTCCATATCTTGTACATTGCTGCTTTTTTCCCCACCTCTGCTATCTTCGCCCTCTGGGAGGGAAAGATGTTTTTTAAAAAAGGCCTCTGCTACGTCCACTGTCTTTATTCGAAGTCGACTTCCCTCCCAGAAAATCAACATTCCTTCTGGCAATAACCATCTGAACCAAATTCCTCTATTATATATTTTCTTTGATAAGGAAGCGTACTTCCTCCTTTTTTCTCTGATCTTTTTGGGAATTTGCTTTAGAATGGTACTTTCTTTGTCTTGGTATTTTAGATGTCCCTCCCTTTGGGCCCCTAGTACCTCGTCTCTCGTGGCCCTCCTGAGAAATTTAACATGTACCTCTCTTGGAACATTATGAATTCTGGCATATGCTGAATTGATTCTATAGACCAGGTCCATATCCCCCCACATCTGCTCTTTGTTTCTCTGAAGGTATTCTGCTAAAATTGTGCTCATAATATCTTTAAGATCTTCATTTTCTGTCTCTGGTAGGTTCTCGAACCTGAGAAAAAAAGACATTCTTTCCAATTCTATTTTGGCCATAAAATTTTCCAGTTCTAAATTTCCCTTTCGGACCTCCTTAACCCTTTCTTCCATCCCAGCTGCCCTTTCCTCAAGTACTACAATTCTCTGTTTATTCTTTGCTGTGTTATGTTGTACCCCTCTGAGTTCATTTTTGAGGTCTGCCACTTCCTTCCTCAGTTCGTTTTGACCTCTCATAATTTCCTGAAACATTTGGTTAACAGATAGTTCTTTTGAACTCTCTCCAGCAGCTTCTGTTTGAAGCAATGAAGTAATCTTCAGCTGCTGGGTACTTGGACTGGAAGCCGCTGAAGCTGGGGGCGAAAGTTACTTGCCCGTTGGGGGTTTCTTAGGTCCCATTGTCTAAGTTCAGAGATGGTAAATCTTATGCAAAGAAAATGGCGTCGCCAGGGCGCACAGCCGAGCTGGTCCAGGGCGACAGGCAAATCTGAAAGTAAAAAGTCAGTTCCCCTTCACTGTTCCAAGACACAGAGGTACAGCAAGAAAGGAAAAACCAAATAATCAAATCCAGAAGGTCCACGAAGCAGAAGAGGTCCGGAGCACCCTCGGGGGAGGTATTAAAAGATGCCAGAAATCATTTCTTTTTTCCCCAGGGTGGTTTCAAAAAGCAGACTTCATTTGTAAGTACAAAAACGAGAGTGGAGGGGAGCCATTTCGACTCCTCCTTTCTGCAGGGAGAAGAGCAAAAGTTTTAATTTTTTTAAAACACAGCTCAGCAAACACTCTTGCAACTGTGATTTTAGTCTTTCTCACATAGTTAATTCGAGTGGCAAGTCAGCCTTTGTTCTCTCTCCATTCTGGAGTGGAGAGAGAAAGTTTGAATGCCACTTTGTCTGGGGCGGGGGGGTTAGAAAAGAAAAACTCCCCCCTCCAATCTTCGGTTTAAAATAGATTGAAGAAAAACTTACGATAGCCTGCTGCTTATCCGTTACCAATAATTGAAGAGATTAGGAAGGATCCTCCACAGCCAACATTTCAGCCACGTTTCCTTTGAATAACTTGTTTCCTCCGGAATCCATTAGGCGAAGAGGCAAGCACAAGATATGCCATAAGAAATAATCTGCCCAGAGAGGTACATGTAAGGTTTACTAAGAAAACATTGAGAACAGAGATCTTGCAGGCTGCAAGAAATACCATGATAAAATATAAATCTAGAGAAATAGTCCTAAAACAAGCACCAAGAATAGTGAGAGATTTAAGAAGAGAATATTAATTCCTGACCAAATGCCTAATAAAAAAGGAATGAATTTTAGATGGTTAATACCAGAAGGGATATTAGTGAATTGGCAGGAGCAAAGACACAGACAGGACACAATAGAGAAAGCAGATTTATTTTATAAACAATATTTTGGATTACAAGCGGAAGAGAGACTGAGAGAAGAAAGAGGAAGAAAATTGCAAGAAGAGAAGGAGAAAGAATTGAGAGAGCTAGGTAAAGAACAAGAAGAGAGAGCACTAAGAGAAGGAGCAAGAGCAAAAGAGATGAAAAAACAAAAGGAGATAAGAGTGACTAGATCAACTAAACCTACAAATAACTAAGACATGGAAGAAGAAATAAAAATGATTTCAAGAAACTTAAATGGACTAAATTCGAGCATAAAAAGGGAAATGACATTTAATAAATTAGAGAAATTGAAATTATATATAATATGCCTGCAAGAAGTGCATATTAAAAAACAACAGAAAAAATACCTGGACTATCCAAAATTGGAGAATTTTTACACGACACTCACTGATCAAAGCAAAAAAGGGGGCACACTATATATCAAAAAGGCAATACAATCAAAGCAAATATTTGAAGATGAGGGAAGAATATTGATAGTGGAAATAACAAAGAACTGTAAAAAAATATTGATGGTGGCAATATACACACCAAATGAGAATCAAGAAGAATTTTATGGAAAATTACATAAAGAGATAATAGGGTATGAATATGAAGAAATATGCATATTAGGGGACTTTAATGCGGTTGTAAATAATGAGTTGGACTATAAAACTAGAAAGTTGAACAAGAAGCTAAGGAGAACTCTTCCTAAAACATTCTTTACAATGATGGGTGAATTAAGCTCACATGATGTGTGGAGAAGAAGGCATCTGAGAGAAAAACAATACATTTTATTCAAACAGGCATATGTCTTGGTCAAGAATAGATATAATTTGGATGACAATAGATCTAATTGCTGAAACACACAAGATTGACATAGAAACTAGTACATGGGCAGATCACAATCCAATAATAATGATGTGGAAAGGTCAGAGAAAGATGGACATTAAATCAAAATTTACTAAATAAAAAGGAATTCCAACAATATATGGAAAAAGAACTGAACTTTTCCTTTAAAGAGAACATGAAGGAGGATACATCTCTGCAGAATGTGTGGGATACCAGCAAAGCATATATTAGAGGACTAGCAATGACATACTCAGGAAAAAGGAACAAACAGAATAGACAAACACGAAAGAAGATAGAGGAAGAGTATAGGACCATGATGGTGAACCTATGGCACACATGCCACAGGTGGCACATGGAGCCATTTGTCAGGGCACGTAAGGCATTGCCCTGTCAGCTGGCCAGTGTGCATCTTTTGAGGCCATTTTTCGCGAAAAACCAGTCCTACGGGCAAACCAGAAGTTCAGGAATGTACTTACGGTTTGCTCGTATGACCGGTTTTAACCCTCCGGAGCATTCAGGAGCTTCCCTGAAGGCTCTGGAGGGCAAAAAATGACCCTATGAGCAAACCAGAAGTCACTTCCAGTTTGCTCGTAGGGCCAGTTTTAGCACTCGAGAGCATTCAGGAGCCTCCTGAAGGCCCCTGAACCTTCAGGAGGATGAAAAACAGCCCGGGTCGTTTTTTGTCCTCTGGAGCTTTCAGGGGAGGAGTTATACCAATGGGAGACAGTGGCAGAGGAAAAGATAAAACAATATTTAGAAAAAGCAGAAACACCTAAGATTCCAGAAAAAATCAAAAAGACACTGGAAGAGAGAATAACAATGATGGAAGTAATGGAAGCAATAAAAAGACAAAAAAATGGGAAAACACCAGGTCCAGATGGATTGCCAGTGGAATTTTACAAAACACTGCAAGATGCACTAAGCAATGTAATGCTAGAAGTATTTAATGAGTTGTTATTGAAAGCAAAAATACCAGACTCTTGGTTGGAGGCTTACATAACTCTTATCCCAAAAGAAGAATCATATTTGCAGCAAATAAAGAAGAATATAGACCAATCTCTTTATTAAATGTGGATTATAAAATATTTGCATTGATAATGGCAGAAAGACTCAAGACTGTTAAATGAATTCATACATTCAGACCAAAATGGTTTTTTAACCGAAGAGACAGATCAGAGATAATATGCAGATTATATTGAACACACTAGAATATTATGAAGCACATTCGGAGAAGCAAATGGCATTGCTGTTTTTGGATGCACAGAAAGCTTTTGATGATGTAAATTGGCAAATTATGATAATGCAATTGCAAATGATGGATTTTGGAGAGGGATTCATAAATATGGTTAAAACTATCTATAAAGAACAACTGGCTAAAGTGATGGTAAATGGGGAAATGACAGAAAAAGTGCCTATTAGAAAAGGAACCAGGCAAGGGTGCCCGCTATCGCCATTATTATTTATACTGACATTAGAGGTTTTGAATAGAAAGATAAGAGAAGACAAAGAAATAAAAGGAATGAAAGTTAAGATGCAGATGACTTAGTATTTATTATGGAAGATCCAATAGAAACAGGACCAAAATTACTAGAGCAAATAGAAGAGTATGGAGGAGTGGCAGGATTGAAAATTAATAAAGATAAAACAAAAATATTAGTGAAAAATATAACAGAAAAACAGAAAAGGGAAATAATGGAGAAATTAGATATTCAAATAGTGAAGAAAGTGAAATATTTGGGTATACAGCTGACTTCGAGGTGTGTAACCATCACGGAAGACTATAAATTAAGAAACCAAATTGAAAGAGATGTAGAGAAATGGAAAAATTTACAGTTATCATTAATGGGAAGAATAGCGGCAATTAAGATGAACATATTACCAAGGATATTATTTTTGTTTCAAACAATACCAATAAGGCTTGAAAAAAAGTACTTTGAAAAATTAAATAAAATAATAGGAAAATATATTTGGCAAGGAAAGAAAGTGAGAATTAACATAAAAATGTTACAAGACTCAAGAATTAGAGGTAGATTTGGTCTACTGAATTGGGAGTTATATTATCAAGCAGCAGCTTTAACGTGGATAAAAGAATGGATATTACTGAGAAATACAAGGTTATTGTCTTTGGCGGGACATGATATGCAACTGGGTTGGCACGCATTTTTGTGGTATGGGAAAAATAGAATACATGGTTATTTTCAGAGACATTATGTAAGACTTTAGGGGTCTTAACTCATACCTTTATCAAAGGCACTTTATCAAATGCCTTACTGAAGTCCAAGTAAATTATATTGACAGTATTCCTCTGGTCCACTAATTTTGTCACTTTGTCAAAGAATGCAATAAGATTAGTCTGGCATGAGAAGCCAGAAGTGTCGCAGTGAGACTGGCTGGAAAAAAGCAGGCTCTCCTGAGCCTTGCGGAAATCCAGCCAGACAAACCGTTGTCGGGAGATCTTTGGACTGAAAACCTGTCCTGGAGTGACAGGGGAGAAGAAGGGACGGCTCTGATGACCTAGAGCAGTGGTGGGCAACCTTTTTTTCCAACTGAGCCAAATCTCGCCAAAACCACGATTGAAATTTATTTTGAGAGCCACATTTTTAAAACCGAAAATACATAGGATGGTACACTGTTTTTAGTTTCAATAAGTTTTTATTGAGAATATTCTGCATGCAAGTATCCACATAGGTCGGGAGGATACAAATAACACAACTAATAAAACAAAAACTTTAGAACGATATTATTTATCGATAACGTTAAATTCCGTAAAATTTGCCTTACAATGTAGAGAAAATTACATCCTGACAATGACTGACAAAGTCACAACCACTAATCTGAACATTGGCCTTGCATTTCCTTGGATAGTTTGAGTAAGTCAGGTTTGTATGTTGTTGTTTTTAATTTCATCTCTCTCTCCCACTTTCTTTCTTTTTTTCTTTTTCTTTCTCTCTCTCTCTCTGGCTCTTTGTCTCTCTCTCCCTCCCTCCCTCTCTGTCTCCCTCTGTCATTTTCTCTGGGTGTCTATCTGTCTGTCTCTCTCTCTCTCTGTATCTCTGTCTCTCTCTCCTCCTTCCCCCATCTCTGTCACTCTGTGTGTGTGTGTGTCTGTCTGTCTCTCACTCACTCTGTGTGTGTGTGTGTGTCTGTCTCTGTCTCTCCCTCTGTCTCTCTCCCCTCCCTTCCTCTCTCTCTGTCACTCTGTGTATGTGGGTGTGTCTGTCTCTCACTCATTCACTTAATCACTCACTCTGTGTGTGTGTCTCTCTCTGTCTGTCTATCTTTCTCTCCCTCCCCCTCTCTGTCTCTCTCTCTCTGTGTGTGTGTGTGTGTGTGCGTGTGTCTGTCAGTCTCTCTCTGATTTCCTCCCTCACTCCCTCTCTCTGTTCCTCTCTCTCTCTGTCTGTCTCACTCTCACACACACACACACTGTGGTCACCTTGTTGAGTGTTCCAATCACATCAAAATTGGTCCTATGACTGCAGAATGCTGCAAAATACCATAAATGCAGGCCAGTTGTTGAGTGTTTCAAATGTGATTGGAACACTCAACAAGGTGACCACAGTGTGTGTGTGTGTGTGTGAGTGAGTGAGACAGACAGACAGACAGAGAGAGGAACAGAGAGAGGGAGTGAGAGAGGGAATCAGAGAGAGACTGACAGAGTCTGACAGAATCAGAGAGGTACTTTTAACTACCTGGCAGTAGCGTTTTGCCTTGGGGGGCTCCTCAGAACATCCCAAGACTTCGGAGGGAAGCTTACAGCCCGGAGCAGGAGCAAAGCCCCTTTCCCAACTGGCCCTTCCTCCCTCGGAACGCTTCGGAGGGAAGCTTCTGCAAAAGCCCGTGCGAGTGACAACAAGTTCCCGCCGTTACGAAGTCTCCGAGGCTGTAATTTTCTGAGCTGTGCACGCGCGCCTGTTTTCCACGGCGTAGAGCAGCAGCGAGATTCTGCGCGGCGAGCGATGATTCCGGGGGCCATCCGGGAAGATGAGGAACATGAGGGGGGACCCTGCCCCCCCACTGATGGCCTCCAGAATCATCGCTCGCTGCTGCTCCACGCCGTGGAAAACAGGCGCGCGAGCACAGCTCAGAAAATTACAGCCTCGGAGACTTTGTAACGGCGGGAACTTGTTGTCACTCACCCAGGCTTTTGCAGAAGCTTCCCTCTGAAGCGTTCCGAGGGAGGAAGGGCCAGTTGGGAAAGGGGCTTTGCTCCTGCTCCGGGCTGTAATTACACCTATGTTTTCCACGGCGTGGAGCAGCGGCGAGCTCTGCGCGGCCAGCGATGATTCCGGAGGCCATCAGTGGGGGGCAGGCCATCAGGCCATGAGTGGGGGGCAGGGTCCCCCCTCGCGTTCCTCATCTTCCCAGATGGCCCCCAGAGTCATCGCTGGCCACGCAGAGCCTCGCCGCTGCTCCACGCCATGGAAAACATAGGCACAATTACAGAGGCTAGCTGCAGAGTCCTGACTTTTGGGGCGGCCACCCGAGAGGAGGGAGGGGAGCGGGCGCCCGGCATACAGAAGAGCCGCATTAAAGGGTGTAAAGAACCGCATGTGACTCGCGAGCCGACCACTGACCTAGAGGAACCGGCAATTTCACAGGAAATTGGAGAAAAACCCTTCAAACCAGCAGCGGGGGCGGCAGCCATAACTGAATGACCGCTATAAAGCTGAGGCACCTGGACTAAGTTTTTGGGCAGGAGCAATGTCTGGAGCAGAGTGTTGAAATCGGGTGAGTGATTGACCAACTCACAGAAAAAAAGAAAAAGTTGATCTTAATCTTAAAAAGGATCCCAAAGCAGAATTAGCAGCTAACTAAATGGCTGTCAGGCCTGCAACCAGTTCCTTTTTGGATCTTTGGCCTGCCACACTAATATTCTATTCTACTATGCTGTTTCATTAGTAGGGAATTGGGAGAGGGAATAGTAAGGAGTAGAGTGTGTTGTTGTCAAAATAAAATTCCTTTCTAGAAAGCCAAGGTCATCCTTTGTTCTCTACACCTCTGAGCCTGACCAGAACTGGATGGGTGGAACTGCCAGCGTGGCAGTGGAAGATTGGACCATGTGATGAACTTGTGGGTGTGGGGGCAAGATCATGAACTTTCAACTGGGTGGGAAAACCCGGGAAGCTTTCAGATTCGGGTTTTCCCAGATGTGCCAACATGTCTCTCTTAATAAATTGGAACTTTGAGGAACACTTTGCCTTGGACTCTGATTTAATTTTGGATGATATTTGGAATGCTGATAATGGCTTTCTGGGAATGTTATTGAAAAAAAGGTGGCAGAGGAGGCTAAGCACCAAATCCTCAGAGGATTTTGTCTTCTGCAATTTGGAAGTGAAGAAAAAATTAACAAGTAAAAAGAAGAGCCTTCAGGGAAGTCTCCATTCTTCTTATTTTTTTGATTCTTTGTGGATTAAAAGCGTTTTTGATAGCTATTGACAGCTAGCTGTGGGATTGCATTGCCATCTGGAGAGAGCTATTTACCGTGCAGCAGAAAATAATACACCGGCTAGTGAAAATAATAATAATAGTAGTAATAACAGAGGGAAGACCTTTTTCCCCCCATTATTTTAATTTCATTTTTTGTGGATTCAAAGCGCTTTCAAAGAAAAGGGGAAAAAAGTGAGAGTTGTAGCTGCAGTGTGACCTTGGACACAGGAAGAGGCTTTGAAAACAAAAACATTGTTTTGACTGCAACTATCTACAGTGGTGGAAGAGAAAGGAAACCTTAACTTGGATTGGTCTGGACTAATTTTAAAACTTAGAAACAGAATTTGGAAGACCCTAAATTTGCAATTAAATGTGGTAGAACCCAAAAATTTAAAAATCTGTTAAAATAGTTAAATAGTTAAAATAGTTAAACTTGTATAATGGAGATTTGGATGTATGATGAACTATTTGTGTTGCTGAAAAGCGTGCATGAAACATTAATTGGTAAAGAAAAGCCAGGAAATCAAAGGGAACATACAGAACAAGGAATAGGAGAAGAGGGGAGCACAAATGAGGTACAGGAAGATAAGGTAGGAAAAAGAAGAATTGAAAATAAAAGGCAGATTGAAGATTTCACTGGGATTTACAGTTACAAAGAAAAAGTGGAGAAAGGAGTTCTCCCAAAAAAGAAACCACAAAATAATAAGGAAAGGAGGAGAACAGGGAAAACCCTGGGGAAAGTTACTAGAATAATAAAAGTAAATATGAAGGATCAGATGATGGAATGTATGTACAGATGAGGCCCTGGGGATCAGAGGAAGTGTCATATGTGGAGATAGGACCCAGGTATGGATGGAATGGACATGAGAGTGAGGAATATGAGTTCTGATAAAACATTCTGTCTTGTCTTCATTACTTTGCCTTGGCAATTAAGAACTTTGCTCCTTTCCTGTCTCTTTCATTGAGGAAGGAGAGGGGGGATCGCGGGGGAGCTGCCTCAGAAAAAAATGTTTGTTCTTTTATTCTGCTCTGCAATAGGAAGGAGGGGGCTGCACATTAACAGCGAGACAGAAGTTAGCCCCTTAAAACCACTAGCCGGGATATTAGGAACAAGAATAGCTCACTTATAAGAAAAACCACAAAACCCACATATCTGGCACACTTTGCAAGATACCCGTGACCTGGGGTAAAAAACAGGTTATGTGACATTTAGTTATTTAACATAACAAGCGTAAGGGTTTAGGGGGACTGAAATCCAAATAACCAATCAAAATTATCTGTTACATTATTTGGGGAAGGGCAAAGGGTTGAATGCGACCATCCCTTGACTGTAAAAACTGCTGTAAGATTCTACTCTTGGCCCTTGGTTAGCTTTTCAAACTGGGGTACTTATATCTTGGTACCAAAATAAAAGTATGATTCTATATTACACCTTGTGTCCAGCGACTTATTGGCTTCGACACCAAGCAAGAGCCCAGTTTTGGGGACAACAAATACTCTGAAGAAAAGATACACCACAAAAATAGGAAAAAGAAAAAGAAGTTAGGGGAAAGGGGGAGAAAAAGGAAAATAATTAAAACTGGAATTTTTGAGAGCCCAAGAGAAAATGGTTAAAAGTGGAAGAAAGGGAAAAAGAGTTACATTAGTAGACTAAAGAGAATAGTAGTAAGATTGTTATTGTGATGTAACTAATTAAGAAATAAAGAAATGATAGTATATTGTTAATTGTAGAAAAATTTGAAAGAAATGCTCTCTATGCTTAAATTGAATGAGAGACTGTATGTTGTTTATAGCAAAGTATACCAATGGAGAAAATAAGAAAGGAAAATTTGGTGTAACTTTGAAGGGGCAATGGAAGATATTGTTTATGTATTAAGAAAAAATAACCATAAAGAGGAAAAATAATGGAAGAGAATAATTTGGCAGAAAGTGAAAATGAAACTATGATGTAAAAAGGACTATGTAAATGAGAGGATGTAAAAGAAAAGACTCAGACAACTCTTTGTTCCTATAATATGTATAATTTGTATTAAAAAATAAAAAACCTTGAAAAAAAAAGATTAGTCTGGCATGATCTGTTTTGACAAACCCATGTTGGCTTTTGGTTATTACTTTGTTGGCTTCTAGGTGTTCGCTGATTTATTGCTTGATTATCTTTTCCATAATTTATTTTATTTATTTATTTATTAAATTTGTTAGCCGCTCCCTCTCCACAAAGGGACTCGGGGTGGCGTACAATAAATAAAACACATATTATAAAATTACACATTGTACGGAGGAGGTATAAAACACAATACAATATTATAATAACATAGAAATATTAAAATAAGTTAAATTAAAACCCCAATGGAAATTACAAGTTTAAAAATTGCCAGGAGGAATAAAATGGAGCGATGGTTGAGCCAGGCCTGCTAGTTGAAAAAGGTGGGTCTTGAGTTTTGAACGGAAGGAGCGGAGGTTGGTGGTAATCCTAATATCCGGGGGGAGGTCATTCCAGAGGGCTGGGCCCATCACAGAGCCTACTCCTGGGCGCCGCCCTCTGGCACTGCTTAGTGGATGGCACCCGGAGAAGTCCCTCTCTGTGAGAGCGAATTGGTCGTAGGGATGTATGGGGCAGGATGCGATCCCGCATGTAGCTAGGTCCTGTGCCATGGAGCGCTTTGAAGATGGTAATCAATACCTTGAAACGCACCCGATAGACCACAGGAAGCCAGTGCAGCTCGCACAGGAGAGGTGTTATATGGGAGTATCTCGTACTCCCCATAATCACCCACGCGGCCACATTCTGGACCAGCTGCAGTCTTCGAGTGCATCTCAAGGGAAGCCCCATGTAGAGAGCATTACAGTAGTCTAGGCGGGACATCACCAGCGCGTGAGTGACTGTGTGAAGGGCATCCCGGTCCAATAGGGGGCGCAATTGGCGCACCAGGCTAACCTGGTGGAACGCCCCCCTCGCCACGGCTGCCACATGGTCATCCATGGACAGCCGGGCATCCAGGAGGACGCCCAAATTGCGCGCCCGTTCCATGGGGGCCAGTTGCTCGCCCCCAATGGCCAGTGTTGGAATTAGCTGGTTGAACCGGGGGGCCGGAAGCCACAGCCACTCTGTCTTGGAGGGGTTGAGTTTGAGTCGGTTGTCACCCATCCAGACCCGTACGGCTTCCAAACACCGGGACATCATTTCAACGGCCTCGTTGGGGTGGTTCGGGGTGGAGATGTACAGCTGTGTATCATCAGCGTACAGATGATATCCCACCCCAAAACCACGGATGATCTCACCCAGCGGTTTCATATATGTGTTGAACAGGAGAGGCGAGAGGACTGACCCTGCGGCACCCCACAAGTGAGAGGCCTCAGGGACGACCTCTGCTCCCCTGCCAACACACGCTGCGTCCGGTCGGAGAGGTAGGAGCAGAACCACCATAGAACGGTGCCCCTTACCCCCAGCCCCTCCAGCCGGTGCAGGAGGATACCATGGTCGATGGTATCAAAGGCCGCTGAGAGATCTAATAGGACCAGGATAGAGGAACAACCCCTAGCCCTGGCCCTCCAGAGATCATCTACCAACACGACCAAGGCCGTCTCTGTGCTGTGCCCGGGTCGGAAGCCGGACTGGCGCGGGTCTAGATAATCATTCTCCTCCAGGTGACGTGGGAACTGTTGGGCCACCACACTCTCTACAACCTTCGCTAAAAAAGGAAGGTTGGAGACAGGACGGTAATTGGCTAGCTCCGTTGGGTCCAGGGAAGGCTTCTTGAGTAAGGGTCTCACAACCGCCTCTTTCAAGGCGGCCGGTAAGAACCCCTCACCCAATGAAGCGTTCACTAGCACCAAGAGCCAGTCTCCTGTAACCTCCCAGGATGCCAGTACAAGCCAGGAGGGACACGGGTCCAATGAACATGTGGTGGCTCGTAGTCGCCCGCGTAACCTGTCCAAATCCTCAATGGCAACCGAGTCAAACTCCTCCCAGAATGGTCTCTCAAGACTCGCCTGGGGCATCCCTCCTAGCCCACTGAGTGGGACCCATTCCCTCCGGATTTGAGCGATTTTATCCTGCAGATATTTCCCAAATTCCTCTGCCCTGCCCTGTAAAGGGGCTTCCCGCGGTCTCTGCGAAAGAAGAGAGCGGGTCACCCGAAACAGGGCGGCAGGGTGGTTATCTGCGGACGCAATAAGGGCGGCACAATGTCGACGTTTGGCCGCTCTTATTGCCACAAGGTATGTCCTTAAGTAGGTTCGTACCTGTGTTCGGTCAAGTTCAGAACGGGAGGATCTCCATCGGCTCTCTAGGCGTCTCTTGTGGCGTTTCATCACCCTTAGCTCCTTGGTGAACCAAGGGGCCAGGGTGGTTCGTTGCCGCAGGAGAGGCCGCAAAGGCGCCACCCGGTCTAAGGCCCCGGCAGCCGCATTATTCCAGGTGGCTACTAGGTCCTCTATCCGGGGGCAGGTCAGGTCTACAGGAGGTGGCCCAAGCTCCGTCTGGAACCTTTCCGGGATAATCTTCCCTGTTATTGAGGTCAGGCTGATAGGTCTGTAGTTTCCTGGATCTATTCCCCCCCCCCTTTTTTTTGAAGATGGGATCTACATCAGCTCTTTTCCAGTCCTTTGCAGGAAGGAAAACTGTCTCTGTTCTCCACATATACATTTTATTGCTTTTTTTTTTCTTATTTGAGCCTTTCTCACTTCTCAGTTCGAGCTATCTAGTTCCACAACCTGTTTAATTTGTTCTTTCTGTTAAGCCACACTCTTTTGGTAATATGTTAAACTTAAATTTGTAAGGGGTTCTGTGTATGTGTCTCTGTATGTATATGATTGAAAAAATCTGAACCAATTTTAGGGAAGAAAATATAACAAAGATTTGTAGTGTCAAATAAGTCCCCCCCCTTTTTTTTCCCCTTCTGGGTGATCTACTCCTGATAAGATCTCTGACAAAATCCAGTTAACTAGTACAACGAGACTTTAATTTTTCTATATATACATAGGTGAATTGCTTCTAGTCGGCTGAGCTAGCAAGTGGAAAAAAGAAAATAATGTTTTGGGGAAAATAATGAAATTTTAGATGTAGTCCCTCCCGATCTTTAGCATAATCAGGGGTGGGTTTCAGTCGGTATGCAGGTTGTAAAATATAGCGTGACTTCCTGTACCGGGGCTTCTGGAGGCCCTGTACCGGAATGGTCTGTTCCCTGGCCTGCCACCCCCCTGATCACTCCTCCCACCTGCCCGGTCACCACTTGCTTGCTCGCCCTGCCCATCCACACCATGCTTGCCCCGCCCACCCACTTCCTTTGCTCGCAGAGCTGAGGCTTCAAGGCTGCAGGTGGCCGGGGAGGTGAGGGGTAATGCTGCCCATCTGCCTGCCCCCTCCAGAAGCAAAAGGATGGGCCCTGGGATAGACCGCAGTTCACGCACCACTACCATGTGACCGCTCTGGGGGTGTGGCACCTTCCTGGACACAGCTGCAGCCGGCAATATGATGCGAAGGAGAGGCCATGCAGCAGAGTGTTCTGAGGTCGGTGGGTTGGCGGGGAGGTTGCGTGGGGCTGGAGGTGGCAGGGAGGCAGGCGCCAAGGCCACCCTGGGCACCTGTAATGACATGGCAGCTGCTGGGCGGTTGCTCCTTTGTGCCTCGTTGCCAGCAGCAGTTGGCTTTCTCCTGCCGATCCTTCCTCTCCGGGCGTCCGGGCGGGCCCTGGGTCGGTCAGCAGCCCACGTGCCACTGCCATGTGACCGCTCTGGGAGCACAGCCAGGAAGGATCACTAGGAGAATGCCAACTGCAGCCGGCAACAGGACGCAAAGGAGTGCTGAATGTGGCAGGAAGGCAGGGGTCGAGGCTGCCCTGGGCACCTGCAATGTGATGTGGCAGCTGCTGGGGTGGGAGGTCATCAGAGGCCCCCCACCTGCCCCATGGCGAGTTTGAGCCCCGCTTGAAGGGACCACCGCTTGAAGGAATGGGCGCCGGGCCTTCCTGCCGCTGAGCACACCGCCACCGGGAGCGTCCGCACAGAACTCCCCATTGCTGTTGATTTGGCTGGGAGAATGGGCCCCCAAAGGCAGGGTGTGCTCTGCCACCACTGCTACAGCTACTGCTGTCAGGCGCATCCATGCAGGAGAACTACCCAGCGCGGCACAGTTCTGGGATGGCAGAGAGCCAATGCAAGCTCTCCCGCTACCGCTGCTGCTGCCGGGCACATCCGCACAGAACTCCCTGGTACAGTGCAGTTCTGGGATGGCAGAGAGCTAAAGCAAGCTCTACCACCACCGTCACCGTCTATGTGTCCAGAACAGGTGTGTGTGTGTGTGTGTGTGTGTGTGTGTGTGTGTGTGACAGAGAGAGAGAGAGAGAGAGAGAAGGAAGGATAGACTCTGGGGAAATATAATTAATCTCAGGATCCTTTCTGGATATAAGATGATGGACTATAACAACTAATTTTTCTATAATGTTGACATATTAAAGATTGTGAATGATGTCCACCCTGTAAATATCAATGGTATTTTGGGGTACATCTGGATTCATTACAAAATTTCAAAGAATATTTCCCATGCTGGAAAATGGATTCAGAAGATGGAACTTCCTCCCTCCCTCCTCTATGTCTGTCTGTCCGTCTCTCTCTCTCTCTCTCTCTCTCATCTATCTATCTATCATCTATCTATCTATCTATCTATCTATCTATCTATCTATCTATCTATCTATCTATCTATCTATCTATCTATCTATCTATCATTATCTATCTCTATTTACCTACCTACCTACCTAGCTAGCTAGCTATCTCTGAAACCTGATTGGGTTACCTGAGTTTATAAAATGTCTGTTCTTTTTATCCAGACAAATAAGGCACCTGCAATAATGCCTTTACATTGCTTGGATACAAAAGACAAAAATATTGGCCCCTCATTTCATCCTTTTCTGTCACCAGTTCAGAATAACTACTAATGCAGCAGCTTTGGATGAAAAGGAAAGGTAAAGCTGGCTGTCCCCTCAGATTAACAATGCAGCCCACTTCTGCCAGCTGATCTCTCTCTTCTCTTATGGAAATAAATATGTTTATAAAGCCTATAAAAGGTAAAATATTATGTAAATACAAGGAATATTTTTTTCATAGCAGTGAAGTGTCTGTTGCTCAGTTGGCGGGTCAGCTTTGTAAGGTGCCATATATTTTATGGTGCATAACATCTAGTTAGGTCCACCTATTGTGTCCCTTTGGAAAGAAAGAAAGAGAAAGAGAAAGAGAAAGAGAAAGAGAAAGAAAGAGGAAGGGAGAAAGAAAGAGGAAGGGAGAAAGAGAGACAAGAAAGGAAGGAAGGAGGGAAGGAAGGAAAGAAAGAAAGAAAGGGAAAGAAAGAAAGAAAGAAAGAAAGAAAGAAAGAAAGAAAGAAAGAAAGAAAGAGGAAGGAAGGCAGGAAAGAAAGAAAGGAAAGAAAGACAACTCATGACCACAATTGAGCCCAAACTTTTGGTTGCTAAGCAAGAGCGTTGTTTAGTGAGTTTCACCACATTTTACAAGTTGGCCATGCCCAGCCAGTCACATGACCGCCAAGCCACTCCCACCCAGTCACATGGCCGCTGAGCCACTCCCACAAAACAGGCCACACCTACAGAATAGGTTCTAAAAAAATTTGAAACCCACCACTGAGCAGAGTGTATTTTTTTTAGTATTACACCTCCTTACAACTTAATTTATTTGATTTCTAGACCTTCCTCTTCAACATACTAAAACCACAGACCTTTCTTCTGAAAAATTTTGAATACACTCTGTTTCCCCTATATTAAATGTTTTTCTTTACAAGTAAACATTGTCTTTAATCCTTCACCTAATAGCTTTCCTAGGCCTTTCCTGGAGTATGTGGGTTAATGAGTCTATGATTTGGATTTTAACTACAGTATGTATATTCCCTTCTCTCTCCCATTTTTTCTGTTTGTTCTTTCCCAGTGAAATACAGGCTTCTTGGTTTTGAAATTATTTTCTTTCCAAAAGAGTGGCTAAGTGTGGGGACAGGGACAGAGAATAATCTTTGAATCTCAGTTCATCTCTAAGTTGGGAAGAAGCATTGAGGGTGGAGTTTGCAGCAATTAAAACAAATACTACTTAGATAAATGCTATACAGGTAGTCCTCAACTTACTACCACAATTGAGCCCAAAATTTATGTTGCTAAGTGAGAAATTTGTTAAGTGAATTTTGCCCCATTTTACAACTTTTCTTGCCATATTTGTTAAGTTAATTACTGCAGTTTTTAAGTTAGTAACACAATTGTTAAGTGAATCTGGTTTCCCAATTGACTTTTCTTGTCAGAAGATTGCAAAAGGTGATCACATAGCCCCACTGCAACTGTCATAAATATGAGTCAGTTGTCAAGCATCCGAATGTAAATCACACGATCAGGAGGATGCTGCAACAGTCATAAGTGTGAAAAATGGTCATAAGTCCTTTTTTTCAGTGCCGTTGTGTTGCAGAAAATGACAGGCATTAGACTTCTCAGGATACAGGAAAAGTTTATTTGGCAGCCAGGTTCAGAAAAGTTAGCCCATGGCTAACGTTGTGAATTTCTGAACAACCTTTATTATTGATGTACGCGTTCTTATACATTCTCAAAGCAGCGCAACACGGAAACACTTAACTCATTTCTTATTGGTTATTTTGGGGAAAAAGCCATATAAGTAGATGGGGGTCTTACTTCTCCTTTTCTTACAGGTATGGACTACGTGCCATTAACGAACTTTATTTGAACCTTGTGGTTTTGGACTTTTGACATAGGGACATTTACTGGAACATGTTGTGGTAGAAGGTTGATGACATTTCCTTATCTTTTGAAACAGGCTTCTAACTGTCCCTTCTATGCCACGTCTTTATTCTAATACTTTAATTCATATTTTATTCTACTTTATCCCCCCCCCCTTCTAGACTCTATGAATACCCACAATTGAGTCTAGCCTGTTAGATTAACAATATCAGCATGCAAGATACAGAATAGCAGAAAAAGCAAGAGTACAAGCAATACACACCTTAGGGTTTATCTTCTGGAATCACTTTCTCTACTTCTAAGAGGGCAATTTGAATATAGGAACTAGTATCTGAGACTTCATCTTCCTTGAGGGTATGTGGGATTAGGCTTTCCATTAACATTAACTCATTTTCAGCCCGTATTTCTTTTACAGACCTCATAACGAGCTGTTTAAGCAAGGGTATTATGCAAGGGAGGAAGGCTAAACTTGCGATTCCACATAATAAAAGAAATAGCATTTGCTTAATCCATCCTGTTCCCGGTAGCCAAGAGAACCACACATCTGTTCCTTGTATTTTTTGACCAATAGAGGAAGCTTGATCTCGTAGTTCTTGGACCACCCACCGGACTGCTCCTGATTTATTCATATAAAAGCAACAGTCTTCTCCCAGGAATACACATAGCCCACCCTTTTCAGCAGCTAAAAGATCAATGGCTCGCCGGTTCTGTAATACCACGGCTGCTAAGGAATCAATTTGGTCTTGGACTTCAACCAAGGTGCCAGCAATTTGGTTCAGGATTTCTTGAAATTCTTCCGACAGTTGCCTGAACTGTGTAATGGAATGGGTCATTCCACCTACACCCGTTCCTACTGCTGTCCCTATTCCTAGGATCGCTAATAGTGGAATTAGGAGTGGCACTCTTTTCTGGACATGTCCCATGAGGGGTACAGGGAGGGCCTGTTCCCCACTTACTACCCCCATTTTGCGGAGGAGGTGTACTAGGGTGCATGTGCCAGTCCAATTGGTAGGCAAGCACAGATAGGCATTTCTCCCGCAGAGAAAGAAAACTCCATTTTCTCCTACACATACGCCGATGTTCATGGAGAAGACATGGACTCGGAGGTTCCTTTTATTAGTCCAGACTTGAAAGGTTGCTGCTAGGAACATACCAGTCAGGGGCTGTAATGGAACTTCTTGATTAGGGTCCATTAGCTTATTCCTGAGGACTGGTCCTTCAAAGAGATATTGGGAACTTGCATTTCCAGGGGGGAAGTAAACACAAACTCCTGTAGTGGACTGTATTGAGAGCCAAACGGGCAATTGGGGTGGTTGGAATGGCCTGGGGCAGCTTCCAGTGGTCAGATTCCCCTCCCATCGATTAAAAACAAGTGGAGGTGGGAGTGAGAAAGTGACTTTCTGTTGGAAGAACTTGTGAGCAGAGGGAGACATGCTGTGAGTCAATTTTACGTCTATAAGGGTTTTCCTGGGGGCAAGGTACATTTCAGATAGGCATTGTTCCTCTGATAGTGACCCCACAGGAATGCCAGGCTCCTGATATCGTTTGATGCACAAGGAGGGTGACCCTATAATTTCTACACCAACTGCTATGGGCCCAACGATGGGGAGACGGCTCATCCCTAGTCTTTTAAGCTCGTCATACAGTTCGCCATGTAGCTGGGCTTCTGCCGTTTTAGTTCCCCATCTACCTCCCTTGTCAAAAACTATCATAGCTCTGGTCTTTTCCCAGAGATCTGACTCGACTGGCACCGCATGATAAGATGAGGGTCCGGCAGACAAACATAACCAGCATTTCTGGCCCAGGGCAGGGTCAGACTGATTGATTAAGCTTTGTCCTAATTCTAACACTCTTAACATGTAATCCCCTTGTCTTAACTGTTGCAGGGGTCCGTTTTCCCTAGGCTTTGCATTTTTTCTTACAGGGTTTGTCAAATAGCTGGCTGGAAGTGTTGGAATTGGCTTGCGGTTTCGTCCCCAAGCATAAATAATGCACTGCTGACGGGAGCGGACCAGTTCCCCACCCTGTAACATGTTTTTATCTTGTTCTCCGGAATTTTTGACATCCTCGGATCCTTCTTCTAGAGCTATGGGCGTTTCTTGGGTATTTTCGCAACATGGGGATTTAATAGTCAGGAAGTTATCACTTAGCATGCCTTTTGCCAACAACAGCCAAAGCCACAAACAACTCATAATTATCCCTTACACAAGATTTTCCTTTTACACAGTTCCTCTTTTGCCTATAGATTCACCACATCAGGGAGAGGGTTAGGATTATATATGGTTTGGAGGGTTACAGCATTGGCTTCTGACTCTCCACAAGACCAAATGTTATTTGCTAGAAACACACAACAAATTATAATAAGGACAATGAAACTTACAAAAGTAAAGGATATAGTGGCTACAGATATAAAAGCTTGCACCGCCATATCCTGACAGGTGCTCAATTTCTCTAATTCATCTTGCAACTGATAAGTCAGAACGTTGTTTTCCTTCCTTCAATTCTTCAGCCGTACGTCGAGAAACCAGCTTCCGGTTTTGGTTTCAGTAGGGCTTCTTCTGCCCCGAAAGAGCTTACCCGTTACCGGTAGGGAAGCTTATATGAGGCGTTTCTTTAGGCGTACTACTAAGGGACGGGATTCGTCCTGTCCCAGGTCCCCTACATGATTTTTCAAATTAGAACTTATTACCGGTGGCCGTCCAATCATCATTTCAAAAGGGGACAATTTAAGTCCTTTTCGTGGAATACATCTTACAGACCAAAGGGCTAAAGGTAAGACGTCTATCCATTTAAGGTGGGTTTCGAGACACACCTTAGTTATCTTTTCCTTAATAGTGCAGTGCGAGCATTCTGCACGGCCAGTGCTCTGGGGGTGCAGAGAACAGTGGAGCCTCCATTGGGTCCCCAAAGATTTTGCTAACTTTTGGGTTACTTGATGTACAAACTCTGGCCTGTTATCTGATGATATGAATGAGGGAATTCCATATCGGGGCACAATGTCTTTGAGTAGGATTCTAGCTACTTCACGGGCTTGCTTCGTCTTTGTGGGGAAGCACTCAGGCCACCCAGTGTAATTGCACACCATGACCAACACAGCTTTATAAAGTCCACACTTGGGCATATCTGTGAAGTCAACAACTAATGAATCCATGGGGTAATACCCTTTAGGCTGGCTCCCAGGGGGAAGTTTAGGTCCTTGCCTTGGATTAACTTGGGCACACGTGTTACATCTTTCGCTGGCATGAGCACATAGAGAGTGAAGGCGATCAATGTACGCTATACGTTGAAGCGCCTCAGCTAATGCAGTTTTCCCCATGTGCGTTGTTGAATGGGACTCCTTCACCACTTGCCAGGCAATATTGGCAGGTACAAAGATTCTTCCGTCTGGAAGTACATACCATTCTCCCTTCTTTAGTCTGTTCAAGTCTACAGTCGCTTGGAGTTTCTCTGCCCTGGAATATCTAGGGCTGAGTTCTTTTGGCATGTCTAGTGCTACGTAAACAGATATTTCAGGATAGCCTTGATCGTCTCTGGTTGCTGCTAGTCTTGCTTCTTTATCAGCAGCCCTATTCCCTCTGGCTATTTCATCTTGTCCCTTCTGATGGCCTTTACAATGCATAACAGAGACTTTCTTTGGCATTTTTACCGCAGCTATTAGCCTTTCAATTAGGAAGGGGTGCTTGATTTCCTTCCCTGAGGCCGTTAAAAGACCTCTTTCTTTGTAGACAGCTGCATGAACATGCAAAGTGAGAAAGGCGTATTTAGAGTCAGTCCATATATTTACTCTTTCATCCTTTGTTCTTTCTAATGCACGAATTAAAGCCCACAATTCTGCCACTTGGGCACTGGTGCCTTTTGGGAGAGGGCCGCTCTCAAAGACTTGGTCGAGAGAGACTATTGCATAGCCAGCATAACGTTCTCCTGTAGTAATGAAGCTTGATCCGTCAGTGAACAAGTTATAGTCTGCAGATTTCAACGGCATGTCCGTTAAGTCTGGTCTGCATGAGAACTGACTTTCAATGGTTCGCATACAATTATGCTCAATTTCAGGTCCCGGTATTGGCAAAGGGGTGGCAGGGTTTACGGCATTTGTTTGCTTCAAGGTCACTTGTGGATTTTGAGTCAGGAGTGCCTGATATTTGTAAATTCTAGGGTTTGTTAACCACAAATGTCCCTTCGTTTCTAAAATTCCTTGAATTGCATGGCTGGTATAGATAGTGGTGGGCTGTCCGAAAGTTAATTTATTAGCTTCCTCCATTAGGAGGGCAGTGGCGGCTAGAATTTTTAGGCAATGTGGCCAGCCTTTTGCAACACAGTCCAGTTGTTTGGATAGATAAGCCACTGGCTGCTGCCAACTTCCTTTTTCCTGTGTCAGGACTCCCAGAGCAGTGTTGCCTTTTGAATCCACAAAAAGATTAAAAGGTTTTTCCAAATTGGGGAGCCCCATTACCGGAGCTTGAGATAATTCTGCTTTTAGGGTTTCAAATGCCCATTTTTGTTCCAGCCCCCAAATGAAGGGTTCCTTTTCACCCCCCTTCGTGGAGATATACAAAGGTTTGGCCAAAAGAGCGAAATTTGGAATCCAGATTCTGCAATATCCTGCTGCACCTAAAAATCCTTGCAACTCTTTCCTGTTTGTTGGTTCCGGAATTCGGCAAACAGCCTCCTTTCGCTCGTGGCCTATTGCTCTTTGTCCCTGATTTATGGAATATCCCAAGTATCTAACTTGGGGTTTTACTAACTGTGCCTTTTTCCTTGAGGCACTATACCCCTTGCCCATTAACAGATGGAGTAATTGGTTGGTATTTTTCCAACAAGTTTCCTTTGTCTGTCCTGTCACTAAGATATCGTCTACGTATTGGAGTAGCACATCTCCGTTTTCACAAGGCTGGAAATTTTCTAGGTCTGAGGCCAAGGCTTCACCAAAAAGGGTAGGTGAATTTTTAAATCCTTGGGGAAGTCTAGTCCAAGCGTATTGCCTCTTACGACCTGTTAAGGGATCCTCCCATTCGAACGCAAACAGTTTTTGGCTGTCCCTGTGTATTGAGATGGTGAAGAAGGTGTCTTTTAAATCTACCACTGAAAACCAAGTAGCTGAGGCTGGAATCAGACTCAAAAGAGTATATGGATTGGGGACAATGGCATGAACAGTTACCGTGGCGATGTTCACAATCCTCAGGTCCTGAACTGGCCTGTAAGAGCCATCTGGTTTTGGTATGGGCAAAATTCAGGTATTCCAGGGAGACTGTATTGTTCTCAGAATGTCAGCTTCCAAATATTTGACAATATGGTCCTGAATTGCCTGCGTAACGAAGCGGGGATAACTTTTCTGTCTCAGGTGGACAGGCACAGCTAGAGGCTTCACTTGTATAATTATAGGTGCATGATGAGATGCATGACCGGGGGGGTTATCTTCCGCCCAAAGTTGAGGTACTTTAAATTCCTGCCAGGTATCAGGGATCTGGTAGTCTTGAATTACCATCACTCGCCATATCTCATCTGGACGGTGCCTCATTGTTAGGACCATTTTGTCTTCCTCAAAGGACAGTCTAGCTCCCATTTTGCATAGAATATCACGATCCAGCAGCAGAACTGGGCATTCAGGCATGTATAGGAACTGGTGTTCTATGTCTCTTCCATTCAGGGAACATTTTAAAGGTTTCAAGCAGGGCGGTTGTTTATCTGACCATCAACCCCTTGGATGTTTAGTACATTATTGGAAATGGGAGCCAAGGGTTTTGTAATTACTGATCTTGACGCCCCTGTGTCTACCAAAAAGGTTACATTATTACCCCTATCTTCATTCGGACCAAGGGTTCAGGGGGGGCTGGACTAAACCCTGGTCCCCTTCAGTCTTCAGACCTTTCGTCTATCATGGCCAAGCTTATGGCTTCCGCCTCGCTTTGGGGCAGTCTTCGGTCTCTGCCTGTGAATCCACAGGGCTTCATTCCTCTTCTCCCTCCCGGGGGATCATAAATCTTGACCTTTCGATTCAATTGACCAGGTTCCATTCTTCTATTCTGTCCTCTTCCCTGCCCCCTTATCCCAGCTTCTAGTCTTTTGGGGCACTCTAACATCCAGTGACCTTCCTTGCACCAATTACATCGACCTCTGCTCTGGGTTTGGGATTTATTTGACAATGCAACTGCCAGCAATTCGGCTTTGCGTTGCATTCTATCATCCTTCTTTTTCTCTTCTACTCTTTCCCTGTTCACAAAGACTTTGCGAGCAATTTCCATTAATTGGCTTATATTCATCCCTAAGGCTCCTTCTTGCCTCTGGAGCTTTCGTTTAATGTCTGGGGCACTCTGGGATATGAAAGCCATTGCTAGCATACGGGCATTTTCAGGATCCAGGGGGTTGATTGGGGTGTAGGTTTTATATGCATCGATCAGCCTTTGGAAAAAGGCTTCGGGACTTTCATCTGATTTTTGGATCACAAGAGAGGGTTTGGACATATTTACTGGGGGTTTTGCAGCTTGTTCTAAGCCTTGAAGAATTAGTGCCTGATAGTCCCGGAGGGAGGCCATGTCTCTATAGGGGTCCCACTGCGGAACTTGCCGGGGAAACCGTAAATTTAGTGCAGCTTGAAGGCTCCCTCCATCTGCGGGTTTCAAGATTTTTCCAATGGCACTACTCAACCTTTCTCTTTCTTCTCCATTAAGGAGAGTAGTCATTAATTGCTCTAAATCCTGCCATGTTGGATTATGGGTTCTGATAATGACCCTAACCAAGTCAATGACTTCCTGAGGCTTAGCGGACAGTGGTCCGTAATGTTGTTTCCAATTCAACAGGTCTGTGGTGGTAAATGGGACATATTGAAACAAAGACTGGATCTCTACTTGTCCCTGTCCATCTATAACCCTTTGATCCATTTGGCACAGCAGAGCTAGGAGCTGACTTCTGGTTCAGGCGGCAACAGGGGAATTTTGTTGGGTTACAGGAGAAGGGGGTCCGCTAGGCGGACTTTCTAATTTTTGCTTTTCTCCCTGGTCACTTTGTCCTACTGCCCCTTGGTTAATTCCACCGCCAGCATTTGAAGGTTGCCTTGGATGATAAAGAGGGGCATATGGAGGGGGGCCTTCTTCTTCATCGGGCGCAGTTTGGAGGAGAGGCTTTTTCTCAGGGTGATTCATTTTGACCTTGCTTTTTCCATTTCTTTTTATCCGAGCCACACAAACTTTTACGGCTTCCTTTTTACATTTACGGAGCCAGTCAGGATTTTGTTGCACTGCTATCTGCCACTGGTCAATATACTGATATTGATCTGGGTGACCAGTTTTAGCATCTGCTATGATCTGATGTACTTTTGAAATGATGTCTGGATTAAAAGTGCCTTCGGGTTTCCATCCTACATTAAAGGTTGGCCATTTGTTCTCACAGAATCTTTTTAGCTCCCCAGGGTTGTGTTTGGGATCTCCATAATCTCCACTAAAAGCTCTCTTGAAGTTTTTCAACATGCACTGGAGAGGCGTTCGAGGAACGCTCCCCCCCTCCCATGTTCTATCTCTAACACAATTTCTGCTGACCTGCGGCCCCGGAGAATCACAGCCACCAACAGGAACTGCAGCAGATTAACCTCCCACACAAACCTAGAGCCTCATTAGGATATGCCGGTTCCATTTGGAAGGGACGCTATCCCGGGCTCAGGGGGGTGATCGGGCCCCCTCTTCCACTCCTAACCGAGTGTGTCTACAATTCTTTTGATACTTGCCTGCAGGCGTCTTCTTTCTCAGCCGGCGTAATTTGCACGCATTTTTATACATTCTCAAAGCAGCGCAACACGGAAATACTTAACACATTTCTTATTGGTTATTTTGGAGAAAAAGCCTTATAAGTAGATGGGGGTCTTACTTCTCCTTTTGTTACAGGTATGGGCTATGTGTCATTAATGAACTTTATTTGAACTTTGTGGTTTTGGACTTTTGACATAGGGACATTTACTGGAACATGTTGTGGTAGAAGGTTGATGACATTTCCTTATCTTTTGAAACAGGCTTCTAACTGTCCCTTCTATGCCACGTCTTTATTCTTATACTTTAATTCATATTTTATTCTACTTTAGTTGTAACTTTGAATGGTCACTAAGTGAACTGTTGTAAGTCAAAGACTACTTTTATTGTTTTGGATTGAATGATAAAACTTTCTATTGGACAACCACCCACCAAAGTTGAGGCAATATAAACACTTACAAAACAAAACATTATTGCCTTTTTTTAGTAGCTGTTGCATAAAGAGTTTGATTTACTAATACCCTTTAACTCCTGTTTTACTCTTAATCAGAGCGGATTTAAATCAAGGGATAAATATAAGTTTGGATTATTCATTTACAACGTGCCTCTAGTACCTAACACCTTTGTTTTCATTGACTGTATCAGACTATAGGCCCACTTTGTGTTTTCCTAATAAATGTTTCTGAATATCTAAAACATTTTGTATACTTTACAGCAGACATGTCAAGCACAAGGCCCACATGCCAGATCTGGTCCATGATGTGGTTAGATCTGGCCTGCAGGGCCACCCTGGAAACAGTGAAGGACTGCCCAGGCCGACCTGGCACTGATCTACAACTTGGTGGGGCGGAAATCGGCCAGTCTTAGATCCTTGTGTGTTGCAAACAGCCATTTCCAGTGTGGAAAACAGGGCAAATCAGAGTGGGGAACAATATTTTCCTTTGCTGCATTTCCAGTCTGAATTAAACCATAGCAGGGTCCCTACAGGAGAGCCCTTTTAAGAATTATGTATGAATAGAAAATTAACTAACTTAGTTCTGTTCCTAAACACTAAAGCTGTTGCACATAAAAAACAGGACTTCTGATCAACTATCTCTCAAAGGTCCAAGCATCGGGCCTGGCAAAACAGAAGCACAATCGCTCTGGAATTGGTAAGCAGCAACCAAGTTTATTCAGGCTGGAGCCTTGACACATGTTGAGTCTTGTTAAAGTTCGTTGTAAAGTCAGCGCTGGGAGCCACTGCCTCCCAGCATCCTTTGTAGGTGAGGTCCACACTTTTTCCTTCTGGCCACACCCCGGGATGGTCAACCACCATCCGGTAGCCAACTGACCATCTTCAGCTACCAGTCCTCTGGCTTGTACAGCAAAGCGCGCTGCCACCAAACAAAGGCACACAGCTTGCGGTCTGCCTGGGCTATCCTCCATGGGCTACCACTGCTCTGTTAGGTCTACCGCCAGTTAGCCTCCAGCTTCCTAATCATCTTTGTTGCTGTTTTCTGCACTCTTTCCAGTGCTTCAACATCTTTTTTATAATATAGTGACAAAAACTAGATGCAGTATTATAAGTGTGGTCTTACAAAGGTTTTATGAAATGGTACTAATACTTCATGTGATCTTGAGTCTGTCCCTTTGTTAATGCAACCTGGAATTGCATTGGCCTTTTTGGCGGCTGCGGCACACTGCTGACTCATATTTAAGTGATTGTCCACTAGGACTCCAAGATCCAAAATTGTTCCTGCTCAAAGGTACTTGTAAAGGAGAGAAGGCTTTAGCTTTCAACCTTAGAGAATTTAATATGACATCTTTGAAAGTACCCATTTCTGGACAAATTGCATTACCTCTGAGCCTAACCAAATATGACATGTGTTTCTGCCAAGCTTTTGAGTGCTCCATACACCCAGAAGGACTCCCTAATGGAGTACAGGTAATCCTCAAGTTACAGCAATTCACTTAGCGACCATTTGAAGTTGTGACATATCCCCCCAAGTACTTATAACACAGTCCTGAGGTTATGAATGTTGTAGCACCATGGTGGTTGTTTACCCTTACGAACGACTGCAGAAGCACTGCAACATTCACCCTGCCTATCCCCCCACCTTGGCCGGGTCTCCACAGACTGAGTGCCTGTGGAGACTCATTTACCTTGTGACGATCTAGTGAGCTGTCTCCTTTCCACCCTCTCTGCCATGGTTTCTTTGGCTGCTTCATTGCTTCAGGTGCATTTGCAGAGAACAGAGAAAGTAGTGTGAGATCATATGAGATCAGTAATGCAAGATCTTGTGCAACTGATCTCATGTGATCTTGCACTACTTTAGGCCTGTTCTCTGTGTATTGAGGTCTGGATGAGATCTGCAGCAAAAGGCTTTGCAAACAGAAGGAAGGTCCTTCAAACCTTCCCTCCATTTGCTGTTTTGTTGCAGGGGTGAAATTCGACCAATTTAGACCAGCAGGGAAAATTTGAATTGGTTCACCGAACCGGTAAAAACCACCCCTGGTTGGCCTCGCCCATGTCCGACTGCTTGCCCAGTCACCACTCACCCCTTCCGGCTGCTCACTTTCCCTTTCTGGCCGCTTGCCACCTACCCCTTCCAGCCCTGCCCACCCACCCCCACTCTATATATGTTGCCTTCGCCATGTGGCCCAGCTAATCGCCTCTCCAGCTGCCTCACCCACTCAGCTCACCAAAGGTAAGCAATGTTGTGGCCAGTGGAACTGGCAGCAGATTCAGACAGTGAGGAGGTTGGGGAGGAACATGGGCGAGTCCTGGAATCTGGGGAAGGCTCTGATGAGGGCTCTGTGTCGGAGGCAGAGAGGGGACCAGAGTTGTATGTCAGTTATCAGCAGCCTTCAGAGTCAGACATCAGTGAGGCAGATGAACAGCTGGAGCCTGTTTCCAGTGTGCGCATGTGCAGAGTTGCCAGACGAATGGAACAGCTAAAGAACAGGGGTTGACTTGGGAGTAAGGCCACAGGTGGATGGTGAATGGCCCTCCCAGAGGAAATAAAAGAGAAGCGAAAGGGGAGGGGAGTTTGCAGGAGACCATTAGTGTCACTGCGTTTTATTTGGTTTGCCAGCTGTGCTTATATTCTGTGCAGACTGAACTGTTTCTTAGCTGTGCTGAGATTTTTTGTGCATGCCACAGTTCTTATCTGACAAGTTTTACTGCGCAGGTCAGACATTCTTTCTTAACTTTCACTTCTGATCTTTTGTTCGCCTGCCAAGGGAGATAGGCACAGAGCTCTGGCAAGGTGTGATTAATTTAGATAGCAAATTTGTATTTTTACTTTCTTTTATATTAAAATGTTTTTTTATTAGATCATGCCTTGGGTTTATTTTTCGCTTATTTCAAAAGTATGCTACAAGGAAATTCCACGGTCCACACTCCGATAATTCAAGGCGGAATTCACACCCTAACACATGGTAGCAGAGGATGGTTGTCTATTTTATGGCTTTCTCCTTGTTTCGTTACTTTGAAGATAAGCGTAATAGGCTAATCTATGCAGGATGATTTATAGCGACTGAGGAACGCTTAAATCATTTTCTAACATGCCGGGAACCCCCCCCCCCCCGAAAGATTTCTCTTGAAGGCATTCAGATATTTTCACCCTCTCCGATGAAGAGAAGAAAAGTATTTTACAAAGATTTACAACTCTTGATGCAACCAGACCGGGTGAAGAACCTACTGTGGGAGAAAGATCTCAACAAGATGGGACTGCTCCAGGAGATGACGATCTACAACTGAGGTCTGTAGAGTATCTTCCTAATTATGCATGCTCCCAAAATCTTATTGAGTTTGAAACGCTCGGTGCCAGGCCAAAGCTTTCACAGCCGGAGAAATTTCACTCCCACACAGAAGGAGATATGTATGATTCTCTCCGCACCTCTGAGCAAGCTATGAAAAGCTATCGTGATCACATAGAATTTTTTGAAAATGAGCTGTTTCAAGCCAAAAGGGCTTATTCCATGCTCAAGTCAGAGAAGAGGGATTCCCATGCTTTTCAAATTTCTGAAAACGCCATCTTGCCTTCTTCCCCAAAGCCTAAAACACCCCCCCTGGAGGACATTGTGTCAGGGAAATCAGAACAGAGAGATGTGCACACGTCACAATTGCCACGTGATCTCTTTTGTTCTCCAATTGCACATGCTACACAAGCAGAAATATTACAGCCAAAAGATGTAACCATACCACCATCTCCTGGCAGAAATAATTTACTACAGAGAGCAGATTACTCATATATTCAGGCTGCAAAGCATCAAGTGTCTCCACAGGCCCAATTTTCAGCACCCCCTGGCGGTGCACGTGCCTTCTTAGATGGAACACAACAATACTTAATGCAGCCTCCAGCAAGCCATGCTTTTATTCCTCATCAAGCCCCAGCCCCAGCTATATTTCAGCAACCACAGGTGCAACAGCAGCAAGCCTTTCAAATGCACATCCCTCAGCAGGCATTTTTTGCTCCTCCATTGACTGGTGAGTCAAAACTAAAAATGTCAGGACAAAATTATAAAGCCTGGGTCAGTGAGATTTCATTTTTGCTTCGTAGAGAAGGTACCCATTGTATGGTGTTTAATCCTCCTGCCCAGCCATGGACTCCTGCAATAAGAGACTTAGACACTAAGGCTTGCACAACATTATTAATGTCCATGGAAACTGAACTGCAGGTTATTTTTTCGCCTAATATAACAGCCCAACAAATTTGGGCCCATCTGGAAGATTGCTACAGGCCCATTTCAATTGAATCTTCATGTTTGCTCATGTCTGAGTTCCATGGTTCGAAACTGAAACCTGGTGAACAAATTGGTGGACATTTGACCAAACTGAAAGGAATGAGAAAATAATTGAGAGAAAGAGGCCATTTTATTGATGATGTTCAAATGATCAGCATTATCATTAATTCATTGAATTATGAATGGAAAGATGCCATTGCAAAGATTAACCATGTGCCTATTGCTCAACGAACAGTCGATAATGTTTGCAGGCTCTTAATTGAAGAGGAAGCTATCAAATTAGCCACACCACATTTGCAACGGCCGCCCACATCAAGAGCTCCAGCATCCCTTCTGAGGAAGAGCCTACGCTCCAAGGATGCCAAGATGCTACATCTGTAACCATATGGGACATGACACCCGGGATTGTCCCCAACGAGTTCCATCTCCCGTCACATACCAGCCCAGAGGAACAGACTCCAGAGGCAGAGGTAGAGGCAGAAGACAAGGTCGTCGTGGTCCAAGGCGTGATCCGCAAGCTCCACTCGCCACATTGGCTTTAACCAATGATCCACAACCTGATCCAGAGTACGACAGACAGCTTTTGTGGACTTTGGACAGTGGAGCAGCATTACATGTTACCTACAGAAAGGAAATCTTCACAGAGATGCACGAGCCTGAACCTGATCTACGTGAACTTTATTCTTTCTCCAATGATCCTTGTAAGGTCATGGGAAAAGGAACTGTTTACGTTGAATGCACTCATCCCTGATGTTTATTACATACCTTCAGCAACTAGTAATTTGCTTAGCCAGAGTCACTTGTCTAGAATGTTAAAGTTCCAGGTTCACCACCTCGAAAAAGCAAGTTACATAGTTAAAGATGGAGATATTGTTGCTGAAACCATGCTAATTGGTGGTGTGTATTACATAAAGCCAAAGCCTAAAACACAAGCAGAGGCAAGTATACAAACTCCAAAAAGGGAGAGCACAGGCCCAGAGAGAGTTGCTTCAGAGAGAGATCCTGTTGCTATTCCAAAGGCTCCTAAAGCCAACAAATAGAAAATAAGGAAGCAGGTTGCTCAGAGCAAGCCTGAGGTTCCTCATGAAACTGTTAATGTTGAAAATTCACTAACTGGTAAACCTTTGCATTCCAGGTGTATCCACAAGTGGCATAGAAGATTGGGGCATGCCAGTTTCCGTGTTCTTAGAAAAATGCTGGAGTTCGCAAAAGGTTTGGATCTAAAGGGGTGTAAGGTGTTTTGGGATTGTGCAGTTTGCAGGAAAGCTAAATCCAAAGCAGCAGCCATTCCCAAACACGCTACACGCCTGTCAACACGCATTTTTGATTTGGTACACACTGACATAGTGGGTCCTTTTCCACCAACAATTGGTGGTAAAAAGTATTTTCTAACAATTGTTGATAATCATTCTAGATATGGATTTGTATATCCTATGAAAGAGAAATCTGAGACATTTCAGATCTTTAAAGACTTTGCAGCGCTTGTTTCTACCCAATACCAAGTTCGCATCGGCAGAATCCAGAGTGACCGTGGTGCAGAATTCATGTCTCAGCATTTCCAGGACTGGATGCGTAAGAATGGAATTCTTCATCAGACATCCGCTCCGTACACACCGGCTAATAATGGAGTCGCAGAACAAAGACAAGGGGTCCTACAAACCATGATGAGTTGTCTCCTAGAAGACGCCAATCTCAGTAACATATACTGGGGTGAAGCTATCAAATATGCAAATTACATTGTCAACCGTACTTGGAGCAGTGTAATAAATCAGACTCCTTTCTTCATGATGTATGGCTACAAGCCCGATCTCAAGAACCTCCACATTTTTGGTTCATACGCTATGGTGAACATTCCCTTAGCTCAAAGAAGAAAAGGAGGTCCAGTAGCAAAGAGACTGAGATTTATGGGTATTGATGATAATTCAAAATGGAGCAAATTTATTGACCCTAAACATGCAATTGTGATTTCTCTATCTGCTAATTTTGAGGAAGATATTGACTGGTCCAGGATTCATTCCAATGATCCTGGAGTTTATTTTCCTAGAGATGATGTTACAGATGCCACACAGCCTGATGACCAAGATTCAAAGGCAGGTATTCCATCTACTTCTTCACAACCTGATGTTCCGTCTTCGCGAGCTGCGGATGCTGATGCTAGCAACGAATGTGAGGATGAGCACGAAGCAGAAGAAGAATGGACTGTTGTTCCAAGACATTCCAAGAGGGTCACAAAAGGAATACCTCCACAGCGATATTCGTGGCAACTGACAAAAACACCCTTGCATTTGATTTGCAATGTTACACTTCCTCCTGATACGTTCACACAAATCAAGCAGCTTCCTGATGCAGAGCAAGACAAATGGTATCAGGCAATGCAGGATGAAATCGGCAGTTTAAAGAAACTTAATGTATTTACACCTGCAAAACCTCCAGCAAACAAAAAAGTCATTGGCACTCGATGGGTCTACAGAATCAAAAAGAAACCAAATGGTGAGTCATTGTACAAGGCCAGACTTGTAGCTCAGGGTTTCGCTCAACGTTATCCTGAGGACTACACAAACACCTACTCACCAACAGTCAGAACTGAAAGTGTAAAAATTGCTTTAACCACTGCAACTATTCTTGGTTTAGAAGTTTTCCAGATTCTGATTGGGCAAGTGATAAGAAATCATGCAAAAGTACTTCAGGTTACATGATGTTCCTGAATGGATGTCCTGTTTACTGGCAAGTGAGAAAACAGAATTTTGTTTCTTGTTCATCTACTGAAGCTGAATATGCTTGTGTTTCAGATGCATGTAATTCTCTAACATGGTTTGATGCTTTGATCACAGATATCTGGACACATCCGATTCAACCAATCACCGTGAAGGAAGACAATGAATAGGTGGTTTATATTTCTAAGTCACATTTCACAGGTTCTAGGTCCAGACACATTGACACTCGTTATCAAAACACAAAGCAATTAGTTAAACAAGGTTTTGTTAAATTGCAATATGTATCTACACATGATCAGATTGCTGATATGCTCAACAAACCACTTCCAACAGCTCAACACGAGTATCTGCGGAAGAAGATGTGCCTTATTTGATGTCATCCGCCCAACTGGCAAAAGAAGGGGTGTCACTGCATTTTATTTGGTTTCCAGCTGTGCCTATATTCTGTGCAAACTGAACTGTTTCTTAGCTGTGCTGAGATTTATTGCGCATGCCACAGTTCTTATCTGACAAGTTTTACTGCGCAGGTCACACATTCTTTCTTAACTTTCACTTCTGATCTTTTGTTCACCTGCCAAGGGAGGTAGGCACAGAGCTCTGGCAAGATGTGATTAATTTAGATAGCAAGTTTGTATTTTTACTTTCTTTTATATTAAAATGTTTTTTTATTAGATCATGCCTCGGGTTTATTTTTCGCTTATTTCAAAAGTATGCTACAAGGAAATTCCACAGTCCACACTCTGATAATTCAAGGCGGAATTCACACCCTAACAATTAGTTTGATTAATTGGTTTGTGACACTCCGAGACTCTTTGCCAAGTTTTGCAGATATCGGCCTGTGAGCTCTTCAAGCCAATTAAGGTCTGTGACTGTAAATCCTCCCTTGAAAGACTTTGTTGGATGGGACGTCACAAGTTAGATAACATGTCCTAGGTGAAGTTCCTTGTGATCATCGATGTCCCAGCTGCTAGGGGGTCTTAATTGACCTGAAATCACCCACTAGAGGCAATAAACAATGGGGGCACATTCCACTGATCTCAGGGAGTCTGTCAACTCCCTGATTGAAGCGGAAATAGCTCCCCAAACTGGCAACTGGGAAAGCGGCCATCGTGAGCTATGAAGCTGGGGCTGCTACACAGAAAGCATGAAGATGGAAGTGTGATTGAACTGGGTGAGATACTTACAAATACGATCTATTAAATCCTTCTTTAAAAAGAAGATTCCTTTGGGGATAATTAGAACTGTGTGAGACTTGAAAAGAGGGGGTGGGAGTTTTTCCTTCTCACCTCTGGGAGAAAAGCTGTGAGGAAGGCTTCTCTCTTAAAGAGACAGTGTAAAAGTAAATTGGCTATAAGGATACGCCTGAAGAATAAACCACAAACCTGGGCTGGATATCTTAAACATTAAATTAGGAATCAGTGATTGACTATTGGGACTAAATGGACTTCATTTTTCCAAGAAATAACTTTAAATGAACTTTATTCTTGCAAAGAATATGGCATTTTAAAATGGATTTGTGAAATACAATGAATAGAAGAAAGAAAAGAGCAGAGTAACAGTGCCATCTAGAAGCAAAAGTGGAAATTGAAGGATTAAAAAGCTAAGGGAGGCAAACTTCAGAGCGTGTGAATTAAAGTGATAACAAGCTGTTTTGACTGAAGAAAAGATAGAGAGCAGAACACTGGTTCTTTTTTTTTCTCTTTGTTGAATAGTGTAGCTCTTAGAACTTAAAAGAGAAAATATTAACAGAAAATAAAGTTGTGGAAGGCACTCCCCTGAATTTTGGAATAAGGCTTTTGCTATCTACATCTCCTTAGTTCTTTTTTTTTTGTGCTGCTCTGTGAATTCCTTTTGGATATAACTTGACGATTGTTTTTCTTTCCCTTTTTTTGGGGGGGGGGGGACGGGACAGGGACCTGGTGGGCTGATTTGGATTACATTTTTTTTTCCCGTTTATCTTTTTCTGTTTTTGTGTTTTGTCTTCACTACTAGTGATAATTTTTACTGTTGATCTGGGTATTCAATTTGTTCTCTTTTTCCTTTTCCTATATAAAAATTACTGGTGGGTGAAATTTTTTGGGTTTGGTGGGCCATTTGGATTACAAATTGTTACTTTGAAAGCCTCAGCTACAGGGATATATTTGGATTAGGGTTTGAAGAACCTGAAGAACCTGAAGATAAGAAGCAGTTTAAGGAATTGTAGTTGGATTATAAGTAACAATTTTACCTTTCTCTGAGATTACAATTTAAGTACATTACTGGTGGATTATAAATATCAATATTTTTTAAATATTTTATTTATTTATTTATTTTTCAGGATTTATAGAACGCCCCCTCTCCCCGAAGGGACTCGGGGCGGTGTACAGGCGTCTCATTAAAACAAATACAAAAGATAAATATCCTATACCCTTAAAAACGAATTAAACCTAATACAGCTGTACAAAAAAGTAAAAATTAAAAACAACTAAAAAGCATACCCCTAAAAAACTTAAAAATGCAGGCTTGAGGGACTAAAATTGGGAATTAGGCCAGGCCGGCTAAATTGAACAGGTGGATTTTTAGCTTCTTACGGAAGGAGCGGAGGTCGGTAGTAGTCCTGATATCCGGGGGGAGGTCATTCCAGAGGGTCGGGCCCATCACAGAGAAGGCCCTACTCCTGGGCGCCGCACGCTGGCATTGCCTAGTGGACGGCACCCGGAGGAGTCCCTCTCTGTGAGAGCGAATCGGCCGAAGGGATGTATGGGGCAGGATACGATCCCGCAGATAACTAGGTCCTGTGCCATGGAGCGCTTTAAAGATGATAACCAACACCTTGAAACGCACCCGGAAAGCCACAGGTAGCCAGTGCAGCCCGCGCAGCAAAGGTGTTACGTGGGAGTATCTAGTGGCTCCCACAATTGTCCGCGCGGCCGCATTCTGAACCAGCTGCAGCATTCGGGTGCATCTCAAGGGGAGCCCCATGTAGAGAACATTACAGTAGTCCAGTCGAGACGTCACAAGCGCATGAGTGACTGTGCCGAGGGCGTTCCGGTCCAATAGGGGATGCAATTGGCGCACCAGGCGAACCCGGTGAAACGCCCCCCTTGCCACGGCTGTCACATGGTCATCCATTGACAGCCGGGCATCCAGGAGGACACCCAAATTGCGTGCCCGATCCACGGGGGCCAGCTGTTCGCCCCCAATGGCCAGTGATGGACGTAACTGGTTGAACCGGGGTGCCGGTAGCCACAGCCACTCCGTCTTGGATGGGTTGAGTTTGAGTCTGTTACCTCCCATCCAGATCCGAACGGCTTCCAGACATCGGGACATCACTTCGATGGCATCGTTGGGGTGGTCCGGGGTAGAGATGTACAGCTGCGTGTCATGGTAATCTACCCCAAACCCACGAATGATCTCGCCCAGTGGCTTCATGTATGTGTTGAACAGGAGAGGCGAGAGGACTGACCCTTGCGGCACCCCACAAGTGAGCGGCCTCAGGCTCGACCTCTGCCCCCCTGTCAACAAACATTGCATTCGACCAGAGAGGTAAGAGGAGAACCACCGCAGAACGGTGCCCCTCACCCCCAGCCCCTCCAGGCGACGCAATAGGATACCATGGTCGATGGTATCGAAAGCCGCCGAGAGATCTAACAGGACCAAGATGGAGGAGCAACCCCCATCTCTGGCCTCCAGAGATCATCCACCAACGCGACCAAAGCCGTCTCCGTGCTGTGACCGGGCCGGAAGCCGGACTGGCACGGATCCAGATAATCAATTTCCTCCAGGTGCCGTGGGAACTGTTGCGCCACCACACTCTCTACAACCTTCGCCAAAAAGGAAAGGTTGGAGACGGGACGGTAATTAACTAAATTATTTGGGTCCAGGGAAGGCTTCTTGAGTAGGGGCCTCACCACCGCCTCTTTCAAGACGGCCGGCAAGGACCCCTCTCTCAATGAAGCGTTCACTAGTTCCTGGAGCCAGCCTCATGTGACCTCCCAGGATGCCAGTATAAGCCAGGAGGGACACGGGTCCAGTAAACATGTGGTGGCTCGCAGTCGTCCACGTAACCTGTCCATATCGTCGGAAGTAACAGAGTCGAACTCCTCCCAGGATGCCACCTCAAGACCCACCTCCGACGTCTCTTCTAGACCGCTAACGGAGACCCATTCGCTGCGAATCTGAGTGATTTTGTCCTGCAGATATTCCCCAAATTCCTCTGCTCTACCCTGCAAGGGGGCTTCCCGCGGCCTCTGGGAAAGGAGGGAGCGGGTCACCCTAAACAGGGCGGCAGGGCGGTTATCTGCGGACGCAATAAGAGTGGCACAATATTGTCGTTTGGCCACTCTTAATGCCACAAGGTAAGTCCGTAAATAGGCTCTTACCTGTGCTCGGTCAGACTCGGAGCGTGACGATCTCCATCTGCTCTCTAGGCGTCTCTTGCGACGCTTCATCACCCCCAGCTCCTCGGTAAACCAAGGGGCCTGGGTGATTCGATGCCGCAAGAGAGGCCGCAAAGGCGCAACCCGGTCCAAGGCGCCGGCGGCCGCACTGTTCCATGCGGCCACTAGGTCCTCCGTCGGGGTGCGGGTCAGGGCTACAGGGAATGGCCCAAGCTCCGTCTGGAACCTAACAGGTTCCATCAAGCGCCTGGGGCGGAACCATCTAGAGCATTCCGGTTCCGCCTCCCCGTGATGGGGAGCAGCGGTTGGAAAGTCGAGCCGGAGAAGTGAGTGATCTGACCATGACAGGGGCGTGACAACTAAATCCCCTACTCCCAGATCACTCCTCCACTGGCCAGATACAAAAATAAGGTCCAGTGTGTGACCTCCCTCGTGTGTGGGGCCCTGAATTACCTGGGTCAGGTCCATGGCTGTCATGGAAGCCATGAACTCCCGAGCCACCTCGGATGTTTCCCCTACCGATGGCAGGTTAAAGTCCCCCATGACTAACAGCCTGGGGGTCTCAACCGCCATCTCGGCGATCACCTCGAGGAGCTCGGGCAGGGCCGCTGATGCATAGCGAGGAGCCAGGTATACAATCAGCAAGTCCAACTGTCTCCCTGGACCCCACTTCACACATAGGGACTCACAACCGGTTATCTGTGGCACAGTGGACTCTCTTGGCTCGAGGCCTTCCCTTACAATAACTGCTACCCCACCACCCCTACCCTGGGCCCGCGGCTGATGAAATGCACGGTAGCCTGGCGGGCACATTTCCACGAGGGGGAGACCTCCCTCGTGGCCCAGCCAGGTCTCCATTATCGCTGCCAGGTCCGGCTCCCCCTCCGAGATCAAATCATTAATGAGGGGGGCTTTGTTGGCAACGGACCTGGCATTGCATAGCATCAGCCTCAGGCCCCGGCTCTGTAGGTCCTGACCACCTAGATTGCGGGGGTTGGGACGAATGACCGGCCGTATCCAACGGCCACGGTCTCCCAACCGGTTAAAAGATCTCGGCCTACCCTCGCACCTACCCCTCCCCTCGACCGTTAGAATGGGAATAGAAATATACAAATATGAAGAAAAAAACATCAACATCATCATCAGCACCTACTTCCGCGGCCTACAGCCCCGCTGGCAGAAGATCAATGGAGGCTATGCTTCAATAAGAAAAGACTAACACCGCACAAGCAGAAATAAAAGCCATGTTACAAATGTTCCATGAGGATCTGAAGGAAAGAATAGGGAAAGTAGAAGACAAAATTGAAGAGAAAATTTAAAAAGTAGAAAATAAATTAGAGAATAAACTAGAGAATTTACAACAAATAATGGAGAAAAATGAACAACGCATACAAAAAATGGAAGAGAAAGCTGAAATGACAGAAAAAAGAGTGCGAGAACTTGACTACAGACTCACAACAGCAGATCAAAGTAAAAAAAAGACAATGATATCTTTAGAAATGGTTCAAGCTGATTATTATTTGAGATGCCAGAATATGGAAGAAGAAAAGGGAGAAAATTTAGTGGACATAATGGCAGACATTCTGGCAGATGCAATGGAAGAACCTAAGGATATTTTTTTGGCTGATATTGATGAAATATTTAGCATTCACACCAGATATGCGATAAGAAATAAACTTCCTAGAGAGGTTCACGTTAGGTTTATGAAGAAAGCAATAAAAAGAGAAATTTTGCAGAGAGCGAGGGATAACCCTTTGAAAGATAAAGGGAAAGAAATAGTAGTGTTGAAACAAATTTCGAGAAGAGTTACACATTTAAGAAGAGAATACCAGGTTTTGACAAAGTGTTTAATCAAAAAAGGATTGAACTTTAGATGGCTGATACCAGAAGGAATTTTTGTGACTTGGCACAAGCAAAGACACAGACTGGATTCAATAGAGAAGGTGGAACAATTTTAGGATCAGTACTTTGGACCATTAGAGGAAGAGAGGCTGAGAGAGGAAAGAGAGATTAGACGGCAGGAAGAAATCGGTGAGGGAAGAGACACTCTACAAAAGGAGGATGTAAGAGAATGGGAGGAAAGAGCAACAAGAGAAGGAGCAAGACCAAGAGAAGCAAGAGAGATAAGTGCGACTAGGGCAGCAAAACCCATCTACAAGTAAACAATATGGAAGAAGAAATAAAGAAAGAGAAATAAAAAAAGAGACAAACACAAAATAAACTACAAGAGGAATACAAGCAGTAAGAGATGGAATTACAAAAAGATCCACAAAATAAGAACATAAAAAATCAAATGGACTTTAAAAACATAAGTTGAATTTAATAGACAAAGAAGAACTAGCACAAAAGATTAAAAACTCTGAACATTTTTAAGAACGAGCCAGACGTCGCAACGACACAACATGCGGTCTCGATAGTCCGAGACCGCCGTTGATTCTTTTACCAGATGCACGGTCCATATGGACCTAAACCATCCAGAAGAGATGGTGACAGGGAGACAAATCCTTGCTGGTCTCAGGGACACTGCAAAGTCCCTGATTGACCCAAGGGAAGTTCTCCAAGCCGGCTGTAAACAGACAGCCCCCAGGCTGACAAAGTCGGATACAGCTCCGGAAGGAAGGCAGTGAAAGTGAGTCCAGCTGGTGAGATTTTTTCTTTGAGAATGATTGCCCAAAGAATTTTTTAAAAAAGATAATTAGTCCTTTAAGCAAAAGAATAAAGCAGTGAAATTTATCTTTATTGGACTGCCTTAGAAAGTTTTTTTTTCCTTTTCTATGTAACAGCATTTTGTGGATTGAAGTGATTGGAATGCTTCCCGTTTCTCCTCTTAAGTGAATGAATTGATTTTTTTCTTCTATTCTGTGCTACCTTTATTTTTTGGTTGATCTATTTTTTTTTACTTCAATAATCCTTCCTCTTACTGTTTATTAAATTTTATTAAAGACACTTAGAGATTTTTGTTTTCCTTAAGTTTGATGCGAATAAGAGAAAGTTGAATCTGCCATTCGGAAGCCAGAACTTGGTTTTTTTCTTTTTTTGAAACAAAGTATCCTTTGCTCTATTTTCTCTGATTCTGTTGACGTTGTAACTAGAGGGTTTGCAGCTTGTCTGTAGAGACTGATAACGACTCAAGGACACGGACTGTTCTCTTGCAGGTGTCTTTGTGGAATATTTTGGACAAGGGAAGGGAAAGAAAAGAAAAGATAGAACCCTCACTTTTTTGAAAAAATTAAAAGGATCTTATGTTTAAGCAAATTCAATGATTTGGGTGAGGGAATAAATGGGGAACTCATCAAATTTGCAGTTGACACCAAGCTGGCAGGAATAGCCAACACTCCAGAAGATAGGCTTAAGATACAGAAGGATCTTGACAAACTTGAACATTGGGCACTATCTAATAAAATGAAATTCAATGGTGAAAAGAGTAAGGTTCTACATTTAGGCAACAAAAACGGAATGCACAGGTACAGTATAGGTGGTACCTTGCTCAATAGTAGTAACTGTGAGAGGGATCTTGGAGTTCTAGTGGACAACCATTTAAATATGAGCCAGCAGTGTGCAGCAGCTGCCAAAAAAGCCAACACAGTCCTAGGCTACATCAACAGAGGGATAGAATCAAGATCACGTGAAGTGTTAATACCACTTTATAATGCCTTGGTAAGGCCACACTTGGAATACTGCATTCAGTTCTGGTCGCCTCGATGTAAAAAAGATGTGGAGACTCTAGAAAGAGTGCAGAGAAGAGCAACAAAGATGATTAGGGGACTGGAGACTAAAACATATGAAGAACGGTTGCAGGAACTGGGTATGTCTAGCTTAAGAGAAAGAAGGACTAGGGGAGACATGATAGCATTGTTCCAATATCTCAGGGGTTGCCACAAAGAAGAGGAAGTCAAACTATTCTCCAAGGCACCTGATGGTAGAACAAGAAACAATGGGTGGAAACTAATCAAGGAGAGAAGCAACTTAGAACTGAGGAGAAATTTCCTGACAGTTAGAACAATTAATCAGTGGAACAGCTTGCCTCCAGAAGTTGTGAATGCCCCAACACTGGAAGTCTTTAAGAAGATGTTGGATAGCCATCTGTCTGAAATAGTATAGGGTTTCCTGCCTAGGCAGGGGGTTGGACTAGAAGGCCTCCAAGGTCCCTTCCAACTCTACTATTGTATTATTGTATTATTGTAAATTCAAAACAAAAATATTTTTATACATAAAAGAGACATTGAAGGCGAGAGTGGCACTTTTTCTCCTCTTCTGGGAAATATGTATTTATATACAGATGAAGAAACCCTAAGTTACCAGGATTTTTTGGATGGAATTCTAAAGATATTGGAAGGATTTGAGAGATTTGATAAGAAGTTGGATAGATTATTGTTTGGCTCAATAAAAGATGAAGGGACTGGAGCCTCAAAAACTAAAGAAGAGAGTGAAGATATAGAAGATAAGATAACAGATGAACCTAATAATGGAGCACCTATGAGTGAAAGTGGAAAGGAGGGAACATGGAAAAGTGAATCTGATTATTATTATATATTTGATGATCTGGAGCTCTACCCCTCCTGTCAAGATATGGATTTGATGATGGAAGTAAGAAGAGAAACAGCTTTAGAAAGACATCTGATAATCAAAGATATGTTAATTTTAATACCAGTTCAAGGGCAACAAGACTATATGAGAGATCTTTCAAGCAAAAAAGTGCGGAGAGAAGTTTTTAAAAACTTTATAAAGAAGTTCATAAGAGAATTGACGCAACAACTGGCTAAAGAGATAAGATTGTTTTGTTACTGGAAAGACACAGGCTGATATGAAGGTTGATAACTCAAAATTTAGTTAACCTTTGGTGATTAATAAGTAGGATTTTCTAGACACTTTTAGAATGTTTTAGAATGTTTTCTTCAAAATGTTTATTCATTAATTAATAACTCATTATGATAATAATAATGGAATAATGATCTCAATTAGTAAAAATAATTTGGATATAAACTGTAAATTGGGACCTGGGGAAAAGATTTATCAATTTCACTAATACATTTTTGTTTAGATTTTGTTATAAAGATGTAATTTCTCTTGGGCATTTATAAACTCTACTAACAAACTTTTGTTTAGATTTTATTATAAAGATGTACTTTTTCTTGGGTCGGAGGGGAGGAGATGTGATATAAATGGCGAATTATAGCTAAATGAGAATGATGGTACATTGATGGCAAAATACATAAAAATTTTCGATTTTAAAATGTAAATTTAAAATATGAAGGATGTATAGTAACGCACGAAATTTATTTGTAACCAATTGACATGCTTTCTACAAGATGTAATGAGGAATGGTTTTTTTGGTGTGTTTTTGTTTAATTAAAACAATAAAAAAATCCCCCCCCCCCAAAAAAAACCTCTAAACATTTTTTTTGAAAACGCTAACAAACCAGGAAGATAGCTGGCATATAGATTGAAAAAAGAAAAAAAATGGTTAAAATCAGCAGAAAAACTGCAGCCCCCCCTTAATGACCCAGAAGGAGGGGGGGGAAGAGGGGGGAATACATACAGTCACAGGTCTCCAGATCCCTTCCACTTATCACTCCCTGAGGCATCTCACACACACATTCACATTCATACTACAATCAGACTTTCATGCTTCATATCCCCCCCCCCCAACCATTTTCCCCCCTCTTCTGAGAAATTTGGGACAAATGGGTGACCTGTTTTATTTTGAAGCTGTTTAGTTTGTTATTTTTGAAGCTGTTCTTCCTACCTACCTCTTTGATGTTGGAGTCAAAGTGTTCCATCCTATTGTTGGAAGAAATGTCCTTCTGGGTTCGGCTCCAAGTGGGGAAAAAGACACTGGAGACATGGAGGCTGCTTGGAAAGATGGTTTTAATGGTGGACAGGACCACATGGCTTGAGTCCTGAACAGAAAAGGTGATCACATGCTTCAATGTTGGTGGAGAAGAAGAGAAGGGAAGAGAAGGGAGGAGAAGAGAAGAGAAGTGAAGAAGGGCTTGCAGGGCTTTTTATAATCTGTTCTGCCCCACCTATCTGTTTCCTGTTCCTGTGTAAGAAATGTATTCTGATTGGTTGCCAGACTCCCATGGGCCCATGCAAGGGCAACCCTCTAGGGCAGTGCTTCTCAAATAGTGGGGCGGGCCCCCCAGGGGGGGTGCGAGGCTCCGTAAAGGGGGGCTCAGCTCAAATTATTTTATATATTTTTGTTTTGCAGGTTAAAGTTTTTTTTAATATTGTGTTCCTTTAAATCCTGTGCTCCTTTAAATCTTTTCTGCTACAGTTAATAAAGCTATTCTTTGTTGTAAATTGATCCACATTTCTTTCTTTTTTTATTCTCTTATACGTTAATAAGGATACAGTGTTATGCAGAGGTGTACTTATAACAATTTTATAGACAAATGATACTATTTACAGTCGCGCGGGGGGGTGCGAAATGTTTTCTTCTTCCTAGGGGGGGCATGACAGAAAATAATTGAGAAGCACTGCTCTAGGGTGAGTTTTGAATCCTGGTTTGATTGAGTTTAGATGCCATGTGGTCAGTTGAGTAAAGGCTTATTATCCTGCCTTAATCCCATCACTCTGGAGTTGAAGAGGAGAACTCTTTATTATGTAAAGTGGAGTAGCTTGGCCTTCTTAATGGCCCATTGACAAAGTGGGGATGGGCAGGAAGCTGCAGGAATTTACTTTGTGTTTAAAATGTGTTTCTCCCTTTTTCACATCCAGGAAAATATAATATTCTGCCTTATCAATATTTCCTAGGATATTTCATTTTTCTGGGAGAGGGCTGGGTGATAACTTCCTACACTATGTCACTATTTGTTTGTTTGTCTCTGATAGCTGCCTTTGGAGAATTTGCTTCCATCTGAATGGAATCTGATATTTTGGAGTGTTGACTCAAAGTGTCTCTTTTTGGATTGCTTGTTTTATTTTTTGAAGCTGTTTGCAACACAAGTTGCTGGCCTTTTTGGAATACAGTATGTAGAAAGTCCTCTGGGATGGCAGTCGTTGCATCCTCCGTGCCTGCCACCCCTCATAATAAGCCTCAAAATATCATGGTCCTCCAAACTATCTCTGCTAAATATGCACCCCTCATTCATCATGATAGAAAGAATTCTATTGTTTGAGAAAAAAAGGAGAAAAATGAAGGAAATGGTAATGAATAAAAAGTAATAAGTATTATCACATGAAGTAGAAACTTGTTATGTTATAGGCATTTGTTCTATTGTAATATGTTTATGTGTTGTGCTGCTGTAAAGGTATTTTCCTTTTGAGCATTTGGTTGTTGGGTATTTGTGGCACATGTACCTCTGTGAAAGCAACAACTGTGGTCAGTTGTATCCTTCCTGCATTGGGATCTGGATCCTATATGGGTCCTTTTCCTTCTTCTATAAATGCCATCCCCATTCCTTCCAGGAATTGTCATGTAACTCAAACTACCAGAGCAATCCTCACACCTTTTGTGCTGTTAATAGGCCAATCAGGAATAACAAAAGATAAACACTGCCAGAAAGGAATCTGTCTATGTTAGGGTATATGACTGAGTTAGATTATATGACTAAAGTAATTATAATATTAAGAGCTTTGGCGTAAAAGTAAGAGAAGGAGTCTGAGGAATTGTGACAAGTAGAAAGTCATGATTTTAACTTTCCTGTGCAAAGGATTTTCTAGGAGAAACAAACCCCTGAAGAGGAAACTCCACACGGAACACTTTCTCCCTCCCTCTCTCTCTTTCTCCCTTTCTCCCTGTGATTGGCTGGTGGTGAACTGTCTCCTAAGCTCAAAAGCCCGGGGTGAACAGTATTTAGCCGAATGGCCCATGACGAAGGGTCTGGGACTAAAGAGGCTGGGTCCCATTGGCTGGCGCGAACAGCTAGGGTCCTTTCAGTGGAGGAGAAATGGTAGAGGTGAATGGCTGGGGGCGGAACCCTGGGGGCAAAAAAGGGGCAGTGAAGGGTACAAGGAGAATAATCCCATTCAGCTGATATCTGGGGTGCTTGGAGGGAAACTCAGTCAACCATGGCAGAGGGTGGGCTATCCAAAGAAAGCCTGCTGCAAGCTACCCAAAAGGAGGCAGGGATTTCTTCCAGCCTGGAAATCCCAGAACCCAGCAGCCTGATTGCAACCGGAGTGCAGCCCTCCCCAGACATCAAAGCTAAGCCGAAGCAAGAAAGGATGAGTATTGGTGGAAGATAATCCCTAAAGCAGCTGAGATTGAGTTCCCCAACCCCAATGCTCAGAAAAAGGGAAGAGTGGATTGGATGTGGGACTGGGCACAAGCTGGGTCCCAAAGCCCCTGAAGGACCCCCTGGGGAGTTCCATAGAACAACTGAAAGAGGAATTCGACTGAGCTATCATTTGTGAGGAGGGGCCATCATGCCGGTCAAAAGAGGGGGGGGGACAGCTAATCCTTTTGAAGTAAGGAGATGCAGACTGGAATGCAGCCCCCCTTCTCCCCCTGACAGAAGGAGGAGGAGCCCAAGACTGCAGCCAGTGCCACTACCATGCAGCAGGCAACCCCCTCCCTCTCTCTGAACTAGAGCCGAGGAAGAGGGCCAGCCACATCAAGCACAGGCTTACTGGGTCCGACAGGAGGAGGGAGGAGCAGTGCTGAATGAACCACCCTGCTTCAGCGGAAAATTTGATGGGGACACAGACCACCTAGCTCTATTCCTTCACTCGGCTGAGATCCACCTAGAACACTATGGATGCCTCTACCCATCCCCCAGGGCCATGGTGAATACCATCACAGAGGGGCTAGAGGGAGAAGCAAGGGAATGGCTAGCAGCCTTCCACAAGAGGAGAGCCCCCACAACTGCAAGATTACTTCCTACGACTGCTAGATTTGAGGCGGAGGAGGACCCATATGTGGAAGATGAGCTTAGAAACCTAAGGCAGAGAGGGTGACCCATCAAGGAACACATCCGTGAATTCAGGAGAGTCATTGGGAAATTACCCCCTATACCAGACCTGCTGTTAGTGTACTTTTTCAGAACAAGCCTGGACAAGCAAATTGCCCACCTGACCAAACCAGTGAGGCTAGAGTTAGTGGACCACTGGGAAGTAATTCGATTCATAATAGCCCCCAAAATGACAGATCCAGTCATACTGGGACTCTCCTGGCTAGACAAGTGGGGACCGACCATGCCATGACACCCCGGGAAATGCACAAATACATAGAGAAAAACCTAGGAAGAGGGTACATCGAGCCAGGCAAGCCAGTCCTATTCAAAGAAAAAAAAAGATGGAATTATGAGATTGTGCGTGGACTTCTGTGGGATAAACTGTGTGTGTGTGTGTGTGTGTGTGTGTGTGTGTGTGTATGTACACAACCTATACCCTCTCCCCCTCATGAAGGACATGCTAGCTCACCTAGCCAAGGGAAAAGTCTTTACCAAATTAGACCTTTTACTTTTCTCCACATTAAATTTCATTTTTAAAGATAAGGTGTTTAATTCTGTTGAGATCCATCTGGATCTTGAGCCTATCTTCTGGGGTTTTGGCTATTCCTGCCAGTATAGTATTGTCTGCAAATTTGATGAGTTCCCCTTCTTTTCCCTCATCTAGATCATTTATGAAGATACTGAAGAGTACTGGGCCTAAAAAAGCTTGGGGTACCCCACTGCTTACTTCCCTCCATGTAGATGTAGTTCTATTAAGGACTACACACTGAGTGTGGTTTGTCAGCCAGTTACAAATCCATCTGCTGGTGATGCTATCTATCCCACTTTTTTCTAGCTTACCAAGAAGTAGGTTGTGGTCTATTTTGTCAAATGCTTTACTGATATCCAAATATGCTATGTCCACAGCAGTTCACTGGTCCACTAATGTAGACACTTTGTCAAAGAATGAAATAAGATTTGTTTGGCATGATCTGTTTTTGACAAACCCATGTTGGCTTCTGGTTATAACTTTGCTTGCTTCTAGATTGTCACTGCGTTAATTGGTTTGCTTAGCTGTGTTGAAATTTATTGCGCATGCTCCAGTTCTTATCTGACAAATGATTTAGTACGCATGCTCATTCACATTCCAACCTTACTTTTTTTTCTGATCTTCCGTTCGCCTGCCAAGAGGGTGGGCAACATAACTCTGCAGAGATGTAGTTAACTGAGTTAGCAAAGTTTTGTATTTTTATTTTATTTTGTATTAAAAGTGTTTTTATTAGAATATGCTTCGAGTTTTATTTTGCTTGTCTTCAGAAGTATGCTACTAGGAGAACCAAGATCCAACACCTCATTAATTCAGGGTGGAACTCCCCCCCACCCCCGACATAGATGTTCCCAGATCTGTTGCTTGATTATCTTTTCCAGTATCTTCCTAGGTATTGGTGTCAGGCTGATTGGTCTCTAGTTTCTTGAGTCTGTTCTTTTCCTTTGTTTGAAGATGGGAATCACATCAGTTCTTTTCCAGTCCTTCCCAGGGAGAAATGAGGGAGAAAAGAGAAATGGGGGCAAAATTATACTGAGAGTTTCTTTCATGGAGGTTTCATAATATGTCTAATAGCCCTTTATATTTATTTCATAGTTGTATGTTGCTTTGAACACGACAGAGAGATGGACTATATTTCCATAGTGAAGGTCAGCCTTTCATTCACTTTTTTATACATCTAGAAACAAAGATTGCATAATGAACCTATGAGAATTTGTTCTTCCTTAAGTTTTGTTAGTGAGAGGGAATGAAAAGGAGTTCTTTTATGTGAGGGGACCATTTTGTCATTTTTGTTTAAAATCAAAGATGTAGGGATCCTGCCTTAATATTGCAATGTATTTAGTATGATCCTTTTTTATTACTTAAAAACTAACTTCCACCACTTAAGACTGTAATAAGAATAATTTGAAACGTTGCCCGAGAACTCTAACACATCATAATCTGGTTTGGATGGAATTGGAATATAGAGAGGGATCTAGGAGGTCTTGGATGTTAAATGAAAATTTATTTAGATATGAGAGAAATGTTATAGAATATAAAAAACTATTGAAAGAATATTTTGCTTTTAACATGCATAAGGGGACATCGATGGAAATGGTTTGGGATGCAAGCAAAGCTTACATGAGAGGTGTCTTAATAAATTTGAACAATCTATATAGGCGCAGACAGGGGGAAAAACGAAGGGAATTAGAAGAAGAGATAAAAAAGGAAGAGCAGACATTAATATCTAACCCAGATGATAAGAAGACAAGAGAAGCAATTACTTTATTGCGAGGGCAGTTCAATATGTTGATGTCAGATCAAGCAGCCACTAACTTGATATATCCTAAACATAATACTTTTTGTAATGCAAATAAACCAGGTAGATGGCTAGCATACATGTTAAGGAAAAAACAAAAGTCTCGTACTATAGAGAAAGTAGAATACAAAGGCAAAGAAGTCTATCAACAGGACATGATTAAAAAGGCTTTCTCAGAATATTATACTAGATTGTACGCTGGTGATAAAATACAAGGTTTAGATATAGATAGATATCTGGAGAAAGAGAAAATACCTATAGTTACAGATGAGCAAAGGGAAAGATTGAATCAACTTGTAACCACAGAGGAAATTCTTCTGGCAATTAAGCAATTAAAAATTTGGAAGGCCCCGGGTACAGATGGATTGACAGCGGTTTATTATAAAAAGTTACAATTAGAAATGGTAGATCCTCTTAAGGAATTATTTAATAAAATTCAAATGGAAGGAAGGGTACCGCCATCTTGGAGAACAGCCTTTATTTCCTTGATTCTAAAAGAAGATCAGGACCACACTCAGCCAAAAAACTATAGACCTATTTCATTACTTAATACAGATTATAAAATCTTTGCTAAAATATTAGCAAATAGGTTGATGTCAATTATACAACAAACGATTCATAATGATCAATCCGGTTTTATACAGGGGAGACAAATGAAAAGTAATGTAAGACAAATTGTTAATATATTGGAATATTTGGGGAAGAACAACCAAGTCCCCGCAGCGCTTTTATTCTTAGACGCAGAGAAAGCATTTGACTGAGTGAATTGGCAATTTCTAATAAAAATAATACAAAAGATGCATTTTGGAGAGTATTTCACACAATCTATCAAGGCAATATACCAGAAACAGACAGCACAAATTATAGTTAACGGTAGTTTAACAGAATCCTTCAAAATTGAAAAAGGAACAAGACAGGGGTGTCCCCTGTCTCCATTATTGTTTATCTTAACCTTGGAGTTATTGTTGAATAGAATACGTGGGTCAGATGACCTACAGGGAATTAAGATTAGGCATTATGAATATAGCATTTGCAGATGACTTGGTTGTAACTTTAACCCAACTGGGGAAATCAGCTATAGGTTTAATAAACATAATTAATCAATATGGTCAAGTATCTTTGTTCAAAATAAATCTAGGAAAAACAAAGATGATAGTTAAAAATATGACCACAAATCAAAAAGAAGAAGTAGAAAGAGTAACAGGATGCGAGATAGTAGAAAAGGTTAAATATTTAGGAGTTTACATTACAACCTCAAATGGGAAATTATATAAGTATAATTATGAACCATTATGGCATAAAATACAGTTAGAGATGAATAAATGGAAAAAAACTACAATTGTCATTGTTGGGAAGGATAGCAGCAGTAAAAACGAATGTTTTGCCTACGTTTCTATTTCTCTTTCAAATGATACCAATACTTTAAAAAGATGCAAATTTGGAAGAAAGGTATTAATAACTTTGTCTGGGCGGGGAAGAAACCAAGAATAAAACTTAAAATAATGCAAGATATACAGGAAAGAGGAGGTTTGAAAATGCCCAATTTAAAATTATATTATGAAGCAGCAGTTTTATCAACAATTAGTGACTGGATTAATCTAACAGAGGATAGAATACTGAATATTGAGGGATATGATTTGGTATATGGTTGGCATGCTTATTTAATATATGATAAGAAGGTGGATAAGATTTTTAAAAGCCATATATTAAGGAATGCCCTATTGCGTGTCTGGAAAAAATACCAATATAGGTTAAATGATAAGATACCTATGTGGGTAGTACCCAGACACGCGATAGAGAATATAAGTATAGAACAAAAACAGGATGTAATTACATACAGAGAACTTCTTAATATAGAGAGAGGTGTACTACAGTTAAAGCCTTTGAACGTATTAAGAGAAGAAAGGGTAATTCAAACCTGGTTCCAGTATGGACAGTTACAAGCTAGATGGAAAAAAGATCAGACAATTGGTATCACGCAAAATGAGGATAGTTTGGTAAAACAAATTGGGGACCAGAGTCAAATGCATATAAAAAGGTTGTATAATATATTGATAGAAATAGATTCTGAAACAGAGTTAGTTAAAGACTGTATGATAAAATGGGCACAAAATTTCGAAGAGCCAATAATGATGGAAACATGGGAAAAGATTTGGGTAAGAAATGTAAAATTTACACAAGCTCAGAATTTGAGAGATAATTTTTATAAGATGTTGTATAGATGGCATTTAGATCCCAAAAGGCTATCTTGTATGTATCCGAATTTACAACCTAAATGTTGGAGATGTGATTGTGCTGATGCTACGTATTATCATATATGGTGGACTTGCAAAAAAGTCAAAGCATTTTGGATAAAAATATGGTGGGTTATTCAAAATATACTTAAAAAGAGGATAAAGTTCACTCCCCAGCTGTTTTTGTTAGGCATAATTACAGACTGTACAGTTATAGAGACTAATTTGATTTTGAACTTAACGACGGCAGCAAGATTGTTGGTGGCGCAGTACTGGAAGAGGGAAGAATTGCCTACTATTCAAGAATGGATGCTAAAAGTAGTAAATCTAGCAGAGATGGCCAAAATTACAGCATATTTGAAGGACCATTCGGATGAGAAATATAAGTTGGAATGGAGAAGATGGATTGACTATATTCAAAATAAATATTAGACTAAAAAATTTCAATTAGCTTATGAGTGAAGGCACAAATAATGTTACAATTTACCTAAAGTTAGCTTAACCAAAGGGGAATTAAAGCACAAGAGGAGGTAGTAAAGTGGAGTAAAATATGGATTAAAAATATAAGAATGAAGACGTGGCATAAAAGGGACAGTTGGAAACTTGCTTAAAGGGACAGGGAAATGTCATCAGCCCTCAACCACAACATGTTCCAGTAAAAGTCCCTATGTCAAAAGTCCAAAACCACAAGGTTCAAATAAAGTTCGTTAATGACACGTAGCCCTTACCTGTAACAAAAGGAGAAGTAAGACCCCCATCTCCTTATAGGGCTTTTTCCCCAAGGTAACCAATAAGAAATGAGTTAAGTGTTTCCGTGTTACACTGTCTTTGAGAATGTATAAGAATGCGTGCTTCGATAATAAAGATTGTTCAGAATTTCCAATGCTAGCTATGTGCTAGCTTTCTGAACCTGGCTGCCAAATAAACTTTTCCTGTATCCTGAGAAGTCTAAGCCTGTCATTTTCTGCAACAATTCTGGCGACCGTGGCGGCAGGACTTAGAGCGATATTTCGCTGAGGACGGAACGGACCGACCGGTGCCCCATCGAGGCCATCTCGCCCTTCTTCAGGCGCCACGGAGATCTTTCTCTGGAAGGGGGCCGATGACCCCTCTTGGGCATCCGGAGGACACCACCGATCCAAGGATCTGACCAGGATCAGGACAAGTTAATAAAATTTACGCCGGCTGAGACAGAAGACTCCTGCAGGCAAGTATTAAAAGAATTGTGGGCTTTAATTTGTGCATTAGAAAGAACAACAAATGAAAGGGTGAACATCTGAACTGACTCTGTATGCTTTCCTTACTTTGCATATCAATACTGCTGATTATAGGGAAAGAGGTCTTTTAACTGCCTCAGGAAAGAAATTAAGCAAATGTGTGAATTGCACTGTTAAGGAAAAGATAAGGTGTGTTTTGGTGCCTTACCCTCTCTGCTCTGTGAGATGTACTCCATGTAAAGAACTTAATGTATCTCCTTTTGAAATGATGTTTGGATGGCCACCAGTTATAAGCCATAATTTGAAAAATCATATAAGGGACCTAGGACAATTGGGGTCCTCATGGGTGAATCAAATGGTGGGAGAATTGAATAAGTAAATACAAGTAATCCAACAGTATTGTGTCTCCCTTACCCCCACCATTTTTAACAACTTCCAGTCATAATATTCAGGTGGGGGACAGAGTGTGGTAAAACACTGGAAAGGGAAGAATTTGAAACCTAGATGGAAGGGCCCATATACTGTGGTCATGTGTTCTCCACTTGCAGCAAAAGTGTTGGAATCCAAGCTTTGGATTCACTGGACTCAAGTTAAGCTAGCTGCTGATGAGTATTGGGAGCAGAGGAAGAAGCCCTTCCTCTAGTGATATGCTTAAAGAAAGGCCTCCTATAAGCTTCCCTACTGGTAACGGGTAAGCTCTTACGGGGCAGAAGAAGCCCTACTGAAGTCACCCCTGGAAGCTGACTTCTCGACGTAAGGCTGAAGATTTGGAGGAGGAAGACAACGTTTCCTTTATTAGATATAAGATGTATTAGAAAGTGTGAGCACCTGTCAGGAAATGACAAGCCAAGTATTCATAGTCATAACTGTACTATCTCTCGCTTTAGTGAATGTACTTATTTGTTGTATTGCACATTCATCCCTCAGGAATTGTCCCCTCCAGAGGAAGACAGTGCTGAGGCTAAGATCATTAATTGTAATCAAGAGGAACCCAATCATCTGATGACACTTATGTTTGAGGAACCGTGGGAATGGATTCTTTGCAGTATAATAGGAGTTTTTGGATTGTGGGTGATATGTTTAGCAAATAAGATTTGGTTTTGTGGATTGCCCAAAGCTGATATTGCCATTCCTTAAACTATATATAACCCCTGCCTTCTCCCTGACATGGTGATTCAGTAGGATAAAAGAATTGTGTTAGGAGAAGTTTTGCGTGAGGGACAATTATGAGCCTTTTGTGGCTCTGGCTGTTATTGGCAATGAGCTTGTTAAGTGATAACGTTTTGAATGTTGTGAAAATATCCGAGCAACCCCCCCCCTTGCTCTTGAAAAAAAAGATCCGTGGATGCTATAAATCCCGAAGAACAGGGTGGAATCAAGTTACAGGATGTGGTACAGGTCTGCTTCCGCCAACAATGCATCATTTATGCTTGGGGACAGAACCGTAAGCCAATCCCAACACCTAAAGTCAATTATTTGACAAACCCTGTAAGAAAAAGGGCAAAGCATAGGGAAAACAGACTCCTGCAACAATTGAGAAAAGGGGACTATAAAGAGTGCTGGAGTTAGGTCAAAGCTTAATCAATCAGTCTGATCCTGCCCTGGGTCAAAAATATTGGTTGTGTCTGTCTGCTGGATCTTTACCTTATCATGCTGTTTCAGTTGAGCAAGATCTTTGAAAACAACAACAAGAAGAAGAAAGCTTAAGATAGTTCTTGTACATCAAATGATATCAAGAACCTGGCATTCCTGTGAGGTGACTATCAGAGGAACAATGCCCATCTGAAATGTACCTTGCCCCCAGGAAAACCCTTGTAGATGTGAAATTGACTCACAGCATGTCTCCCTCTGCTCACAAGCTCTTCCAACAGAGGGTCACTTTCTCGCTCCAACCTCCACTTGTTTTTAATCGATGGGAGGGGAATCTGACCACTGGAAGCTGCCCCAAGGCCATTCCAGCCACCCCGACTTCCCGTTTGGCTTTCAATACAATCCACCATGGGATTTTGTGTTCATTTTCCCTGGAAACACCAGTTCCCACTATCTCTTTGAAGGACCAGTTCTCAGGGATAGGCAAATGGACCCTAACCAAGAAGTTCCATTACAGCCCCTAACTGGTATGTACTTGGCAGGAACCTTACAGGTCTGGACTAATGAAAAGAACCTGTGAGCCCATGCCTTTTCTATGAACATAGGAGTGTGTGTAGGGGAAAATGGAGTCTTCTTCTTATGTGAGAAAACCTTGCTGTGTCCATATGAATAGATCAGGGAAAGTCTGGGGGATGGTCCAAGAACTAGTTTGAGATTCCTCTATTGGTCAAAAAAGTACAAGGAACAGATGCGTGGTTCTCTTGGCTACAGGGAACAGGTTGGATCAAGCAAATGCTATTTCTTTTATTATGTGGAATTGCAAGTTTAGCCTTCCTCCCTTGCATAATACCCTTGCTTAAACAACTCGTTATGAGGTCTGTAAAGGAAGCACAGGGTGAAAAGTAATTAATGTTAATGGAAGGCCTAACTCCACATACCTTCAAGGAAGATGAAGTCTCAGATACTAGTTCCTATATTCAAATTGCCCTCTTAGAAGTAGAGAAAGTGATTTTGGAAGATAAGCCCTAAGATGTGTATTCTTGTATCCTTGCTTTTTCTGCTATTCTGTATTCTGCATGCTTATATTGTTAATCTAACAGGCTAGACTCAATTGTGGGTCTTAATAGAGTCTAGAAGGGGGGAAATAAAGTGGAGTAAAATATGGATTAAAAATATAAGAATGAAGACGTGGCATAAAAGGGACAGTTGGAAACTTGCTTAAAGGGACAGGGAAATGTCATCAGCCCTCAACCACAACATGTTCCAGTAAAAGTCCCTATGTCAAAAGTCCAAAACCACAAGGTTCAAATAAAGTTCGTTAATGACACGTAGCCCTTACCTGTAACAAAAGGAGAAGTAAGACCCCCATCTCCTTATAGGGCTTTTTCCCCAAGGTAACCAATAAGAAATGAGTTAAGTGTTTCCGTGTTACACTGTCTTTGAGAATGTATAAGAATGCGTGCTTCGATAATAAAGATTGTTCAGAATTTCCAATGCTAGCTCTTTGCTTGCTTTCTGAACCTGGCTGCCAAATAAACTTTTCCTGTATCCTGAGAAGTCTAAGCCTGTCATTTTCTGCAACAGTAGGATGTTGCGCCGGCTGGAGGGGTTGGGGGTCCGGGGCACCGTTTTGCGGTGGTTCGGCTCCTTCCTTTCTGACCGGACGCAGCGTGTGTTGACAGGAGAAGAGAGGTCGACCCTACGCCCCCTTACTTGTGGGGTGCCACAGGGGTCGGTCCTCTCGCCACTCCTGTTCAACACATATATGAAGCCGCTGGGTGAGATCATCCGTGGTTTCGGGGTGGGATACCATCTGTACGCTGATGATACTCAGCTGTACTTTTCCACCCCGAACCACCCCAACGAGGCCATCGAAGTGATGTCCCGGTGTGTGGAAGCCGTACGGATCTGGATGGATGACAACCGACTCAAGCTCAACCCTTCCAAGACGGAGTGGCTGTGGGTACCAGCCCCCCGGTTCAGCCAATTAATTCCATCATTGGCCATTGGGGGCATTCATCTTGCCCCCGTGGAGCGGGCGCGCAATTTGGGCGTCCTCCTGGATGCCCGGCTGTCCATGGATGACCATGTGACAGCCGTGGCAAGGGGGGCGTTCCACCAGGTTCGCCTGGTGCGCCAATTGCGCCCCCTACTGGACCGGGATGCCTTGCGCACAGTCACTCATGCGCTGGTGACGTCTCGCTTGGACTACTGTAACGCTCTCTACATGGGGCTTCCCTTGAAATGCACCCGGAGGCTGCAGTTGGTCCAGAACGCAGCCGCGCGGGTAATTATGGGGAGTACTAGGTACTCCCATGTGACACCGTTCCTGCGCGAGCTGCACTGGCTTCCTGTGGTCTATCGGGTGCGTTTCAAGGTCTTGATAACTATCTTTAAAGTGCTCCATGGCTTAAGACCTAGTTACTTGCGGGATCGTATTCTGCCCCATACATCCCTGCGACCAATTCGCTCACACAGAGAGGGGCTCCTCCAGGTGCCGTCCGCTAGACAATGTCGTGGGGCGGCGCCTAGGAGTAGAGCCTTCTCTGTGGCGGGCCCAGCCCTGTGGAATGACCTCCCTCCGGATATTAGGAATACCTCTGACCTCCGCTCCTTCCGTATTAAGCTTAAGACCCACCTATTTCAAGCAGCTGGCCTGGCTCAACTTTGATCTAACCATATCGCTCCTGACGGGTTTTTAACTGGGTATTTTAATTATATTTAATTTCTAGGGGTTTTATATACTGTATTTTAATTGTTTTTATCAATCGTCCTCCTCCTTGTGTATGTTACAGTGTATGTCTTTACTATATGTTTGTTTCGTTTACATATTTATTTCGTATGTTTTGTTGTACGCCGCCCCGAGTCCTTCGGGAGAGGGTGCGGCTAAGAAATAAATATATTATTATTATTATTATTATTATTATTATTATTATTATTATTATTATTATTATTATTATTATTAAAATCAGTTAGCTTATGTTAGCGTATGATTGTTAAATGTTTATACCCTGTATTTTGCTCTGGGAGGTTGGGGGGAGGGAGGGTCGGAGGGTGGGAAGGGGAAGGGGTAATATTTGTAAAATTTGTTAAAACCTTTAATTTAAAAAAAAAGAATAATTTGAAAGGTTGTAGCCCAGCCTTCTTGAAACTGGTGTCCTATGTATTGATTTGGTTGGGAATTTTGGAATTTGGAGGTTACTGTCTCTGGAATGGCTGATATACATTTTCAGGATAGAATTCCAATAACTCAATCATTTAAAACAGAGTCCTGTTTGATTTCCTTTAGAACAGGAATTGGTGCAGAAAGACACCCCCCACTCCAAGGGTAGCATCATGAAGTGCAGAAGTAGTTGGTTATCTAAGGATGTAGTTGCTAGTTTCCTCTCTAACCTCCCTTAGGGAATTGAATCAAAAGCCACCTTCATATCAGTGGAAGCAGCATAGTTTCTTACAGGCAGCTGATTTAAGATGGTAGATTAATCATAGGTTGATAGCCAAGTCTAAAGTTTTTTGATGTATACTTTACATATACACCTACCACTTCTCAGGCAGCTTTGTCATTTTTCAGTTGTGTGGTAAGCTTAATGGTCTCTGGAGTAGTTGGAAGAGGCCAATTAGGGACAGAGTTAGGAACTACCATTGACAGGCTAGATTCACTAGTTGCTATTACTAAATAGCTCACAAAAATGCTTGATCCATGACTAAGACATGATTGAAATCTCAACCCCTGAACTAGATTTTGGAGCTAAAGTGGCAATACATCACTGAAAAGCAGTAGAATTTTTCTTCTGGCTTCTTGTACAGGTAGTCCTCAACTTACAACCATTCATTTAGTGACCATTCCAAGTTTACAGACCGTTTTTCACACTTATGACCCTTGCAGCATCCCCATGGTCACATGATCAAAATTCTGGCACTTGGCAACTGGCATGTATTTATGACAGTTGCAGCATCCCAGGTAATGTGATCACCATTTGCAACCTTCCCAGCTGGTTTTTGGCAAGCACAGTCAATGGGGGAAGCCAGATTCACGTAATGACTGCATGATTCCCTTAACTGCAATGATTCGCTTAACAACTGTGGCAAAAAAACTCATAAAATGGTGCAAAACTCACTTAAGAACTACCACATTTAGCAACAGAAATTTTGGGCTCAATTGTGGTCGTAAACCAAGGGCTATCAGTATTGGCTTCTCAAGTTGTCTATGGCAGCTTCTCTTCGTTGGGCCTCTTCTTTTTCTCAGAACTTAAAAAAATATCTTGAGACTAATGCTCTGTGTTTAGTCTAGAGCAGGGCTGTCAAACTCCCAGCCCATGGGCCAGATGCGTCATGCGCTGGCCATGTCCACGCCCAGTTTAGCCAGCTTGGTGCCAAAAAGGTTCGCCATCACTGTCCTATACCATTTCAGACACATCTAGACCCGCGCCAGTCCGGTTTCCGGCCCGGGCACAGCACTGAGACAGCTTTGGTCGCGTTGGTGGATGATCTCTGGAGGGCGAAAGATGGGGGTTGCTCCTCCATACTAGTCCTATTAGATCTCTCAGCGGCTTTCGATACCATCGACCATGCTATCTTATTGCGTCGGCTGGAGAGGATGGGGGTGGGGGGCACCATGCTGCGGTGGTTCTCCTCCTTCCTCTCCGGTCGGACGCAATGTGTGTTGACGGGGGAGCAGAGGTCGACCCTGAGGCCGCTCACGTGTGGGGTGCCGCAGGGGTTGGTCCTCTCACCTCTCCTGTTCAACAAATACATGAAACCGCTGGGTGAGATCATTCGAGGTTTCGGGGTTGAGTGCCATCTGTATGCAGATGACACTCAGTTATACATCTCTACCCCAAACCACCCCAACGAAGCCGTCGAGGTGATGTCCCGGTGTCTGGAAGCCGTCCGGGTCTGGATGGGGGACAACAGACTCAAGCTCAACCCTTCCAAGACGGAGTGGCTGTGGCTGCCGGCGCCCCGCTTTAGCCAGTTTGCTCCATCTCTGGCCATCGGGGGGGGAACAACTACCCCCGGTGGATAGGGCACGCAATTTGGGCGTCCTCCTAGACTCCCGGCTGTCGCTGGATGATCATGTGACGGCCGTGGCTGGGAGGGCGTTCCACCAGGTGTGCCTGGTGCGCCAATTGCGCCCCCTACTAGAGCGGGACGCCCTTCGCACAGTCACTCAGGCCCTGGTGACTTCCCGTCTTGATTACTGCAATGCTCTCTACATGGGGCTCCCCTTGAGATGCACCCGAAGGCTCCAGTTGGTTCAGAATGCAGCCGTGCGGACAATTATGGGGAGTACCAGGTACTCCCATGTAACACCACTTCTGCGCGAGCTGCACTGGCTGCCTGTGGGTTTTCGAGTGCATTTCAAGGTGTTGATTATCATCTTCAAAGCGCTTCATGGCTCGGGACCTAGTTATTTGCGAGATCGCATTCTACCCCATACATCCCTACGACCAATCCGCTCACACAGGGAGGGTCTCCTCCGGGTACCCTCCGCTAGACAATGCGGGCGGGCGGTGCCCAGGAGTAGGGCCTTCTCTGTGATGGGCCCAACCCTCTGGAACGAACTCCCCCCTGATATTAGAACTACTGTTGATCTCCGCTCCTTCCGTAAGAAACTCAAGACCCACCTGTTCCGACTAGCCGGCCTGGCCTAATTGTAATCACAAGTACAATCTATTACTGACCTTCCTGGATGGCTTTTTAGTATTGTAAATTTTGGGGTTTTAATTTGGTTTTAGACCGTTTTTAACTGGAAATGAGTTCGGGCATTATACAGACTGTATGTTTATGTTGGATGTCTAATGTTTTGTTGTTCCTGCTTCGTTGTTTTATATGTACTGTCTGTACACCGCCCCGAGTCCCTGCGGGGAGAGGGGGCGGTATATAAATTTAATAAAACTCAAAACTCAAACTCAAACATGGTTGTCCAGTTTCTTTTTGAAAGCCTCCACTGATGGAGCACCCACAACTTCTGAAGGCAAGCTGTTCCACTGGTTAATTGTTCTCACTGTTAGGAAATTTCTCCTTAGTTCTAGGTTGCTTCTCCCCTTGATTAGTTTCCATCCTTTCTTGTCTTGCCTTCTGGTACTTGGGAAAATAGGTTGACCCCCCTCTTCTTTGTGGCAACCCCTCAAATATTGGAACACTATCGTGTCGCCCCCTAGTCCTTTATTTCACTAGACTAGACATACACAATTCCTGCAACCATTCTTCATGTGTTTTAGCCTCCAGCCCCCTAATCGTTTTTGTTGCTCTTCTCTGCACTCTTTCCAACGTCTCAACATCTTTTTTGTATTGTTTTTTTAATAAAATTTTTATTTTCAGACAAACACAAACACAAACAAACAACACATATAACATAAAAGCCTCTTCAACTACACACAGTGTGTTGATTGGTTACAAGGTCTTTTTGTGTCCTTTCCATAGTCATCACTTGAATTTTATCAAAATTCACATATTGACAATCAAGATATCTTTGCATACATTGTTATTATGCTTCCTCCTATTCCAAGTCATTCTATTATTTTAGCATTGATAACATTCTCTAATAATTTTCAATTCCATGTTTTTTTTCCATTATTAGTATCATCAATCTAATATACATGTATATGAATTGTTATAATTAAAACATCCATTAAGCCTAGCTATTATTACATCCTTTCAACATAAGGCATATTAAATTTGAAGTAAATTTATATTATGACATTTTATTACATAATCCTGAAATCATCCAATGATATTACATCTTTATATTCTATTCTATATAAAATTGTTTATCTTTTATAAAAAGGCTTTTCAACATCATCTCCATGATCCTCACTTACAGTTTGTATAAGATTTCATATTTTCAATCTAGTATATATAAATGCTTTGTTATCATTATTAATCATTTATTTGACTATAGCTATTATTACGTTGTACATAGCACTCAAAATTTAACTATATTTAACTAAAATTTATTGTGACATCATTCTATTATTTTAGCATTGATAACATTCTCTAATAATTTTCAATTCCATGTTTTTTCCCCATTATTAGTATCATCAATCTAATATACTTGTATACAAATTGATATAATTATTAAACATCCATTAAGCCTAGCTATTATTACATCCTTTCAACATAAGGCATATTAAATTTAAAGTAAATTTATATTATGACATTTTATTACATCATCCTGAAATCATCCAATAATTATTACATCTTTATATTCTATTCTATATAAAATTGTTTATCTTTTATAAAAAGGCTTTTCAACATCATCTCCATAAACCTCACTTACAATATTGTATAAAATTTCATATTATCAATCTAGTATATATAAATGCTTTGTTATCATTATTAATCATTTATTTGACTATAGCTATTATTACTTTGTACATAGCACTCAAAATTTAGCTACATTTAACTAAAAATTATTGTGACATTTCATTTCATCATCCTGTATCCTTCCAGAGATAGTGTAGTCCAATATCTCTTGCCATTTGTAAAGTCTGTATTCTAAGTGCTTTCTTGATAAGTCTTATGTGGACTTCTCTTAAGAACTTGTTGTTCATTGCATGTTCTTATAAGAATTTGAAACTCTCTATCTGCTCTTTTTATCAGCTTAACTTTTGTTACCATTAGTGCTTCTGCCGAGATTACTCTCATCATTTCTGCCAAATTTTATCTCCTTTCTTCATCTGTTTTCTGACATCTGGAATAAAGTTCCGGTTCATTGATTTCTCCTTTCCGTATTTCACACTTGTCATTTCCCTCCACTCTCAGTTTGCTGTCAGTGTCAACAATTTTCTTATCGCTTTCATATGTCTCTGTTATTTTTTCAGCTCTGTCCTCAAACTTCATCACTGTCCCCGTACTTTCTGTATTTTGATCTATAATTTCAAGTCTCTGTAATTATTAAAACTTTTTGAATTTCTAAGAAAATTCTTTGCAAAGTTAGTGCCTTTTCTTCTTCACGTTGTGCCATTTTCGGGTTATAAACACTGCCAAAACATCTGAGGCTTTTTAGGTTTCAAACAAATTCAGTGGAGTTTTTCAAATCAAAGCTTACTCTTTCCTTCAAAGGAACACCTGTATAAACAAAACGTTTTCCACAGAGCCTTTCAGTAAACAAACCCTATAGCTTTATCAGATATTGCCAGGCCCCTAGCCACTAGATGGCAGTGTTGCCTCTTTTCCATCTGTTTCTGCCTCTTTCTGTAAACACCAAGTTCCGAGAGAGGTAAAAAAAATGTTTAAAGATTACGCTCCACCCAAGCTTTATGAGAGAAGAAGCTTTTAATCCACGAGTACAAAAAATGGAAAAAGTATAGAGGAAGAAGGAAAAAAAGAGACCAGTCCAGTTTAAAAGTAAGAGGCATTTGTAAAAAGTCCATCCATAAAAAACAAACAAAGTTAAGGTAGAAAAGAAAGCATGATGGTCTTAAACAAGGGTTAATTCGCCGCTTATTTTCTTCTGTCTTCAATTTTATTTTAAATTCCAATTTTTTGGGTTTTCCCTTCTCTAATAATAAAAAAATTTCTCACCATTTCGGCACACTCCTGTACAGTTTCTGTTTCAGAGGCTTGTCCCAACCTTCTGCAGCTATTTTGGCTGCTTCTCTTGTAGCTGGTAAAAAGAGCTTTCTCCTGGATCAATCAGGGGTTTTGCGATGCCCCTGAGATCAGCAGGACATGCTCTTCTCTATCACTGTTCCTTCAGAACAGTTTAGGTCCAAAAAGACGGTCCAGGAACAGATATATCGACAGCAATCCTGGAGCCCCAAGATTGCATGTCATGTTGTTGCGATGTCAAGCCCACCCCCCACCCCACCCCCCCATCTTTTTTGTATTGTGATGACCAGAACTGGATGCAGTATTTGAAGTGTGGTTCAAAGGTATTATAAAGTGACATTAACTCTTCACGTGATGTTGATTCTATCTGTTGGTTTGCCTATCTACTCCTCCAGAAACTCATCCCATATTCATAGACTAGATCAGGGGTCTCCAACCTTTTGGATCTCAGGGACCACCAAATTCATAATTTTAAATCCCGCAGACCACTTGGGGGGGGGGGGGGGAGGCTCAGCCGCCTTTTGGGCCTACCTCTCTGCTTCTACAAGGCCTCCTGGTGGGAGGCCCGAGAGAAAGCGCCTGGTCCAGGCACGCAGCATGGAAACCTCTTTTGTGTTTCTTCTCTCAAGAAGCTTGGTCACCTGAGTGAAGGAAAATGAAGACAGGCAGACTGACGGTGGCTTGCTGACATAGGTGACAAAGTTGGTCCCATATTCCAGAGCTGTAGTAATCACAGGACTGGCCCTTTGGTCATCCCAGAGCAGCTCCTCCACCCGGGTGCACTGGCCTGCAAGGGAGCTGCCTGCAAGGTGGTGTAATGTGCAAAAGTGCAGCCCTTACTGGCCAGAACAAGGTAATGGTACTGTTGCGGTGTGTGTGTGTGTGTGTGTGTGGCCCAAGCGGGCCGAAGTGGCACTGTCGATGGCTGGAAGGTGCAGGAGCAAAGTGCTATTTGCATTTGAGCGGCATCAGTATTCTGCCTTCACTGCGATATATTTGTGCCAGCTGGTGGCACCAAGACAGCCCTCGTCTCTTGCCACTTGGGTGGATGTTCTTATGCTGGATCTAATTAGTGGCTTCAACAAGCTACAATGAAATTCTGAGTCAATTTTCCCTAGACTTCTGGGTAGACTGAGTCGAACTGTAACTGGGTTAACTATCTTCACTATTGGGAATGTACCTAAAAATTTTGGACCAAATTCCTTGCTAGGCATTCTTAATCTTTTGTATTTGGTAGATACAAAACCTTTGTCCCCCACACGGAAGGGGGGCTGGAGCGAGCGATGTTTATCAGCTTGCTTCTTGTAGGCTTCTGCCACATCTGCTAGAGCCTTCTTCGTATTTTCCCATCCTTTCTTTAGTGAGTCCATCCATTCATTCAGAGACATGAAGGAGGGAGGTTCTCTAGGCAGTTTAGGCATGGCAACAAATTCCATGCCACTGGTAATCTGGAAAGGAGTTAATTCAGTGCTGCTGTGTACTGCGTCATTGTACGCCACTTTGGCAAAGGGTAGCAAGTCTGACCAATTGTCTTGCTGATAGTCCACATAACATCGGATGTATTGTTCCACCACCGCATTGGCTCTCTCTGCTGCGCAGTTCATGCTGTGATGAAACTCTGAGCTCAGGTCTTGTGTGGACCCAGTGGATCTCAGGACTTCTCTCCAGAACTTGGTTGTGAACTTGACTCCATGGTCTGAAATGATCCTCTTGGGCAATCCGTGCAGGTGATAAATGTGTTTCACAAACATTTTCACTAATTTCTTTGCAGACGGCAACCCTGAGCAAGCGATGAAGTGTGCCTGCTTGGAAACCAAATCAATAACTGTCCAGATTACTCTGTTCCCACTGCTGTCTGGGAGTTCCACAATGAAGTCCATTGCAACCTCTTCCCATAGTCGGTTAGGGCTGGCCACTCCTTGTAGTAGTCCAGGGGACTTCTCCGGCAGTGGTTTCATTGTTGCACAAGTAGCACAGCTTTTTTCGTAATCTTCCACCTCCGAGTTCATCTTTGGCCACCAAAATTGATGCCTGGTGAGGTGAAGCGTTTTTAGGAATCCAAAGTGGCCTCTTAGTTCTGCCTCATGGCTTCGCTGTAGAACTTCCAGCCTCAACCCCGCGGGGACGTACAGTTTGGACCCCTTCCAGGCTAATCCATTTTCCATCGTTAGGATATCCTGGTTATTGTTGAGCCACTGGTCTGTTGGGAGCGCCAATTTCATAGCTGTCATCATCTTATCCTGGCTTCGGTTAGTGACTTGGGCTGCCTTTTGGTGGGAGGAAGAAATGATCGGGTGAACAACTTCTCCTTTCTTACTGTCGTCCTGCGGTTTTCTTGACAAAATATCCCCCAACAGGTTTTTTGGTACTTGTTGGATCCCTGGGGTTTTTGTCTCTGCTGCAGGTGCTGCAGGTTCTGGGCTCTTGGGTTCAATCGTCCCTGGGTGGCCCTTTTCCTCCACCGGTGGTAGTGGCCCAAACGCAATCATCACTTTCCTACCGCCGTCTTCCCACTTTATCGTAGGCTTCCACTTGTCAAGCCATGCAAGCCCCAAGATACAGTAATATTTTCTGGCATCTCAGGAGCCACAATGAATCTTAGAAGCTCATAGTGGCGGCCCACTTGTAACTTTACCAGTTGAGCTATTAGCATGGCTGGGCCCTCCAATTAGCATTCCATCTACCTGCTCAACCCGAATGGGACAGGCTAGAGGTCTTGTGCGTATGCCCAGTTGCTTTACAATCACCATGCTAATTAAGCATCGAGTGCAAATGGTGTCGAAGACTGCTTCAACTTCCCCTTCCTCCCCTGTTTCAGGCACTTGGAGGTTGACTTGGAAGGCGAAGGGATGGATGGGTGCACTCACCATTGGTTCATCTTCAGCATTTTTCTCCTCCGAGGCCTCCCCTTTGGTAGGACTCTTCGTCACCTTAGGTTGGGGATCCTCTTCCAGAGGTTGTTGGCCCAGATGACTCTTTTCTGCTGGCATTTGGGGCATTCTCTTTACCGCCATGGCGATTAGTGCATATGTTTGTGGCATTGGGGCTGGAGCCAAGCACTCTGACGCTCTGTGGCCAAGTTGACAGCAACGGTGGCATTTTATTGACCCCCACGAGGGAAGGAACGTAGTTACATCTCCAAAATTAGGAACCGCCTCATCACATTGTTCCGCTATCCATCCTGCAGCTTCCCCCTTGGTCATCCTGTTGTGGCCCAGCAGGAGCCGTTGCCACTGCCACCAGACTCTGAGAGTGAGGGTCCCTATGAGTCGGCTCAGGAGGATGTGGAGGACCCTGGACAGGGTTCTGACTCTGAGCAGGGATCGGAGAGTCTGGTCGGCCACCAGGAGGCGCCTGAGGCATGGAGCAGCAGTGAGAGCCAGAGGAGGGGGGCTCCTGATGCCATGCCTTGGAGCAGTGGGGAGGAGTCACGAGACAGTGAGTCAGAGATTAACAGGGAGTTCCTGGACGCCCGTTATCGCCGCACCCATAGACGCAAGGAGCGAGGGCGCAATTATCAGCGGTAAGGGCTCTCAGCTGCTGATCAGGAGACTCCTCTTCAGGCTATAAAAGGGTTGACTGTGCATACGCCCTTTGCAGCAGTCAACAAAGAACTCCTCCAAGAAGTTTTGGTCTTGAAAACGTAGCAGGCTGGATAGCTGCTTTCGTGTCTTGTATTTGTGAGCTTTGTCATGGTGGTTTACTGCCACAGAACTTTCTGTCTGTCTGTGGAATAAACCTTGTTAATTCGTATTGTTCCGGAGCGTGTTCTGTGTGGACAAAGGAGGAAGTGGGGTCAGAACACATCCCTTCTTCCATTGTCGAGAACCCTTCTCTGTAGGAAGGTGGGGCAACAACCTGTTGGGGCATTGGAGGGAAGACTGGAACCGGTGGGGAGGTCAATCCCTGGTTTGGCCACTACCCAGTTATCTGCCATGGTGTCATCTGCTGAGGGAGGGCAGGTGCCTACTGGCATCCCTTCCATCCATGACCTGGGGTTAAGACCCATCCCGGGGGTTCCTGATTCACAGGTTGCAGTTCAACCAACGATGGCTGGCTAGGGGGGGTGGGTTATGGGCCAAGGCCCCCTCTGCTTGCTTGGAGGATTTTCCCATGTTGGTGGCCAAGCAGGTGGCCACTGGCATCTTTTCCATCCATACTCTGGGAAGAAAGCCCAATTTGGTGATGCTTGATTCACAAGCTGCAGCCCAATTTCCAGTGGCTGGCTAGTGAAAGATGCTGGTTAAATCCCTTCTTGCTGGCTGGGTTGAATTTCCCATTTTGATAGGGAATCTGTCTTCAACTCAGTTGCAGGGTAATGGGTCATTTCATTTATCGCTGTTTGGAAGGAGTAATTATCTCCACTCCAGTCCTCCAGTCCATTGCAGCTTTTACTAGTGAAGGAGGGGGAGCATCACTCACATTGAGCTGCTCAAGTTGATCTGGGACTTTCATTCTCAAGCCGTGTGGTGAATTAGTTTTCCCAGTCCCCTCTGGCTGCATCTTCCCAGACGCTATTTATCTGAAAATTTCCTCTCCCACAAATTCCTTTGCTGCTTGGGAGAGAAGTAGAGAAGCTTCTCATCTCAGCTTCTTATCTCAAAAAGCTTTCTCTTAATTGTTCGCTGATATTTTACACTGACCCGGTCAGTCAGCATTGGAAAAACAGCACCCCTCACCAGCCCCCATGCAGGGGGGTTGCTGGTGATTTATTTTAAAAGGAGATTTGGGATAATGTCAGCGTTCCAAATATCACGCAGAAATAAATCAGAGTCCAAGGCAAAGCTATCCTTAAAGTTCCAATTTAATAAGACAGACAGGTTGGCAACAAACTGTGGAATCCCAAATCTAAAGCTTCCTGGGATTCCACCCAGTTATTTATTATTATTATTATTATTATTATTATTATTATTATTATTATTATTATTATTATTATTATTATTATTATTAATAAATAATAATAATAATAATAATTCCACCCAGTTAAAAGTTCATGACCTTATCCCCACACCCATAAATCCATCACATGGTCCAATCTTCTTTGGCCACGCTGGCATTTCCACCCATCTAGTTCCGGTCAGATGCAGATGTGCAGAGACAAAAGATGACCTTGATTTCTAGAAAGGAATGACAACAACACATTCTACAATTCTACTCCTTACTATTCCCCGTCCCAATTACTACACTAATGAAACAGCCAATACCTATCAGCCAATGGAATCTCTTCTCCAGGGGTAGGTTTCAAAAATTTTGACTACCTAGTCTGTGGCCATGGCCTATTTGTGGGTGTGGCTTGGTGGTCATGTGACTGGCTGGGTGTGGCTTGGTGGTCATGAGACTGGGATGGGAGTGGCTTGGCAGTCATGTGACCGAGTGGGAGTCACTTGGCAGTCATGTGACCAGGTGGAAGTGGCCAAGTCGATGTCACTGAATTCTTTTCCCCAATAAATGACCTACAAAAAGAAGATATAAAAAAGTAAATGTATTGTTTTGTGCACTTACTACCTAAAGAAGGATAAAATAAGTACACAAAACAAAAAAACATTCCCTAAAAACAATTTTAAAAAACATAGTCTATAGACAATATATTAAAAAAAATCCCTAAAAACAATTTAAAAAACATTTTTTGGAAACAATAAATAAAATATCCTTTTAAAAAAATATTAAAAGCATGAAGAAAAAAAATGACTCACTTACCAGCAGGCAGAATCAGCTGCTCTTCGATGTGATGGATGCAGGCAGCAGGCAGACTGGCAGACAGCAGGTAAGCTGGACTGGAGGGACAAAGGGACAACCCGGTCAGTTAAGCCCACCTGGCATGGAGCCGAGATGGCTTAGCCAGCCAGGCAAGGCTGGGGCCTGGGTGGGGTGTGTGGTGGTGGCAAGAAAGGCGTCAGCCAAGTGCCACATGGTTCTGTGCTCTAGGCAAGGCCGGGGATTGGCTGCAGCTTTCGTTGCAGGCCTCAGCCGATCCCTGGCCTTGCCTAGAGCACAGAGCACTGCAGCTAGCTACCCACCGCCCCTGCCCCCCCCCCACGCAAAGTTGCCAGCCGAGCGCCAAGTGGTCCTTTGCTCTAGGAAAGGACGTGGATCAACTGCAGCCTTCGTTGCAGGCCCCAGCTGATCCCTGGCCTTGCCTAGAGTGCAGGGGACTGCAGCTAGCTTCCCGCTGCCCCCCCCCCCCAATGCGAAGTTGCCAGCTGAGTGCCACCCAGTTCTGCACTCTAGCCGAGACTGGGGATCAGCTGCAATGAAGGCCGCACCCAATCCCCGGCCTTGCCTAGAGCGGAGGGCTCTGCAACTAGCTTCCCGCTGCCCCTGCTCCCCCCATGTGCTCTGTGAAGTGACAGCTGTAGGCTTAATTACCTGAGTAGGCAGCAGTAACAGCAGGGCAGACTGCAGTGAGTGATGATGCAAGGAAAAGAGGTAAGTGGGCCGTTCGTGCCTCGGTATATATAGGAGACTCAGAGGCAGGGCGATCGGCAACCCAGTGAGTCAGTGAGCGGTGGGCGGGTAGGCAGGTGAGGCAAGCATGGTGTGGACAGGCTGGGCAAGCGAGCGAGCAATGACTGGATGGGTGGGGGGAGCGAGCAAGCGGTGACCGGACAGGCGAGGCGAGCGAGCAGCGGCCGGACAGGCAGGGCGAGCGAGCAAGCGGTGACCGGATGTGAGTTGAGCGAGCGGTGGCCGGACAGGCAGGCCGAGGGAGCAAGTGGCAACTGGACGGGCAGAGCGAGCAAGTGAGCAAGCGGCGACCGGATGGGCGGGGCGAGAGAGCGAGCGGGGGGACAGGCAGGCAAGGGGAGGGCCCGTTCCTTTACTGAACTGTTGCAAGTCAAGGACTACCTGTATTTGGACATAGCCCATAGGCTATAGGCCATAGAAAGTTGAAATAGGTGTTTGGCTAAGCCACCTCAGCTCCATGCCGGCTTCATGCTGGGTTGTCCCTGTCACTGCGTTAATTGTTTGCTAGCCGAACTGATGAGTTACTGCGCAGGTCATAGGCAGATCATAGGTCCTTATCAGCAATGATGTACTGCGCATGCTTAACACGTTTATAATACATCACACATTCCAGAGACTTCTTTCCTTTTGATCTTTGTCCGTCTGCCAAGAAGGTGGGCGACAAACTGCTCTTGCCAAAATGTAACAATTAGATAGATTTGTTTATTTTCTTATTTTCATATTAAAAGTTTGTTTTCATTAGAATATGTTCTCAGGTTTTTGCCTCCTTCTCCACAGCCTAAGACACACCCCCTGGTAAAAAAAAAGCATCAGGCAAATCAGAACAGAGAGATATGTACACGTCACCAAGGTCATGTGATCTCCTTTGTTCTACTTATGCCACGCACCCAAAAATTTTGCAGCCAAGAAGTGATGCTGCACTGCCATCTCCTGGCGGAAATATTTTAATGCAGAGAGCAGATATGCATGTTACATCTGTAGCTCGTCCAGATGTCCAATCTGCAATGCAACAAATGCCTCCAAAGGTTAAATCTTCAACTCCCCCTGGTGGCGTTGGATTTTCCCCAGATGGAACAAGGCAAAACCTAATACAGCCTCCCCTGGTTCAACAACCAGATTTTCAACCTGCACAGCAAGTTGTTCAAATGCATATCCCTCAACAGGCATTTTCTGTCACTCCTTTGACTGGTGAGTCAAAATTAAAGGAGTCAGGAGAGAATTATAAAGCCTGGGTCAGTGAGATTGCACTCTTGCTTCGCAGAGAAGGTACACATTGTATGGTTTTTAATCCTCCTGCCCAACCATGGACTCCTGCAATAAGAGACCTAGAGACTAGGGCCTGTACAACATTGCTGATGTCCATGGATACTGAACTGCAGGTTACCTTTCCACCTGATGCAACAGCCCAACAAATTTGGGCTATTTTGGAAGATTGCTACAGGCCCTTTTCAATTGAATCTTCATGTTTGCTCATGTCTGAGTTCCATGGTTCGAAGTTGAAACCTGGTGAACGAATTGGTGGACATTTGACCAAACTGAAAACAATGAGAAGTGAATTGAGAGAAAGTGGCCATGTAATTGATCATATCCAAATGATCAGCATCATCATTAACTCATTGAATTATGAATGGAAAGATGCCATTGCAAAGATTAACTACGTGCCTATTGCCCAACGCACAGTTAATCATATATGCAGACTTTTAGTTGAGGAGGAAGCTATCAAATTAGCTACGCCACATCTGCAACGACCCCCAGTGTAAAAAGCTCCAGCTAGATGTCCGTTCCGAGGAAGAGGCTACACTCCAAGGATGCCAAGATGCTACATCTGCAACCGTATGGGACATGACACCCGGGATTGTCCCCAACAAGTTCCAGCTCCCGTCACATACCAGCCCAGAGGAACAGACTCCAGAGGCAGAGGTAGAGGCGGAACACAAGGTCGTCGTGGTCCAAGGCATGATCCACAAGCTCCACTCGCAACATTGGCCATAACCAACGTTCCACAACCTGATCCAAAGTACGACAGACGTCTTTTGTGGACTTTAGATAGTGGAGCACCTGTACACGTTACCTACAGAAAGGAACTTTTCACAGAGATGGGCGAGCCGGAGCCCGAATATTGAGAATTGTACTCCTTCTCCAACCACACTTGCAAGGTTATGGGAAAAGGAACTGTTTACGTTGAAGAGCTCGATACATTCATCCCTGATGTTTATTACATACCTTCAGCAACCAGTAATTTGCTTAGTCAAAGTCACTTGTCTAGAGAGTTAAAGTTCCAGGTTCACCACCTCGAGAAAGCAAGTTACATAGTTAAAGATGGAGATATTGTTGCTGAAACCATGCTGATTGGTGGTGTTTATTACTTAAAGCCAAAAGCACAGGCAAGTATACAAACTCCAAAAAGGGAGAGCACAGGCCCAGAGAGAGTTGCTTCAGAGAGAGATCCTGTTGCTATTCCAAAGGCTCCTAAAGCCAACAAACAGAAAATAAGGAAGCAGGTTGCTCAGAGCAAGCCTGAGGTTCCTCATGAAACTGTTAATGTTGAGAATTCACTAACTGGTAAACCTTTGCATTCCAGGTGTATCCACAAGTGGCATAGAAGATTGGGGCACGCCAGTTTCCGTGTTCTTAGAAAGATGCCGGAGTTCGCAAAAGGTTTGGATCTAAAGGAGTGTAAGGTGTTTTTGGATTGTGCAGTTTGCAGGAAAGCTAAATCCAAAGCAGCTGCAATTCCCAAACACGCTACACGCCTGTCAACATGCATTTTTGATTTGGTACACACTGACATAGTGGGTCCTTTCCCACCATCATTTGGTGGTAGAAAGTATTTTCTAACAATTGTAGATAATCATTCTAGATATGGATTTGTATATCCTATGAGAGAGAAATCTGAGACCTTTCAGATCTTTAAAGACTTTGCAGCTTTTGTTTCTACCCAATACCAAGTTCGCATCGCCAGAATCCAGAGTGACCGTGGTGCAGAATTCATGTCTCAGCGTTTCCAGGACTAGATGCGTAAGAATGGAATTCTGCATCAGACATCCGCTCCATATACACCGGCTCATAACGGAGTCATAGAAAGAAGACAAGGAGTTCTACAAACCATGATGCATTGTCTCCTAGAAGATGCCAATCTCGGTAGTCTATACTGGGGTGAAGCAATCAAATATGCAAATTACATTGTCAACCGTACTTGGAGCAGTGTAATCAATCAAACTCCTTTCTACATGCTGTATGGCTACAAGCCTGATCTCAAGAACCTCCACATATTTGGTTCATACGCTATGGTGAACATTCCCTTAGCTCAAAGAAGAAAAGGAGGTCCAGTAGCAAAGAGACTGAGATTTATGGGTACTGATGATAATTCAAAATGGAGCAAATTTATTGATCCTAAACATGTGATTGTCATTTCACAATCTGATAATTTTGAGGAAGATATTGACTGGTCCAGGATTCATTCCAATGATCCTGGAGTTTATTTTCCTAGAGATGGTGTTGCAGATGCCACGCAGCCTGATGACAATTTACAGGCAGATATTCCTTCTACCAGTTCTTCACAACCTGATGTTCCGTCTTCGCAAGACGCGGATGATGATGCTAGCGACGAACGTGAGGACGAGGACGAAGAAGAAGAAGAAGACTGGACTGTTGTTCCAAGACGTTCCAAGAGGGTCACAAAAGGAATCCCTCCACAACGATATTCGTGGCAACTGACAAAAACACCATTGCCTTTGATTTGCAACGTTACTCTTCCTCCTGAGACATTCACACAAATCAAACAGCTTCCTGATTCCGAGCAAGACAAATGGTATGATGCAATGCAGGATGAAATGGACAGTTTAAAGAAACTTAATGTATTTACACCTGCAAAACCTCCAGCAAACAAGAAAGTCATTGGCACTCGATGGGTCTACAGAATCAAGAAGAAACCGAATGGTGAGTCTTTGTACAAAGCCAGACTTGTAGCTCAGGGTTTCGCTCAACGTTATCCTGAAGATTACACAAACACTTACTCACCAACAGTCAGAACTGAAAGCGTAAAAATTGCTTTAACCACTGCAACTATTCTTGGTTTAGAAGTTTTCCAATTTGATGTGGACACAGCTTATCTACGTGCAGACCTAGATGAAGAGATCTACGTGAGAAGCCCTCCAGGATTCCGAAAGCAAGAAGGGGATACCTGGTTCCTGAACAAAAGTCTTTATGGTCTGAAACAGTCAGGTTTAATGTGGTACTTATGTCTTACTGACAAACTAAATTCAATGGGCTTTATTAAGTCCGAAACTGATGAATGCGTGTTCACAAAAAGATCTAACAATGCATATGAGATAATTCTTGTTTATGTTGATGATATTGTTTACATTGGTCCAAATAAGAAAATGAGTGAGATTTTTGCTAAAAGTTTGCAGAGATACTTCACGCTGAAATCTTTAGGTCACATTAGCACTTATTTAGGTGTTCAGATTGACAAAACACAGAAGAGGTTTAGTCTTTCACAAGAGGAGAAAATTGACCAAATTTTGCGTCATTGCAACATGAAAGATGCTAACACAACAAAGACACCCATGCAAACAGATTTTCACAACTTAACACATGAACCAAGTCCTGAGTTCGAGGACCAAACAGTATATCGTTCAGTCATTGGGTCACTATTATACATTAGTAGTTGGACCAGACCCGACATTGCACTTAGTGTTAATCTTTTATCACGACACGTAGGTAAGGCAACACAATTTCATTGGACATGCATTAAGAAGTTGTTGAAATACCTGAAACACACTAAACACATGAAGCTATTGCTAGAACCAACACATACCGATCATGCAAAGTTATGTTGTTATGCAGATTCTGATTGGGCAAGTAATAAGAAATCACGCAAAAGTACTTCAGGTTACATCATGTTCCTGAATGGATGTCCTGTTTACTGGCAAGTGAGAAAACAGAGTTTTGTTTCATGTTCATCTACTGAAGCTGAATATGCTTGTGTTTCAGATGCATGTAATTCTCTAACGTGGTTTGATGCTTTGATCACAGATATCTGGACACGTCTGATTCGACCAATCACCGTGATGGAAGATAATGAATCGGTGGTTTATATTTCTGAGTCACATTTTACAGGTTCTAGGTCCAGACACATTGACATTCGTTATCAAAACACAAAGCAATTAGTTAAGCAAGGTTTTGTTAAATTGCAATATGTTTCTACAAATGATCAGATTGCTGACATGCTCAACAAACCACTTGCACCAGCACAACACGAGTATCTGCGAAAGAAGTTGTGCCTTATTTGATGATTTGATGACATCAGCCCAACTAGCAAAAGAAGGGGTGTCACTGCGTTAATTGTTTGCTAGCCGAACTGATGAGTTACTGCGCAGGTCATAGGCAGGTCATAGGTCCTTATCAGCAATGATGTACTGTGCATGCTTAACACATTTATAATACATCACACATTCCAGAGACTTCTTTCCTTTTGATCTTTGTTCGTCTGCCAAGAAGGTGGGCGACAAACTGCTCTTGCCAAAATGTAACAATTAAATAGATTTGTTTATTTTCTTATTTTCTTATTTTCATATTAAAAGTTTGTTTTCATTAGAATATGTTCTCGGATTTTTACTTTCGCTTTCTTGAAGATATGCTGTTTTGAAAAGCCGTCGGTCTAAGACCTCATTAGCTCAGGGTGAAATTTTCCCTGACAGTCCCTGTGTGCCTCGAGTCCAGCTTACCTTCAGCTGGAGCATCTGGCTTGTCGCCTGCTGCCTACATCCATTCCAACATCCATCACATCAGAGATCAGCTGATTCTGCCTGCTGATAAGTGGCTGTTTTTTTTCTTTATACTTTTAATATCTTTTTAAAGGATATTTTATTGTTAATATTTTTCAGGAATTTGGTTGTTTTTAGGAATTTTTAATTTTTTTTATTGTTTTGAGGAAATGTTTTTTTTAAATTTATTGGTTTAGGAAATGCTTTATTTGTGATGCAATATCTTGCTTTTAAGTGTGCAGGTTGGTGCAAGGCAGCTTTGTGAGATTTTGTGTGTTTCTGTGTGATAACTGGTTTTTGAGGAAATTGTGAGGTGGTTGCTTCTTGCAGAAATCACCTTTTGTGTGACTCCATGGCTCTTTCATATGTTGAGCTGTGTGCTGCTTTGTGAGCTCCTGCAGCTTGATGGTTTTTATTTGCTTTCCTCTCCTTAGGGTTAGGGGAAAAACTGGTTTCATCTGCAGTCTTTTGGGGGAAAACTGTTATTCTTTTGGTGTTTTCCTGGCACTGTCATAGTTTGGGGGTGGGGGGGTGTAATGTCCTGCAGTTATGTACACATTAATAATGATCAAATACTAATAATATTTCTTTATACATTTTAGTGACCTTTCCTTACATAATTTGTGTTTTCTTTGATACTTTTAGATTTCTAACTTCTGTTTCTGTTAGTTAGACATTGATAAAACAAATCCCACGTTAAAAAGTATTCAAAGCCTTCTCCTTGATTTTAATTGTCAGATTATTCATTCCTGCACATTCTAATATTTTCTTTATTCATTTTCATATCTTTGTTTTTCCACTGTTGTGAAAATACAATTCCAGCAGCTGTTAACATGTGCAAAATTAAATATGTATTGTATTCCCTTTGAACTACCCAACAAAATATTTCTGGTTTTAAATCCATATCTTGCTTCACCATTGCTTCTAATCATGACACCACTAACTCTTGAATAGCTACTTGGACTGACCTAAGTACTGAACCTAATTCATATATTCCTGTTTTTTGAACTGAGGAATAAATTTCAGAACAAGAAATCTGTATTGCTCTGTGAATCTACCTATGACATTCATTCTTCTTGATCTAACTTCTTAGATGAAAAACGATATCATCCCTGTTTGTTGGGGGACATCCTTCCTGAAAAGGCTGTACATTGTTGGGTGAAAACAGAGATCCCTTCTGTTACCTGTAGTCCTCAGCTTACAACCACAATCGAGTCCAATATTGTTTTATTTCTTTTGCAGTTAGTATTATTTAATAGGATGAAGAAGAGGCAACAGAGTATGACCACTTTCTTCTCCAAAAAACTGAGAGGAACAATCAGCTGATCCACAACAGTCACCAGCACCACCAGCACCAGCACCAGCACCACCACTTCCACCACTTGAAGTTGGAGAAAGCAGCAAGTCCATCTCCTCCACTGAAGTTCCAAAACTTCCTGACTGCTGGAGTTTGCAGCAATACAGAAACTTCCAGGACAAGTATGATGGACTGGCAGTATCTGACAAAAAGTTAGGTTGTGAGTACTGTGCAAAACCTGTGTTCTCATTAGAGAAAGGTATTCATGTTTCTAGAGAGTGGAAAAATTTCCATGTTGTGGCAGCAGGGACAACTAAGGAGAATCAGCAATCATCTCTCAGAAAAAAATTGAAGGAACATTTTCAATCAAAAGTACACATTATTTGTAGAGAGAACAGTAAACAACGGGAGCAGGATGCTTTAACAAAATCCATAGATAAGTCAACTGACAAACATTTATCCAGTACTAGCAAAATATTTTTTACTGTTTACTATCTGGCACAAAGATGCATGCCATTCTCAGACATCGAAGGGCAGGTAGATTTGCTAACTGAGATTGGAGTAGATGTGGGAGTAGGCTTGCATTCACAGACATCTGCAGTGAAAATGGTTGAGTTCATTGCAAACGAAATTAAAACCACCGTGTTTGCCAGCATTATTCCAAAGAATCTAAAGGTGTTGTCAGCTCCGGCCAGCCCAGAGGCCTGGAGCTGCCATTCAGGGGAGAAAACTGGGCCAGCTGCCAAGACTCACCAGGTTTCCCTCCTCCACAAGCAGTCAGCTGGAATAATCTACAAAGTTATTGATAACTGACTGAAAACAATCCATGATTAATTGCTGGGTGGTTTTCATTCTGGGTCACGAGGGGATGGGTGTGCGCACGTGTGTGTTGCAGTTTATCCTAATTACCAAGTAACTATAAAAGGTGGTGGGGAGCACCAGGTGGCAGCTCTGACAATTTATTCATTGCATTAGTGCTTTGTTGGTCTGTTCGTGCCAGAGGAAGAATACAAACTGCATTTACAAACCATTTCTGTTTGGCTGTTTTCATTAACCCTTCGGAACCTGACAGTTTGTCAGAGCTCTCACCATAGCTTACACCATGGCTGAAGGTACAGTGCTTGGGTTGGAGGCTGTGGGCTTGGAGGAGTCTGCCATGGCAACTGACACAACTGTGCTGGAGGCTGTGTCAGGGCCAGCAGGAGAGGCATCATTGGATGTAAGGTCTAAGGAGCACTTGGTGGCATGGAAGCCTACAGCAGAACCTCTAGAGGCTGATGTGGGCCAAGCCCATGCAAGGGATTGGTGTCTGGGCTGGCCAGCAGCTCAGGACAACAGAGGCTTACCACCCCATGCTCCCCAGCTCACCTCTTCTGGAACCCATTTCGCCCAATGGTGTGAAAGGCACAGCTCAGATGACGATTGGAATTACACCACCGCGGTGGACAGCACAACTCTACAGATGCTGCAGGAAAGGTTTGGGTCAGTGGGCTTCCGAGATAATGGACGTGGCAGTGGTTGGAGAGATAATGTGGCAGGGTCCCTGGAACATGGATCCCAACAGGCAGGGGGAGTCTTTGGACAGTCCAGCATAACCAATCCAGAAGTGTATGGTGCCCAAGGGGCCGCAAGAGTAGGAGATCAGCAGCCCGGGCTAGGTTTACGCCAAGCTGCCCGGGACACCTGCGGGAGAAGAGAGGCACAAGAGAACTATGCACCTCACCGTCTGCTTACCCAGAGGGGGTCTCCAGCTGGTTATGGGCCCGGAGTGATGGGATGCTGGGACCCACCGGCAATACAGGCTACTTTTGACGGTAGCCCTGGACAAGTTACCCTCTTCTTAGGCCAGTTGTTAAATCACATGGATCGTGATGGCCATATGTATACGTTGCAGTGGGACATGGTGATGGCCGTGATGGCAGTGATGGACGTAGAGGCTGCTGACTGGGTGACTGATCTGTATTGGGATCATGCTGTGGAACTCACGAACTGTCACTGCGTTAATTGGTTTGCTAGCTGTGCTGAGATTTATTGCGCATGTCACAGTTCTTATCTGCAATGATTTACTGCGCAGGTCACACATTCTTTCTTAACTTTCACTTCTGATCTTTTGTTCGCCTGCCAAGGGAGGTAGGCACATAGCTCTGCCAAGATGTGATTAATTCAGTTAGCAAGTTTGTATTTTTACTTTCTTTTGTATTAAAATGTTTTTTATTAGATCATGCTTCCGGTTTATTTTTGCTTATTCAAGAAGTATACTTCGAGGAGAAGCCACGATCCATCATCATTAATTACAAAGGGTTTAAATTATATCCTTGTCATGGTAGCAGAGGATGGTTGTCTACTTTATGGCTTTCTCCTTGTTTCATTACTTTGAAGATAAGCGTAATAGGCTAATTAGACAGGATGATTTATAACGACTGAGGAACGTTTAGATCATTTTCTAACATGCCGAAGAAAAAAAAGAAACCAAAAGAATTATCTGAGAGGCATTCAGATGGTTTCAGCCTCTCCAATGAAGAGAAGGAAAGTATTTTACAAAGATTTACAACTCTTTTTTTTTTTAGTAAAAATTTTATTGGTTTTTATACATATATGGGGAAAAGGTAAGGGGATATACAAAACATTTTGGCAGCTCCCACACTAGTGATAGAAATCCATCCAAAACTCACAATTTTTACAATCTTAAAAACAAAATATAAAAGACAAGCAGAAAGCCAGGTCTTATTCTATATTGTCAACCATGTGTTCATTCGTTTTCCTTTGTCACTTTCTAGAGTGTCACCAATTGCTGTTATTTCAAATACTTTTATTTTTGTGATCTGAGCCTTTTCGATATTGCTCCTTCCTCCCTATCCCCAGAGGAAGCCTCAGCCCCCCCCCCTCCTTCTTTTCTTGCACCCTACTGTCTCTTCCACTACCCTCGCTGTGTTTCGTCCTCTGGGAGGGGAAAATGTTTTTTTATGAAGGCTTCCGCCTCCTGCACTGTATTAATTCTAATCCTGTTTCCCTCTCAGAAGATCAACATTCCCTCTGGCAACAACCATCTAAACCAAATTCCTTTATTATATAGTTTCTTTGATAAGGAGGAATACTTCCTCCTCTCTCTTATCTTTTTTGGAATCTGCTTAAGGATGGTGATTTCTTCATCTTTATATTTCAATGCTCTCTCCCTTTGGGTCCCAAGCACCTCATCCCTTGTGGTCCTCCTGAGAAATTTACCATGTACCTCCCTTGGAACATTATGACTTCTAGCATATGCTGAATTTATCCTATAAACTAGGTCCATCTCCCACCACAGCTGTTTTTTATCTCTCTTAATATAATCTGCTAAAATTGTACTCATGATATCCTTAAGGTCTTCATTTTCTGTCTCTGGTAGGTTCTGGAATCTAAGAAAAAAGGACATTCTTTCAAATTCTATTTTTGCCAAAAAGTTTTCCAAGTCTGCATTTCCCTTCCGGATTGTTTTAATTTCTTCCCCCAGCCCAGCCGCTCCCTCCTCCAACACCACAATTTCTGTTTATTTTCTGCAATATGATGTTTAACATCTCTGAGTTCCTCTTTAAGCTCTGTCATTTCTTTTTTCAATTCATTTTGACCCCTCATAAGTTCTTAAAACATTTGAGAAACAGATAGTTCTTTTTGTTCCCTCTCCAGTCCCCTCTTGTAACAGTGAGGTAATTTTCGTTTGTTGCATACTAGGACTGGAGGAGGCAGATGAGGTGGCCGAAAGTGACTTGCCCGTCGGTGGTTTCTTAGGCCCCATTTGTTTAAAATTCAGAGATGTGAGTCTTTTCCCAGGAAGATGGCGTCTGAGGATTTCGCAGCTGTGCTGATCCCAAAAACAAAGCCGAAAGCGACAGTTCACAGTTCCAAGGCAGAGGCAAACCAAAAGGAGGGGGTCGAATATTCAAAGTTCAGAAGAGCCACATAGCAGGAAGGGGTCTCGGTTTCCCTCAGAGAGAGTAATAAGGCAGCTCCAAAAGGGATTTTTTTTAAGGTAATTTCAAAGGGCAGACTTCATTTATAAGTAGAAAAACAAAGAAGGGTGGGCGCCATTTTGGCTCCTCTTTCCACAGGGAGAAAGAAAGCAGAAATCTCTATCAAAACTTTTAAAGGAGAAACGGCTCAGCAGTCATTTCTAGCAGTTGTGCTCACGATCTTTCTCAGTTAGCCAGCTCAAGAGACGGGTCCGCCTTAGTTCTCTCTCTTCAAGAGAGATCGTTCAAATGCCGCTTAATCTGAGGGGGGTAGAAAAGAGAAACACCCCCTCTAATCTCCATTCAAATAGGTTGAACACAAAACTTACAGAAGTCTGCTGCTTTTCTGCTGCTTTTCTTTTAAATGATCAAAGAGTTCAGGATGGGTCCCCCACCACCAGGATCCAACTGCGCTTTCCAGGTATACTCTCTCCTCCGAATCCATTCGGCAAAAGGGCAGACAGCTCAATGCTGTCCCTCGCCCCCCCTCTGCTCCCCGGCTCCTAGGCGAAGCTGAAAAGCACCCCCGCCGGCTGCCGCCGATTCCGGGGGGCTTCAGCAAGCCGCCCTTCGGCAGACGACCCCTCCAGGGCCCCCTGTGCTCCTTACGGAGCCAGCCGGGGAGACGGGCGGCGGACAACACGTCCATCGCCGTCAGGAACTGGAAGATTTACAACTCTTGATGCAACCAGACCGGGTGAAGAACCTACTGTCGGAGAAAGATCTCAACAAGATGGGACTGCTCCAGGAGATGACAATCTACAACTGAGGTCAGTAGAGTATGTTCCTGATTATGCATGCTCCCAAACTCTTAGAGATTATGAAACGCTCGATGCAAGTCCAAAGCTCTCACAGCCGCAGCAATTTCACTCCCACAGACAAGGAGATATGTATGATTCCCTCTGAAGCTCTGAGCAAGCTATGGAAAGCTATCGTAATCACATAGAATTTTTTGAACGCCAGCTTTTTCAGCCCAAAATAGATTACGCCGCGCGAGAGGCAAATAAGAGGGGTTTTTCTCTTTTTCAAATTTCTGAAAACGCCATCTTGCCTTCTTCACCAAATCTTGCCACACCACATTTGCAACGGCCACCTCCATCAAAGGCTCCAGCTAGATGTCCCTTCCGAGGAAGAGCCTACGCTCCAAGGATGCCAAGATGCTACATCTGTAACCGTATGGGACAGGAACAGACTCCAGAGGCAGAGGTAGAGGCGGAAGACAAGGTCGTCGTCGTCCAAGGCGTGATCCACAAGCTCCACTCGCCACATTGGCCTTAACCAATGATCCACAACCTGATCCAGAGTATGACAGATGGCTTTTGTGGACTTTGGACAGTGGCCCTGTCAGGGGGGAGTTTCACCCTGAATTAACGAAGCGTGGACTGTGGCTTTCCTTGTAGCATACTTCTGAAGACAAGCAAAAATAAACCCGAAGCATATTCCAATAAAAACACTTTAATATAAAAGAAAATAAAAATACAAAACTTTGCTAATTCAATTAACTACAACTCTGCAGAGTTATGTTGCCCACCCTCTTGGCAGGCGAATGGAAGATCAGAAAATAAAATAAAGGAATGTGTGATATATTATGTGACATGCGCAGTAAATCATTTGTCAGATAAGAAATAGTTCAGTCTGCTGTATAACTCAGAATATAAGCACAAGCTGGCAAACCAATTAACGCAGTGACAGGCGCAGCTTTACACGTTACCTACAGAAAGGAACTTTTCACAGAGATGCACGAGCCAGAATCTGATCTTCAGGAACTGTATTCCTTCTCCAACCACCCTTGTAAGGTCATGGGAAAAGGAACTGTTTACGTTTAAGAGCTCGATACATTCATCCCTGATGTTTATTACATACCTTCAGCAACCAGTAATTTGCTTAGTCAGTGTCACTTGTTTAGAGTGTTAAAGTTCCAGGTTCACCACCTCGAGAAAGCAAGTTACATAGTTAAAGATGGAGATATTGTTGCTGAAACCATGCTAATTGGTGGTGTGTATTACATAAAGCCAAAGCCTAAAACACAAGCACAGGCAAGTATACAAACTCCAAAAAGGGAGAGCACAGGCCCAGAGAGAGTTGCTTCAGAGAGAGATCCTGTTGCTATTCCAAAGGCTCCTAAAGCCAACAAACAGAAAATAAGGAAGCAGGTTGCTCAGAGCAAGCCTGAGGTTCCTCATGAAACTGTTAATGTTGAAAATTCACTAACTGGTAAACCTTTGCATTCCAGGTGTATCCACAAGTGGCATAGAAGATTGGGGCACGCCAGTTTCCGTGTTCTTAGAAAAATGCCGGAGTTCGCAAAAGGTTTGGATCTAAAGGAGTGTAAGGTGTTTTTGGATTGTGCAGTTTGCAGGAAAGCTAAATCCAAAGCAGCAGCCATTCCCAAACACGCTACATGCCTGTCAACACGCATTTTTGATTTGGTACACACTGACATAGTGGGTCCTTTTCCACCAACAATTGGTGGTAAAAAGTATTTTCTAACAATTGTTGATAATCATTCTAGATATGGATTTGTATATCCTATGATAGAGAAATCTGAGACCTTTCAGATCTTTTAAGACTTTTCAGCTTTTGTTTCTACCCAATACCAAGTTCGCATCGCCAGAATCCAGAGTGACCGTGGTGCAGAATTCATGTCTCAGCGTTTCCAGGACTGGATGCGTAAGAATGGAATTCTTCATCAGACATCCGCTCCATATACACCGGCTCATAACGGAGTCGCAGAATGACGACAAGGTGTTCTACAAACCATGATGCGTTGTCTCCTAGAAGACACCAATCTCAGTTACATATACTGGGGTGAAGCTATCAAATATGCAAATTACATTGTCAACCGTACTTGGAGCAGTGTAATAAATCAAACTCCTTTCTACATGATGTATGGCTACAAGCCTGATCTCAAGAACCTCCACATTTTTGGTTCATACGCTATGGTGAACATTCCCTTAGCTCAAAGAAGAAAAGGAGATCCAGCAACAAAGAGACTGAGATTTATAGGTATTGATGATAATTCAAAATGGAGCAAATTCATTGACCCTAAACATGTAATTGTGATTTCTCAATCTGCTAATTTTGAGGAAGATATTGACTGGTCCAGGATTCATTCCAATGACCCTGGAGTTTATTTTCCTAGAGATGATGTTGCAGATGCCACGCAACCTGATGACCAAGATTCACAGGCAGATATTCCTTCTACCAGTTCTTCACAACCTGATGTTCCGTCTTCGCAAGCCGAAGATGCTGATGCTAGCGACGAATGTGAGGACGAGGACGAAGAAGAAGAAGAAGAAGAATGGACTATTGTTCCAAGTCGTTCCAAGAGGGTCACAAAAGGAATCCTTCCACAGCGATATTCATGGCAACTGACAAAAACACCCTTGCCTTTGATTTGCAATGTTACACTTCCTCCTGATACATTTACACAAATCAAGCAGCTTCCTGATTCAGAGCAAGACACATGGTATCAGGCAATGCAGAATGAAATGGACAGTTTAAAGAAACCTAATGTATTTACACCTGCAAAACCTCCAGCAAACAAAAAAGTCATTGACACTTGATGGGTCTACAGAATCAAGAAGAAACCAAATGGTACCGCTACTTTTTGTCTTAACGCTAGAAGTCTTAAATAGAAGGATTAGAGAAGAGGAAGAAATAAAGGGAATGACTATTAAAAAGAAGAATATAAGTTGCAAGCATTTGCAGATGACTTAGTCTTCATTCTTGAGGAGCCACTTGAATCTGCACCTAAATTGATAGGAGGAGCAAATCGAGGAGTATGGAAAAGTGGCAGGGTTGAAAATAAACAAAGATAAAACAAAGATTTTGACAAAAAAATACCATGAAAACAAAAAGAAGAATTGGTGCAAATTTTGGATATGCAAATTACAAAAAAAGTTAAATATTTGGGGATTTCTCTAACAGCTAGATGTAGTACCCTTAAAGAAGACAATTATCTTAGATTGAAACAACAAATTGCAACAGATTTGGTGAAATGGGAAAACCTTCAACTATCAATGATTGGGAGAAACTCAACAATTAAAATGAACATTTTACCTAGAATCCTATATTTATTCCAGACAATCCCAATTAGGTTGGGGAAAGACTATTTTGAAGATCTAAATAAAATGGTATCGAAATTTATATGGCAGGGGAAAAAAGCAAGAATAAAACGCAAAGTGCTGCAAGATGCTAAATTAAGAGGAGGGTTGGGCCTACTCGACTGGGAGCTATATTATCAGGCAACTAGTCTGATGTCGATCAAGGAATGGATAATGTTAAGAAATGTTAGGCTTTTGAACCTAGAGGGCCATGATTTGTTGTTGGGATGACATGCATTTCTATGGTATAAGGGAACTAAAGAACAAGGTTATTTTAGAAGGCACTATATAAGAGAGGCTTTGTTATTAAACTGGGAGAAGGTTAAGAGGTTACATTATTTAAAAATTCCAGTCTGGATATTAACCATTGAAGCTTTTTCGTATTCAATAATATATAAAAAGGAACAAACAGTCAGATATGCTGAATTATTAAATACAGAGGGTGAACTCAAATCTATACAAGAATTGAAGCAGGAAGGTATTGAAATTAATTGGTATTCATATGTGCAAATACATTCTAGATACAATGAAGATCAAAAAAAAGGAGGGTTTTTATGATAAAATGACTGAACTAGATAAAATCTTAACAGGTAACGATGAAAAAGTAATTTAAAACTCTATGCCTACCTATTAGAGGTGAAATTACAGGAAGAACAAGTCAACGAAATTATGTTAGCTTGGGGAAAAAACTTTGGGCATGGGATTGATTTAGAAAAATGGCAAAAACTGTGGACTCAAAACTATAAAATGACAATGTCAACTGCATATAAAGAGAATTTGTATAAGATGTTTTACAGGTGGCACCTACCCCCAACGAGAATAGCAAGAATGTCTAAGAATAAATCCAAAAAATGCTGGAAATGTCATCAGATGCCGGGCACATATTACCACATGTGGTGGACTTGTACTGAAGCTAAAAGATACTGGACAAAAATCCACATGTGGCTGGAGAAAATGATACATAAACACATAGACTTAAAACTAGAACTCTTCTTATTGGGAATAATACCAGAAACATACAACAAGGACTTGAAATATCTGATTATAAATGTTTTAACAGCTGCTAGAATTGTATTTGCCAAAAATTGGAAAAATGAGAAATTACCAACACAGGAGGAAACTATTCGGAAAATAATGGAATGTGCAGAAATGAGTAAGCTTACATTTGAAATTAGAGGATGAGCAATTTTATAGAGTATGGGATTGGTTTTACCAATGGTTAGATAAAAAAACCTGGAAATGAAATTGTTTTCTTATGCAATAATAGAAAGTTATATTTACTGTTATGAAAGGTTTTTTTTACTTTTTTACTTTTTATTTTTTATTATGCAATAGAGTACTTATCTACACAATATATGAAGAACAATAAGGAACCTAACGTACAAGAGTGGGATGATTTGAACCTATAAGTATTACTGTAGGTAGTGATCATTCTATACTACAAAGATTTTTGCTATACCAAATGGACTAATGATGATGTAATGAACAAAGGATACATATATGAATTGAAATACCTAAAGACCATATGGATTAATAATTAATAATGGAAAATTATATTTGTAGTTGTGGATGATTGATGACATTATGGTTAATTGAAAGTATAAATGTGCAATATGAATTAATGGGAATCTTTTGTTTCAATCTTTCTTTTTACTCTCTGGACATAGGCGATACTATAACTCTACAAAGACTTATTGTTACTTAATAGATAATTATGGATTTAAGGAAATAAGGGCTGTCACAAATGAAAGAATATTAATGGTAATCTGAACACAATGCTCAATGAAATATTTAGTTTAATGGATAATGGATAACCAGTGACTTTATTTTTAATTGTAAAAACTGTTGCACAAAAACTTGTAACCAAACGACATGTTTGATGAAATTGAGGAAGGTTGTTTTTTCTCCTTGCTTTTGTTCTGTATGTGTTGTCTTTGTTTTTTAAAGAAAAAAATTATTAAAAAAAAAAGAAACCGAATGGTGAGCCATTGTACAAAGCCAGACTTGTAGCCCAGGGTTTCGCTCAACATTATACTGAGAACTACACAAACACCTACTCACCAACAGTCAGAACTGAAAGTGTAAAAATTGCTTTAACCACTGCAACTATTCTTGGTTTAGAAGTTTTCCAGTTTGATGTGGACACAGCTTATCTACGTGCAGACCTAGATGAAGAGATCTACGTGAGAGGATCTCCAGGATTCCGACAGCAAGAAGGGGATACCTGGTTCCTGAACAAAAGTCTTTATGGTCTGAAACAGTCAGGTTTAATGTGGTACTTATGTCTTACTGACAAACTAAATTCAATGGGCTTTATTAAGTCCGAAACTGATGAATGCGTGTTCACAAAAAGATCTAACAATGCATATGAGATAATTCTTGTTTATGTTGATGATATTGTTTATATTGGTCCAAATAAGAAAATGAGTGAGATTTTTGCTAAAAGTTTGCAGAGATACTTCACATTGAAATCTTTAGGTCATATTAGCACTTATTTAGGTGTTCAGATTGACAAAACACAGAAGGGGTTTAGTCTGTCACAAGAGGAGAAAATTGACCACATTCTGCATCATTGCAACATGAAAGATGCTAACACAACAAAGACACCCATGCAAACAGATTTTCACAACTTAACACATGAACCAAGTCCTGAGTTCGAGGACCAAACAGTATATCGTTCAGTCATTGGGTCACTATTATACATTAGTAGTTGGACCAGACCCGACATTGCACTTAGTGTTAATCTTTTATCACGACACGTAGGTAAGGCAACACAATTTCATTGGACATGCATTAAGAAGTTGTTGAAATACCTGAAACACACTAAACACATGAAGCTATTGCTAGAACCAACACATACCGATCATGCAAAGTTATGTTGTTATGCAGATTCTGATTGGGCAAGTGATAAGAAATCATGCAAAAGTTCTTCAGGTTGCATGATGTTCCTGAATGGATGTCCTGTTTACTAGCAAGTGAGAAAACAGAATTTTGTTCCTTGTTCATCTACTGAAGCTGAATATGCTTGTGTTTCGGATGCATGTAATTCTCTAACATGGTTTGATGCTTTGATCGCAGATATCTGGACACGTCCGATTCGACCAATCACCATGAAGGAAGATAATGAATTGGTGGTTTATATTTCTGAATCACAGTTCACAGGTTCTAGGTCCAGACACATTGACATTTGTTATCAAAACACAAAGCAATTAGTTAAACAAGGTTTTGTTAAATTGCAATGGGGTGTCACTGCATTAATTGGTTTGCTTAGCTGTGCTGAGATTTACTGCGCAGGTCACAGTTCTTACAGTTCTTATCTGCAAGTGATTTAGTGAGCATGCTCCTTCACATTCCTTCTTAACTTTCTCTTCTGCTCTTCTGTTCGCCTGCCGAAGGAGGCAGGTACATAGCTTTGCCAAGATGTAATTAATTCAGTTAGCAAATTTTGTATTTTTATTTTCTTTTATATTAAAAATGTTTTTTATTAGATCTTGCTTCAGGTTTATTGTTGCTTATTTCAAAAGTATGCTACAAGGGATGCCAAGATTCAAACCTCCTTAATTCACGGCGGAATTCACACCCTAACACTGGAAGTGTGTGGGTGGTCAGGCAGTGAGTCTTAAAAAGGTCTGAGTGACTCCAGGAAGAGGGAAGAGGCAGAGGGGCTGGAGGTTTCTGGGTGCTCAGGCTGTGAGTCTTAAAAAGCTCTGAGTGAATCCAGGAAGAGGGAAGAGGCAGAGGGGCTGGAAGTTTCTGGGTGCTCAGGCTGTGAGTCTAAAAAATGTCTGAGTGAATCCAGGAAGAGGGAAGAGGCAGAGGGGCTGGAAGTGTGTGGGTGCTCAGGCTGTGAGTCTTAAAAAGGTCTGAGTGAATCCAGGAAGAGGGAAGAGGCACAGGGGCTGGAAGTTTCTGGGTGCTCAGGCTGTGAGTCTAAAAAATGTCTGAGTGAATCCAGGAAGAGGGAAGAGGCAGAGGGGCTGGAAGTGTGTGGGTGCTCAGGCTGTGAGTCTTAAAAACGTCTGAATGAATCCAGGAAGAGGGAAGAGGCAGAGAGGCTGCGAGTGTGTGTGTGTATGTGTGTGTACAGGCTGTGAGTCTTAAAAACGCCTGAGTGAATCCAGAAAGAGGGAAGAGGCAGAGAGGCTGCGAGTGTGTGCTGTGAAAAGGCTGTCAGTCTTAAAAACGTTTGAGTGAATCTATTAAGAGGGAAGAGGCAGAGGGGTTGGAAGTGTCTGTGTGTGTGCACAATCTATGAGTTTTTAATACATCTGAGTGAATCCAGAGAGAGGGAAGAGGCAGAGGGGCTGGAAGTGTGTGCTGTACACAGGCTGTGAGTCTTAAAAACCTCTGAATGAATCCAGGAAGAGGGAGGAGGCAGAGGGGCTGGAAGTGTCTGTGTGTGTGTGCACAATCTGTGAGTCTTAAAAACATCTGATTGAATCCAGGAAGAGGGAAGGGGCAGAAGGGCTGGAAGTGTCTACTGTGCACATGCTGTGAGTCTTAAAAAAATCTGAGTGAATCCAGGAAGAGGTAGAGGGGCTGTGTGTGTGTGTGTGTGTGTGTGTGTGTGTGCACAGGCTGTGAGTCTTAAAAACATCTATGTGAATCCAGGAAGAGGGAAGAGGCATAGGGGCTCAGAGTGTGTGTGTGTGTGTGTGTGTGTGAGTGTGTGTGTACAGGCTGTGAGTCTTAAAAACGTCTGGGTGAATCCAGGAAGAGGGAAGAGGCAGAGGGGCTGGAAGTTTCTGGGTGCTCAGGCTGTGAGTCTAAAAAATGTCTGAGAGAATCCAGGAAGAGGGAAGAGGCAGAGGGGCTGGTAGTGTGTGTGCTGTGCACAGGCTGTGAGTCTTAGAAAGGTCTGAGTGAATCCAGGAAGAGGGAAGAGGCAGAGTGGCTGGAAGTGTTTGGGTGCTCAGGCTGTGAGTCTTAAAAAGGTGTGAGTGAATCCAGGAAGAGGGAAGAGGCAGAGGGCCTGGAAGTGTCTGGGTGCTCAGACTGTGAATCTTAAAAAGGTCTGAGTGAATCCAGGAAGAGGGAAGAGCAGAGGGGATGGAAGTTTGTGGGTGCTCAGGCTGTGGGTCTTAAAAAGGTGTGAGTGAATCCAGAAAGAGGGAAGAGGCAGAGGGCCTGGAAATGTGTGGGTGTTCTGGCTGTGAGTCTTTTTTTTCATGTTTTTTTTTTAACATAAAAGACAACGTTAAAAAATTTTCATCCATTACATACAGCATGTTGTTTGTTTACAAGTGTTTTTGCATCCGTATTTTCAATTACATATACAATCACAGTTTTTCCATCCAATATAGCCAAAAACCTCACTTTCATTGTACAGCATATGGTCAATTACGATTAATTTTTCTTTCTTTTCAATAAGCTTAATTCTCTTACATTCTTGATTGTCTGCTTAACAACAACATACCTTTATGCAATCATTGTCTCATTTTAAATATTTTTACAGTATAGAAGAATATCCCAAGTGCTTATGTTTGTATATCTTTCACTACTTTCAACAGGATATCTTTATGGTATGCGCTTAGAGTTATATATTATATTAACAATCTTCTATCAAATGTACATTAGTTCATTTATTATCTTTATCCTTCATTTCATAACAAAAAATTCTAAATTATTCATATATATCTCAGTGTTTCATTGTATTATTGTTAGTCTAACAAGATTATTATGTTTTTGCTTTTCTCCTTCAATTAAAACATTGTATCGTTATTAGTCTATTTAACATTATTGTATTCTCGCTTTTCTCCTTCAATTAAAACATAAATATAACATTTTTCATGTCCAGGTTCTTTTTTCCAGCCACTGATAAAACAAATCCCATATCTTATAAAATTGCTCGTCTTCTTGTTCTCTAATTTCAAATGTCAATTTGCTCATTTCAGCGCACTCCATTATCTTTCGAATAACTTCTTCCTGTTTTGGTATCATTTCGTTTTTCCAGTTTTTTGCAAATACGATTCTAGCTGCTGTTAAAACATTTAGAATCAAATATTTTAAGTCTTTGTTATAAATTTCTGGTATAATTCCCAGTAAAAAGATCTCTGGTTTGAGGTCTATGTGTTTGTGTATCATTTTCTCCAAGCACATGTGGATTTTAGTCCAGTATCTTTTAGCTTCAATACAAGTCCACCACGTGTGGTAGTATGAACCCGGTATCTGATGACATTTCCAACACTTTTCCGATTTATTCTTGGACATTCTTGCAATTCTCGTTGGGGATAGATGCCACCTGTAAAACATCTTATACAAATTTTCTCTATATGCAGTTGACATTGTCATTTTATAATTTTGAGACCACAATTTCTGCCATTTTTCTAAGTCTATCCCATACCCAAAGTTTTCCCCCCAAGCTATCATAGTTTCTTTAACTTGTTCCTCTTGTAATTTAGTCTCTAATAAATATCCATATAGTTTTTAAATTACTTTTTCATCAGTACCAATTAAAATTTTATCTAACTCAGTCATTTCATTGTAAAGACCTATTGATTTTCTATCTTTATTATATCTAGATTGTATCTGTAAGTATGAATACCAATTCATTGCTATTCCTTCTTGTTTCAACTCTTGAATAGATTTGAGTTCACCCTCTGTATTCAATATTTCAGCATATCTTACTGTTTGTTACTTTTTATATATTATTGGATATGAAAATGCTTCAATAGTTGATATCCAGGCTGGAATTTTAAGTAGTGTAATCTTTTAACCTTTTCCCAGTTTAATAACAAAGCCTCCCTTATATAATGTCTTCTAAAATAACCATGTGCTTTAGTTCCCTTATAGCATAAAAAAGCATGCCATCCCAACAATAAATCATGACCCTCTACATTCAATAATCTGGAATTTTTTAGTGTTACCCACTCCTTAATCCACATCAGGTTTTCTGCTTGATAATGCAACTCCCAGTCATGTAGGCCCAGTCCTCCTCTTCTTCTAGCATCTTGTAGCAATTTAAGTTTTATTCTTGCTTTTTTCCCTTGCCAAATAAACTTCAAGACTGTTTTATTTAGGTCTTCAAAAAAGTCCTTGCCTAATCTAATTGGAATTGTCTGGAACAGATATAAAATTCTAGGTAAAATGTTCATTTTAATTGTAGAGATTCTTCCTAACATTGATAGTTGCAGATTTTGCCATTTCATCAAATCAGTCACAATTTGTTGTTTTAATCTAATATAATTATCCTCCTTAAGAGTGCTACATCTAGTTGATAAGTATATCTCCAAATATTTAACCTTACTTGTAGTTTGAATCTGCAAAGCTTCTTCCAACTCTTTCTTTCGTCTTAATGGTATGTTCATTGTCAAAATCTTTGTTTTGTCTTTATTTATTTTCAAGCCTGCTACTTTTCCATACTCCTCTAATCTTTCCAACAATTTGGGTGCTGTCTCAAATGGGTCTTCAAGAATAAATACCAAATCATCTGCAAATGCTTGTAGCTCGTATTCTTCTTTTTTAATTTTCATTCCTTTTATTTCTTCTTCTCTAATCTTTCTATTTAAGACTTCTAATGTTAAGACAAAAAGTAATGGTGATAATGGGCAACCTTGTCTCGTACCTTTCTTTATTTCAATAGAATCTGTCAATTCTCCATTTGCCATTATCTTTGCGGTTTGTTTGTGATATACCATTTGTATAGTTTGGATAAATTTCTTACCAAAATTCATCTGTTCCAATTGTGAAAACATGAATTGCCAATTCACATTGTCAAAAGCCTTCTGTGCGTCAAGAAACATCAAAGCCATTTGTTTTTCAGGATGGGCCTCGTAGTATTCCAAAGTGTTCAAAATCATTCTCATATTAGCTTTAATTTGTCTCTTTGGTAAAAAACCATTTTGATCAGAGTGGATAAAGCAATTTAAATTCTTCTTGAGTCTGTCTGCTAATATAGATGCGAATAACTTGTAATCTGAATTTAATAAAGATATTGGTCTATAATTCTTGGTTTGCATTAGATCTGTCTCCTCTTTGGGTAGCAATACAATATATGCTTCTGACCATGATTTAGGTATTCAGCTCTCTGATATCACTTCATTCATGACTTCTAAAAGAGGGAGAGACAAGATTTCTTCAAATGTTTTGTAGAATTCCACCGGAAATCCATCTGGACCTGGGGCTTTTCCATTATTTTATTTTTTGAGTGCTTCCGTTAGCTCCATCATTGTTATTTTACTTTCCAGCATTATTCTAGTTTCACCTGGTATCTGGGGAAAATTAGCATCCTGTAAATATTATTTAACTCCCCCCCCCTTCCATTTTCTCTTGTTGATACAGCTTAGCATAGTAGTCTTGTATAATTTTCTTTTTCTCCGCATTTCCATAATGAATTTGTCCTTGCTCGTCTCTTGAATGGAGTATTTTCTTTGCCTCTCTCTCTTTTTTCAATTTATATGCCAACCATCTGCCTGGTTTATTTGCATTTTCAAAGTAATTCTGTTTAGTGCCTCTAATTTTTTGTGCCAGTTCTTCCTTTTCCAGTAGATCTATTTTATGTTTGATTGCATCCATTTTTTTTTAACATCTTTTTTTTGTGGCGATCTCTGTAACTCTTTTTCAAGTTTTTTATAGTCATTGTCTAGAGCTTTATGCGTTTGTCTTTTCTTTAGCTTTCTCTTCCTTGTATAGTCTATTATCAGGCCTCTAGTAACAGCCTTCATTGTGTCCCAAAGGTTCTGCATTGATGTATCTTCTTTTCTATTTTCTTTAAAGAAAAAAGCCAATTCTTTTTCCATTTTCTGTGTAAAATCTTTTTCTTTCAGTATGATATTATTTAATCTCCATCTAGATCTTATCCTTTGGTCTTTCCATTTAATTGTGATTGGATTATGATCCGCCCATGTGCTTGTTTCAATCTCAATTTCTTGTACATTACAAATCAATTCTGTTGAGGCCCATATCATATCAATTCTGGAAAATGATGAATGTCTATTTGAATAAAAAGTATATTGTTCTTTTGTAGTATTTCTTTCTCTCCATATGTCTTTTAAGTTTATTTCATATATCATCCTAAAAAAGGATTTTGGAAGCAGTTTTCTATTTAACTTTGTTGCTTTGTGTGTTTTATAGTCCATGTTCTGGTTTACAATGCCATTAAAGTCTCCCATCATGCAAATATCAACATAGTCCAAGTCCAAAAAATTTTTGTGCAGTTTTTTATAAAATTCATCTTGCTTTTCATTAGGAGCGTAAATTCCAATTAAAAGTATTTTTTTAATATTATCCATAATTTCCACCATCAAAATTCTTCCCTCTTCATCTGCATAAATTAATTTCGCTGGAATATTATCTTTAATATAGAAGATCACTCCTCTTTTCTTGCAGTTTGCCAGTGTAGTAAATGTTTTCCCAAGCTTTGGTTGTATTAGTAAGTGTTCATGTCTCTTTTGAATATGCACTTCTTGTAGACAAATTAAGTCACATTTTAATTTTTCTAGTTTGTGAAATATTTTCTTTCTTTTAATTGCTGAGTTAAGTCCATTTATATTAATTGTAATCATTTTTTTCCTCCATGTTTATACTTTATATACAGGAATTATAGCTCTAGTTGATCTGGGTTCTCGTTGTTCTTTGAGGATTATACCGCCCACCGCACCTTCTTCCTTATCAATTCTGCCTACGGCTCCTTCTACTTTTTCAGTCTCAATTATAGGTGTCTCCAGTAGTTGCACTAATAATTCTTCTTTTCCAGTTTTCTCAGCCATTTCTCTAAAATGTTCTACATAGAAAGCTTCTGCCTTGTCAATTGTATCTATTCTGTATCTTTGTCCTTGCCATGTAAATAATAAACCTTCTGGTATAAGCCATCTATAATTAGCACCTTTTTTGATCAGAACCTTAGTCAAGAATTGATATTCTCTTCTCTCTCACTCTTCTCGGAATTTGTTTCAGCACTACAACCTCTTTGCCTTTGTATTCTAGTTTTCTATCTCTCATTTTCTGTAATATTTGTAGTTTGATTGCTTTCTTGGTAAATCTTACATGGACTTCCCTTGGAAGAGCATTTCTCATTGCGTATCTTGTATATACTAGAAATGCTTCATCTATACCATCCATCATCTTCTCTTGGGATATCTCTAAAACATTTGTCAATATCTCAGATATTATCTGTACTAAGTTCTCTCCTCTTTCTTCTTCTATGTTTTGAAATCTTAAAAAAAAATTTGGACCTATCCATCTCCCATGCTAATATTCCACTGCTCTCCCTTTCCACATCGCTCACTCTGCTATCTAACTCCTCAACTTTCTTCTCTTCTTGTTGAACTTTTTCTTCAATTTTTTGAACTCCATTTTCATATTTCATCATCCAGTTTTGCATATCTTCCATTTTTCCTTCCATTTTAGCAACTTTTTGTTCTATTTTTTGGGTTTGCTGCTCTATGTTCTCAGTCTTCTTTACAATGGTATCTAACTTTTCATCCTTACTATCAGCTCCTGCTTGTAATTTCTCTATCGCTTGCATAATTGAATCTAAAGTTATTCCCTTCTCCTTTTCTTGTTGGAGCATCGACTGTATTGATCTTTGACCTCCTGCTGGTGAGGAGGCAGGGGTTGTTGTTGTGGAACCAACAGGTGTTGTTTTTCTGCTCATCTTCTAATTTTTTTTTCTTCTACAATCTGGTCCAGTTAATATCACAAAAATTTAAAATTTAGAATTTGAACATCAACTTATGGGGTTAAAAGTTTATAGGTAAAGTAGAGGGGGAGAAAAAAAAGAAAAAAGAAAGGGGGGGGGAGAAAAAATAAAGCTCTTACACTTAGAAAGAAAAGTAAGAAAGAGAAAGGGGAAAGAAAGGAGAGTAAAAAAGGGTAGGATAAAATAAAAAAGTAAAAAAAGGATAGTAAAAAAAGAATCTTCAATCCAATTTACTCATATTTAAGGCAAACCATCCATTTATGTCTAATATCTTCAAAAAGTAAGCATAAAATAAAGAGAGCAACAAGGAAGAAAAAAAATCAATATTTCAGAGAGCCCCCCCCCAAAAAAATCACCATCTTCCCAGCAAGAAAATGCAAAAATAGTATGAGAACTGCCACCAAGCTAAAAAAGAATAGATTCAGTCTCTTTGTTCTTTTTTTTTTATAAGAGTCTTTCCAAGGTCACTCTGAGCTTTCCCTTAAAGCTTCTGTTTAGTCTAAAGTAAGTTTCCTGATACTGAAAGATTCCACAGAAAACAGCTGTTCAAACAAATGTATTTCTGCCTCTCACAGTTCTGAATTTTTAAGGGAAACAACTCTGTTGGGTAACAATGTTTCAAGTCCACTAGATGGCAGTGTTAATTGTATCAACTCTCAATGCTTGCTTCTTCCATCTAAAAGATTTTTTAAGGCTTATCTTATAAACCAAATAATGCCAATATAACAAGAGTAGCCAAATTAAAAAAAAGAGTCTTCAGGGCAAGTAAGATTTAAGTATGTTCAAAGCCCCCCACAAGGTCCAAAATTAAAACCCTCAAAAAACGCAATGAGCCAATCCACATTGAATTACGATGAGAGTCCAGCCTGGCTTCCGAAAGAAAAAAAAAAAGGGGGGGAAAGGGAGCTTTAATTGGTAAACTGATATCTGCCGCTTTTCTCTCTAGTCAGCCTTATTTTAAGCTAAGTTTCCAAATTCAGGGCGTTCTCTTTCCCATAGAAAAAAGGGTTTAAAAACTCTCACCAACACGACATGCTTCTCTCCTGCGCTTACGTGTAGGGGCTGTCAGCAGCTTCAGCAGCCTGGTGGCTTATTCATGATCGCTGGCAAAGGGGGCTTTTTCCGGATCACCAGAGACTTTGCGAATGTCTCTGGGACCACTGGATCTCCCCCGACCTTTCACCGTCTCTTCGGGACAGCTTACATTCAGATTGAGTCGTCCAAATGATCCGAATTTAGACGGCTATTCCAGAGAAATTAGAACAGACATCTTCTCGCTGCGACATCAGTCCCGCCCAGCTGGCTGTGAGTCTAAAAAATGTCTGAGTGAATCCAGGAAGAGGGAAGAGGCAGAGGGGCTGGAAGTGTGTGGGTGGCTCAGGCTGTGAGTTTTAAGACAAGTCTGAGGGAATCCAGTAAGAGGGAAGAAGCAGAAGGGCTGGAAGTGTGTGCTGTGAACAGGCTGTGTGTCTTAAAAACATCTGAGTGGAGTTCCGGTTCCGGCGGCCGACAGCGACGGGCAGCTCCTTGCCCGCTCCGGCTCCCCGGTGGGCTTCCCCACTCCTTGGGGGGCACAGGACACCCCGCAGAGGGGTCCTGCCAGAGGGGCGGCATCGCGGAGGACTCCTGCAGCGCCGGCGGCCGGCGGGAGGTCTCTCGCGCGCCCAAGGCACCGGGGAGCAAACTCGGAGGGCGCTTTGCGTTTCTGCGCCTCGCGCCTCGCTATAAGCTGACTGGAGAATGTAACAATAGAAGGAAGCAGCTGCAGTGCGGTGAGGTTGCTTCTCTTTTCATTCCCTACTCTGCACGGAAGAATTACTCAGCTTTTTAAAATCTTAACTTTCGGAGCATTTTGGAGGCGCGGCTGGAGGGAGGGGTTCCCCCCCCCTTGGACAAGCGGCGAGGAACAATTCTGCTCTCAGCCCCCGGGGAAGGAGGAGGGGGGAGAGCCAACAAATGAAGCCTCACCCAGGCTAAAATGATTTTCTCTTCAATTTAATTCTACATATTACTGATGATTTGAGGACTTTTGGAACTTTTAAAACTTTGTTATGCCTCTGTGCCCAAAACTGGCAGGGCAAGATGGCACACTTCCGTTGTCTTTATGAACTGTGAAACCTGACTCCACCTTTAAAATTCAGGCTTCCGGTCTTTGTCTCCGTGTCTCCCAGAGGAATCTCTTGTGGATTGGTATTTTTTGAACTTTCTAGGGGAAATTTTCCATCTATTGCCAGACTTATTAGAGAGACTCTCTTCTGCCTGGTTCTTCTGCTCCCGAAACTCACCTTGCTACCCTTCTTTTTTAACTGTCTATCTTATATATGGACTGAACTTCTAAAGTTATAAATGATGCCACCCAAAAGACCACCTCCTGGAAAACCTGGCTTTGCCACTTCTGCTCCAACATCTGCAACATCCAGTCCAGCCACACAGTCAAAGATAACAGAACTGATGCAACCTAAGACTACAGAGATGGACCTTCAACAAATGCTTCAACAAATTTTACAGGGCCAGGAGGAAATCAAGAAACAGCTAAGGGAAATGAAAGATGAAATTAAAGAAAATCAAGCCCAAATATATAAGAACTCACAAAGACTGAATCTTGTGGAAGGGGCGGTGGAGGAGGTGAGGGGGGGTAGAAGCTGTGCAGAAAGGGAACAAAGATCTTGACACCCAACAGATGAAAATAGAATTTGAGAGAATGTCCTATTATCTTAGATTTCAAAATGTTATAGAAGAAGATGGGGAAAACATAAGGGACATCATGATAAACATCCTGGCTGACTACACACAAAGAAAAACAACAGATGGGGTGGGATATAGACCTGGTTTATATAGTGAACTCAGCCTATGCTAGAACACACAATGTACCCAGGGAGGTTCACATTAAATTTCTTAGAAAAAGCACAAGAGATGAAATTCTGGGTGTACAAAGGGGGCAAGCATTGACATACCATGATAGGGAGATAACCATTCTGAAGCAGATCCCTAAGAAGATTAGAGAAAAAAGGAAGAATTATTCGCAATTAGCGAATAAATTATACCAGAAGGGGGTGTGGTTTAGATGGTTGATGCCTGAAGGTATGCTGATATTCTGGGAGGAGACAAGAATCAGAATCAATTCACCCATAGAGGCGCAGGCCTTTATGGAAAAAAACAAATCACACCTAGAAAAAACACGAGACACTACAACGGACACACAGGACACGGGAGGGGCCAGAGCTCTGCCAGTGGAGGGAGAAGGGGCAATAACAAGAAAACTCAGATCACAAAAATAAACAAGAAAATCATATAAACTGACCGAAAGTGATAATGGAATTATATCTGGATTTTATACTGTAATGTCTAATCTGATTGAAAATAGTAATAGAACTAACATGCTGATTGTAACCAATTATATACCAATGCATTATATATAAATGTATACTATGAGTATGGAGGGAGGGGCGCCTGCCACACTTTGCAACTGCCAAAATTTGTATACCTGTCCATTTACCCTTTTCCCTATAAATGTTGAAAAACCAATAAAAATTTTATTAAGATAAAAACATCTGAGTGAATCCAGGAAGAGGTAGAGGGGTTGGGTGTGTGTGTGTGAACAGGCCGTGAGTCTTTAAAACATCTGAGTGAATCCAAGAAGAGGGAAGAGGCAGAGGGGTTGGAAGTGTGTGCTGTACACAGGCTGTGAGTCTTAAAACATCTGAGTGAATCCAGGAAGAGCTAAGAGGCAGAGGGGTTGGGTGTGTGTGTGTGTGTGTGTGTGTGTGTACAGGCTGTGAGTCTTAAAAAGGCCTGGGTGAATGAAGGAAGAGGGAAGACGAAGAGGGGCTGGAAGTGTGTGTGTGTGTGTGTGTGTGTGTGTGTGTGTGTGTACTCAGGCTGTGAGTCTTAAAAATGTCTGGGTGAATCCAGGAAGAGGTAAGAGGCAGAGGGGCATGAAGTGGCTGTGTGTGTGAACAATCTGTGAGTTTCTAATACATCTGAGTGAATCCAGGAAGAGGGAAGAGGCAGAGGGGCTGGAACTGTGTGTGTGTGTGTGTGTGTGTGTGTGTGTGTGCAGTGGTGGGTTTCTGCCGGTTCGCACCAGATTGCGCGATCCGGTTGGTCAATGAACCCGGAAGTAAGTTCCTGCCCCGCCCCTGTCACTCACTCGCAAGGCCTTGGCGTTTTTTTGCAACAGGGCTTGCTGCAAGAGAGAGGGAGTAAAGACCTTTTCCGGATTGTTGGTGGTGGAGGTGCGGGCCTGTGCTCACTGAAGCAAGTCCGGGGAAGTCCTTTGCGCCACCTGGAAAAGGTCTTCTCTCCCCCCCCCCCTTGCAGCATGCCCCGATGCAAAAAATGGTGAGATCAGCGCACTTGGGCCTGCTGCTGCGATGTCCAAGCCACGCGCCTCTCCCAGCCACTTTCGTAGTTTCCCGGAGCGCCAAGAACCTTCGCGCTCTTCTCCTCGCAACGGCAATAGACGTCCAGAAGCGGCGGGGGCTAAAAAACCCTAGCCCCAAAAGCCAATTCTGGACATCTATTGCAGTCGGGAGGAGCCGAGGAGAGCGCGGAGAAGAGTGCAGAGAAGTTTCCTTAGTGGAGCTCCTGAAAGGGACAGGCAAGCTGCCACCGCTCCACTGAAGACATTTCTAAGAGAAACTTCTCCGGTCGCGCCCAAGCTGGTGGAACACAGGCAAGCGCCGTCCCGTCGCCAGGGAAACAGTGAGTGAGCTGAACCGCGTGGTTTCTCAGATCACACGGGCGCAACCCGACCAGAGAAGTTTATCTTCTCAGAAATGCCTTCTCGGGCTGCGCCCGTGTGATCTGAGCAACCACGCGGTTCACCTCACTCACTGTCTCCCTGGCGACGGGACGGCGCTTGCCGGAGCTCCACCAGCTCGAGCGCGACGGGAGAAGTTTCCTCAGTGGAGCTCTTGAAACACTGTGAGTCTTAAAAACGCCTGAGTGAATACAGGAAGAGGGAAGAGGGAGAGGGGCTGGAAGTTTGTGTGTGTGTGTGTGTGTGTGTGTGTGTGTGTGTGTGTGTGTGTGTATGTGTGTGTACAGGCTGTGAGTCTTAATAACATCTGAATGAATCCAGGAAGAGGGAAAAGGCAGAAGGCCTGGAAGTGTATGCTGTACACAGGATGTGAGTCTTAAAAACGTCTGAGTGAATCCAGGAAGAGGGAAAAGGCACAGGGGCTCTCTCTCTCTCTCTCTCTCTCTCTCTCTCTCTCTCTCTCTCTGTGTGTGTGTGTGTGTTTGTGTGTGTGTACAGGCTGTGAGTCTTTAAAATGCCTGGGTGAATGAAGGAAGAGGGAAGAGGCAGATGGGCTGTATGTATGCGTGAACAGGGTGTGAGTTGTAAAAATGTCTGAATGAATCCAGGAAGAGGAAAGAGGCAGAGGGGCTGGAAGTGTCTGTGTGTGTGCACATGCTGTGAGTCTTAAAAACATCTGTGTGAATCCAGGAAGAGGGAAGAGGCAGAGGGGCTGGGAGTGTGTGTGTGTGTGTGTGTGTGTGTGTGTGTGTGTTTGTGTGTACAGGCTGTGAGTCTTAAAAACGCCTGGGTGAATGAAGGAAGAGGGAAGAGGCAGAGGGGATGGAAGTGTGTGTTGTGCACATGCTGTGAGTTTTAAAAACATCTGAGTGAATACAGGATAAGGGAAGACACAAAGAGGCTGCGAGTGTGTGTGTGTTTGTGTGTGTACAGGCTGTGAGTCTTAAAAACGCCTGGGTGAATGAAGGAAGAGGGAAGACGAAGAGGGGCTGGAAGTGTGTGTGTGTGTGTGTGTGTGTGTGCACAATCTATGAGTTTTTAATACATCTGAGTGAATCCAGAGAGAGGGAAGAGGCAGAGGGGCTGGAAGTGTGTGCTGTACACAGGCTGTGAGTCTTAAAAACCTCTGAATGAATCCAGGAAGAGGGAGGAGGTAGAGGGGCTGGAAGTGTCTGTGTGTGTTTGTGTGCACAGGCTGTGAGTCTTAAAAAAATCTGAGTGAATCCAGGAAGAGGTAGAGGGGCTGGGTGTGTGTGTGCACAGGCTGTGAGTTTTAAAAAAAGTCTGAGGGAATCCAGGAAGAGGTTAGAGGCAGAGGGGCTGGAAGTGTGTGCTGTGCACAATCTGTGAGTCTTAAAAACATCTGATTGAATCCAGGAAGAGGGAAGGGGCAGAAGGGCTGGAACTGTCTACTGTGCACATGCTGTGAGTCTTAAAAAAATCTGAGTGAATCCAGGAAGAGGTAGAGGGGATGGGTGTTTGTGTGTGTGTGTGCACAGGCTGTGAGTCTTAAAAACATCTATGTGAATCCAGGAAGAAGGAAGAGGCATAGGGGCTCGGAATGCATGTGTGTGTGAGTGTGTGTGTGTGTGTGTGTGTGTGTACTCAGGCTGTGAGTCTTAAAAACGTCTGGGTGAATCCAGGAAGAGGTAAGAGGCAGAGGGGCTTGAAGTGTCTGTGTGTGTGCACAATCTGTGAGTTTTTAATACATCTGAGTGAATCCAGGAAGAGGGAAGAGACAGAGGGGCAGGAAGTGTGTGTGTGTGTGTGTGTGTGTGTGTGTGTGTGCGTGCACAGGCTGTGAGTCTTAAAAACATTTGAGTGAATCCAGGAAGAGGGAAGAGGCAGAGAGGCTCCGAGTGTGTGTGTGTATTTGTGTTTGTGTGTGTACAGGCTGTGAGTCTTATAATCACCTGAGTGAATGAAGGAAGATGTAAGAGGCAGAGGGGCTGGAAGTATGTGTATGTCTGTGTGCACAGGCTTTGAGTCTTAAAACATCTGAGTGAATCCAGGAAGAGGGAAGAGGCAGAGGGGCTGGAAGTGTGTGTCTGTGTACAGGCTGTGAGTCTTAAAAACGCCTGAGTGAATACAGGAAGAGGGAAGAGGGAGAGGGGCTGGAAGTTTGTGCTGTACACAGGCTGTGAGTCTTAAAAACGCCTGGGTGAATGAAGGAAGAGTGAAGTGGCAGAGGGGCTGGAAGTGTGTTTGTGTGTGCAGGCTGTGAGTCTTAAAAACGCCTGGGTGAATGAAGGAAGAGGGAAGATGAAGAGGGGCTGGAAGTGTGTGTGTGTGAGTGTGTGAGTGTGTGTGTGTTTGTGTGTGTGCTGTGAACAGGCTGTGAGTCTTAAAAACATTTGAGTGAATCCAGTAAGAGGGAAGAGGCAGTGGGGCTGGAAGTATGTGTATGTCTGTGTGCACAGGCTTTGAGTCTTAAAACATCTGAGTGAATCCAGGAAGAGGGAAGAGGCAGAGGGGTTGGAAGTGTGTGTGTGTGTGTTTGTGTGTGTGTGTGTTTTCAAGTTGTATGAAACTTAAAAACGTCTGGGTGAATCTAGGAAGAGGGAAGGGGCAGCGGGGCTGGAAGTGTGTGCTGTGAACAGGCTGTGAGTCTTAAAAACGTTTGAGTGAATCCAGTAAGAGGGAAGAGGCAGAGGGGATGGAAGTGTGTGTGTGTGTGTGTGTGCACAGGCTGTGAGCCTTAAAAACATCTATGTGAATCCAGGAAGAGGGAGAGGCAGAGGGTCTGCGACTGTGTGCTGTGAAAAGGCTGTCAGTCTTAAAAACTTTTGAGTGAATCTATTAAGAGGGAAGAGGCAGAGGGGCTGGAAGTGTGTGTCTGTGTGTGCACAGGCTGTGAGTCTTAAAAACATCTGAGTGAATCCAGGAAGAGGTAGAGGGGCTCGGAGTGTGTGTGTGTTTTTGTGTGTGTACAGGCTGTGAGTCTTAAAAATGCCTGAGTGAATCCAGAAAGAGGGAAGAGGCAGAGAGGCTGTGACTGTGTGCTGTGAAAAGGCTTTCAGTCTTAAAAACTTTTGAGTGAATCTATTAAGAGGGAAGAGGCAGAGGGGCTAGAAGTGTGTGTGTGTGTGTGTGCACAGGCTGTGAGTCTTAAAAAAATCTGAGTGAATCCAGGAAGAGGTAGAGGGGCTGGGTCTGTGTGTGCACAGGCTGTGAGTTTTAAAAAAAGTCTGAGGGAATCCAGGAAGAGGTTAGAGGCAGAGGGGCTGGAAGTGTCTGCTGTACACAGGCTGTGAAACTTAAAAACGTCTGGGTGAATCTAGGAAGAGGGAAGAGGCAGATGGGCTATATGTATGGTATAAAGAGGCTGTGAGTCTTTAATACGTCTGAATGAATCCAGGAAGAGGGAAGAGGCAGAGAGGCTGCGAGTGTGTGCTGTGAAAAGGCTGTCAGTCTTAAAAACGTTTGAGTGAATCTATTAAGAGGGAAGAGGCAGAGGGGTTGGAAGTGTCTCTGTGTGTGCACAATCTATGAGTTTTTAATACATCTGAGTGAATCCAGAGAGAGGGAAGAGGGAGAGGGGATGGAAGTGTGTGCTGTACACAGGCTGTGAGTCTTAAAAACCTCTGAATGAATCCAGGAAAAGGGAGGAGGCAGAGGGGCTGGAAGTGTCTACTGTGCACATGCTGTGAGTCTTAAAAAAATCTGAGTGAATCCAGGAAGAGGGAAGAGACAGAGAGGCTACGAGTGTATGTGTGTGTTTGTGTGTGTACAGGCTGTGAGTCTTAAAAACGCCAGAGTGAATCCAGAAAGAGGGAAGAGGCAGAGAGACTGCGACTGTGTGCTGTGAAAAGGCTGTCAGGCTTAAAAACTTTTGAGTGAATCTATTAAGAGGGAAGAGGCAGAGGGGCTGGAAGTCTGTGCTGTACACAGGCTGTGAGTTTTAAAAAAGGTCTGAGTGAATCTATTAAGAGGGAAGAGGCAGAGGGGATGGAAGTGTGTGCTGTACACAGGCTGTGAGTTTTAAAAAAGGTCTGAGGGAATCCAGGAAGAGTTTAGAGGCAGCGGGGCTGGAAGTGTGTGCTGTGATCAGGCTGTGAGTCTTAAAAACGTTTGAGTGAATTCAGTAAGAGGGAAGAGGCAGAGGGGATGGAAGTGTGTGTGTGTGCACAAGCTGTGAGCCTTAAAACTTCTATGTGAATCCAGGAAGAGGGAGAGGCAGAGGGGCTCGAAGTGTGTTTGTGTGTTTGTTTGTGTACAGTCTGTGAGTCTTAAAAACGCCTGAGTGAACCCAGAAAGAGGGAAGAGGCAGAGAGGCTGCGACTGTGTGCTGTGAAAAGGCTGTCAGTCTTAAAAACCTTTGATTGAATCTATTAAGAGAGAAGAGGCAGAGGGGCTGGAAGTGTGTGTGTGTGTGTGCACAGGCTGTGAGTCTTAAAAACATCTGAGTGAATCCAGGAAGAGGTAGAGGGGCTGGGTGTGTGTGTGTGTGTGTTTGTGTTTGTACAGGCTGTTAGTCTTATAATCGCCTGAGTGAATGAAGGAAGAGGGAAGAGGCAGAGGGGCTTGAAGTGTGTGTGTGTGTGTGTTCACAGGCTGTGAGTCTTAAAAACCTCTAAATGAATCCAGTAAGAGGGAAGAGGCAGAGGGGCTGGAAGTGTGTGCTCTACACAGGTTGTGAGTCTTAAAAACGTCTGAATGAATCCAGGAAGAGTGAAGAGGCAGAGGGGATGGAAGTGTGTGCTGTGCACATGCTGTGAGTCTTAAAAACATCTATGTGAATCCAGGAAGAGGGAGAGGCAGAGGGACTCAGAGTGTCTGTGTGTGTGTGTGTGTGTGTGTGTGTGTGTGTTTGTGTTTGTGTACAGGCTGTTAGTCTTATAATCGCCTGAGTGAATGAAGGAAGAGGGAAGAGGGAGAGGTGTTTGAAAGGTGTCTGTGTGTGTCTGTGTATGCGCACAGGCTGTGAGTCTTAAAAACCTCTGAATGAATCCAGAAAGAGGGAGGAGGCAGAGGGGCTTGGAAGTGTGTGTATATGTGCACAATCTGTGAGTCTTAAAAACATCTGAGTGAATCCAGGAAGAGGGAAGAGGCAGAGGGGCTGGAAGTGTGTGTGT